>NW_027480540.1:0-731955 GCF_051401765.1 Calliopsis andreniformis
CAATCCTCAATAGTCAGTCTTCAATCCTCAACACTCAATCTTCAATCCTCAATCCTCAATATTCAATCGTCAATCCTCATTCTTCAATCCTCAATACCCAATCCTCAATCGTCAATCCTCAATCCTCAATCCTTAATTCTCAACCCTCAATCCTCAGTCCTCAAACCTCAATCCTCAAACTTCAGCACTCATCCTGAATCCTCAAACCTCAATCTCCAATCCTCAATCCTCAATCCTCAAGCCTCAATCCTCAATCCTCTATCCTCAGTCCTCAAACCTCAATCCTGAATCCTCAATCCTCAGTCCTCAACCTTCAGACTTCAGACCTCAACAATCAGTTGTCAATCCTCAATCCTCAATAGAGTATCATCAATTCACAGTTTTCAATACTAAATTCTCGGTCTGCAATCTTCGAATCTCTATCCACAAACATCAATCCTCATCACTCAACCCTCAACACTCAGTCCCCAATCCTCAATCTTCAATACTCTATCCTCAATCCTCAATCCTCAATCCTCAATCCTCAATCCTCAATCCTCAATCCTCAATCCTCAATCGTCAATCTTCAATCCTCAATACTCAATCTTCAATCCTCAATACTCATCCTCAATCCTCAATATTCAATCCTCAATACTCAATCTTCAGTCCTCAATCCGCAATCATCAATCCTCAATCCTCAATCCTCAGTCATCAATCCTCAAACCTCATTCCTCATCCTCAATTCTCAATCCTCAACCCTCAATCCTCAAACCACAATCCTCAACAATCAGTCCTTATCCTCAATTCTCAATTCTCAATCCTCAATCCTCAATCCTCAATCTTCAATCCTCAGTAATCAATATTCAATCCTAGATCCTCAATCCCCAATCCTCAATCCTTAATCCTCAATCTTCAATCCTCAATCCCCAGTCCTCAGTCGTCAATCCTCAATGCTCCATCCTCAATCCTCTATCCTCAGTCCTCAGTCCTCAACCCTCATTCCTCAAACCTCAATCCTCAACCGTCAGTCCTCGTCCTCAACCCTCAACCCTCAATACTCAATCCTCAATCTTCAATCATCAATACTCAATCTTCAATCCTCAATACTCAATCTTCAATCCCCAATCATCAATCCTCAATCCTCAATTCTCAATCCTCGATCCTCAATACTGAATCTTCAATCCTCAATCCTCAATCCTCAATCCTCAATCCTCAATCCTGAATATTCAATCCTCAGTCCCCAATCATCAATCCTCAATCCTCAATCCTCATTCTTCAATCCTCAATACCCAATCCTCAATCTTCAATCCTCAATCCTCAATCCTCAATCCTCAATTCTCAATCCTCATTCCTCAGTCCTCAGACCTCAAACCTCAATCCTCAACCCTCAGCCCTCATCGTCAATCCTCAAACCTCAATCCTCAATACTCAATCGTCAATCCTCAATCCTCAATCTTCAATCCACAATACTCAACCTTCAAACCTCAATCCTCAATCCTCAATACTCAATATTCAATCCTCAATACTCAACTTTCAATACTTAATCCGCAATCATGAATCCTCAATCCTGAATCACTACTCATCAAGCCTCAATCTTCAATACTCAATCCTCAATCCTCAATCCTCAATCCTCAATCCTCAATCCTCATTCCTCAAACATCAATCCTCAAACCTCAATATTCAATCCTCAATACTCAACTTTCAATACTCAATCCGCAATCATCAATCCTCAATCCTGAATCCTCAATCCTCATTCTTCAATCCTCAACACCCAATCCTCAATCTTCAATCCTCAATCCTCAATCCTCATTCTTCAATCCTCAATACCCAATCCTCAATCTTCAATACTCAATCGTCAATCCTCAGTCCTCAATCCTCAAACCTCAATCCTCGTACCTCAAACCTCAATCCTCAACCCTCAGTCATCATCCTCAATTCTCAACTCTCAATCCTCAATCCTCAAACCTCAATCTTCTATCCTCAATAATCAATCTCCAACCCTAGATCCCCAATCCCGTATCCTCAATCCTTAATCTTCAATCTTCAATCCACAATCCCCAGTCCTCAATCTTCAATCCTCAATGCCCAGTCCTCAATCCTCAATCCTCAGTCCTCAATCCTCAGCCCTCAGTCCTCGTCATCAATCCTCAACCCTCAATAATCAACCCGCAATCTTCAATCATCAATACTCATTCGTCAATCCTCAATACTCAATACTCAATCCTCAATACTCAATCCCCAGTCCTCAGTCCTCAATCCTCAATACTCAATCCGCCAATCCTCAATATTCAACACACAACCCTCAACCATCAATCCTCAATACTCAACCATCAATCCTCAGTTCTCAATACTCAGTTGAATATCCTGAATTCTCAGTTTTCAATACTCAATCCTCAATCTTCAATCTTCAAATCTCCATCCACAAACATCAATTCTCATATCTCAACCCCCAACACACAGTCCTCAATATTCAATCCTCAATCCTCAATCCTCAATTCTCAATCCTCAACCCTCAATCCTCAAACCACAATCCTCAACTGTCAGTCCTCGTCCTCAATCCTTAAACCTCAATCCTCAATCCTCAATCTTCAATTATCAATACTCAATCTTCAATCCTCAACCCTCAATCCTCTGTCCTCATTCCTCAAACCTCAATCCTCAACCCTCAGTCCTTATCCTCAATTCTCAATTCTCAATCCTCAATCCTCAATCCTCAATCTTCGATCCTCTATAATCAATTTTCAATCCTAGATCCTCAATCCCCAATCCTCAATCCTTAATCCTCAATCTTCAATCCTCAATACTCAATCTTCAATCCTCAGTCCTCAGTCCTCAATCCTCAATTCTGAATTCTCAATCCTGAATCCTCAATCTTCAGCCCTCAGTCCTCAACAATCAGCTGTCAATTCTCAATCCTCAATAGAATATCATCAATTCACAGTTTTCAATACTCAATGCTCAATCTGCAATCTTCAAATATCTATCCACAAACATCAATTCTCATCACACAACCCTCAACACTCAGTCCACAATCCTCAATCTTCAATCCTCAATCCTCAATCCTCAATCCTCTATCCTCAGTCCTCAGTTCTCAACCCTCAATCCACAAACCTCAATTCTCAACCGTCAGTCCTCGTCCTCAACCCTCAACCCTCAATACTCAATCCTCAATCTTCAATCATCAATACTCAATCATCAATCCTCAATACTCAATCTTCAATCCCCAATCATCAATCCTCAATCCTCAATCCTCATTCTTCAATCCTCAATCCCCAGTCCTCAATCTTCAATCCCCAATGCTCAATCCTCAATCCTCAATCCTCAGTCCTCAATCCTCAACCCTCAACCATCAAACCTCAATCCTCAACCGTCAGTCCTCGTCCTCAATCGTCAACACTCAATCCTCAATCCTCAATCTTCAATCCTCAATACTCAATATTCAATACTCAATCCTCAATCTTCAATCCTCAATCTTCAATCCTCAATCCTCAATCCTCAATCCTCAATCCTCAATCCTCAATACTCAATCCTCAATACTCATTCTTCAATCCTCAATACCCAATCCTCAATCTTCAATCCTCAATCCTCAATCCTCAATCCTCAATCCTCAATCCTCAATCCTCAATCTTCAATCCTCAATACACAATATCCAATCCTCAATCCTCAATCCTCAATCCTCAATACTCATTCTTCGATCCTCAACACCCAATCCTCAATCTTCAATCCTCAATCCTCAATCCTCAATTCTCAATCCTCAATCCTCAATCCTCGGACCTCAAACATCAATACTCAACCCTCAGTCCTCGTCCTCAATCCACAACCCTGAATCCTCGATCCTCAATCTTCAATCATCAATATTCAATCTTCAATCAACAATCCTCAATCCTCAATACTCAATCCTCAATCCTCAATGTTCTATCCTCAATACGCAATCCTCAACCTTCAATCCTCAATCCTCAATCCTGAATCCACAATCCTGAACGCTCAATCTTCAGCCCTCAGACCTCAACAATCAGTTGTGAATCCTCAATCCTCAATAGAATATCCTCAATTCACAGGTTTCAATACTCAATGCTCAGCATGCAATCTTCAAATCTCTATCCACAAACATCAATTCTCATCACTCAACCCTCAACACTCAGTCCCCAATCCTCAATCTTCAAACCTCAATCCTCAATCCTCAATCCTCAATCCTCAGTCTTCAACCCTCAATACTCATTCTTCAATCCTCAATCCTCAATCCTCGGTCCTCAATCCTCAATCGTCAATCTCCAATCCTGAATACTCAATCTTCAATCCTCAATCCTCAGTCGTCAATCCTCAATCCTCAATCCTCATTCTTCAATCCTCAATACCCAATACTCAATCTTCAATCCTCAATACTCAATCTGCAATCTTCAATCCTCAATCCTCAATCCTCAATCCTCATTCTCCAGTCCTCAACCCTCAGTCCTCAAACCTCAATTCTGAATCCACAATCCTGCATCCTCAATCTTCAGCCCTCAGTCCTCAACAATCAGTTGTCGATCCTCAATCCCCAATAGAATATCCTCAATTCACAGTTTTCAATACTAAATACTCAATCTGCAATCTTCAAATCTCTATCCACAAACATCAATTCTCATCACTCAACCCTGAACGCTCAGACTTCAGTGTTCAATCCTCAATCCTCAATTCTCAATCTTCAATCCTCAATACTGAACCTTCAATCCTCAATCCTCAATCCTCAATCCTCAATCCTCAATACTCAGTAATCAATCCTCAAACTTCAATACTCAATCGTCAATCTTCAATCCTCAATACTCAATCTTCAGTCCTCAATCCGCAATCCTCAATCCTCAATCCTCATTCTTCAATCCTCTATACCCAATCCTCAATCTTCAATCCTCAATCCTCAACCCTCAATCCTCAATCCTCAATCCTCAATCCTCAATCTTCAATCCTCAGTCCCAAATCCTCAATCTTCAATACTCACTCCTCAATCCTCATTCTTCAATCCTCAATACCCAATCCTCAATCTTCAGTCCTCAATCCTCAATTCTCAATATTCAATCCTCAATCTTCAATCTTCAATCCTCAATCCTCAATCCTCAATCCTCAATCTTCAATCCTCAATACTCAATCTTCAATCCTCAATCCTTAATCCTCAATCCTCAATCCTCAATCCTCAATCCTCAATCCTCAATCCTCAATCCTCAATCGTCAACCTTCAATCCTCAATACTCAATCTTCAATCCTCAATACGCAATCCTCAATTCTCAATCCTCATTCTTCAATCCTCAATACCCAATCCTCAACCTTCAATCCTCAATCCTCAATCCTCAATCCTCAATCCTCAATCTTCAATCCTCAGTCCCAAATCCTCAATCTTCAATACTCACTCCTCAATCCTCAATCTTCAATCCTCAATCTTCAATCCTCAATCCTCAATCCTCAATCCTCAATCCTCAATCCTCAATCCTCAATCCTCAACCTTCAATCCTCAATACACAATATCCAATCCTCAATCCTCAATCCTCAATCCACAATACTCATTCTTCGATCCTCAACACCCAATCCTCAATCTTCAATCCTCAATCCTCAATCCTCAATTCTCAATCCTCAATCCTCAATCCTCGGACCTCAAACATCAACACTCAACCCTCAGTCCTCGTCCTCAATCCACAACACTGAATCCTCGATCCTCAATCTTCAATCATCAATATTCAATCTTCAATCAACAATCCTCAATCCTCAATACTCAATCCTCAATCCTCAATGTTCTATCCTCAATACGCAATCCTCAACCTTCAATCCTCAATCCTCAATCCTGAATCCACAATCCTGAACGCTCAATCTTCAGCCCTCAGACCTCAACAATCAGTTGTGAATCCTCAATCCTCAATAGAATATCCTCAATTCACAGGTTTCAATACTCAATGCTCAGCATGCAATCTTCAAATCTCTATCCACAAACATCAATTCTCATCACTCAACCCTCAACACTCAGTCCCCAATCCTCAATCTTCAAACCTCAATCCTCAATCCTCAATCCTCAATCCTCAGTCTTCAACCCTCAATACTCATTCTTCAATCCTCAATCCTCAATCCACGGTCCTCAATCCTCAATCGTCAATCTCCAATCCTGAATACTCAATCTTCAATCCTCAATCCTCAGTCCTCAATCCTCAATCCTCAATCCTCATTCTTCAATCCTCAATACCCAATACTCAATCTTCAATCCTCAATACTCAATCTGCAATCTTCAATCCTCAATCCTCAATCCTCAATCCTCATTCTCCAGTCCTCAACCCTCAGTCCTCAAACCTCAATTCTGAATCCACAATCCTGCATCCTCAATCTTCAGCCCTCAGTCCTCAACAATCAGTTGTCGATCCTCAATCCCCAATAGAATATCCTCAATTCACAGTTTTCAATACTAAATACTCAATCTGCAATCTTCAAATCTCTATCCACAAACATCAATTCTCATCACTCAACCCTGAACGCTCAGACCTCAGTGTTCAATCCTCAATCCTCAATTCTCAATCTTCAATCCTCAATACTGAACCTTCAATCCTCAATCCTCAATCCTCAATCCTCAATCCTCAATACTCAGTAATCAATCCTCAAACTTCAATACTCAATCGTCAATCTTCAATCCTCAATACTCAATCTTCAGTCCTCAATCCGCAATCCTCAATCCTCAATCCTCATTCTTCAATCCTCTATACCCAATCCTCAATCTTCAGTCCTCAATCCTCAATTCTCAATATTCAATCCTCAATCTTCAATCTTCAATCCTCAATCCTCAATCCTCAATCCTCAATCTTCAATCCTCAATACTCAATCTTCAATCCTCAATCCTTAATCCTCAATCCTCAATCCTCAATCCTCAATCCTCAATCCTCAATCCTCAATCCTCAATCCTCAATCGTCAACCTTCAATCCTCAATACTCAATCTTCAATCCTCAATACGCAATCCTCAATTCTCAATCCTCATTCTTCAATCCTCAATACCCAATCCTCAACCTTCAATCCTCAATCCTCAATCCTCAATCCTCAATCCTCAATCTTCAATCCTCAGTCCCAAATCCTCAATCTTCAATACTCACTCCTCAATCCTCAATCTTCAATCCTCAATCTTCAATCCTCAATCCTCAATCCTCAATCCTCAATCCTCAATCCTCAATCCTCAATCCTCAACCTTCAATCCTCAATACACAATATCCAATCCTCAATCCTCAATCCTCAATCCACAATACTCATTCTTCGATCCTCAACACCCAATCCTCAATCTTCAATCCTCAATCCTCAATCCTCAATTCTCAATCCTCAATCCTCAATCCTCGGACCTCAAACATCAACACTCAACCCTCAGTCCTCGTCCTCAATCCACAACACTGAATCCTCGATCCTCAATCTTCAATCATCAATATTCAATCTTCAATCAACAATCCTCAATCCTCAATACTCAATCCTCAATCCTCAATGTTCTATCCTCAATACGCAATCCTCAACCTTCAATCCTCAATCCTCAATCCTGAATCCACAATCCTGAACGCTCAATCTTCAGCCCTCAGACCTCAACAATCAGTTGTGAATCCTCAATCCTCAATAGAATATCCTCAATTCACAGGTTTCAATACTCAATGCTCAGCATGCAATCTTCAAATCTCTATCCACAAACATCAATTCTCATCACTCAACCCTCAACACTCAGTCCCCAATCCTCAATCTTCAAACCTCAATCCTCAATCCTCAATCCTCAATCCTCAGTCTTCAACCCTCAATACTCATTCTTCAATCCTCAATCCTCAATCCACGGTCCTCAATCCTCAATCGTCAATCTCCAATCCTGAATACTCAATCTTCAATCCTCAATCCTCAGTCCTCAATCCTCAATCCTCAATCCTCATTCTTCAATCCTCAATACCCAATACTCAATCTTCAATCCTCAATACTCAATCTGCAATCTTCAATCCTCAATCCTCAATCCTCAATCCTCATTCTCCAGTCCTCAACCCTCAGTCCTCAAACCTCAATTCTGAATCCACAATCCTGCATCCTCAATCTTCAGCCCTCAGTCCTCAACAATCAGTTGTCGATCCTCAATCCCCAATAGAATATCCTCAATTCACAGTTTTCAATACTAAATACTCAATCTGCAATCTTCAAATCTCTATCCACAAACATCAATTCTCATCTCTCAACCCTGAACGCTCAGACCTCAGTGTTCAATCCTCAATCCTCAATTCTCAATCTTCAATCCTCAATACTGAACCTTCAATCCTCAATCCTCAATCCTCAATCCTCAATACTCAGTAATCAATCCTCAAACTTCAATACTCAATCGTCAATCTTCAATCCTCAATACTCAATCTTCAGTCCTCAATCCGCAATCCTCAATCCTCAATCCTCATTCTTCAATCCTCTATACCCAATCCTCAATCTTCAATCCTCAATCCTCAACCCTCAATCCTCAATACTCAATCCTCAATCCTCAATCTTCAATCCTCAGTCCCAAATCCTCAATCTTCAATACTCACTCCTCAATCCTCATTCTTCAATCCTCAATACCCAATCCTCAATCTTCAGTCCTCAATCCTCAATTCTCAATACTCAATCCTCAATCTTCAATCCTCAATCCTCAATCCTCAATCCTCAATCCTCAATCTTCAATCCTCAATACTCAATCTTCAATCCTCAATCCTTAATCCTCAATCCTCAATCCTCAATCCTCAATCCTCAATCCTCAATCCTCAATCCTCAATCCTCAATCCTCAATCCTCAATCCTCAGCCCTCATCCTCAATCCTCAATCCTCAATCCTCAATCCTCAATCTTCAGTCCTCAATACTCAATCTTCAATCCTCAATACTCAATCCTCAATCCTCATTCCTCAATCCTCATTCTGCAATACTCAATACCCAATCCTCAATCTTCAATCCTCAATCCTCAATCCTCAATCCTCAATCCTCAATACTCAATCTTCACTCCTCAATCCTCAATCTTCAATCCTCAATACTCAACCTTCAATAATCAATCCTCAATTCTCAATCCTCAATACTCAATCCTCAATCGTCAATCCTCAATCCCCAATCCTCTATCTTCAATTCTCAATCCTCAATCCTCTAATCCTCAACACTCAATCTTCAATACTCAATACTCAATCTTCAATCCTCAATCCTTAATCCTCAAACCTCAATCCTCAGTCCTCTATCCTCATCCCTCAATCCACAATACCCAATCCTCAGTCTTCAATCCTCAATCCTCAATCCTCAATCCTCATTCTCCAATCCTCAATCCTAAGTCCACAAACCTCAATTCTGAATCCTCAATCCTACATCCTCAACCTTCAGCACTCAGTCCTCAACAATCAGTTGTCAATCCTCAATCCCCAATAGAATATCCTCAATTCACAGTTTTCAATACTCAATACTCAATCTGCAATCGTCAAATCTCTATCCACAAACATCAATTCTCATCACTCAACCCTGAACGCTCAGACCTCAATGTTCAATTCTCAATCCTCAATTCACAATCTTCAATCCTCAATACTGAACCTTCAATCCTCAATACTCAATCCTCAATCCTCAATCCTCAATCCTCAGTAATCAATCCTCAATCTTCAATACTCAATCGTCATTCCTCAGTCCTCAATCCTCAATCCTCAATCCTCAATCTTCAATCCTCGATCCTCAAACCTCAATCCTGAATCCTCAACCCTGAATCCTCAATCTTCAGCACTCAGTCCTCAACAATCAGTGGTCAATCCTCAATACTCAATAGAATATCATGAATTCACAGCTTTCAGTACTCAATACTCAACCTGCAATCTTCAAATCTCTATCCACAAGCATAAATTCTCATCACTCAACCCTGAACGCTCAGACCTCAATGTTCAATCCTCAATCCTCAATTCTCAATCTTCAATCCTCAACACTGAACCTTCAATCCTCAATCCTCAATACTCAATCCTCAATCCTCAATCTTCAATCCTCAATCCCCAGTCCTCAATCTTCTATCCTCAATGCTCAATCCTCAACCCTCAATCCTCAGTCCTCAATCCTCAATCCTCAACCCTCAAACCTCAATCCTCAACCGTCAGCCCTCGTCCTCAATCGTCAACATTCAATCCTCAATCCTCAATCTTCAATCCTCAATACTCAATATTCAATACTCAATCCTCAACCTTCAATCCTCAATCTTCAATACTCAATCCTCAATCCTCAATCCTCAATCCTCAATCCTCAATCCTCAATCCTCAATCCTCAATCCTCAATCCTCATTCTTCAATCCTCAATACCCAATCCTCAATCTTCAATCCTCAATCCTCAATCCTCAATCCTCAATCCTCAATCCTCAGCCCTCATCCTCAATCCTCAATACTCAATCCTCAATCCTCAATCTTCAATCCTCAATACTCAACCTTCAATAATCAATCCTCAATTCTCAATCCTCAATACTCAATCCTCAATCGTCAATCCTCAATCCCCAATCCTCAATCTTCAATTCTCAATCCTCAATCCTCAATCCTCGGTCCTCAATCCTCAATCGTCAATCTCCAATCCTGAATACTCAATCTTCAATCCTCAATCCTCAGTCCTCAATCCTCAATCCTCAATCCTCATTCTTCAATCCTCAATACCCAATACTCAATCTTCAATCCTCAATACTCAATCTGCAATCTTCAATCCTCAATCCTCAATCCTCAATCCTCATTCTCCAGTCCTCAATCCTCAGTCCTCAAACCTCAATTCTGAATCCTCAATCCTGCATCCTCAATCTTCAGCCCTCAGTAATCAGTCCTCAATCTTCAATACTCAATCGTCATTCCTCAGTCCTCATTCCTCAATCCTCAATCCTCGTTCCTCAAACCTCAATCCTCAACCTTCAGTCCTCATCCTCAATTCTCAATTCTCAATCCTCAATCCTCAATCCTCAATCTTCAATCCTCAATAATCAATCTCCAATCCTAGATCCTCAATCCCCAATCTTCAATCCTTAATCCTCAATCTTCAATCCTCAATCCCCAGTCCTCAATCTTCAATCCTCCATGCTCAATCCTCAATCCTCAATCCTCAGTCCTCAATCCTCAATCCTAAACCCTCAAACCTCAATCCTCAACCGTCAGTCCTCGTCCTCAATCGTCAACACTCAATCCTCAACCCTCAATCTTCAATCCTCAATACTCAATATTCTATACTCAATCCTCACTCTTCAATCCTCAATCTTCAATCCTCAATCCTCAATCCTCAATCCTCAATCCTCAATCCTCAATCCTCAATCCTCAATCCTCAATCCTCATTGTTCAATCCTCAATACCCAATCCTCAATCTTCAATCCTCAATCCTCAATCCTCAATCCTCAATCCTCAATCCTCAGCCCTCATCCTCAATCCTCAATCCTCAATCCTCAATCCTCAATCTTCAGTCCTCAATACTCAATCTTCAATCCTCAATACTCAATCCTCAATCCTCATTCCTCAATCCTCATTCTGCAATACTCAATACCCAATCCTCAATCTTCAATCCTCAATCCTCAATCCTCAATCCTCAATCCTCAATACTCAATCCTCAATACTCAATCCTCAATCGTCAATCCTCAATCCCCAATCCTCTATCTTCAATTCTCAATCCTCAATCCTCTAATCCTCAACACTCAATCTTCAATACTCAATACTCAATCTTCAATCCTCAATCCTTAATCCTCAATCCTCAATCCTCAGTCCTCTATCCTCATTCCTCAATCCACAATAACCAATCCTCAGTCTTCAATCCTCAATCCTCAATCCTCAATCCTCATTCTCCAATCCTCAATCCTAAGTCCTCAAACCTCATTTCTGAATCCTCAATCCTACATCCTCAACCTTCAGCACTCAGTCCTCAACAATCAGTTGTCAATCCTCAATCCCCAATAGAATATCCTCAATTCACAGTTTTCAATACTCAATACTCAATCTGCAATCTTCAAATCTCTATCCACAAACATCAATTCTCATCACTCAACCCTGAACGCTCAGACCTCAATGTTCAATTCTCAATCCTCAATTCACAATCTTCAATCCTCAATACTGAACCTTCAATCCTCAATCCTCAATCCTCAATCCTCAATCCTCAATACTCAGTAATCAATCCTCAAACTTCAATACTCAATCGTCAATCTTCAATCCTCAATACTCAATCTTCAATCCTCAATCCGCAATCCTCAATCCTCAATCCTCATTCTTCAATCCTCTATACCCAATCCTCAATCTTCAATCCTCAATCCTCAATCCTCAATCCTCAATCCTCAATCCTCAATCCTCAATCTTCAATCCTCAGTCCCAAATCCTCAATCTTCAATACTCACTCCTCAATCCTCATTCTTCAATCCTCAATACCCAATCCTCAATCTTCAGTCCTCAATCCTCAATTCTCAATACTCAATCCTCAATCTTCAATCCTCAATCCTCAATCCTCAATCCTCAATCCTCAATCTTCAATCCTCAATACTCAATCGTCAATCCTCAATCCTTAATCCTCAATCCTCAATCCTCAATCCTCAATCCTCAATCCTCAATCCTCAATCCTCAATCGTCAATCTTCAATCCTCAATACTCAATCTTCAATCCTCAATACGCAATCCTCAATCCTCAATCCTCATTCTTCAATCCTCAATACCCAATCCTCAACCTTCAATCCTCAATCCTCAATCCTCAATCCTCAATCCTCAGTAATCAGCCCTCAATCTTCAATACTCAATCGTCATTCCTCAGTCCTCATTCCTCAATCCTCAATCCTCATTCTTCAATCCTCTATACCCAATCCTCAATCTTCAATCCTCAATCCTCAATCCTCAATCCTCAATCTTCAATCCTCAATCCTCAATCTTCAATCCTCAGTCCCAAATCCTCAATCTTCAATACTCACTCCTCAATCCTCATTCTTCAATCCTCAATACCCAATCCGCAATCTTCAGTCCTCAATCCTCAATTCTCAATACTCAATCCTCAATCTTCAATCCTCAATACTCAATCTTCAATCCTCAATACGCAATCCTCAATCCTCAATCCTCATTCTTCAATCCTCAATACCCAATCCTCAATCTTCAATCCTCAATCCTCAATCCTCAATCCTCAATCCTCAATCCTCAGCCCTCATCCTCAATCCTCAATCCTCAATCCTCAATCCTCAATCTTCAATCCTCAATACTCAACCTTCAATAATCAATCCTCAATTCTCAATCCTCAATACTCAATCCTCAATCGTCAATCCTCAATCCCCAATCCTCAATCTTCAATTCTCAATCCTCAATCCTCAATCCTCAACACTCAATCTTCAATACTCAATACTCAATCTTCAATCCTCAATCCTGAATCCTCAATCCTCCATCCTCAGTCCTCTATCCTCAGTCCTCAAACCTCAATTCTGAATCCTCAATCCTACATCCTCAATCTTCAGCCCTCAGTCCTCAACAATCAGTTGTCAATCCTCAATCCCCAATAGAATATCCTCAATTCACAGTTTTCAATACTCAATACTCAATCTGCAATCTTCAAATCTCTATCCACAAACATCAATTCTCATCACTCAACCCTGAACGCTCAGACCTCAATGTCCAATTCTCAATCCTCAATTCACAATCTTCAATCCTCAATACTGAACCTTCAATCCTCAATACTCAATCCTCAATCCTCAATCCTCAATCCTCAATCCTCGGACCTCAAACATCAATACTCAACCCTCAGTCCTCGTCCTCAATCCACAACCCTCAATCCTCGATCCTCAATCTTCAATCATCAATATTCAGTCTTCAATCCACAATCCTCAATCGTCAATACTCAATCCTCAATCCTCAATGTTCTATCCTCAATACGCAATCCTCAACCTTCAATCCTCAATCCCCAATCCTGAATCCACAATCCTGAACGCTCAATCTTCAGCCCTCAGACCTCAACAATCAGTTGTGAATCCTCAATCCTCAATAGAATATCCTCAATTCACATGTTTCAATACTCAATGCTCAGCATGCAATCCTCATATCTCTATCCACAAACATCAATTTTCATCACTCAACCCTCAACACTCAGTCCCCAATCCTCAATCTTCAAACCTCAATCCTCAATCCTCAATCCTCAATCCTCAGTCTTCAATCCTCAATACTCATTCTTCAATCCTCAATCCTCAATCCTCGGTCCTCAATTCTCAATCGTCAATCTCCAATCCTGAATACTCAATCTTCAATCCTCAATCCTCAGTCCTCAATCCTCAATCCTCAATCCTCATTCTTCAATCCTCAATACCCAATCCTCAATCTTCAATCCTCAATACTCAATCTGCAACCTTCAATCCTCAATCCTCAATCCTCAATCCTCATCCTCCAATCCTCAATCCTAAGTCCTCAAACCTCAATTCTGAATCCTCAATCCTGAATCCTCAATCTTCAGCCCTCAGTCCTCAACATTCTGTTGTCAATCCTCAATCCTCAATAGCATATCCTCAATGCACAGTTTTCAATACTCAATACTCAATCTGCAATCTTCAAATCTCTATCCAGAAACATCAATTCTCATCACTCAACCCTCAACACTCAGTACTCAATGTTCAATCCTCAATCCTCAATTCTGAATCTTCAATCCTCAATACTGAATGTTCAATGCTCAATCCTCAATCCTCAATCCTCAATCCTCAATCCTCAATCCTCAATCCCCAATCCTCAATCCTCAACCTTCAATCCTCAATGTTCAATCCTCAATACCCAATCCTCAGTCTTCAATTCTCAATCCTCAATCCTCAGTCCTCAATCCTCAATCCTCAATCCTCAGTCCTCAAACCTCAATCCTGAATCCTCAATCCTGAATCCTCAATCTTCAGCCCACAGTCCTCAACAATCAGTGGTCAATCCTCAATTCTCAATAGAATATCATGAATTCACAGTTTTCAATACTCTATACTCAACCTGCATTCTTCAAATCTCTATCCACAAACATCAATTCTCATCACTCAACCCTCAACTCTCAGTCCCCAATCCTCAATATTCAAGCCTCAATCCTCAATCCTCAATCCACAATCCTCAACCTTCAGTCCTCAATACCCAATCCTCAATCTTCAATCCTCAATCCTCAATCCTCAATTCTCAATCCTCAATCCTCTGTCCTTAGTCCTCAAACCTCAATCCTGAACCCTCTGACCTCATCCTCAATCCTCAATCCTCAATCCACAATCCTCAATGTTCAATCCTCAATACTCAATCTTCAATCCTCAATCCTCAGTCCTCAAACCTCAATACTGAATCCTCAATCCTGAATCCTCAATCTTCAGCCCTCAGCCCTCAACATTCAGTTGTCAATCCTCAATCCTCAATAGAATATCCTTAATTCACAGTTTCAATACACAGTACTCAATCTGCAATCTTCAAATCTCTATCCAGAAACATCAATTCTCATCACTCAACCCTCAACAATCAGTACTCAATGTTCAATCCTCAATCCTCAATTCTGAATCTTCAATCCTCAATACTGAATCTTCAATCCTCAGTCCTCAATCCTCAATCCTCAATCCTCAATCCTCACTCCTCAATCCTCAATCCTCAATCCTCAATCCTCAATCTTCAGTCCTCAGTACTCAATCTTCAATCCTCAATACTCAATCCTCAATCCTCATTCCTCAATCCTCATTCTTCAATACTCAATACCCAATCCTCAATCTTCAATCCTCAATCCTCAATCCTCAATCCTCAATCCTCAATACTCAATCTTCACTCCTCAATCCTCAATCCTCAATCCTCAATGTTCAATCCTCAATACCCAATCCTCAGTCTTCAATCGTCAATCCTCAATCCTCAATCCTCAATCCTCAACCCTCAACCCTCAGTATTCAAACCTAAATCCTGAATCCTCAATCCTGAATCCACAATCTTCAGCCCACAGTCCTCAACAATCAGTGGTCAATCCTCAATCCTCAATAGAATATCATGAATTCACAGTTCTCAATACTCAATACTCAACCTGCAATCTTCAAATCTCTATCCACAAACATCAATCCTCATCACTCAACAGTCAACACTCAGTCCCCAATCCCCAATATTCAAGCCTCAATCCTCAATCCTCAATCCACAATCCTCAACCTTCAATCCTCAATACTCAATCTTCAATCCTGAATCCTCAATCCTCAATCCTCAATCCTCAATTCGCAGTCCTCAATAGTCGATCTTCAATCCTCAATACTCAATATTCGATCCTCAATCCTCAATCCTCAATCCTCAATCCTCATTCTTCAATCCTTAATACCCAACCCTCAATCTTCAATCCTCAATCCTCAATCCTGAATTCTCAATCCTCAATCCTCTGTCCTCAGTCCTCAAACCTCAATCCTCAACCCTCAGCCCTCATCCTCAATCCTCAGTCTTCAATCCTCAATCCTCAATCCTCAATCCTCAATCCTCAATCCTCAATCCTCAATCCTCAATCCTCAATCCTCAATCCTGAACCCTCAATCCTCAATCCTCAATCCTCAATCCTCAATCCGCAATCTTCAATCCTCAATACTCAATCTTCAAACCTCAAACCTCAGTCCTCAAACCTCAATTCTGGATCCTCAATCCTGCATCCTCAAGCTTCAGCCCTCAGTCCTCAACAATCAGTTGTCAATCCTCAATCCGCAATAGAATATCCTCAATTCACAGTTTTCAATACTCAATACTCAATCTGCAATCTTCAAATCCTTATCCACACACATCAATTCTCATCACTCAAACCTGAACGCTCAGTCCTCAATGTTCAATCCTCAATCTTCAATTCTCAATCTTCAATCCTCAATACTGAATCTTCAATACTCAATCCCCAATACTCAATCCTCAATCCTCAATCCTCAATCCTCAGTAATCAATCCTCAATCCTCAACACTCAATCGTCAGTCCTCAGTCCTCAATCCTCAACCCTCAATCCTCGTTCCTCAAACCTCAATCCTCCACCCTCAGCCCTCATCCTCAATTCTCAATTCTCAATACTCAATCCTCAATCCTCAAACTTCAATCCTCAATAATCAATCTCCAATCCTAGATCCTCAATCCCCAATCCTCAATCCTTAATCCTCAATCTTCAATCCTCGATCCTCAATCCTCAATCCTCATTCTTCAAACCTCAATACCCAATCCCCAATCTTAAATCCCCTATCCTCAATTCGCAATCCTCAATCCTCTGTCGTTAGTCCTCAAACCTCAATCCTCAACCCTCTGACCTCATCCTCAATCCTCAATCCTCAATCCACAATCCTCAATGTTCAATCCTCAATACTCAATCTTCAATCCTCAATCCTCAGTCCTCAAACCTCAATTCTGAATCCTCAATCCTGAATCCTCAATCTTCAGCCCTCAGCCCTCAACATTCAGTTGTCAACCCTCAATCCTCAATAGAATATCCTTAATTCACAGTTTCAATACTCAGTACTCAATCTGCAATCTTCAAATCTCTATCCAGAAACATCAATTCTCATCACTCAACCCTCAACACTCAGTACTCAATGTTCAATCCTCAATCCTCAATTCTGAATCTTCAATCCTCAATACTGAATCTTCAATCCTCAATCCTCAATCCTCAATCCTCAATCCTCAATCCTCAATCTTCAGTCCTCAATACTCAATCTTCAATCCTCAATACTCAATCCTCAATCCTCATTCCTCAATCCTCATTCTTCAATACTCAATACCCAATCCTCAATCTTCAATCCTCAATCCTCAATTACCAATTCTCAATGCTCTATCCTCAGACCTCAAACATTAATATTCAACCCTCAGTCATCGTCCTCAATCCACAACCCTCTATCCTCAACCCTCAATCTTCAATCATCAATATTCAATACTCAATCGTCATTCCTCAGTCCTCAATCCTCAATCCTCAATCCTCAATCTTCAATCCTCGATCCTCAAACCTCAATCCTGAATCCTCAACCCTGAATCCTCAATCTTCAGCACTCAGTCCTCAACAATCAGTGGTCAATCCTCAATCCTCAATAGAATATCATGAATTCACAGCTTTCAGTACTCAATACTCAACCTGCAATCTTCAAATCTCTATCCACAAACATCAATTCTCATCACTCAACCCTGAACGCTCAGACCTCAATGTTCAATCCTCAATCCTCAATTCTCAATCTTCAATCCTCAACACTGAACCTTCAATCCTCAATCCTCAATACTCAATCCTCAATCCTCAATCTTCAATCCTCAATCCCCAGTCCTCAATCTTCTATCCTCAATGCTCAATCCTCAATCCTCAATCCTCAGTCCTCAATCCTCAATCCTCAACCCTCAAACCTCAATCCTCAACCGTCAGCCCTCGTCCTCAATCGTCAACATTCAATCCTCAATCCTCAATCTTCAATCATCAATACTCAATATTCAATACTCAATCCTCAACCTTCAATCCTCAATCTTCAATACTCAATCCTCAATCCTCAATCCTCAATCCTCAATCCTCAATCCTCAATCCTCAATCCTCATTCTCCTGTCCTCAACCCTCAGTCCTCAAACCTCAATTCTGAATCCACAATCCTGCATCCTCAATCCTCTGTCCTTAGTCCTCAAACCTCAATCCTGAACCCTCTGACCTCATCCTCAATCCTCAATCCTCAATCCACAATCCTCAATGTTCAATCCTCAATACTCAATCTTCAATCCTCAATCCTCAGTCCTCAAACCTCAATACTGAATCCTCAATCCTCAATCCTCAGTCTTCAACCCTCAATACTCATTCTTCAATCCTCAATCCTCAATCCTCGGTCCTCAATCCTCAATCGTCAATCTCCAATCCTGAATACTCAATCTTCAATCCTCAATCCTCAGTCCTCAATCCTCAACCCTCAATCCTCATTCTTCAATCCTCAATACCCAATACTCAATCCTCAATCCTCAATACTCAATCTGCAATCTTCAATCCTCAATCCTCAATCCTCAATCCTCAATCCTCATTCTCCAGTCCTCAACCCTCAGTCCTCAAACCTCAATTCTGAATCCACAATCCTGCATCCTCAATCTTCAGCCCTCAGTCCTCAACAATCAGTTGTCGATCCTCAATCCCCAATAGAATATCCTCAATTCACAGTTTTCAATACTAAATACTCAATCTGCAATCTTCAAATCTCTATCCACAAACATCAATTCTCATCACTCAACCCTGAACGCTCAGACCGCAGTGTTCAATCCTCAATCCTCAATTCTCAATCTTCAATCCTCAATACTGAACCTTCAATCCTCAATCCTCAATCCTCAATCCTCAATCCTCAATACTCAGTAATCAATCCTCAAACTTCAATACTCAATCGTCAATCTTCAATCCTCAATACTCAATCTTCAGTCCTCAATCCGCAATCCTCAATCCTCAATCCTCATTCTTCAATCCTCTATACCCAATCCTCAATCTTCAATCCTCAATCCTCAACCCTCAATCCTCAATCCTCAATCCTCAATCCTCAATCTTCAATCCTCAGTCCCAAATCCTCAATCTTCAATACTCACTCCTCAATCCTCATTCTTCTATCCTCAATACCCAATCCTCAATCTTCAGTCCTCAATCCTCAATTCTCAATACTCAATCCTCAATCTTCAATCCTCAATCCTCAATCCTCAATCCTCAATCCTCAATCTTCAATCCTCAATACTCAATCTTCAATCCTCAATCCTTAATCCTCAATCCTCAATCCTCAATCCTCAATCCTCAATCCTCAATCCTCAATCCTCAATCGTCAATCTTCAATCCTCAATACTCAATCTTCAATCCTCAATACGCAATCCTCAATTCTCAATCCTCATTCTTCAATCCTCAATACCCAATCCTCAACCTTCAATCCTCAATCCTCAATCCTCAATCCTCAATCCTCAATCTTCAATCCTCAGTCCCAAATCCTCAATCTTCAATACTCACTCCTCAATCCTCAATCTTCAATCCTCAATACTCAGTCTTCAATCCTCAATCCTCAATCCTCAATCCTCAATCCTCAATCCTCATTCTTCAATCCTCAATACCCAATCCTCAATCTTCAATCCTCAATCCTCAATCCTCAACTCTAAATCCTCAATCCTCAATCCTCAATCCTCAATCCTCAATCCTCAATGTTCAATCCGCAATACCCAATCCTCAATCCTCAATCCTCAGACCTCAAACATCAATACTCAACCCTCAGTCCTCGTCCTCAATCCACAACCCTCAATCCTCGATCCTCAATCTTCAATCATCAATATTCAATCTTCAATCTACAATCCTCAATCCTCAATACTCAATCCTCAATCCTCAATGTTCTATCCTCAATACGCAATCCTCAACCTTCAATCATCAATCCTCAATCCTCAATCCTCAATCCTGTATCCTCAATCCTCAATCCTCATTCTTCAACCCTCAATACCCAATCCTCAATCTTAAATACTCTATCCTCAATTCGCAATCCTCAATCCTCAATCCTCAGGCCTCAAGTATCAATACTCAACCCTCAGTCCTCGTCCTCAATCCACAACCTTCAATCCTCAATCCACAATTTTCATTCATCAATATTCAACCTTCAATCCTCAATCCTCAATCGTCAATCCTCAATCCTCAATCCTCAATGTTCAATCCTCAATACCCAATCCTCAGTCTTCAATCCTCAATCCTCAATCCTCAATCCTCAATCCTCAATCCTCAGTCCTCGGTCCTCAAACCTCAATCCTGAATCCTCAACCCTGAATCCTCAATCTTCAGCCCTCAGTCCTCAACAATCAGTGGTCAATCCTCAATCCTCAATAGAATATCATGAATTCACAGTTTTCAATACTCAATACTCAACCTGCAATCTTCAAATCTCTATCCACAAACATCAATTCTCATCACTCAACCCTGAACGCTCAGACCTGAATTATCAATCCTCAATCCTCAATTCTCAATCTTCAATCCTCAACACTGAACCTTCAATCCTCAATCCTCAATACTCAATCCTCAATCCTCAATCCTCAGTAATCAGTCCTCAATCTTCAATACCCAATCGTCATTCCTCAGTCCTCATTCCTCAATCCTCAATCCTCGTTCCTCAAACCTCAATCCTCAACCTTCAGTCCTCATCCTCAATTCTCAATTCTCAATCCTCAATCCTCAATCCTCAATCTTCAATTCTCAATAATCAATCTCCAACCCTAGATCCTCAATCCCCAATCTTCAATCCTTAATCCTCAATCTTGAATCCTCAATCCCCAGTCCTCAATCTTCAATCCTCAATGTTCAATCCTCAATCCTCAATCCTCAGTCCTCAATCCTCAATCCTAAACCCTCAAACCTCAGTCCTCAACCGTCAGTCCTCGTCCTCAATCGTCAACACTCAATCCTCAATCCTCAATCTTCAATCCTCAATACTCAATATTCAATACTCAATCCTCACTCTTCAATCCTCAATCTTCAATCCTCAATCCTCAATCCTCAATCCTCAATCCTCAATCCTCAATCCTCAATCCTCAATCCTCATTCTTCAATCCTCAATACCCAATCCTCAATCTTCAATCCTTAATCCTCAATCCTCAATCCTCTATCCTCAATCCTCAGCCCTCATCCTCAATCCTCAATCCTCAATCCTCAATCCTCAATCTTCAATCCTCAATACTCAACCTTCAATAATCAATCCTCAATTCTCAATCCTCAATACTCAATCCTTAATCGTCAATCCTCAATCCCCAATCCTCTATCTTCAATTCTCAATCCTCAATCCTCTAATCCTCAACACTCAATCTTCAATACTCAATACTCAATCTTCAATCCTCAATCCTTAATCCTCAATCCTCAATCCTCAGTCCTCTATCCTCATTCCTCAATCCACAATACCCAATCCTCAGTCTTCAATCCTCAATCCTCAATCCTCAATCCTCGTTCTCCAATCCTCAATCCTCAGTCCTCAAACCTCAATCCTCAACCTTCAGTCCTCATCCTCAATTCGCAATACCCAATCCTCAATCCTCAATCCTCATTCTTCAATCCTCAATACCCAATCCTCAATCTTCAATCCTCAATCCTCAATCCTCAACTCTAAATCCTCAATCCTCTATCCTCAATCCTCAATCATCAATACTCAATGTTCAATCCGCAATACCCAATCCTCAATCCTCAATCATCAGACCTCAAACATCAACACTCAGCCCTCAGTCCTCGTCCTCAATCCACAACCCTCAATCCTCGATCCTCAATCTTCAATCATCAATATTCAGCCTTCAATCCTCAATCCTCAACCGTCAATACTCAATCCTCAATCCTCAATGTTCAATCCTCAATACCCAATCCTCAGTCTTCAATCCTCAATCCTAAATCCTCAATCCTCAATCCTCAATCCTCAATCCTCAATCCTCAATCCTCAATCCCCAATCCTCAATCCTCAACCTTCAATCCTCAATGTTCAATCCTCAATACCCAATCCTCAGTCTTCAATCCTCAATCCTCAATCCTCAGTCCTCAATCCTCAATCCTTAATCCTCAGTCCTCAAACCTCAATCCTGAATCCTCAATCCTGAATCCTCAATCTTCAGCCCTCAGTCCTCAACAATCAGTGGTCAATCCTCAATCCTCAATAGAATATCATGAATTCACAGTTTTCGATACTCTATACTCAACCAGCATTCTTCAAATCTCTATCCACAAACATCAATTCTCATCACTCAACCCTCAACACTCAGTCCCCAATCCTCAATCTTCAAACCTCAATCCTCAATCCTCAATCCT
Source organism: Calliopsis andreniformis (assembly GCF_051401765.1). Taxonomy (NCBI): domain Eukaryota; kingdom Metazoa; phylum Arthropoda; class Insecta; order Hymenoptera; family Andrenidae; genus Calliopsis; species Calliopsis andreniformis. The sequence goes on from NW_027480540.1 coordinate 22,667, forward strand.
CAATACCCAATCCTCAATCTTCAATCCTCAATCCTCAATCCTCAATCCTCAATCCTCAATCCTCAGCCCTCATCCTCAATCCTCAATCCTCAATCCTCAATCCTCAATCTTCAATCCTCAATACTCAACCTTCAATAATCAATCCTCAATTCTCAATCCTCAATACTCAATCCTCAATCGTCAATCCTCAATCCCCAATCCTCTATCTTCAATTCTCAATCCTCAATCCTCTAATCCTCAACACTCAATCTTCAATACTCAATACTCAATCTTCAATCCTCAATCCTTAATCCTCAATCCTCAATCCTCAGTCCTCTATCCTCATTCCTCAATCCACAATACCCAATCCTCAGTCTTCAATCCTCAATCCTCAATCCTCAATCCTCATTCTCCAATCCTCAATCCTAAGTCCTCAAACCTCAATTCTGAATCCTCAATCCTACATCCTCAACCTTCAGCACTCAGTCCTCAACAATCAGTTGTCAATCCTCAATCCCCAATAGAATATCCTCAATTCACAGTTTTCAATACTCAATACTCAATCTGCAATCTTCAAATCTCTATCCACAAACATCAATTCTCATCACTCAACCCTGAACGCTCAGACCTCAATGTTCAATTCTCAGTCCTCAATTCACAATCTTTAATCCTCAATACTGAACCTTCAATCCTCAATACTCAATCCTCAATCCTCAATCCTCAATACTCAGTAATCAATCCTCAATCTTCAATACTCAATCGTCATTCCTCAGTCCTCAATCCTCAATCCTCAATCCTCAATCTTCAATCCTCGGTCCTCAAACCTCAATCCTGAATCCTCAACCCTGAATCCTCAATCTTCAGCCCTCAGTCCTCAACAATCAGTGGTCAATCCTCAATCCTCAATAGAATATCATGAATTCACAGCTTTCAGTACTCAATACTCAACCTGCAATCTTCAAATCTCTATCCACAAACATCAATTCTCATCACTCAACCCTGAACGCTCAGACCTCAATGTTCAATCCTCAATCCTCAATTCTCAATCTTCAATCCTCAACACTGAAACTTCAATCCTCAATCCTCAATACTCAATCCTCAATCCTCAATCTTCAATCCTCAATCCCCAGTCCTCAATCTTCTATCCTCAATGCTCAATCCTCAATCCTCAATCCTCAGTCTTCAATCCTCAATCCTCAACCCTCAAACCTCAATCCTCAACCGTCAGCCCTTGTCCTCAATCGTCAACACTCAATCCTCAATCCTCAATCTTCAATCCTCAATACTCAATATTCAATACTCAATCCTCAACCTTCAATCCTCAATCTTCAATACTCAATCCTCAATCCTCAATCCTCAATCCTCAATCCCCAATCCTCAATCCTCAACCTTCAATCCTCAATCCTCAGTCCTCAAACCTCAATCCTGAATCCTCAATCCTGAATCCTCAATCTTCAGCCCTCAGTCCTCAACAATCAGTGGTCAATCCTCAATCCTCAATAGAATATCATGAATTCACAGTTTTCAATACTCTATACTCAACCTGCATTCTTCAAATCTCTATCCACAAACATCAATTCTCATCACTCAACCCTCAACTCTCAGTCCCCAATCCTCAATATTCAAGCCTCAATCCTCAATCCTCAATCCACAATCCTCAACCTTCAGTCCTCAATACCCAATCCTCAATCTTCAATCCTCAATCCTCAATCCTCAATTCTCAATCCTCAATCCTCTGTCCTTAGTCCTCAAACCTCAATCCTGAACCCTCTGACCTCATCCTCAATCCTCAATCCTCAATCCACAATCCTCAATGTTCAATCCTCAATACTCAATCTTCAATCCTCAATCCTCAGTCCTCAAACCTCAATACTGAATCCTCAATCCTGAATCCTCAATCTTCAGCCCTCAGCCCTCAACATTCAGTTGTCAATCCTCAATCCTCAATAGAATATCCTTAATTCACAGTTTCAATACACAGTACTCAATCTGCAATCTTCAAATCTCTATCCAGAAACATCAATTCTCATCACTCAACCCTGAACGCTCAGACCGCAGTGTTCAATCCTCAATCCTCAATTCTCAATCTTCAATCCTCAATACTGAACCTTCAATCCTCAATCCTCAATCCTCAATCCTCAATCCTCAATACTCAGTAATCAATCCTCAAACTTCAATACTCAATCGTCAATCTTCAATCCTCAATACTCAATCTTCAGTCCTCAATCCGCAATCCTCAATCCTCAATCCTCATTCTTCAATCCTCTATACCCAATCCTCAATCTTCAATCCTCAATCCTCAACCCTCAATCCTCAATCCTCAATCCTCAATCCTCAATCTTCAATCCTCAGTCCCAAATCCTCAATCTTCAATACTCACTCCTCAATCCTCATTCTTCTATCCTCAATACCCAATCCTCAATCTTCAGTCCTCAATCCTCAATTCTCAATCCTCAATCCTCAATCCTCAATCCTCAATCCTCAATCGTCAATCTTCAATCCTCAATACTCAATCTTCAATCCTCAATACGCAATCCTCAATTCTCAATCCTCATTCTTCAATCCTCAATACCCAATCCTCAACCTTCAATCCTCAATCCTCAATCCTCAATCCTCAATCCTCAATCTTCAATCCTCAGTCCCAAATCCTCAATCTTCAATACTCACTCCTCAATCCTCAATCTTCAATCCTCAATACTCAGTCTTCAATCCTCAATCCTCAATCCTCAATCCTCAATCCTCAATCCTCATTCTTCAATCCTCAATACCCAATCCTCAATCTTCAATCCTCAATCCTCAATGCTCAACTCTAAATCCTCAATCCTCAATCCTCAATCCTCAATCCTCAATCCTCAATGTTCAATCCGCAATACCCAATCCTCAATCCTCAATCCTCAGACCTCAAACATCAATACTCAACCCTCAGTCCTCGTCGTCAATCCACAACCCTCAATCCTCGATCCTCAATCTTCAATCATCAATATTCAATCTTCAATCTACAATCCTCAATCCTCAATACTCAATCCTCAATCCTCAATGTTCTATCCTCAATACGCAATCCTCAACCTTCAATCATCAATCCTCAATCCTCAATCCTCAATCCTGTATCCTCAATCCTCAATCCTCATTCTTCAACCCTCAATACCCAATCCTCAATCTTAAATACTCTATCCTCAATTCGCAATCCTCAATCCTCAATCCTCAGGCCTCAAGTATCAATACTCAACCCTCAGTCCTCGTCCTCAATCCACAACCTTCAATCCTCAATCCACAATTTTCATTCATCAATATTCAACCTTCAATCCTCAATCCTCAATCGTCAATCGTCAATCCTCAGTCCTCAATGTTCAATCCTCAATACCCAATCCTCAGTCTTCAATCCTCAATCCTCGTTCCTCAAACCTCAATCCTCAACCTTCAGTCCTCATCCTCAATTCTCAATTCTCAATCCTCAATCCTCAATCCTCAATCTTCAATTCTCAATAATCAATCTCCAACCCTAGATCCTCAATCCCCAGTCTTCAATCCTTAATCCTCAATCTTCAATCCTCAATCCCCAGTCCTCAATCTTCAATCCTCAATGTTCAATCCTCAATCCTCAATCCCCAGTCCTCAATCCTCAATCCTAAACCCTCAAACCTCAATCCTCAACCGTCAGTCCTCGTCCTCAATCGTCAACACTCAATCCTCAATCCTCAATCTTCAATCCTCAATACTCAATTTTCAATACTCAATCCTCACTCTTCAATCCTCAATCTTCAATCCTCAATCCTCAATCCTCAATCCTCAATCCTCAATCCTCAATCCTCAATCCTCAATCCTCATTCTTCAATCCTCAATACCCAATCCTCAATCTTCAATCCTTAATCCTCAATCCTCAATCCTCAATCCTCAATCCTCAGCCCTCATCCTCAATCCTCAATCCTCAATCCTCAATCCTCAATCTTCAATCCTCAATACTCAACCTCAATAATCAATCCTCAATTCTCAATCCTCAATACTCAATCCTTAATCGTCAATCCTCAATCCCCAATCCTCTATCTTCAATTCTCAATCCTCAATCCTCTAATCCTCAACACTCAATCTTCAATACTCAATACTCATTCTTCAATCCTCAATCCTTAATCCTCAATCTTCAATCCTCAGTCCTCTATCCTCATTCCTCAATCCACAATACCCAATCCTCAGTCTTCAATCCTCAATCCTCAATCCTCAATCCTCATTCTCCAATCCTCAATCCTCAGTCCTCAAACCTCAATCCTCAACCTTCAGTCCTCATCCTCAATTCGCAATACCCAATCCTCAATCCTCAATCCTCATTCTTCAATCCTCAATACCCAATCCTCAATCTTCAATCCTCAATCCTCAATCCTCAACTCTAAATCCTCAATCCTCTATCCTCAATCCTCAATCATCAATACTCAATGTTCAATCCGCAATACCCAATCCTCAATCCTCAATCATCAGACCTCAAACATCAATACTCAACCCTCAGTCCTCGTCCTCAATCCACAACCCTCAATCCTCGATCCTCAATCTTCAATCATCAATATTCAGCCTTCAATCCTCAATCCTCAATCGTCAATACTCAATCCTCAATCCTCAATGTTCAATCCTCAATACCCAATCCTCAGTCTTCAATCCTCAATCCTAAATCCTCAATCCTCAATCCTCAATCCTCAATCCTCAATCCTCAATCCTCAATCCCCAATCCTCAATCCTCAACCTTCAATCCTCAATGTTCAATCCTCAATACCCAATCCTCAGTCTTCAATCCTCAATCCTCAATCCTCAGTCCTCAATCCTCAATCCTCAATCCTCAGTCCTCAAACCTCAATCCTGAATCCTCAATCCTGAATCCTCAATCTTCAGCCCTCAGTCCTCAACAATCAGTGGTCAATCCTCAATCCTCAATAGAATATCATGAATTCACAGTTTTCGATACTCTATACTCAACCAGCATTCTTCAAATCTCTATCCACAAACATCAATTCTCATCACTCAACCCTCAACACTCAGTCCCCAATCCTCAATCTTCAAACCTCAATCCTCAATCCTCAATCCTCAATACCCAATCCTCAATCTTCAATCCTCAATCCTCAATCCTCAATCTTCAATCCTCAATCCTCAGCCCTCATCCTCAATCCTCAATCCTCAATCCTCAATCCTCAATCTTCAATCCTCAATACTCAACCCTCAATAATCAATCCTCAATTCTCAATCCTCAATACTCAATCCTCAATCGTCAATCCTCAATCCCCAATCCTCTATCTTCAATTCTCAGTCCTCAATCCTCTAATCCTCAACACTCAATCTTCAATACTCAATACTCAATCTTCAATCCTCAATCCTTAATCCTCAATCCTCAATCCTCAGTCCTCTATCCTCATTCCTCAATCCACAATACCCAATCCTCAGTCTTCAATCCTCAATCCTCAATCCTCAATCCTCATTCTCCAATCCTCAATCCTAAGTCCTCAAACCTCAATTCTGAATCCTCAATCCTACATCCTCAACCTTCAGCACTCAGTCCTCAACAATCAGTTGTCAATCCTCAATCCCCAATAGAATATCCTCAATTCACAGTTTTCAATACTCAATACTCAATCTGCAATCTTCAAATCTCTATCCACAAACATCAATTCTCATCACTCAACCCTGAACGCTCAGACCTCAATGTTCAATTCTCAATCCTCAATTCACAATCTTCAATCCTCAATACTGAACCTTCAATCCTCAATACTCAATCCTCAATCCTCAATCCTCAATCCTCAGTAATCAATCCTCAATCTTCAATACTCAATCGTCATTCCTCAGTCCTCAATCCTCAATCCTCAATCCTCAATCTTCAATCCTCGGTCCTCAAACCTCAATCCTGAATCCTCAACCCTGAATCCTCAATCTTCAGCCCTCAGTCCTCAACAATCAGTGGTCAATCCTCAATCCTCAATAGAATATCATGAATTCACAGCTTTCAGTACTCAATACTCAACCAGCAATCTTCAAATCTCTATCCACAAACATCAATTCTCATCACTCAACCCTGAACGCTCAGACCTCAATGTTCAATCCTCAATCCTCAATTCTCAATCTTCAATCCTCAACACTGAAACTTCAATCCTCAATCCTCAATACTCAATCCTCAATCCTCAATCTTCAACCCTCAATCCCCAGTCCTCAATCTTCTATCCTCAATGCTCAATCCTCAATCCTCAATCCTCAGTCCTCAATCCTCAATCCTCAACCCTCAAACCTCAATCCTCAACCGTCAGCCCTTGTCCTCAATCGTCAACACTCAATCCTCAATCCTCAATCTTCAATCCTCAATACTCAATATTCAATACTCAATCCTCAACCTTCAATCCTCAATCTTCAATACTCAATCCTCAATCCTCAATCCTCAATCCTCAATCCCCAATCCTCAATCCTCAACCTTCAATCCTCAATCCTCAGTCCTCAAACCTCAATCCTGAATCCTCAATCCTGAATCCTCAATCTTCAGCCCTCAGTCCTCAACAATCAGTGGTCAATCCTCAATCCTCAATAGAATATCATGAATTCACAGTTTTCAATACTCTATACTCAACCTGCATTCTTCAAATCTCTATCCACAAACATCAATTCTCATCACTCAACCCTCAACTCTCAGTCCCCAATCCTCAATATTCAAGCCTCAATCCTCAATCCTCAATCCACAATCCTCAACCTTCAGTCCTCAATACCCAATCCTCAATCTTCAATCCTCAATCCTCAATCCTCAATTCTCAATCCTCAATCCTCTGTCCTTAGTCCTCAAACCTCAATCCTGAACCCTCTGACCTCATCCTCAATCCTCAATCCTCAATCCACAATCCTCAATGTTCAATCCTCAATACTCAATCTTCAATCCTCAATCCTCAGTCCTCAAACCTCAATACTGAATCCTCAATCCTGAATCCTCAATCTTCAGCCCTCAGCCCTCAACATTCAGTTGTCAATCCTCAATCCTCAATAGAATATCCTTAATTCACAGTTTCAATACACAGTACTCAATCTGCAATCTTCAAATCTCTATCCAGAAACATCAATTCTCATCACTCAACCCTCAACACTCAGTACTCAATGTTCAATCCTCAATCCTCAATTCTGAATCTTCAATCCTCAATACTGAATCTTCAATCCTCAATCCTCAATCCTCAATCCTCAATCCTCAATCCTCACACCTCAATCCTCAATCCTCAATCCTCAATCCTCAATCTTCAGTCCTCAATACTCAATCTTCAATCCTCAATACTCAATCCTCAATCCTCAATCCTCAATCCTCATTCTTCAATACTCAATACCCAATCCTCAATCTTCAATCCTCAATCCTCAATTACCAATTCTCAATGCTCTATCCTCAGACCTCAAACATCAATATTCAACCCTCAGTCATCGTCCTCAATCCACAACCCTCTATCCTCAGCCCTCAATCTTCAATCATCAATATTCAATCTTCAATCCTCAATCCTCAATCCTCAATCCTCAATCCTCAATACTCAATCTTCACTCCTCAATCCTCAATCTTCAATCCTCAATGTTCAATCCTCAATACCCAATCCTCAGTCTTCAATCGTCAATCCTCAATCCTCAGTCCTCAATCCTCAATCCTCAATTCGCAGTCCTCAATAGTCGATCTTCAATCCTCAATACTCAATATTCGATCCTCAATCCTCAATCCTCAATCCTCAATCCTCATTCTTCAATCCTTAATACCCAACCCTCAATCTTCAATCCTCAATCCTCAATCCTGAATTCTCAATCCTCAATCCTCTGTCCTCAGTCCTCAAACCTCAATCCTCAACCCTCAGCCCTCATCCTCAATCCTCAGTCTTCAATCCTCAATCCTCAATCCTCAATCCTCAATCCTCAATCCTCAATCCTCAATCCTCAATCCTCAATCCTCAATCCTGAATCCTCAATCCTCAATCCTCAATCCTCAATCCTCAATCCGCAATCTTCAATCCTCTATACTCAATCTTCAAACCTCAAACCTCAGTCCTCAAACCTCAATTCTGAATCCACAATCCTGCATCCTCAATCTTCAGCCCTCAGTCCTCAACAATCAGTTGTCGATCCTCAATCCCCAATAGAATATCCTCAATTCACAGTTTTCAATACTAAATACTCAATCTGCAATCTTCAAATCTCTATCCACAAACATCAATTCTCATCACTCAACCCTGAACGCTCAGACCGCAGTGTTCAATCCTCAATCCTCAATTCTCAATCTTCAATCCTCAATACTGAACCTTCAATCCTCAATCCTCAATCCTCAATCCTCAATCCTCAATACTCAGTAATCAATCCTCAAACTTCAATACTCAATCGTCAATCTTCAATCCTCAATACTCAATCTTCAGTCCTCAATCCGCAATCCTCAATCCTCAATCCTCATTCTTCAATCCTCTATACCCAATCCTCAATCTTCAATCCTCAATCCTCAACCCTCAATCCTCAATCCTCAATCCTCAATCCTCAATCTTCAATCCTCAGTCCCAAATCCTCAATCTTCAATACTCACTCCTCAATCCTCATTCTTCTATCCTCAATACCCAATCCTCAATCTTCAGTCCTCAATCCTCAATTCTCAATACTCAATCCTCAATCTTCAATCCTCAATCCTCAATCCTCAATCCTCAATCCTCAATCTTCAATCCTCAATACTCAATCTTCAATCCTCAATCCTTAATCCTCAATCCTCAATCCTCAATCCTCAATCCTCAATCCTCAATCCTCAATCCTCAATCGTCAATCTTCAATCCTCAATACTCAATCTTCAATCCTCAATACGCAATCCTCAATTCTCAATCCTCATTCTTCAATCCTCAATACCCAATCCTCAACCTTCAATCCTCAATCCTCAATCCTCAATCCTCAATCCTCAATCTTCAATCCTCAGTCCCAAATCCTCAATCTTCAATACTCACTCCTCAATCCTCAATCTTCAATCCTCAATACTCAGTCTTCAATCCTCAATCCTCAATCCTCAATCCTCAATCCTCAATCCTCATTCTTCAATCCTCAATACCCAATCCTCAATCTTCAATCCTCAATCCTCAATCCTCAACTCTAAATCCTCAATCCTCAATCCTCAATCCTCAATCCTCAATCCTCAATGTTCAATCCGCAATACCCAATCCTCAATCCTCAATCCTCAGACCTCAAACATCAATACTCAACCCTCAGTCCTCGTCCTCAATCCACAACCCTCAATCCTCGATCCTCAATCTTCAATCATCAATATTCAATCTTCAATCTACAATCCTCAATCCTCAATACTCAATCCTCAATCCTCAATGTTCTATCCTCAATACGCAATCCTCAACCTTCAATCATCAATCCTCAATCCTCAATCCTCAATCCTGTATCCTCAATCCTCAATCCTCATTCTTCAACCCTCAATACCCAATCCTCAATCTTAAATACTCTATCCTCAATTCGCAATCCTCAATCCTCAATCCTCAGGCCTCAAGTATCAATACTCAACCCTCAGTCCTCGTCCTCAATCCACAACCTTCAATCCTCAATCCACAATTTTCATTCATCAATATTCAACCTTCAATCCTCAATCCTCAATCGTCAATCCTCAATCCTCAATCCTCAATGTTCAATCCTCAATACCCAATCCTCAGTCTTCAATCCTCAATCCTCAATCCTCAATCCTCAATCCTCAATCCTCAGTCCTCGGTCCTCAAACCTCAATCCTGAATCCTCAACCCTGAATCCTCAATCTTCAGCCCTCAGTCCTCAACAATCAGTGGTCAATCCTCAATCCTCAATAGAATATCATGAATTCACAGTTTTCAATACTCAATACTCAACCTGCAATCTTCAAATCTCTATCCACAAACATCAATTCTCATCACTCAACCCTGAACGCTCAGACCTGAATTATCAATCCTCAATCCTCAATTCTCAATCTTCAATCCTCAACACTGAACCTTCAATCCTCAATCCTCAATACTCAATCCTCAATCCTCAATCCTCAGTAATCAGTCCTCAATCTTCAATACCCAATCGTCATTCCTCAGTCCTCATTCCTCAATCCTCAATCCTCGTTCCTCAAACCTCAATCCTCAACCTTCAGTCCTCATCCTCAATTCTCAATTCTCAATCCTCAATCCTCAATCCTCAATCTTCAATTCTCAATAATCAATCTCCAACCCTAGATCCTCAATCCCCAATCTTCAATCCTTAATCCTCAATCTTCAATCCTCAATCCCCAGTCCTCAATCTTCAATCCTCAATGTTCAATCCTCAATCCTCAATCCTCAGTCCTCAATCCTCAATCCTAAACCCTCAAACCTCAGTCCTCAACCGTCAGTCCTCGTCCTCAATCGTCAACACTCAATCCTCAATCCTCAATCTTCAATCCTCAATACTCAATATTCAATACTCAATCCTCACTCTTCAATCCTCAATCTTCAATCCTCAATCCTCAATCCTCAATCCTCAATCCTCAATCCTCAATCCTCAATCCTCAATCCTCATTCTTCAATCCTCAATACCCAATCCTCAATCTTCAATCCTTAATCCTCAATCCTCAATCCTCTATCCTCAATCCTCAGCCCTCATCCTCAATCCTCAATCCTCAATCCTCAATCCTCAATCTTCAATCCTCAATACTCAACCTTCAATAATCAATCCTCAATTCTCAATCCTCAATACTCAATCCTTAATCGTCAATCCTCAATCCCCAATCCTCTATCTTCAATTCTCAATCCTCAATCCTCTAATCCTCAACACTCAATCTTCAATACTCAATACTCAATCTTCAATCCTCAATCCTTAATCCTCAATCCTCAATCCTCAGTCCTCTATCCTCATTCCTCAATCCACAATACCCAATCCTCAGTCTTCAATCCTCAATCCTCAATCCTCAATCCTCATTCTCCAATCCTCAATCCTCAGTCCTCAAACCTCAATCCTCAACCTTCAGTCCTCATCCTCAATTCGCAATACCCAATCCTCAATCCTCAATCCTCATTCTTCAATCCTCAATACCCAATCCTCAATCTTCAATCCTCAATCCTCAATCCTCAACTCTAAATCCTCAATCCTCTATCCTCAATCCTCAATCATCAATACTCAATGTTCAATCCGCAATACCCAATCCTCAATCCTCAATCATCAGACCTCAAACATCAACACTCAACCCTCAGTCCTCGTCCTCAATCCACAACCCTCAATCCTCGATCCTCAATCTTCAATCATCAATATTCAGCCTTCAATCCTCAATCCTCAACCGTCAATACTCAATCCTCAATCCTCAATGTTCAATCCTCAATACCCAATCCTCAGTCTTCAATCCTCAATCCTAAATCCTCAATCCTCAATCCTCAATCCTCAATCCTCAATCCTCAATCCTCAATCCCCAATCCTCAATCCTCAACCTTCAATCCTCAATGTTCAATCCTCAATACCCAATCCTCAGTCTTCAATCCTCAATCCTCAATCCTCAGTCCTCAATCCTCAATCCTTAATCCTCAGTCCTCAAACCTCAATCCTGAATCCTCAATCCTGAATCCTCAATCTTCAGCCCTCAGTCCTCAACAATCAGTGGTCAATCCTCAATCCTCAATAGAATATCATGAATTCACAGTTTTCGATACTCTATACTCAACCAGCATTCTTCAAATCTCTATCCACAAACATCAATTCTCATCACTCAACCCTCAACACTCAGTCCCCAATCCTCAATCTTCAAACCTCAATCCTCAATCCTCAATCCTCAATACCCAATCCTCAATCTTCAATCCTCAATCCTCAATCCTCAATCCTCAATCCTCAATCCTCAGCCCTCATCCTCAATCCTCAATCCTCAATCCTCAATCCTCAATCTTCAATCCTCAATACTCAACCTTCAATAATCAATCCTCAATTCTCAATCCTCAATACTCAATCCTCAATCGTCAATCCTCAATCCCCAATCCTCTATCTTCAATTCTCAATCCTCAATCCTCTAATCCTCAACACTCAATCTTCAATACTCAATACTCAATCTTCAATCCTCAATCCTTAATCCTCAATCCTCAATCCTCAGTCCTCTATCCTCATTCCTCAATCCACAATACCCAATCCTCAGTCTTCAATCCTCAATCCTCAATCCTCAATCCTCATTCTCCAATCCTCAATCCTAAGTCCTCAAACCTCAATTCTGAATCCTCAATCCTACATCCTCAACCTTCAGCACTCAGTCCTCAACAATCAGTTGTCAATCCTCAATCCCCAATAGAATATCCTCAATTCACAGTTTTCAATACTCAATACTCAATCTGCAATCTTCAAATCTCTATCCACAAACATCAATTCTCATCACTCAACCCTGAACGCTCAGACCTCAATGTTCAATTCTCAGTCCTCAATTCACAATCTTCAATCCTCAATACTGAACCTTCAATCCTCAATACTCAATCCTCAATCCTCAATCCTCAATCCTCAGTAATCAATCCTCAATCTTCAATACTCAATCGTCATTCCTCAGTCCTCAATCCTCAATCCTCAATCCTCAATCTTCAATCCTCGGTCCTCAAACCTCAATCCTGAATCCTCAACCCTGAATCCTCAATCTTCAGCCCTCAGTCCTCAACAATCAGTGGTCAATCCTCAATCCTCAATAGAATATCATGAATTCACAGCTTTCAGTACTCAATACTCAACCTGCAATCTTCAAATCTCTATCCACAAACATCAATTCTCATCACTCAACCCTGAACGCTCAGACCTCAATGTTCAATCCTCAATCCTCAATTCTCAATCTTCAATCCTCAACACTGAAACTTCAATCCTCAATCCTCAATACTCAATCCTCAATCCTCAATCTTCAATCCTCAATCCCCAGTCCTCAATCTTCTATCCTCAATGCTCAATCCTCAATCCTCAATCCTCAGCCTTCAATCCTCAATCCTCAACCCTCAAACCTCAATCCTCAACCGTCAGCCCTTGTCCTCAATCGTCAACACTCAATCCTCAATCCTCAATCTTCAATCCTCAATACTCAATATTCAATACTCAATCCTCAACCTTCAATCCTCAATCTTCAATACTCAATCCTCAATCCTCAATCCTCAATCCTCAATCCCCAATCCTCAATCCTCAACCTTCAATCCTCAATCCTCAGTCCTCAAACCTCAATCCTGAATCCTCAATCCTGAATCCTCAATCTTCAGCCCTCAGTCCTCAACAATCAGTGGTCAATCCTCAATCCTCAATAGAATATCATGAATTCACAGTTTTCAATACTCTATACTCAACCTGCATTCTTCAAATCTCTATCCACAAACATCAATTCTCATCACTCAACCCTCAACTCTCAGTCCCCAATCCTCAATATTCAAGCCTCAATCCTCAATCCTCAATCCACAATCCTCAACCTTCAGTCCTCAATACCCAATCCTCAATCTTCAATCCTCAATCCTCAATCCTCAATTCTCAATCCTCAATCCTCTGTCCTTAGTCCTCAAACCTCAATCCTGAACCCTCTGACCTCATCCTCAATCCTCAATCCTCAATCCACAATCCTCAATGTTCAATCCTCAATACTCAATCTTCAATCCTCAATCCTCAGTCCTCAAACCTCAATACTGAATCCTCAATCCTGAATCCTCAATCTTCAGCCCTCAGCCCTCAACATTCAGTTGTCAATCCTCAATCCTCAATAGAATATCCTTAATTCACAGTTTCAATACACAGTACTCAATCTGCAATCTTCAAATCTCTATCCAGAAACATCAATTCTCATCACTCAACCCTGAACGCTCAGACCGCAGTGTTCAATCCTCAATCCTCAATTCTCAATCTTCAATCCTCAATACTGAACCTTCAATCCTCAATCCTCAATCCTCAATCCTCAATCCTCAATACTCAGTAATCAATCCTCAAACTTCAATACTCAATCGTCAATCTTCAATCCTCAATACTCAATCTTCAGTCCTCAATCCGCAATCCTCAATCCTCAATCCTCATTCTTCAATCCTCTATACCCAATCCTCAATCTTCAATCCTCAATCCTCAACCCTCAATCCTCAATCCTCAATCCTCAATCCTCAATCTTCAATCCTCAGTCCCAAATCCTCAATCTTCAATACTCACTCCTCAATCCTCATTCTTCTATCCTCAATACCCAATCCTCAATCTTCAGTCCTCAATCCTCAATTCTCAATACTCAATCCTCAATCTTCAATCCTCAATCCTCAATCCTCAATCCTCAATCCTCAATCTTCAATCCTCAATACTCAATCTTCAATCCTCAATCCTTAATCCTCAATCCTCAATCCTCAATCCTCAATCCTCAATCCTCAATCCTCAATCCTCAATCGTCAATCTTCAATCCTCAATACTCAATCTTCAATCCTCAATACGCAATCCTCAATTCTCAATCCTCATTCTTCAATCCTCAATACCCAATCCTCAACCTTCAATCCTCAATCCTCAATCCTCAATCCTCAATCCTCAATCTTCAATCCTCAGTCCCAAATCCTCAATCTTCAATACTCACTCCTCAATCCTCAATCTTCAATCCTCAATACTCAGTCTTCAATCCTCAATCCTCAATCCTCAATCCTCAATCCTCAATCCTCATTCTTCAATCCTCAATACCCAATCCTCAATCTTCAATCCTCAATCCTCAATCCTCAACTCTAAATCCTCAATCCTCAATCCTCAATCCTCAATCCTCAATCCTCAATGTTCAATCCGCAATACCCAATCCTCAATCCTCAATCCTCAGACCTCAAACATCAATACTCAACCCTCAGTCCTCGTCGTCAATCCACAACCCTCAATCCTCGATCCTCAATCTTCAATCATCAATATTCAATCTTCAATCTACAATCCTCAATCCTCAATACTCAATCCTCAATCCTCAATGTTCTATCCTCAATACGCAATCCTCAACCTTCAATCATCAATCCTCAATCCTCAATCCTCAATCCTGTATCCTCAATCCTCAATCCTCATTCTTCAACCCTCAATACCCAATCCTCAATCTTAAATACTCTATCCTCAATTCGCAATCCTCAATCCTCAATCCTCAGGCCTCAAGTATCAATACTCAACCCTCAGTCCTCGTCCTCAATCCACAACCTTCAATCCTCAATCCACAATTTTCATTCATCAATATTCAACCTTCAATCCTCAATCCTCAATCGTCAATCCTCAATCCTCAGTCCTCAATGTTCAATCCTCAATACCCAATCCTCAGTCTTCAATCCTCAATCCTCAATCCTCAATCCTCAATCCTCAATCCTCAGTCCTCGGTCCTCAAACCTCAATCCTGAATCCTCAACCCTGAATCCTCAATCTTCAGCCCTCAGTCCTCAACAATCAGTGGTCAATCCTCAATCCTCAATAGAATATCATGAATTCACAGTTTTCAATACTCAATACTCAACCTGCAATCTTCAAATCTCTATCCACAAACATCAATTCTCATCACTCAACCCTGAACGCTCAGACCTGAATTATCAATCCTCAATCCTCAATTCTCAATCTTCAATCCTCAACACTGAACCTTCAATCCTCAATCCTCAATACTCAATCCTCAATACTCAATCCTCAGTAATCAGTCCTCAATCTTCAATACTCAATCGTCATTCCTCAGTCCTCATTCCTCAATCCTCAATCCTCGTTCCTCAAACCTCAATCCTCAACCTTCAGTCCTCATCCTCAATTCTCAATTCTCAATCCTCAATCCTCAATCCTCAATCTTCAATTCTCAATAATCAATCTCCAACCCTAGATCCTCAATCCCCAATCTTCAATCCTTAATCCTCAATCTTCAATCCTCAATCCCCAGTCCTCAATCTTCAATCCTCAATGTTCAATCCTCAATCCTCAATCCCCAGTCCTCAATCCTCAATCCTAAACCCTCAAACCTCAATCCCCAACCGTCAGTCCTCGTCCTCAATCGTCAACACTCAATCCTCAATCCTCAATCTTCAATCCTCAATACTCAATTTTCAATACTCAATCCTCACTCTTCAATCCTCAATCTTCAATCCTCAATCCTCAATCCTCAATCCTCAATCCTCAATCCTCAATCCTCAATCCTCAATCCTCATTCTTCAATCCTCAATACCCAATCCTCAATCTTCAATCCTTAATCCTCAATCCTCAATCCTCAATCCTCAATCCTCAGCCCTCATCCTCAATCCTCAATCCTCAATCCTCAATCCTCAATCTTCAATCCTCAATACTCAACCTCAATAATCAATCCTCAATTCTCAATCCTCAATACTCAATCCTTAATCGTCAATCCTCAATCCCCAATCCTCTATCTTCAATTCTCAATCCTCAATCCTCTAATCCTCAACACTCAATCTTCAATACTCAATACTCAATCTTCAATCCTCAATCCTTAATCCTCAATCCTCAATCCTCAGTCCTCTATCCTCATTCCTCAATCCACAATACCCAATCCTCAGTCTTCAATCCTCAATCCTCAATCCTCAATCCTCATTCTCCAATCCTCAATCCTCAGTCCTCAAACCTCAATCCTCAACCTTCAGTCCTCATCCTCAATTCGCAATACCCAATCCTCAATCCTCAATCCTCATTCTTCAATCCTCAATACCCAATCCTCAATCTTCAATCCTCAATCCTCAATCCTCAACTCTAAATCCTCAATCCTCTATCCTCAATCCTCAATCATCAATACTCAATGTTCAATCCGCAATACCCAATCCTCAATCCTCAATCATCAGACCTCAAACATCAATACTCAACCCTCAGTCCTCGTCCTCAATCCACAACCCTCAATCCTCGATCCTCAATCTTCAATCATCAATATTCAGCCTTCAATCCTCAATCCTCAATCGTCAATACTCAATCCTCAATCCTCAATGTTCAATCCTCAATACCCAATCCTCAGTCTTCAATCCTCAATCCTAAATCCTCAATCCTCAATCCTCAATCCTCAATCCTCAATCCTCAATCCTCAATCCCCAATCCTCAATCCTCAACCTTCAATCCTCAATGTTCAATCCTCAATACCCAATCCTCAGTCTTCAATCCTCAATCCTCAATCCTCAGTCCTCAATCCTCAATCCTCAATCCTCAGTCCTCAAACCTCAATCCTGAATCCTCAATCCTGAATCCTCAATCTTCAGCCCTCAGTCCTCAACAATCAGTGGTCAATCCTCAATCCTCAATAGAATATCATGAATTCACAGTTTTCGATACTCTATACTCAACCAGCATTCTTCAAATCTCTATCCACAAACATCAATTCTCATCACTCAACCCTCAACACTCAGTCCCCAATCCTCAATCTTCAAACCTCAATCCTCAATCCTCAATCCTCAATACCCAATCCTCAATCTTCAATCCTCAATCCTCAATCCTCAATCCTCAATCCTCAATCCTCAGCCCTCATCCTCAATCCTCAATCCTCAATCCTCAATCCTCAATCTTCAATCCTCAATACTCAACCCTCAATAATCAATCCTCAATTCTCAATCCTCAATACTCAATCCTCAATCGTCAATCCTCAATCCCCAATCCTCTATCTTCAATTCTCAATCCTCAATCCTCTAATCCTCAACACTCAATCTTCAATACTCAATACTCAATCTTCAATCCTCAATCCTTAATCCTCAATCCTCAATCCTCAGTCCTCTATCCTCATTCCTCAATCCACAATACCCAATCCTCAGTCTTCAATCCTCAATCCTCAATCCTCAATCCTCATTCTCCAATCCTCAATCCTAAGTCCTCAAACCTCAATTCTGAATCCTCAATCCTACATCCTCAACCTTCAGCACTCAGTCCTCAACAATCAGTTGTCAATCCTCAATCCCCAATAGAATATCCTCAATTCACAGTTTTCAATACTCAATACTCAATCTGCAATCTTCAAATCTCTATCCACAAACATCAATTCTCATCACTCAACCCTGAACGCTCAGACCTCAATGTTCAATTCTCAATCCTCAATTCACAATCTTCAATCCTCAATACTGAACCTTCAATCCTCAATACTCAATCCTCAATCCTCAATCCTCAATCCTCAGTAATCAATCCTCAATCTTCAATACTCAATCGTCATTCCTCAGTCCTCAATCCTCAATCCTCAATCCTCAATCTTCAATCCTCGGTCCTCAAACCTCAATCCTGAATCCTCAACCCTGAATCCTCAATCTTCAGCCCTCAGTCCTCAACAATCAGTGGTCAATCCTCAATCCTCAATAGAATATCATGAATTCACAGCTTTCAGTACTCAATACTCAACCTGCAATCTTCAAATCTCTATCCACAAACATCAATTCTCATCACTCAACCCTGAACGCTCAGACCTCAATGTTCAATCCTCAATCCTCAATTCTCAATCTTCAATCCTCAACACTGAAACTTCAATCCTCAATCCTCAATACTCAATCCTCAATCCTCAATCTTCAATCCTCAATCCCCAGTCCTCAATCTTCTATCCTCAATGCTCAATCCTCAATCCTCAATCCTCAGTCCTCAATCCTCAATCCTCAACCCTCAAACCTCAATCCTCAACCGTCAGCCCTTGTCCTCAATCGTCAACACTCAATCCTCAATCCTCAATCTTCAATCCTCAATACTCAATATTCAATACTCAATCCTCAACCTTCAATCCTCAATCTTCAATACTCAATCCTCAATCCTCAATCCTCAATCCTCAATCCCCAATCCTCAATCCTCAACCTTCAATCCTCAATCCTCAGTCCTCAAACCTCAATCCTGAATCCTCAATCCTGAATCCTCAATCTTCAGCCCTCAGTCCTCAACAATCAGTGGTCAATCCTCAATCCTCAATAGAATATCATGAATTCACAGTTTTCAATACTCTATACTCAACCTGCATTCTTCAAATCTCTATCCACAAACATCAATTCTCATCACTCAACCCTCAACTCTCAGTCCCCAATCCTCAATATTCAAGCCTCAATCCTCAATCCTCAATCCACAATCCTCAACCTTCAGTCCTCAATACCCAATCCTCAATCTTCAATCCTCAATCCTCAATCCTCAATTCTCAATCCTCAATCCTCTGTCCTTAGTCCTCAAACCTCAATCCTGAACCCTCTGACCTCATCCTCAATCCTCAATCCTCAATCCACAATCCTCAATGTTCAATCCTCAATACTCAATCTTCAATCCTCAATCCTCAGTCCTCAAACCTCAATACTGAATCCTCAATCCTGAATCCTCAATCTTCAGCCCTCAGCCCTCAACATTCAGTTGTCAATCCTCAATCCTCAATAGAATATCCTTAATTCACAGTTTCAATACACAGTACTCAATCTGCAATCTTCAAATCTCTATCCAGAAACATCAATTCTCATCACTCAACCCTCAACACTCAGTACTCAATGTTCAATCCTCAATCCTCAATTCTGAATCTTCAATCCTCAATACTGAATCTTCAATCCTCAATCCTCAATCCTCAATCCTCAATCCTCAATCCTCACTCCTCAATCCTCAATCCTCAATCCTCAATCCTCAATCTTCAGTCCTCAATACTCAATCTTCAATCCTCAATACTCAATCCTCAATCCTCAATCCTCAATCCTCATTCTTCAATACTCAATACCCAATCCTCAATCTTCAATCCTCAATCCTCAATTACCAATTCTCAATGCTCTATCCTCAGACCTCAAACATCAATATTCAACCCTCAGTCATCGTCCTCAATCCACAACCCTCTATCCTCAGCCCTCAATCTTCAATCATCAATATTCAATCTTCAATCCTCAATCCTCAATCCTCAATCCTCAATCCTCAATACTCAATCTTCACTCCTCAATCCTCAATCTTCAATCCTCAATGTTCAATCCTCAATACCCAATCCTCAGTCTTCAATCGTCAATCCTCAATCCTCAGTCCTCAATCCTCAATCCTCAATTCGCAGTCCTCAATAGTCGATCTTCAATCCTCAATACTCAATATTCGATCCTCAATCCTCAATCCTCAATCCTCAATCCTCATTCTTCAATCCTTAATACCCAACCCTCAATCTTCAATCCTCAATCCTCAATCCTGAATTCTCAATCCTCAATCCTCTGTCCTCAGTCCTCAAACCTCAATCCTCAACCCTCAGCCCTCATCCTCAATCCTCAGTCTTCAATCCTCAATCCTCAATCCTCAATCCTCAATCCTCAATCCTCAATCCTCAATCCTCAATCCTCAATCCTCAATCCTGAATCCTCAATCCTCAATCCTCAATCCTCAATCCTCAATCCGCAATCTTCAATCCTCTATACTCAATCTTCAAACCTCAAACCTCAGTCCTCAAACCTCAATTCTGAATCCTCAATCCTGCATCCTCAAGATTCAGCCCTCAGTCCTCGACAATCAGTTGTCAATCCTCAATCCGCAATAGAATATCCTCAATTCACAGTTTTCAATACTCAATACTCAATCTGCAATCTTCAAATCCTTGTCCACACACATCAATTCTCATCACTCAAACCTGAACGCTCAGTCCTCAATGTTCAATCCTCAATCTTCAATTCTCAATCTTCAGTCCTCAATACTGAATCTTCAATACTCAATCCCCAATACTCAATCCTCGATCCTCAATCCTCAATCCTCAGTAATCAATCCTCAATCCTCAATACTCAATCGTCAGTCCTCAGTCCTCAATCCTCAACCCTCAATCCTCGTTCCTCAAACCTCAATCCTCCACCCTCAGCCCTCATCCTCAATTCTCAATTCTCAATACTCAATCCTCAATCCTCAAACTTCAATCCTCAATAATCAATCTCCAATCCTAGATCCTCAATCCCCAATCCTCAATCCTTAATCCTCAATCTTCAATCCTCAATCCTCAATCCTCAATCCTCATTCTTCAAACCTCAATACCCAATCCCCAATCTTAAATCCTCTATCCTCAATTCGCAATCCTCAATCCTCTGTCCTTAGTCCTCAAACCTCAATCCTCAACCCTCTGACCTCATCCCCAATCCTCAATCCTCAATCCTCAATCCACAATCCTCAATGTTCAATCCTCAATACTCAATCTTCAATCCTCAATCCTCAGTCCTCAAACCTCAATTCTGAATCCTCAATCCTGAATCCTCAATCTTCAGCCCTCAGCCCTCAACATTCAGTTGTCAATCCTCAATCCTCAATAGAATATCCTTAATTCACAGTTTCAATACTCAGTACTCAATCTGCAATCTTCAAATCTCTATCCACAAACATCAATCCTCATCACTCAACCCTCAACACTCAGTCCCCAATCCCCAATATTCAAGCCTCAATCCTCAATCCTCAATCCACAATCCTCAACCTTCAATCATCAATACTCAATCTTCAATCCTGAATCCTCAATCCTCAATCCTCAATCCTCAATTCGCAATCCTCAATAGTCGATCTTCAATCCTCAATACTCAATATTCGATCCTCAATCCTCAATCCTCAATCCTCAATCCCCATTCTTCAACCCTCAATACCCAATCCTCAATCTTCAATCCTCAATCTTCAATTCTCAATTCTCAATCCTCAATCCTCAGACATCAAACATCATTATTCAACCATCAGTCCTCGTCCTCAATCCACAACACTCAATCCTCAACCCTCAATCTTCAATCATCAATATTCAATCTTCAATCCTCAATGCTCAATCCTCAATCCTCAATCCTCAATCCTCAATCTTCACTCCTCAATCCTCAATCCTCAATCCTCAATCCTCAACCTTGAGTCCTCAATACTCAATCTTCAATCCTCAATCCTGAATCCTCAATGTTCAATGCTCAATCCTCAACTATCAATCTTCAATCCTCAATTCTCAATCTTCGATCCTCAATCTTGAATCCTCAGTCCCCAATCCTCAATCTTCTATCCTCAATCCTCAATCCGCCCATCTTCAATCCTCAATACTCAATCTGCAATCCTCAATCCTCAATCCTCCTTCCTCAACGCTCAATCCTCAAGCGTCAATCCTCAATCCTCAATCCTCAATCCTCAATCTTCAATCCTCAATTCTCAATCTTCAATCCTCAATTCTCAATTCTCAATCCTCAATACTCAATCCTCAAACCTCAAACCTCAATCCTCAATCTTCAATCCTCAATACTCAATCTTCAATCCTCAATCCTTAATCCTCAATCCTCAATCCTCAATCCTCAATCCTCAATCCTCAATCCTCAATCCTCAATCCTCAATCGTCAATCTTCAATCCACAATACTCAATCTTCAATCCTCAATACGCAGTCCTCAATCCTCAATCCTCATTCTTCAATCCTCAATACCCAATCCTCAACCTTCAATACTCAATCCTCAATCCTCAATCCTCAATCCTCAGTAATCAGTCCTCAATTCTCAATCCTCAATACTCAATCCTCAATCTTCAATCCTCAATAATCAATCTCCAATCCTAGATCCTCAATCCCCAATCTTCAATCCTTATTCCTCAATCTTCAATCCTCAATCCCCAGTCCTCAATCTTCAATCCTCAATGCTCAATCCTCGATCCTCAATCCTCAGTCCTCAATCCTCAATCCTAAACCCTCAAACCTCAATCCTCAACCGTCAGTCCTCGTCCTCAATCGTCAACACTCAATCCTCAACCCTCAACCTTCAATCCTCAATACTCAATATTCAATACTCAATCCTCACTCTTCAATCCTCAATCTTCAATCCTCAATCCTCAATCCTCAATCCTCAATCCTCAATCCTCAATCCTCAATCCTCAATCCTCATTCTTCAATCCTCAATACCCAATCCTCAATCTTCAATCCTCAATCCTCAATCCTCAATCCTCAATCCTCAATCCTCAGCCCTCATCCTCAATCCTCAATCCTCAATCCTCAATCCTCAATCTTCAATCCTCAATACTCAACCTTCAATAATCAATCCTCAATTCTCAAACCTCAATACTCAATCCTCAATCGTCAATCCTCAATCCCCAATCCTCTATCTTCAATTCTCAATCCTCAATCCTCTAATCCTCAACACTCAATCTTCAATACTCAATACTCAATCTTCAATCCTCAATCCTTAATCCTCAATCCTCAATCCTCAGTCCTCTATCCTCATTCCTCAATCCACAATACCCAATCCTCAGTCTTCAATCCTCAATCCTCAATCCTCAATCCTCATTCTCCAATCCTCAATCCTAAGTCCTCAAACCTCAATTCTGAATCCTCAATCCTACATCCTCAACCTTCAGCACTCAGTCCTCAACAATCAGTTGTCAATCCTCAATCCCCAATAGAATATCCTCAATTCACAGTTTTCAATACTCAATACTCAATCTGCAATCTTCAAATCTCTATCCACAAACATCAATTCTCATCACTCAACCCTGAACGCTCAGACCTCAATGTTCAATTCTCAATCCTCAATTCACAATCTTCAATCCTCAATACTGAACCTTCAATCCTCAATACTCAATCCTCAATCCTCAATCCTCAATCCTCAGTAATCAATCCTCAATCTTCAATACTCAATCGTCATTCCTCAGTCCTCAATCCTCAATCCTCAATCCTCAATCTTCAATCCTCGGTCCTCAAACCTCAATCCTGAATCCTCAACCCTGAATCCTCAATCTTCAGCCCTCAGTCCTCAACAATCAGTGGTCAATCCCCAATCCTCAATAGAATATCATGAATTCACAGCTTTCAGTACTCAATACTCAACCTGCAATCTTCAAATCTCTATCCACAAACATCAATTCTCATCACTCAACCCTGAACGCTCAGACCTCAATGTTCAATCCTCAATCCTCAATTCTCAATCTTCAATCCTCAACACTGAAACTTCAATCCTCAATCCTCAATACTCAATCCTCAATCCTCAATCTTCAATCCTCAATCCCCAGTCCTCAATCTTCTATCCTCAATGCTCAATCCTCAATCCTCAATCCTCAGTCCTCAATCCTCAATCCTCAACCCTCAAACCTCAATCCTCAACCGTCAGCCCTTGTCCTCAATCGTCAACACTCAATCCTCAATCCTCAATCTTCAATCCTCAATACTCAATATTCAATACTCAATCCTCAACCTTCAATCCTCAATCTTCAATACTCAATCCTCAATCCTCAATCCTCAATCCTCAATCCCCAATCCTCAATCCTCAACCTTCAATCCTCAATCCTCAGTCCTCAAACCTCAATCCTGAATCCTCAATCCTGAATCCTCAATCTTCAGCCCTCAGTCCTCAACAATCAGTGGTCAATCCTCAATCCTCAATAGAATATCATGAATTCACAGTTTTCAATACTCTATACTCAACCTGCATTCTTCAAATCTCTATCCACAAACATCAATTCTCATCACTCAACCCTCAACTCTCAGTCCCCAATCCTCAATATTCAAGCCTCAATCCTCAATCCTCAATCCACAATCCTCAACCTTCAGTCCTCAATACCCAATCCTCAATCTTCAATCCTCAATCCTCAATCCTCAATTCTCAATCCTCAATCCTCTGTCCTTAGTCCTCAAACCTCAATCCTGAACCCTCTGACCTCATCCTCAATCCTCAATCCTCAATCCACAATCCTCAATGTTCAATCCTCAATACTCAATCTTCAATCCTCAATCCTCAGTCCTCAAACCTCAATACTGAATCCTCAATCCTGAATCCTCAATCTTCAGCCCTCAGCCCTCAACATTCAGTTGTCAATCCTCAATCCTCAATAGAATATCCTTAATTCACAGTTTCAATACACAGTACTCAATCTGCAATCTTCAAATCTCTATCCAGAAACATCAATTCTCATCACTCAACCCTCAACACTCAGTACTCAATGTTCAATCCTCAATCCTCAATTCTGAATCTTCAATCCTCAATACTGAATCTTCAATCCTCAATCCTCAATCCTCAATCCTCAATCCTCAATCCTCACTCCTCAATCCTCAATCCTCAATCCTCAATCCTCAATCTTCAGTCCTCAATACTCAATCTTCAATCCTCAATACTCAATCCTCAATCCTCAATCCTCAATCCTCATTCTTCAATACTCAATACCCAATCCTCAATCTTCAATCCTCAATCCTCAATTACCAATTCTCAATGCTCTATCCTCAGACCTCAAACATCAATATTCAACCCTCAGTCATCGTCCTCAATCCACAACCCTCTATCCTCAGCCCTCAATCTTCAATCATCAATATTCAATCTTCAATCCTCAATCCTCAATCCTCAATCCTCAATCCTCAATACTCAATCTTCACTCCTCAATCCTCAATCTTCAATCCTCAATGTTCAATCCTCAATACCCAATCCTCAGTCTTCAATCGTCAATCCTCAATCCTCAGTCCTCAATCCTCAATCCTCAATTCGCAGTCCTCAATAGTCGATCTTCAATCCTCAATACTCAATATTCGATCCTCAATCCTCAATCCTCAATCCTCAATCCTCATTCTTCAATCCTTAATACCCAACCCTCAATCTTCAATCCTCAATCCTCAATCCTGAATTCTCAATCCTCAATCCTCTGTCCTCAGTCCTCAAACCTCAATCCTCAACCCTCAGCCCTCATCCTCAATCCTCAGTCTTCAATCCTCAATCCTCAATCCTCAATCCTCAATCCTCAATCCTCAATCCTCAATCCTCAATCCTCAATCCTCAATCCTGAATCCTCAATCCTCAATCCTCAATCCTCAATCCTCAATCCTCAATGTTCAATCCTCAATACTCAATCTTCAATCCTCAATCCTCAGTCCTCAAACCTCAATTCTGAATCCTCAATCCTGAATCCTCAATCTTCAGCCCTCAGCCCTCAACATTCAGTTGTCAATCCTCAATCCTCAATAGAATATCCTTAATTCACAGTTTCAATACTCAGTACTCAATCTGCAATCTTCAAATCTCTATCCACAAACATCAATCCTCATCACTCAACCCTCAACACTCAGTCCCCAATCCCCAATATTCAAGCCTCAATCCTCAATCCTCAATCCACAATCCTCAACCTTCAATCATCAATACTCAATCTTCAATCCTGAATCCTCAATCCTCAATCCTCAATCCTCAATTCGCAATCCTCAATAGTCGATCTTCAATCCTCAATACTCAATATTCGATCCTCAATCCTCAATCCTCAATCCTCAATCCCCATTCTTCAACCCTCAATACCCAATCCTCAATCTTCAATCCTCAATCTTCAATTCTCAATTCTCAATCCTCAATCCTCAGACATCAAACATCATTATTCAACCATCAGTCCTCGTCCTCAATCCACAACACTCAATCCTCAACCCTCAATCTTCAATCATCAATATTCAATCTTCAATCCTCAATGCTCAATCCTCAATCCTCAATCCTCAATCCTCAATCTTCACTCCTCAATCCTCAATCCTCAATCCTCAATCCTCAACCTTGAGTCCTCAATACTCAATCTTCAATCCTCAATCCTGAATCCTCAATGTTCAATGCTCAATCCTCAACTATCAATCTTCAATCCTCAATTCTCAATCTTCGATCCTCAATCTTGAATCCTCAGTCCCCAATCCTCAATCTTCTATCCTCAATCCTCAATCCGCCCATCTTCAATCCTCAATACTCAATCTGCAATCCTCAATCCTCAATCCTCCTTCCTCAACGCTCAATCCTCAAGCGTCAATCCTCAATCCTCAATCCTCAATCCTCAATCTTCAATCCTCAATTCTCAATCTTCAATCCTCAATTCTCAATTCTCAATCCTCAATACTCAATCCTCAAACCTCAAACCTCAATCCTCAATCTTCAATCCTCAATACTCAATCTTCAATCCTCAATCCTTAATCCTCAATCCTCAATCCTCAATCCTCAATCCTCAATCCTCAATCCTCAATCCTCAATCGTCAATCTTCAATCCACAATACTCAATCTTCAATCCTCAATACGCAGTCCTCAATCCTCAATCCTCATTCTTCAATCCTCAATACCCAATCCTCAACCTTCAATACTCAATCCTCAATCCTCAATCCTCAATCCTCAGTAATCAGTCCTCAATTCTCAATCCTCAATACTCAATCCTCAATCTTCAATCCTCAATAATCAATCTCCAATCCTAGATCCTCAATCCCCAATCTTCAATCCTTATTCCTCAATCTTCAATCCTCAATCCCCAGTCCTCAATCTTCAATCCTCAATGCTCAATCCTCGATCCTCAATCCTCAGTCCTCAATCCTCAATCCTAAACCCTCAAACCTCAATCCTCAACCGTCAGTCCTCGTCCTCAATCGTCAACACTCAATCCTCAACCCTCAACCTTCAATCCTCAATACTCAATATTCAATACTCAATCCTCACTCTTCAATCCTCAATCTTCAATCCTCAATCCTCAATCCTCAATCCTCAATCCTCAATCCTCAATCCTCAATCCTCAATCCTCATTCTTCAATCCTCAATACCCAATCCTCAATCTTCAATCCTCAATCCTCAATCCTCAATCCTCAATCCTCAATCCTCAGCCCTCATCCTCAATCCTCAATCCTCAATCCTCAATCCTCAATCTTCAATCCTCAATACTCAACCTTCAATAATCAATCCTCAATTCTCAAACCTCAATACTCAATCCTCAATCGTCAATCCTCAATCCCCAATCCTCTATCTTCAATTCTCAATCCTCAATCCTCTAATCCTCAACACTCAATCTTCAATACTCAATACTCAATCTTCAATCCTCAATCCTTAATCCTCAATCCTCAATCCTCAGTCCTCTATCCTCATTCCTCAATCCACAATACCCAATCCTCAGTCTTCAATCCTCAATCCTCAATCCTCAATCCTCATTCTCCAATCCTCAATCCTAAGTCCTCAAACCTCAATTCTGAATCCTCAATCCTACATCCTCAACCTTCAGCACTCAGTCCTCAACAATCAGTTGTCAATCCTCAATCCCCAATAGAATATCCTCAATTCACAGTTTTCAATACTCAATACTCAATCTGCAATCTTCAAATCTCTATCCACAAACATCAATTCTCATCACTCAACCCTGAACGCTCAGACCTCAATGTTCAATTCTCAATCCTCAATTCACAATCTTCAATCCTCAATACTGAACCTTCAATCCTCAATACTCAATCCTCAATCCTCAATCCTCAATCCTCAGTAATCAATCCTCAATCTTCAATACTCAATCGTCATTCCTCAGTCCTCAATCCTCAATCCTCAATCCTCAATCTTCAATCCTCGGTCCTCAAACCTCAATCCTGAATCCTCAACCCTGAATCCTCAATCTTCAGCCCTCAGTCCTCAACAATCAGTGGTCAATCCCCAATCCTCAATAGAATATCATGAATTCACAGCTTTCAGTACTCAATACTCAACCTGCAATCTTCAAATCTCTATCCACAAACATCAATTCTCATCACTCAACCCTGAACGCTCAGACCTCAATGTTCAATCCTCAATCCTCAATTCTCAATCTTCAATCCTCAACACTGAAACTTCAATCCTCAATCCTCAATACTCAATCCTCAATCCTCAATCTTCAATCCTCAATCCCCAGTCCTCAATCTTCTATCCTCAATGCTCAATCCTCAATCCTCAATCCTCAGTCCTCAATCCTCAATCCTCAACCCTCAAACCTCAATCCTCAACCGTCAGCCCTTGTCCTCAATCGTCAACACTCAATCCTCAATCCTCAATCTTCAATCCTCAATACTCAATATTCAATACTCAATCCTCAACCTTCAATCCTCAATCTTCAATACTCAATCCTCAATCCTCAATCCTCAATCCTCAATCCCCAATCCTCAATCCTCAACCTTCAATCCTCAATCCTCAGTCCTCAAACCTCAATCCTGAATCCTCAATCCTGAATCCTCAATCTTCAGCCCTCAGTCCTCAACAATCAGTGGTCAATCCTCAATCCTCAATAGAATATCATGAATTCACAGTTTTCAATACTCTATACTCAACCTGCATTCTTCAAATCTCTATCCACAAACATCAATTCTCATCACTCAACCCTCAACTCTCAGTCCCCAATCCTCAATATTCAAGCCTCAATCCTCAATCCTCAATCCACAATCCTCAACCTTCAGTCCTCAATACCCAATCCTCAATCTTCAATCCTCAATCCTCAATCCTCAATTCTCAATCCTCAATCCTCTGTCCTTAGTCCTCAAACCTCAATCCTGAACCCTCTGACCTCATCCTCAATCCTCAATCCTCAATCCACAATCCTCAATGTTCAATCCTCAATACTCAATCTTCAATCCTCAATCCTCAGTCCTCAAACCTCAATACTGAATCCTCAATCCTGAATCCTCAATCTTCAGCCCTCAGCCCTCAACATTCAGTTGTCAATCCTCAATCCTCAATAGAATATCCTTAATTCACAGTTTCAATACACAGTACTCAATCTGCAATCTTCAAATCTCTATCCAGAAACATCAATTCTCATCACTCAACCCTCAACACTCAGTACTCAATGTTCAATCCTCAATCCTCAATTCTGAATCTTCAATCCTCAATACTGAATCTTCAATCCTCAATCCTCAATCCTCAATCCTCAATCCTCAATCCTCACTCCTCAATCCTCAATCCTCAATCCTCAATCCTCAATCTTCAGTCCTCAATACTCAATCTTCAATCCTCAATACTCAATCCTCAATCCTCAATCCTCAATCCTCATTCTTCAATACTCAATACCCAATCCTCAATCTTCAATCCTCAATCCTCAATTACCAATTCTCAATGCTCTATACTCAGACCTCAAACATCAATATTCAACCCTCAGTCATCGTCCTCAATCCACAACCCTCTATCCTCAGCCCTCAATCTTCAATCATCAATATTCAATCTTCAATCCTCAATCCTCAATCCTCAATCCTCAATCCTCAATACTCAATCTTCACTCCTCAATCCTCAATCTTCAATCCTCAATGTTCAATCCTCAATACCCAATCCTCAGTCTTCAATCGTCAATCCTCAATCCTCAGTCCTCAATCCTCAATCCTCAATTCGCAGTCCTCAATAGTCGATCTTCAATCCTCAATACTCAATATTCGATCCTCAATCCTCAATCCTCAATCCTCAATCCTCATTCTTCAATCCTTAATACCCAACCCTCAATCTTCAATCCTCAATCCTCAATCCTGAATTCTCAATCCTCAATCCTCTGTCCTCAGTCCTCAAACCTCAATCCTCAACCCTCAGCCCTCATCCTCAATCCTCAGTCTTCAATCCTCAATCCTCAATCCTCAATCCTCAATCCTCAATCCTCAATCCTCAATCCTCAATCCTCAATCCTCAATCCTGAATCCTCAATCCTCAATCCTCAATCCTCAATCCTCAATCCGCAATCTTCAATCCTCTATACTCAATCTTCAAACCTCAAACCTCAGTCCTCAAACCTCAATTCTGAATCCTCAATCCTGCATCCTCAAGCTTCAGCCCTCAGTCCTCGACAATCAGTTGTCAATCCTCAATCCGCAATAGAATATCCTCAATTCACAGTTTTCAATACTCAATACTCAATCTGCAATCTTCAAATCCTTGTCCACACACATCAATTCTCATCACTCAAACCTGAACGCTCAGTCCTCAATGTTCAATCCTCAATCTTCAATTCTCAATCTTCAGTCCTCAATACTGAATCTTCAATACTCAATCCCCAATACTCAATCCTCGATCCTCAATCCTCAATCCTCAGTAATCAATCCTCAATCCTCAATACTCAATCGTCAGTCCTCAGTCCTCAATCCTCAACCCTCAATCCTCGTTCCTCAAACCTCAATCCTCCACCCTCAGCCCTCATCCTCAATTCTCAATTCTCAATACTCAATCCTCAATCCTCAAACTTCAATCCTCAATAATCAATCTCCAATCCTAGATCCTCAATCCCCAATCCTCAATCCTTAATCCTCAATCTTCAATCCTCAATCCTCAATCCTCAATCCTCATTCTTCAAACCTCAATACCCAATCCCCAATCTTAAATCCTCTATCCTCAATTCGCAATCCTCAATCCTCTGTCCTTAGTCCTCAAACCTCAATCCTCAACCCTCTGACCTCATCCCCAATCCTCAATCCTCAATCCTCAATCCACAATCCTCAATGTTCAATCCTCAATACTCAATCTTCAATCCTCAATCCTCAGTCCTCAAACCTCAATTCTGAATCCTCAATCCTGAATCCTCAATCTTCAGCCCTCAGCCCTCAACATTCAGTTGTCAATCCTCAATACTCAATAGAATATCCTTAATTCACAGTTTCAATACTCAGTACTCAATCTGCAATCTTCAAATCTCTATCCACAAACATCAATCCTCATCACTCAACCCTCAACACTCAGTCCCCAATCCCCAATATTCAAGCCTCAATCCTCAATCCTCAATCCACAATCCTCAACCTTCAATCATCAATACTCAATCTTCAATCCTGAATCCTCAATCCTCAATCCTCAATCCTCAATTCGCAATCCTCAATAGTCGATCTTCAATCCTCAATACTCAATATTCGATCCTCAATCCTCAATCCTCAATCCTCAATCCCCATTCTTCAACCCTCAATACCCAATCCTCAATCTTCAATCCTCAATCTTCAATTCTCAATTCTCAATCCTCAATCCTCAGACATCAAACATCATTATTCAACCATCAGTCCTCGTCCTCAATCCACAACACTCAATCCTCAACCCTCAATCTTCAATCATCAATATTCAATCTTCAATCCTCAATGCTCAATCCTCAATCCTCAATCCTCAATCCTCAATCTTCACTCCTCAATCCTCAATCCTCAATCCTCAATCCTCAACCTTGAGTCCTCAATACTCAATCTTCAATCCTCAATCCTGAATCCTCAATGTTCAATGCTCAATCCTCAACTATCAATCTTCAATCCTCAATTCTCAATCTTCGATCCTCAATCTTGAATCCTCAGTCCCCAATCCTCAATCTTCTATCCTCAATCCTCAATCCGCCCATCTTCAATCCTCAATACTCAATCTGCAATCCTCAATCCTCAATCCTCCATCCTCAACGCTCAATCCTCAAGCGTCAATCCTCAATCCTCAATCCTCAATCCTCAATCTTCAATCCTCAATTCTCAATCTTCAATCCTCAATTCTCAATTCTCAATCCTCAATACTCAATCCTCAAACCTCAAACCTCAATCCTCAATCTTCAATCCTCAATACTCAATCTTCAATCCTCAATCCTTAACCCTCAATCCTCAATCCTCAATCCTCAATCCTCAATCCTCAATCCTCAATCCTCAATCGTCAATCTTCAATCCACAATACTCAATCTTCAATCCTCAATACGCAGTCCTCAATCCTCAATCCTCATTCTTCAATCCTCAATACCCAATCCTCAACCTTCAATACTCAATCCTCAATCCTCAATCCTCAATCCTCAGTAATCAGTCCTCAATTCTCAATCCTCAATACTCAATCCTCAATCTTCAATCCTCAATAATCAATCTCCAATCCTAGATCCTCAATCCCCAATCTTCAATCCTTATTCCTCAATCTTCAATCCTCAATCCCCAGTCCTCAATCTTCAATCCTCAATGCTCAATCCTCGATCCTCAATCCTCAGTCCTCAATCCTCAATCCTAAACCCTCAAACCTCAATCCTCAACCGTCAGTCCTCGTCCTCAATCGTCAACACTCAATCCTCAACCCTCAACCTTCAATCCTCAATACTCAATATTCAATACTCAATCCTCACTCTTCAATCCTCAATCTTCAATCCTCAATCCTCAATCCTCAATCCTCAATCCTCAATCCTCAATCCTCAATCCTCAATCCTCATTCTTCAATCCTCAATACCCAATCCTCAATCTTCAATCCTCAATCCTCAATCCTCAATCCTCAATCCTCAGCCCTCATCCTCAATCCTCAATCCTCAATCCTCAATCCTCAATCTTCAATCCTCAATACTCAACCTTCAATAATCAATCCTCAATTCTCAATCCTCAATACTCAATCCTCAATCGTCAATCCTCAATCCCCAATCCTCTATCTTCAATTCTCAATCCTCAATCCTCTAATCCTCAACACTCAATCTTCAATACTCAATACTCAATCTTCAATCCTCAATCCTTAATCCTCAATCCTCAATCCTCAGTCCTCTATCCTCATTCCTCAATCCACAATACCCAATCCTCAGTCTTCAATCCTCAATCCTCAATCCTCAATCCTCATTCTCCAATCCTCAATCCTAAGTCCTCAAACCTCAATTCTGAATCCTCAATCCTACATCCTCAACCTTCAGCACTCAGTCCTCAACAATCAGTTGTCAATCCTCAATCCCCAATAGAATATCCTCAATTCACAGTTTTCAATACTCAATACTCAATCTGCAATCTTCAAATCTCTATCCACAAACATCAATTCTCATCACTCAACCCTGAACGCTCAGACCTCAATGTTCAATTCTCAATCCTCAATTCACAATCTTCAATCCTCAATACTGAACCTTCAATCCTCAATACTCAATCCTCAATCCTCAATCCTCAATCCTCAGTAATCAATCCTCAATCTTCAATACTCAATCGTCATTCCTCAGTCCTCAATCCTCAATCCTCAATCCTCAATCTTCAATCCTCGGTCCTCAAACCTCAATCCTGAATCCTCAACCCTGAATCCTCAATCTTCAGCCCTCAGTCCTCAACAATCAGTGGTCAATCCCCAATCCTCAATAGAATATCATGAATTCACAGCTTTCAGTACTCAATACTCAACCTGCAATCTTCAAATCTCTATCCACAAACATCAATTCTCATCACTCAACCCTGAACGCTCAGACCTCAATGTTCAATCCTCAATCCTCAATTCTCAATCTTCAATCCTCAACACTGAAACTTCAATCCTCAATCCTCAATACTCAATCCTCAATCCTCAATCTTCAATCCTCAATCCCCAGTCCTCAATCTTCTATCCTCAATGCTCAATCCTCAATCCTCAATCCTCAGTCCTCAATCCTCAATCCTCAACCCTCAAACCTCAATCCTCAACCGTCAGCCCTTGTCCTCAATCGTCAACACTCAATCCTCAATCCTCAATCTTCAATCCTCAATACTCAATATTCAATACTCAATCCTCAACCTTCAATCCTCAATCTTCAATACTCAATCCTCAATCCTCAATCCTCAATCCTCAATCCCCAATCCTCAATCCTCAACCTTCAATCCTCAATCCTCAGTCCTCAAACCTCAATCCTGAATCCTCAATCCTGAATCCTCAATCTTCAGCCCTCAGTCCTCAACAATCAGTGGTCAATCCTCAATCCTCAATAGAATATCATGAATTCACAGTTTTCAATACTCTATACTCAACCTGCATTCTTCAAATCTCTATCCACAAACATCAATTCTCATCACTCAACCCTCAACTCTCAGTCCCCAATCCTCAATATTCAAGCCTCAATCCTCAATCCTCAATCCACAATCCTCAACCTTCAGTCCCCAATACCCAATCCTCAATCTTCAATCCTTAATCCTCAATCCTCAATTCTCAATCCTCAATCCTCTGTCCTTAGTCCTCAAACCTCAATCCTGAACCCTCTGACCTCATCCTCAATCCTCAATCCTCAATCCACAATCCTCAATGTTCAATCCTCAATACTCAATCTTCAATCCTCAATCCTCAGTCCTCAAACCTCAATACTGAATCCTCAATCCTGAATCCTCAATCTTCAGCCCTCAGCCCTCAACATTCAGTTGTCAATCCTCAATCCTCAATAGAATATCCTTAATTCACAGTTTCAATACACAGTACTCAATCTGCAATCTTCAAATCTCTATCCAGAAACATCAATTCTCATCACTCAACCCTCAACACTCAGTACTCAATGTTCAATCCTCAATCCTCAATTCTGAATCTTCAATCCTCAATACTGAATCTTCAATCCTCAATCCTCAATCCTCAATCCT
Organism: Calliopsis andreniformis; assembly: GCF_051401765.1. Classification (NCBI taxonomy): domain Eukaryota; kingdom Metazoa; phylum Arthropoda; class Insecta; order Hymenoptera; family Andrenidae; genus Calliopsis; species Calliopsis andreniformis. Next base: position 57,454 of record NW_027480540.1, read on the forward strand.
CAATCCTCAATCCTCACTCCTCAATCCTCAATCCTCAATCCTCAATCCTCAATCTTCAGTCCTCAATACTCAATCTTCAATCCTCAATACTCAATCCTCAATCCTCAATCCTCAATCCTCATTCTTCAATACTCAATACCCAATCCTCAATCTTCAATCCTCAATCCTCAATTACCAATTCTCAATGCTCTATCCTCAGACCTCAAACATCAATATTCAACCCTCAGTCATCGTCCTCAATCCACAACCCTCTGTCCTCGGCCCTCAATCTTCAATCATCAATATTCAATCTTCAATCCTCAATCCTCAATCCTCAATCCTCAATCCTCAATACTCAATCTTCACTCCTCAATCCTCAATCTTCAATCCTCAATGTTCAATCCTCAATACCCAATCCTCAGTCTTCAATCGTCAATCCTCAATCCTCAGTCCTCAATCCTCAATCCTCAATTCGCAGTCCTCAATAGTCGATCTTCAATCCTCAATACTCAATATTCGATCCTCAATCCTCAATCCTCAATCCTCAATCCTCATTCTTCAATCCTTAATACCCAACCCTCAATCTTCAATCCTCAATCCTCAATCCTGAATTCTCAATCCTCAATCCTCTGTCCTCAGTCCTCAAACCTCAATCCTCAACCCTCAGCCCTCATCCTCAATCCTCAGTCTTCAATCCTCAATCCTCAATCCTCAATCCTCAATCCTCAATCCTCAATCCTCAATCCTCAATCCTGAATCCTCAATCCTCAATCCTCAATCCTCAATCCGCAATCTTCAATCCTCTATACTCAATCTTCAAACCTCAAACCTCAGTCCTCAAACCTCAATTCTGAATCCTCAATGCTGCATCCTCAAGCTTCAGCCCTCAGTCCTCGACAATCAGTTGTCAATCCTCAATCCGCAATAGAATATCCTCAATTCACAGTTTTCAATACTCAATACTCAATCTGCAATCTTCAAATCCTTGTCCACACACATCAATTCTCATCACTCAAACCTGAACGCTCAGTCCTCAATGTTCAATCCTCAATCTTCAATTCTCAATCTTCAGTCCTCAATACTGAATCTTCAATACTCAATCCCCAATACTCAATCCTCGATCCTCAATCCTCAATCCTCAGTAATCAATCCTCAATCCTCAATACTCAATCGTCAGTCCTCAGTCCTCAATCCTCAACCCTCAATCCTCGTTCCTCAAACCTCTATCCTCCACCCTCAGCCCTCATCCTCAATTCTCAATTCTCAATACTCAATCCTCAATCCTCAAACTTCAATCCTCAATAATCAATCTCCAATCCTAGATCCTCAATCCCCAATCCTCAATCCTTAATCCTCAATCTTCAATCCTCAATCCTCAATCCTCAATCCTCATTCTTCAAACCTCAATACCCAATCCCCAATCTTAAATCCTCTATCCTCAATTCGCAATCCTCAATCCTCTGTCCTTAGTCCTCAAACCTCAATCCTCAACCCTCTGACCTCATCCCCAATCCTCAATCCTCAATCCACAATCCTCAACGTTCAATCCTCAATACTCAATCTTCAATCCTCAATCCTCAGTCCTCAAACCTCAATTCTGAATCCTCAATCCTGAATCCTCAATCTTCAGCCCTCAGCCCTCAACATTCAGTTGTCAATCCTCAATCCTCAATAGAATATCCTTAATTCACAGTTTCAATACTCAGTACTCAATCTGCAATCTTCAAATCTCTATCCACAAACATCAATCCTCATCACTCAACCCTCAACACTCAGTCCCCAATCCCCAATATTCAAGCCTCAATCCTCAATCCTCAATCCACAATCCTCAACCTTCAATCATCAATACTCAATCTTCAATCCTGAATCCTCAATCCTCAATCCTCAATCCTCAATTCGCAATCCTCAATAGTCGATCTTCAATCCTCAATACTCAATATTCGATCCTCAATCCTCAATCCTCAATCCTCAATCCCCATTCTTCAACCCTCAATACCCAATCCTCAATCTTCAATCCTCAATCTTCAATTCTCAATTCTCAATCCTCAATCCTCAGACATCAAACATCATTATTCAACCATCAGTCCTCGTCCTCAATCCACAACACTCAATCCTCAACCCTCAATCTTCAATCATCAATATTCAATCTTCAATCCTCAATGCTCAATCCTCAATCCTCAATCCTCAATCCTCAATCTTCACTCCTCAATCCTCAATCCTCAATCCTCAATCCTCAACCTTGAGTCCTCAATACTCAATCTTCAATCCTCAATCCTGAATCCTCAATGTTCAATGCTCAATCCTCAACTATCAATCTTCAATCCTCAATTCTCAATCTTCGATCCTCAATCTTGAATCCTCAGTCCCCAATCCTCAATCTTCTATCCTCAATCCTCAATCCGCCCATCTTCAATCCTCAATACTCAATCTGCAATCCTCAATCCTCAATCCTCCATCCTCAACGCTCAATCCTCAAGCGTCAATCCTCAATCCTCAATCCTCAATCCTCAATCTTCAATCCTCAATTCTCAATCTTCAATCCTCAATCCTCAATTCTCAATCCTCAATACTCAATCCTCAAACCTCAAACCTCAATCCTCAATCCTCATTCTTCAATCCTCAATACCCAATCCTCAATCTTCAATCCTCAATACTCAATCTGCAATCTTCAATCCTCAATCCTCAATCGTCAATCCTCATTCTCCAATCCTCTATCCTCAGTCCTCAAACCTCAATTCTGAATCCTCAATCGTGCATCCTCAAGCTTCAGCCCTCAGTCCTCAACAATCAGTTGTCAATCCTCAATCCGCAATAGAATATCCTCAATTCACAGTTTTCAATACTCAATACTCAATCTGCAATCTTCAAATCCTTATCCACAAACATCAATTCTCATCACTCAAACCTGAACGCTCAGTCCTCAATGTTCAATCCTCAATCTTCAATTCTCAGTCTTCAATCCTCAATACTGAATCTTCAGTACTCAATCCCCAATACTCAATCCTCAATCCTCAATCCTCAATCCTCGGTAACCAATCCTCAATCCTCAATACTCAATCGTCAGTCCTCAGTCCTCAATCCTCAACCCTCAATCCTCGTTCCTCAAACCTCAATCCTCAACCCTCAGCCGTCATCCTCAATTCTCAATTCTCAATACTCAATCCTCAATCCTCAAACTTCAATCCTCAATTATCAATCTCCAATCCTAGATCCTCAATCCCCAATCCTCAATCCTTAATCCTCAATCTTCAATCCTCAATCCCCAGTCCTCAATCTTCAATCCTCAATGCTCAATCCTCAATCTTCATTCCTCAGTCCTCAAACCTCAATCCTCAACCCTCAAACCTCAATCCTCAACCGTCAGTCCTCGTCCTCAATCCTCAACCCTCAATCCTCAATCCACAATATTCAATCCTCAATACTCAATATTCAATCCTCAATCCTCAATCCTCAATCCTCAATCTTCAATCTTCAATCCTCAATCCTCAATCCTCAATCCTCAATCCTCATTCTTCAACCCTCAATCCTCAATCCTCAACCTTGAGTCCTCAATACTCAATTTTCAATCCTCAATCCTGAATCCTCAATGTTCAATGCTCAATCGTCAATTATCAATCTTCAATCCTCAATTCTCAATCTTCGATCCTCAATCTTGAATCCTCAGTCCCCAATCCTCAATCTTCTATCCTCAATCCTCAATAATCAATCTCCAATCCTAGATCCTCAATCCCCAATCTTCAATCCTTAATCCTCAATCTTCAATCCTCAATCCCCAGTACTCAATCTTCAATCCTCAATGCTCAACCCTCAATCCTCAATCCTCAGTCCTCAATCCTCAATCCTCAACCCTCAAACCTCAATCCTCAACCGTCAGTCCTCGTCCTCAATCGTCAACACTCAATCCTCAATCTTCAATCCTCAATACTCAATATTCAATACTCAATCCTCAATCTTCAATCCTCAATCTTCTATCCTCAATCCTCAATCCTCAATCCTCAATCCTCAATCCTCAATCCTCAATCCTCAATCCTCAATCCTCATTCTTCAATCCTCAATACCCAATCCTCAATCTTCAGTCCTCTATCCTCATTCCTCAATCCTCAATACCCAATCCTCAGTCTTCAATCCTCAATCCTCAATCGTCAATCCTCATTCTCCAATCCTCAATCCTCATTCTCCAATCCTCAATCCTCAGTCCTCAAACCTCAATTCTGAATCCTCAATCCTACATCCTCAACCTTCAGCCCTCAGTCCTCAACAATCAGTTGTCAATCCTCAATCCCCAATAGAATATCCTCAATTCACAGTTTTCAATACTCAATACTCAATCTGCAATCTTCAAATCTCTATCCACAAACATCAATTCTCATCACTCGACCCTGAACGCTCAGACCTCAATGTTCAATCCTCAATCCTCAATTCACAATCTTCAATGCTCAATACTGAACCTTCAATCCTCAATACTCAATCCTCAATCCTCAATCCTCAATCCTCAGTAATCAATCCTCAATCTTCAATACTCAATCGTCATTCCTCAGTCCTCAATCCTCAATCCTCAATCCTCGTTCCTCAAACCTCAATCCTCAACCCTCAGTCCTCATCCTCAATTCTCAATTCTCAATCCTCAATCCTCAATCCTCAATCTTCAATCCTCAATAATCAATCTCCAATCCTAGATCCTCAATCCCCAATCTTCAATCCTTAATCCTCAATCTTCAATCCTCAATCCCCAGTCCTCAATCTTCAATCCCCAATGCTCAATCCTTAATCCTCAATCCTCAGTCCTCAATCCTCAACTCTCAACCATCAAACCTCAATCCTCAACCGTCAGTCCTCGTCCTCAATCGTCAACACTCAATCCTCAATCCTCAATCTTCAATCCTCAATACTCAATATTCAATACTCAATCCTCAATCTTCAATCCTCAATCTTCAAACCTCAATCCTCAATCCTCAATCCTCAATCCTCAATCCTCAATACTCAATCCTCAATACTCATTCTTCAATCCTCAATACCCAATCCTCAATCTTCAATCCTCAATCCTCAATCCTCAATCCTCAATCCTCAATCCTCAATCCTCAATCTTCAATCCTCAATACACAATATCCAATCCTCAATCCTCAATCCTCAATCCTCAATACTCATTCTTCGATCCTCAACACCCAATCCTCAATCTTCAATCCTCAATCCCCAATCCTCAATTCTCAATCCTCAATCCTCAATCCTCGGACCTCAAACATCAATACTCAACCCTCAGTCCTCGTCCTCAATCCACAACCCTGAATCCTCGATCCTCAATCTTCAATCATCAATATTCAATCTTCAATCAACAATCCTCAATCCTCAATACTCAATCCTCAATCCTCAATGTTCTATCCTCAATACGCAATCCTCAACCTTCAATCCTCAATCCTCAATCCTGAATCCACAATCCTGAACGCTCAATCTTCAGCCCTCAGACCTCAACAATCAGTTGTGAATCCTCAATCCTCAATAGAATATCCTCAATTCACAGGTTTCAATACTCAATGCTCAGCATGCAATCTTCAAATCTCTATCCACAAACATCAATTCTCATCACTCAACCCTCAACACTCAGTCCCCAATCCTCAATCTTCAAACCTCAATCCTCAATCCTCAATCCTCAATCCTCAGTCTTCAACCCTCAATACTCATTCTTCAATCCTCAATCCTCAATCCTCGGTCCTCAATCCTCAATCGTCAATCTCCAATCCTGAATACTCAATCTTCAATCCTCAATCCTCAGTCCTCAATCCTCAATCCTCAATCCTCATTCTTCAATCCTCAATACCCAATACTCAATCTTCAATCCTCAATACTCAATCTGCAATCTTCAATCCTCAATCCTCAATCCTCAATCCTCATTCTCCAGTCCTCAACCCTCAGTCCTCAAACCTCAATTCTGAATCCACAATCCTGCATCCTCAATCTTCAGCCCTCAGTCCTCAACAATCAGTTGTCGATCCTCAATCCCCAATAGAATATCCTCAATTCACAGTTTTCAATACTAAATACTCAATCTGCAATCTTCAAATCTCTATCCACAAACATCAATTCTCATCACTCAACCCTGAACGCTCAGACCTCAGTGTTCAATCCTCAATCCTCAATTCTCAATCTTCAATCCTCAATACTGAACCTTCAATCCGCAATCCTCAATCCTCAATCCTCAATCCTCAATACTCAGTAATCAATCCTCAAACTTCAATACTCAATCGTCAATCTTCAATCCTCAATACTCAATCTTCAGTCCTCAATCCGCAATCCTCAATCCTCAATCCTCATTCTTCAATCCTCTATACCCAATCCTCAATCTTCAATCCTCAATCCTCAACCCTCAATCCTCAATCCTCAATCCTCAATCCTCAATCTTCAATCCTCAGTCCCAAATCCTCAATCTTCAATACTCACTCCTCAATCCTCATTCTTCAATCCTCAATACCCAACCCTCAATCTTCAGTCCTCAATCCTCAATTCTCAATACTCAATCCTCAATCTTCAATCCTCAATCCTCAATCCTCAATCCTCAATCCTCAATCTTCAATCCTCAATACTCAATCTTCAATCCTCAATCCTTAATCCTCAATCCTCAATCCTCAATCCTCAATCCTCAATCCTCAATCCTCAATCCTCAATCGTCAACCTTCAATCCTCAATACTCAATCTTCAATCCTCAATACGCAATCCTCAATTCTCAATCCACATTCTTCAATCCTCAATACCCAATCCTCAACCTTCAATCCTCAATCCTCAATCCTCAATCCTCAATCCTCAATCTTCAATCCTCAGTCCCAAATCCTCAATCTTCAATACTCACTCCTCAATCCTCAATCTTCAATCCTCAATACTCAGTCTTCAATCCTCAATCCTCAATCCTCAATCCTCAATCCTCAATCCTCATTCTTCAATCCTCAATACCCAATCCTCAATCTTCAATCCTCAATCCTCAATCCTCAACTCTAAATCCTCAATCCTCAATCCTCAATCCTCAATCCTCAATCCTCAATGTTCAATCCGCAATACGCAATCCTCAATCCTCAATCCTCAGACCTCAAACATCAATACTCAACCCTCAGTCCTCGTCCTCAATCCACAACCCTCAATCCTCGATCCTCAATCTTCAATCATCAATATTCAATTTTCAATCTACAATCCTCAATCCTCAATACTCAATCCTCAATCCTCAATGTTCTATCCTCAATACGCAATCCTCAACCTTCAATCCTCAATCCTCAATCCTCAATCCTCAATCCTGTATCCTCAATCCTCAATCCTCATTCTTCAACCCTCAATACCCAATCCTCAATCTTAAATACTCTATCCTCAATTCGCAATCCTCAATCCTCAATCCTCAGGCCTCAAGTATCAATACTCAACCCTCAGTCCTCGTCCTCAATCCACAACCTTCAATCCTCAATCCACAATTTTCATTCATCAATATTCAACCTTCAATCCTCAATCCTCAATCGTCAATCCTCAATCCTCAATCCTCAATGTTCAATCCTCAATACCCAATCCTCAGTCTTCAATCCTCAATCCTCAATCCTCAATCCTCAATCCTCAATCCTCAATCCTCAATCCTCGGTCCTCAAACCTCAATCCTGAATCCTCAACCCTGAATCCTCAATCTTCAGCCCTCAGTCCTCAACAATCAGTGGTCAATCCTCAATCCTCAATAGAATATCATGAATTCACAGTTTTCAATACTCAATACTCAACCTGCAATCTTCAAATCTCTATCCACAAACATCAATTCTCATCACTCAACCCTGAACGCTCAGACCTGAATTATCAGTCCTCAATCCTCAATTCTCAATCTTCAATCCTCAACTCTGAACCTTCAATCCTCAATCCTCAATACTCAATCCTCAATCCTCAATCCTCAGTAATCAGTCCTCAATCTTCAATACTCAATCGTCATTCCTCAGTCCTCATTCCTCAATCCTCAATCCTCGTTCCTCAAACCTCAATCCTCAACCTTCAGTCCTCATCCTCAATTCTCAATTCTCAACCCTCAATCCTCAATCCTCAATCTTCAATTCTCAATAATCAATCTCCAACCCTAGATACTCAATCCCCAATCTTCAATCCTTAATCCTCAATCTTCAATCCTCAATCCCCAGTCCTCAATCTTCAATCCTCAATGTTCAATCCTCAATCCTCAATCCTCAGTCCTCAATCCTCAATCCTAAACCCTCAAACCTCAATCCTCAACCGTCAATCCTCGTCCTCAATCGTCAACACTCAATCCTCAATCCTCAATCTTCAATCCTCAATACTCAATATTCAATACTCAATCCTCACTCTTCAATCCTCAATCTTCAATCCTCTATCTTCAATTCTCAATCCTCAATCCTCTAATCCTCAACACTCAATCTTCAATACTCAATACTCAATCTTCAATCCTCAATCCTTAATCCTCAATCCTCAATCCTCAGTCCTCTATCCTCATTCCTCAATCCACAATACCCAATCCTCAGTCTTCAATCCTCAATCCTCAATCCTCAATCCTCATTCTCCAATCCTCAATCCTCAGTCCTCAAACCTCAATCCTCAACCTTCAGTCCTCATCCTCAATTCGCAATACCCAATCCTCAATCCTCAATCCTCAGCCCTCATCCTCAATCCTCAATCCTCAATCCTCAATCCTCAATCTTCAATCCTCAATACTCAACCTTCAATAATCAATCCTCAATTCTCAATCCTCAATACTCAATCCTCATTCTTCAATCCTCAATACCCAATCCTCAATCTTCAATCCTCAATCCTCAATCCTCAACTCTAAATCCTCAATCCTCTATCCTCAATCCTCAATCATCAATCCTCAATGTTCAATCCGCAATACCCAATCCTCAATCCTCAATCATCAGACGTCAAACATCAATACTCAACCCTCAGTCCTCGTCCTCAATCCACAACCCTCAATCCTCGATCCTCAATCTTCAATCATCAATATTCAATCTTCAATCTACAATCCTCAATCCTCAATACTCAATCCTCAATCCTCAATGTTCTATCCTCAATACGCAATCCTCAACCTTCAATCCTCAATCCTCAATCCTCAATCCTCAATCCTGAATCCTGAATCCTCAGTCCTCAAACCCCAATCCTGTATCCACAATCCTGAACGCTCAATCTTCAGCCCTCAGACCTCAACAATCAGTTGTGAATCCTCAATCCGCAATAGAATATCCTCAATTCACAGTTTTCAATACTCAATACTCAATCTGCAATCTTCAAATCCTTAAACACAAACATCAATCCTCATCACTCAAACCTGAACGCTCAGTCCTCAACGTTCACTCCTCAATCTTCAATTCTCAATCTTCAATCCTCAATACTGAATCTTCCATACTCAATCCCCAATACTCAATCCTCAATCCTCAATCCTCAAACCACAGTAATCAATCCTCAATCCTCAATACTCAATCGTCGGTCCTCAGTCCTCAATCCTCAACCCTCAATCCTCGTTCCTCAAACCTCAACCCTCAACCCTCAGCCCTCATCCTCAATTCTCAATTCTTAATACTCAATCCTCAATCCTCAAACTTCAATCCTCAATAATCAATCTCCAATCCTAGATCCTCAATCCCCAATCCTCAATCCTTAATCATCAATCTTCAATCCTCAATCCCCAGTCCTCAATCTTCAATCCTCAATGCTCAATCCTCAATCTTCAATCCTCAGTCCTCAATCCTCAATTCTCAACCCTCAAACCTCAATCCTCAACCGTCAGTCCTCGTCCTCAATCCTCAACCCTCAATCCTCAATCCACAATCTTCAATCCTCAATACTCAATATTCAATCCTCAATCCTCAATCCTCAATCCTCAATCCTCAATCTTCAATCCTCAATCCTCAATCCTCAATCCTCAATCCTCATTCTTCAACCCTCAATACCCAATCCTCAATCTTAAATCCTCTATCCTCAATTCGCAATCCTCAATCCTCAATCCTCAGGCCTCAAGTATCAATACTAAACCCTCAGTCCTCGTCCTCAATCCACAACCTTCAATCCTCAATCCACAATCTTCATTCATCAATATTCAGCCTTCAATCCTCAATCCTCAATCGTCAATACTCAATCCTCAATCCTCAATGTTCAATCCTCAATACCCAATCCTCAGTCTTCAATCCTCAATCCTAAATCCTCAATCCTCAATCCTCAATCCTCAATCCTCAGTCCACAAACCTCAATCCTGAATCCTCAACCCTGAATCCTCAATCTTCAGCCCACAGTCCTCAACAATCAGTGGTCAATCCTCAATCCTCAATAGAATATCATGAATTCACAGTTTTCAATACTCAATACTCAACCTGCAATCTTCAAATCTCTATCCACAAACATCAATTCTCATCAGTCAACCCGCATCACTCAGTCCTCAATCCTCAATATTCAAGCCTCAACCCTCAATCCCCAATCCACAATCCTCTAGCTTGAATCCTCAATACTCAATCTTCAATCCTCAATCCTCAATCCTCAATCCTCAATCCTCAATATTCAACACACAACCCTCATCCATCACTCCTCAATACTCAACCATCAACCCTCAATTCTCAATACTCAATAGAGTATACTGAATTCTCATGGTTGAATACTCAATCCAAAATATTCAATAATCAAATCTCAATCCTCAAACATCAATTCACAACACTCAATCCTCAACACTCAGTCCACTCTATTCAATCCTCCATCCTCAATCCTCAATCCTCAAGCGTTAATCCTCAATCCTCAATCCTCAAACCTCAATCCTCGGTCCTCAAACCTCAACCCCGAATCCTCGATCCTGAATCCTCAATCTTCAGTCCTCAGTCCTCAACAATCAATTGTCAATCCTCAATCCTCAATAGAATATCCTCAATTCACAGTTTTCAATACTCAATACTCAATCTGCAATCTTCAAATCTCTATCCACAAACATCAATTCTCATCACTCAACCCTGAGCGCTCAGACCTCAATGCTCAATTCTCAATCCTCAATTCACAATCTTCAATCCACAATACTGAACCTTCAATCCTCAATACTCAATCCTCAATCCTCAATCCTCAATCCTCAGTAATCAATCCTCAATCTTCAATACTCAATCGTCATTCCTCATTCCTCAATCCTCGATCCTCAATCCTCGTTCCTCACACCTCAATCCTCAACCCTCAGTCCTCATCCTCAATTCTCAATTCTCAATCCTCAATCCTCAATCCTCAGTCTTCAATCCTCAATAATCAATCTCCAATCCTAGATCCTCAATCCCCAATCTTCAATCCTTAATCCTGAATCTTCAATCCTCAATCCCCAGTCCTCAATCTTCAATCCTCAATGCTCAATCCTCAATCCTCAGTCCTCAGTCCTCAATCCTCAATCCTCAACCATCAAACCTCAATCCTCAACCGTCAGTCCTCGTCCTCAATCGTCAACACTCAATCCTCAATCCTCAATCTTCAATCCTCAATACTCAATATTCAATACTCAATACCCAATCTTCAATCCTCAATCTTCAATCCTCAATCCTCAATTCTCAATCCTCAATCCTCAATCCTCAATCCTCAATCCTCAATCCTCAATCCTCAATCCTCATTCTTCAATACTCAATACCCAATCCTCAATCTTCAATCCTCAATCCTCAATCCTCAATCCTCAATCCTCAATCCTCAATCCTCAATCTTCAATCCTCAATACACAATATCCAATCCTCAATCCTCAATCCTCAATCCTCAATCCTCAATCCTCAGTCTTCAATCCTCAACACCCAATCCTCAATCTTCAATCCTCAATCCTCAATCCTCAATTCTCAATCCTCAATCCTCAATCCTCGGACCTCAAACATCAATTCTCAACCCTCAGTCCTCGTCCTCAATCCACAACCCTCAATCCTCGATCCTCAATCTTCAATCATCAATATTCAATCTTCAATCCACAATCCTCAATCGTCAATACTCAATCCTCAATCCTCAATGTTCTATCCTCAATACGCAATCCTCAACCTTCAATCCTCAATCCTCAATCCTGAATCCACAATCCTGAACGCTCAATCTTCAGCCCTCAGACCTCAACAATCAGTTGTGAATCCTCAATCCTCAATAGAATATCCTCAATCCACAGGTTTCAGTACTCAATGCTCAGCATGCAATCTTCAAATCTCTATCCACAAACATCAATTCTCATCACTCAACCCTCAACACTCAGTCCCCAATCCTCAATCTTCAAACATCAATCCTCAATCCTCAATCCTCAATCCTCAGTCTTCAATCCTCAATACTCATTCTTCAATCCTCAATCCTCAATCCTCGGTCCTCAATCCTCAATCGTCAATCTCCAATCCTGAATACTCAATCTTCAATCCTCAATCCTCAGTCCTCAATCCTCAATCCTCAATCCTCATTCTTCAATCCTCAATACCCAATCCTCAATCTTCAATCCTCAATACTCAATCTGCAATCTTCAATCCTCAATCCTCAATCCTCAATCCTCATTCTCCAATCCTCAATCCTCAGTCCTCAAACCTCAATTCTGAATCCTCAATCGTGCATCCTCAAGCTTCAGCCCTCAGTCCTCAACAATCAGTTGTCAATCCTCAATCCGCAATAGAATATCCTCAATTCACAGTTTTCAATACTCAATACTCAATCTGCAATCTTCAAATCCTTATCCACAAACATCAATTCTCATCACTCAAACCTGAACGCTCAGTCCTCAATGTTCAATCCTCAATCTTCAATTCTCAGTCTTCAATCCTCAATACTGAATCTTCAGTACTCAATCCCCAATACTCAATCCTCAATCCTCAATCCTCAATCCTCGGTAACCAATCCTCAATCCTCAATACTCAATCGTCAGTCCTCAGTCCTCAATCCTCAACCCTCAACCCTCGTTCCTCAAACCTCAATCCTCAACCCTCAGCCCTCATCCTCAATTCTCAATTCTCAATACTCAATCCTCAATCCTGAAACTTCAATCCTCAATTATCAATCTCCAATCCTAGATCCTCAATCCCCAATCCTCAATCCTTAATCCTCAATCTTCAATCCTCAATCCCCAGTCCTCAATCTTCAATCCTCAATGCTCAATCCTCAATCTTCAATCCTCAGTCCTCAAACCTCAATCCTCAACCCTCAAACCTCAATCCTCAACCGTCAGTCCTCGTCCTCAATCCTCAACCCTCAATCCTCAATCCACAATATTCAATCCTCAATACTCAATATTCAATCCTCAATCCTCAATCCTCAATCCTCAATCTTCAATCTTCAATCCTCAATCCTCAATCCTCAATCCTCAATCCTCATTCTTCAACCCTCAATCCTCAATCCTCAACCTTGAGTCCTCAATACTCAATTTTCAATCCTCAATCCTGAATCCTCAATGTTCAATGCTCAATCGTCAATTATCAATCTTCAATCCTCAATTCTCAATCTTCGATCCTCAATCTTGAATCCTCAGTCCCCAATCCTCAATCTTCTATCCTCAATCCTCAATAATCAATCTCCAATCCTAGATCCTCAATCCCCAATCTTCAATCCTTAATCCTCAATCTTCAATCCTCAATCCCCAGTACTCAATCTTCAATCCTCAATGCTCAACCCTCAATCCTCAATCCTCAGTCCTCAATCCTCAATCCTCAACCCTCAAACCTCAATCCTCAACCGTCAGTCCTCGTCCTCAATCGTCAACACTCAATCCTCAATCTTCAATCCTCAATACTCAATATTCAATACTCAATCCTCAATCTTCAATCCTCAATCTTCTATCCTCAATCCTCAATCCTCAATCCTCAATCCTCAATCCTCAATCCTCATTCTTCAATCCTCAATACCCAATCCTCAATCTTCAGTCCTCTATCCTCATTCCTCAATCCTCAATACCCAATCCTCAGTCTTCAATCCTCAATCCTCAATCGTCAATCCTCATTCTCCAATCCTCAATCCTCATTCTCCAATCCTCAATCCTCAGTCCTCAAACCTCAATTCTGAATCCTCAATCCTACATCCTCAACCTTCAGCCCTCAGTCCTCAACAATCAGTTGTCAATCCTCAATCCCCAATAGAATATCCTCAATTCACAGTTTTCAATACTCAATACTCAATCTGCAATCTTCAAATCTCTATCCACAAACACCAATTCTCATCACTCAACCCTGAACGCTCAGACCTCAGTGTTCAATCCTCAATCCTCAATTCTCAATCTTCAATCCTCAATACTGTACCTTCAATCCTCAATCCTCAATCCTCAATCCTCAATCCTCAATACTCAGTAATCAATCCTCAAACTTCAATACTCAATCGTCAATCTTCAATCCTCATTCCTCAATCCTCAATCCTCGTTCCTCAAACCTCAATCCTCAACCTTCAGTCCTCATCCTCAATTCTCAATTCTCAACCCTCAATCCTCAATCCTCAATCTTCAATTCTCAATAATCAATCTCCAACCCTAGATCCTCAATCCCCAATCTTCAATCCTTAATCCTCAATCTTCAATCCTCAATCCCCAGTCCTCAATCTTCAATCCTCAATGTTCAATCCTCAATCCTCAATCCTCAGTCCTCAATCCTCAATCCTAAACCCTCAAACCTCAATCCTCAACCGTCAATCCTCGTCCTCAATCGTCAACACTCAATCCTCAATCCTCAATCTTCAATCCTCAATACTCAATATTCAATACTCAATCCTCACTCTTCAATCCTCAATCTTCAATCCTCTATCTTCAATTCTCAATCCTCAATCCTCTAATCCTCAACACTCAATCTTCAATACTCAATACTCAATCTTCAATCCTCAATCCTTAATCCTCAATCCTCAATCCTCAGTCCTCTATCCTCATTCCTCAATCCACAATACCCAATCCTCAGTCTTCAATCCTCAATCCTCAATCCTCAATCCTCATTCTCCAATCCTCAATCCTCAGTCCTCAAACCTCAATCCTCAACCTTCAGTCCTCATCCTCAATTCGCAATACCCAATCCTCAATCCTCAATCCTCAGCCCTCATCCTCAATCCTCAATCCTCAATCCTCAATCCTCAATCTTCAATCCTCAATACTCAACCTTCAATAATCAATCCTCAATTCTCAATCCTCAATACTCAATCCTTAATCTTCAATCCTCAATCCCCAATCCTCTATCTTCAATTCTCAATCCTCAATCCTCTAATCCTCAACACTCAATCTTCAATACTCAATACTCAATCTTCAATCCTCAATCCTTAATCCTCAATCCTCAATCCTCAGTCCTCTATCCTCATTCCTCAATCCACAATACCCAATCCTCAGTCTTCAATCCTCAATCCTCAATCCTCAATCCTCATTCTCCAATCCTCAATCCTCAGTCCTCAAACCTCAATCCTCAACCTTCAGTCCTCATCCTCAATTCGCAATACCCCATCCTCAATCCTCAATCCTCATTCTTCAATCCTCAATACCCAATCCTCAATCTTCAATCCTCAATCCTCAATCCTCAACTCTAAATCCTCAATCCTCTATCCTCAATCCTCAATCATCAAACCTCAATGTTCAATCCGCAATACCCAATCCTCAATCCTCAATCATCAGACGTCAAACATCAATACTCAACCCTCAGTCCTCGTCCTCAATCCACAACCCTCAATCCTCGATCCTCAATCTTCAATCATCAATATTCAATCTTCAATCTACAATCCTCAATCCTCAATACTCAATCCTCAATCCTCAATGTTCTATCCTCAATACGCAATCCTCAACCTTCAATCCTCAATCCTCAATCCTCAATCCTCAATCCTGAATCCTGAATCCTCAGTCCTCAAACCCCAATCCTGTATCCACAATCCTGAACGCTCAATCTTCAGCCCTCAGACCTCAACAATCAGTTGTGAATCCTCAATCCGCAATAGAATATCCTCAATTCACAGTTTTCAATACTCAATACTCATTCTGCAATCTTCAAATCCTTAAACACAAACATCAATTCTCATCACTCAAACCTGAACGCTCAGTCCTCAACGTTCACTCCTCAATCTTCAATTCTCAATCTTCAATCCTCAATACTGAATCTTCCATACTCAATCCCCAATACTCAATCCTCAATCCTCAATCCTCAAACCACAGTAATCAATCCTCAATCCTCAATACTCAATCGTCGGTCCTCAGTCCTCAATCCTCAACCCTCAATCCTCGTTCCTCAAACCTCAATCCTCAACCCTCAGCCCTCATCCTCAATTCTCAATTCTTAATACTCAATCCTCAATCCTCAAACTTCAATCCTCAATAATCAATCTCCAATCCTAGATCCTCAATCCCCAATCCTCAATCCTTAATCATCAATCTTCAATCCTCAATCCCCAGTCATCAATCTTCAATCCTCAATGCTCAATCCTCAATCTTCAATCCTCAGTCCTCAATCCTCAATTCTCAACCCTCAAACCTCAATCCTCAACCGTCAGTCCTCGTCCTCAATCCTCAACCCTCAATCCTCAATCCACAATCTTCAATCCTCAATACTCAATATTCAATCCTCAATCCTCAATCCTCAATCCTCAATCCTCAATCTTCAATCCTCAATCCTCAATCCTCAATCCTCAATCCTCATTCTTCAAGCCTCAATACCCAATCCTCAATCTTAAATCCTCTATCCTCAATTCGCAATCCTCAATCCTCAATCCTCAGGCCTCAAGTATCAATACTAAACCCTCAGTCCTCGTCCTCAATCCACAACCTTCAATCCTCAATCCACAATCTTCATTCATCAATATTCAGCCTTCAATCCTCAATCCTCAATCGTCAATACTCAATCCTCAATCCTCAATGTTCAATCCTCAATACCCAATCCTCAGTCTTCAATCCTCAATCCTAAATCCTCAATCCTCAATCCTCAATCCTCAATCCTCAGTCCTCAAACCTCAATCCTGAATCCTCAACCCTGAATCCTCAATCTTCAGCCCTCAGTCCTCAACAATCAGTGGTCAATCCTCAATCCTCAATAGAATATCATGAATTCACAGTTTTCAATACTCAATACTCAACCTGCAATCTTCAAATCTCTATCCACAAACATCAATTCTCATCAGTCAACCCGCATCACTCAGTCCTCAATCCTCAATATTCAAGCCTCAACCCTCAATCCCCAATCCACAATCCTCTAGCTTGAATCCTCAATACTCAATCTTCAATACTCAATCCTCAATCCTCAATCCTCAATTCGCAATCCTCAATAGTGAATCTTCAATCCTCAATACTCAATATTCAATCCTCAATCCTCAATCCTCAATCCTCAATCCTCATTCTTCAATCCTCAGTACCCAATCCTCAATCTTCAATCCTCAATCCTCAATCCTCAATTCTCAATCCTCAATCCTCTGTCCTTAGTCCTCAAACCTCAATCGCCGACCCTCAGCCCTCATCCTCAATCCTCAATCCTCATCCTCAATCCTCAATCCTCAATCCCCAATCCTCAGTGCTCAACCTTCAATCCTCAATGTTCAATCCTCAATACCCAATCCTCAGTCTTCAATCCTCAATCCTCAATCCTCAGTCCTCAATCCTCAATCCTCAATCCTCAGTCCTCAAACCTCAATCCTGAATCCTCAATCCTGAATCCTCAATCTTCAGCCCTCAGTCCTCAACAATCAGTGGTCAATCCTCAATCCTCAATAGAATATCATGAATTCACAGTTTTCGATACTCTATACTCAACAAGCATTCTTCAAATCTCTATCCACAAACATCAATTCTCATCACTCAACCCTCAACACTCAGTCCCCAATCCTCAATCTTCAAACCTCAATCCTCAATCCTCAATCCTCAATCCTCAGTCTTCAACCCTCAATACTCATTCTTCAATCCTCAATCCTCAATCCTCGGTCCTCAATCCTCAATCGTCAATCTCCAATCCTGAATACTCAATCTTCAATCCTCAATCCTCAGTCCTCAATCCTCAATCCTCAATCCTCATTCTTCAATCCTCAATACCCAATACTCAATCTTCAATCCTCAATACTCAAGCTGCAATCTTCAATCCTCAATCCTCAATCCTCAATCCTCATTCTCCAGTCCTCAATCCTCAGTCCTCAAACCTCAATTCTGAATCCTCAACCCTGCATCCTCAATCTTCAGCCCTCAGTCCTCAACAATCAGTTGTCAATCCTCAATCCCCAATAGAATATCCTCAATTCACAGTTTTCAATACTAAATACTCAATCTGCAATCTTCAAGTCTCTATCCACAAACATCAATTCTCATCACTCAACCCTGAACGCTCAGACCTCAGTGTTCAATCCTCAATCCTCAATTCTCAATCTTCAATCCTCAATACTGAACCTTCAATCCTCAATCCTCAATCCTCAATCCTCAATCCTCAATACTCAGTAATCAATCCTCAAACTTCAATACTCAATCGTCAATCTTCAATCCTCAATACTCAATGTTCAATCCTCAATCCCCAATCCTCAATCCTCAATACTCATTCTTCAATCCTCTATACCCAATCCTCAATCATCAATCCTCAATCCTCAATCCTCAATCCTCAATCCTCAATCCTCAATCCTCAATCTTCAATCCTCAGTCCCAAATCCTCAATCTTCAATACTCACTCCTCAATCCTCATTCTTCAATCCTCAATACCCAATCCTCAATCTTCAGTCCTCAATCCTCAATTCTCAATACTCAATCCTCAATCTTCAATCCTCAATCCTCAATCCTCAATCCTCAATCCTCAATCTTCAATCCTCAATACTCAATCTTCAATCCTCAATCCTTAATCCTCAATCCTCAATCCTCAATCCTCAATCCTCAATCCTCAATCCTCAATCCTCAATCGTCAATCTTCAATCCTCAATACTCAATCTTCAATCCTCAATACGCAATCCTCAATCCTCAATCCTCATTCTTCAATCCTCAATACCCAATCCTCAACCTTCAATCCTCAATCCTCAATCCTCAATCCTCAATCCTCAGTAATCAGTCCTCAATCTTCAATACTCAATCGTCATTCCTCAGTCCTCATTCCTCAATCCTCAATCCTCGTTCCTCAAACCTCAATCCTCAACCTTCAGTCCTCATCCTCAATTCTCAATTCTCAATCCTCAATCCTCAATCCTCAATCCTCAATCCTCAATCTTCAATCCTCAATACTCAGCCTTCAATAATCAATCCTCAATTCTCAATCCTCAATACTCAATCCTCAATCGTCAATCCTCAATCCCCAATCCTCTATCTTCAATTCTCAATCCTCAATCCTCTAATCCTCAACACTCAATCTTCAATACTCAATACTCAATATTCAATCCTCAATCCTCAATCCTCAATCCTCAATCCTCAATCCTCATTCTTCAATCCTCAATACCCAATCCTCAATCTTCAATCCTCAATCCTCAATCCTCAACTCTAAATCCTCAATCCTCAATCCTCAATCCTCAATCCTCAATCCTCAATGTTCAATCCGCAATACCCAATCCTCAATCCTCAATCCTCAGACCTCAAACATCAATACTCAACCCTCAGTCCTCGTCCTCAATCCACAACCCTCAATCCTCGATCCCCAATCTTCAATCATCAATATTCAGTCTTCAATCTACAATCCTCAATCCTCAATACTCAATCCTCAATCCTCAATGTTCTATCCTCAATACGCAATCCTCAACCTTCAATCCTCAATCCTCAATCCTCAATCCTCATTCTTCAACCCTCAATACCCAATCCTCAATCTTAAATACTCTATCCTCAATTCGCAATCCTCAATCCTCAATCCTCAGGCCTCAAGTATCAATACTCAACCCTCAGTCCTCGTCCTCAATCCACAACCTTCAATCCTCAATCCACAATTTTCATTCATCAATATTCAACCTTCAATCCTCAATCCTCAATCGTCAATCCTCAATCCTCAATCCTCAATGTTCAATCCTCAATACCCAATCCTCAGTCTTCAATCCTCAATCCTCAATCCTCAATCCTCAATCCTCAATCCTCAATCCTCGGTCCTCAAACCTTAATCCTGAATCCTCAACCCTGAATCCTCAATCTTCAGCCCTCAGTCCTCAACAATCAGTGGTCAATCCTCAATCCTCAATAGAATATCATGAATTCACAGTTTTCAATACTCAATACTCAACCTGCAATCTTCAAATCTCTATCCACAAACATCAATTCTCATCACTCAACCCTGAACGCTCAGACCTGAATTATCAATCCTCAATCCTCAATTCTCAATCTTCAATCCTCAACACTGAACCTTCAATCCTCAATCCTCAATACTCAATCCTCAATCCTCAATCCTCAGTAATCAGTCCTCAATCTTCAATACTCAATCGTCATTCCTCAGTCCTCATTCCTCAATCCTCAATCCTCGTTCCTCAAACCTCAATCCTCAACCTTCAGTCCTCATCCTCAATTCTCAATTCTCAATCCTCAATCCTCAATCCTCAATCTTCAATTCTCAATAATCAATCTCCAACCCTAGATCCTCAATCCCCAATCTTCAATCCTTAATCCTCAATCTTCAATCCTCAATCCCCAGTCCTCAATCTTCAATCCTCAATGTTCAATCCTCAATCCTCAATCCTCAGTCCTCAATCCTCAATCCTAAACCCTCAAACCTCAATCCTCAACCGTCAATCCTCGTCCTCAATCGTCAACACTCAATCCTCAATCCTCAATCTTCAATCCTCAATACTCAATATTCAATACTCAATCCTCACTCTTCAATCCTCAATCTTCAATCCTCAATCCTCAATCCTCAATCCTCAATCCTCAATCCTCAATCCTCAATCCTCAATCCTCATTCTTCAATCCTCAATACCCAATCCTCAATCTTCAATCCTCAATCCTCAATCCTCAATCCTCAATCCTCAATCCTCAGCCCTCATCCTCAATCCTCAATCCTCAATCCTCAATCCTCAATCTTCAATAATCAATACTCAACCTTCAATAATCAATCCTCAATTCTCAATCCTCAATACTCAATCCTTAATCGTCAATCCTCAATCCCCAATCCTCTATCTTCAATTCTCAATCCTCAATCCTCTAATCCTCAACACTCAATCTTCAATACTCAATACTCAATCTTCAATCCTCAATCCTTAATCCTCAATCCTCAATCCTCAGTCCTCTATCCTCATTCCTCAATCCACAATACCCAATCCTCAGTCTTCAATCCGCAATCCTCAATCCTCAATCCTCATTCTCCAATCCTCAATCCTCAGTCCTCAAACCTCAATCCTCAACCTTCAGTCCTCATCCTCAATTCGCAATACCCAATCCTCAATCCTCAATCCTCATTCTTCAATCCTCAATACCCAATCCTCAATCTTCAATCCTCAATCCTCAATCCTCAACTCTAAATCCTCAATCCTCTATCCTCAATCCTCAATCATCAATCCTCAATGTTCAATCCGCAATACCCAATCCTCAATCCTCAATCTTCAATCCTCAATCCTCAATCCTCAATCCTCAATCCTCATTCTTCAACCCTCAATACCCAATCCTCAATCTTAAATCCTCTATCCTCAATTCGCAATTCTCAATCCTCAATCCTCAATCCTCAGTCCTCAAACCTCAATCCTGAATCCTCAACCCTGAATCCTCAATCTTCAGCCCCCAGTCCTCAACAATCAGTGGTCAATCCTCAATCCTCAATAGAATATCATGAATTCACAGTTTTCAATACTCAATACTCAACCTGCAATCTTCAAATCTCTATCCACAAACATCAATTCTCATCAGTCAACCCGCATCACTCAGTCCTCAGTCCTCAATATTCAAGCCTCAACCCTCAATCCCCAATCCACAATCCTCTAGCTTGAATCCTCAATACTCAATCTTCAATCCTCAATCCTCAATCCTCAATCCTCAATTCGCAATCCTCAATAGTCAATCTTCAATCCTCAATACTCAATATTCAATCCTCAATCCTCAATCCTCAATCCTCAATCCTCATTCTTCAATCCTCAGTACCCAATCCTCAATCTTCAATCCTCAATCCTCAATCCTCAATTCTCAATCCTCAATCCTCTGTCCTTAGTCCTCAAACCTCAATCGCCGACCCTCAGCCCTCATCCTCAATCCTCAATCCTCATCCTCAATCCTCAATCCTCAATCCCCAATCCTCAATCCTCAACCTTCAATCCTCAATGTTCAATCCTCAATACCCAATCCTCAGTCTTCAATCCTCAATCCTCAATCCTCAGTCCTCAATCCTCAATCCTCAATCCTCAGTCCTCAAACCTCAATCCTGAATCCTCAATCCTGAATCCTCAATCTTCAACCCTCAGTCCTCAACAATCAGTGGTCAATCCTCAATCCTCAATAGAATATCATGAATTCACAGTTTTCGATACTCTATACTCAACCAGCATTCTTCAAATCTCTATCCACAAACATCAATTCTCATCACTCAACCCTGAACGCTCAGACCTCAGTGTTCAATCCTCAATCCTCAATTCTCAATCTTCAATCCTCAATACTGAACCTTCAATCCTCAATCCTCAATCCTCAATCCTCAATCCTCAATACTCAGTAATCAATCCTCAAACTTCAATACTCAATCGTCAATCTTCAATCCTCAATACTCAATCTTCAATCCTCAATCCGCAATCCTCAATCCTCAATCCTCATTCTTCAATCCTCTATACCCAATCCTCAATCTTCAATCCTCAATCCTCAATTCTCAATCCTCAATCCTCAATCCTCAATCCTCAATCTTCAATCCTCAGTCCCAAATCCTCAATCTTCAATACTCACTCCTCAATCCTCATTCTTCAATCCTCAATACCCAATCCTCAATCTTCAGTCCTCAATCCTCAATTCTCAATACTCAATCCTCAATCTTCAATCCTCAATCCTCAATCCTCAATCCTCAATCCTCAATCTTCAATCCTCAATACTCAATCTTCAACCCTCAATTCTTAATCCTCAATCCTCAATCCTCAATCCTCAATCCTCAATCCTCAATCCTCAATCCTCAATCGTCAATCTTCAATCCTCAATACTCAATCTTCAATCCTCAATACGCAATCCTCAATCCTCAATCCTCATTCTTCAATCCTCAATACCCAATCCTCAACCTTCAATCCTCAATCCTCAATCCTCAATCCTCAATCCTCAGTAATCAGTCCTCAATCTTCAATACTCAATCGTCATTCCTCAGTCCTCATTCCTCAATCCTCAATCCTCGCTCCTCAAACCTCAATCCTCAACCTTCAGTCCTCATTCTCAATTCTCAATTCTCAATCCTCAATCCTCAATCCTCAATCTTCAATCCTCAATAATCAATCTCCAATCCTAGATCCTCAATCCCCAATCTTCAATCCTTAATCCTCAATCTTCAATCCTCAATCCCCAGTCCTCAATCTTCAATCCTCAATGCTCAATCCTCAATCCTCAATCCTCAGTCCTCAATCCTCAATCCTAAACCCTCAAATCTCAATCCTCAACCGTCAGTCCTCGTCCTCAATCGTCAACACTCAATCCTCAACCCTCAATCTTCAATCCTCAATACTCAATATTCAATACTCAATCCTCACTCTTCAATCCTCAATCTTCAATCCTCAATCCTCAATCCTCAATCCTCAATCATCAAACCTCAATCCTCAATCCTCAATCCTCATTCTTCAATCCTCAATACCCAATCCTCAATCTTCAATCCTCAATCCTCAATCCTCAATCCTCAATCCTCAATCCTCAGCCCTCATCCTCAATCCTCAATCCTCAATCCACAATCCTCAATCTTCAATCCTCAATACTCAACCTTCAATAATCAATCCTCAATTCTCAATCCTCAATACTCAATCCTCAATCGTCAATCCTCAATCCCCAATCCTCTATCTTCAATTCTCAATCCTCAATCCTCTAATCCTCAACACTCAATCTTCAATACTCAATACTCAATCTTCAATCCTCAATCCTTAATACTCAAACCTCAATCCTCAGTCCTCTATCCTCATTCCTCAATCCACAATACCCAATCCTCAGTCTTCAATCCTCAATCCTCAATCCTCAATCCTCATTCTCCAATCCTCAATCCTAAGTCCTCAAACCTCAATTCTGAATCCTCAATCCTACATCCTCAACCTTCAGCACTCAGTCCTCAACAATCAGTTGTCAATCCTCAATCCCCAATAGAATATCCTCAATTCACAGTTTTCAATACTCAATACTCAATCTGCAATCGTCAAATCTCTATCCACAAACATCAATTCTCATCACTCAACCCTGAACGCTCAGACCTCAATGTTCAATTCTCAATCCTCAATTCACAATCTTCAATCCTCAATACTGAACCTTCAATCCTCAATACTCAATCCTCAATCCTCAATCCTCAATACTCAGTAATCAATCCTCAGTCTTCAATACTCAATCGTCATTCCTCAGTCCTCAATCCTCAATCCTCAATCCTCAATCTTCAATCCTCGATCCTCAAACCTCAATCCTGAATCCTCAACCCTGAATCCTCAATCTTCAGCACTCAGTCCTCAACAATCAGTGGTCAATCCTCAATCCTCAATAGAATATCATGAATTCACAGCTTTCAGTACTCAATACTCAACCTGCAATCTTCAAATCTCTATCCACAAACATAAATTCTCATCACTCAACCCTGAACCCTCAGACCTCAATGTTCAATCCTCAATCCTCAATTCTCAATCTTCAATCCTCAACACTGAACCTTCAATCCTCAATCCTCAATACTCAATCCTCAATCCTCAATCTTCAATCCTCAATCCCCAGTCCTCAATCTTCTATCCTCAATGCTCAATCCTCAACCCTCAATCCTCAGTCCTCAATCCTCAATCCTCAACCCTCAAACCTCAATCCTCAACCGTCAGCCCTCGTCCTCAATCGTCAACATTCAATCCTCAATCCTCAATCTTCAATCCTCAATACTCAATATTCAATACTCAATCCTCAACCTTCAATCCTCAATCTTCAATACTCAATCCTCAATCCTCAATCCTCAATCCTCAATCCTCAATCCTCAATCCTCAATCCTCAATCCTCAATCCTCATTCTTCAATCCTCAATACCCAATCCTCAATCTTCAATCCTCAATCCTCAATCCTCAATCCTCAATCCTCAATCCTCAGCCCTCATCCTCAATCCTCAATACTCAATCCTCAATCCTCAATCTTCAATCCTCAATACTCAACCTTCAATAATCAATCCTCAATTCTCAATCCTCAATACTCAATCCTCAATCGTCAATCCTCAATCCCCAATCCTCAATCTTCAATTCTCAATCCTCAATCCTCAATCCTCGGTCCTCAATCCTCAATCGTCAATCTCCAATCCTGAATACTCAATCTTCAATCCTCAATCCTCAGTCCTCAATCCTCAATCCTCAATCCTCATTCTTCAATCCTCAATACCCAATACTCAATCTTCAATCCTCAATACTCAATCTGCAATCTTCAATCCTCAATCCTCAATCCTCAATCCTCATTCTCCAGTCCTCAATCCTCAGTCCTCAAACCTCAATTCTGAATCCTCAATCCTGCATCCTCAATCTTCAGCCCTCAGTCCTCAACAATCAGTTGTCAATCCTCAATCCCCAATAGAATATCCTCAATTCACAGTTTTCAATACTAAACACTCAATCTGCAATCTTCAAATCTCTATCCACAAACATCAATTCTCATCACTCAACCCTGAACGCTCAGACCTCAGTGTTCAATCCTCAATCCTCAATTCTCAATCTTCAATCCTCAATACTGAACCTTCAATCCTCAATCCTCAATCCTCAATCCTCAATCCTCAATACTCAGTAATCAATCCTCAAACTTCAATACTCAATCGTCAACCTTCAATCCTCAATACTCAATCTTCAATCCTCAATACGCAATCCTCAATTCTCAATCCTCATTCTTCAATCCTCAATACCCAATCCTCAACCTTCAATCCTCAATCCTCAATCCTCAATCCGCAATCCTCAATCTTCAATCCTCAGTCCCAAATCCTCAATCTTCAATACTCACTCCTCAATCCTCAATCTTCAATCCTCAATACTCAGTCTTCAATCCTCAATCCTCAATCCTCAATCCTCAATCCTCAATCCTCATTCTTCAATCCTCAATACCCAATCCTCAATCTTCAATCCTCAATCCTCAATCCTCAACTCTAAATCCTCAATCCTCAATCCTCAATCCTCAATCCTCAATCCTCAATGTTCAATCCGCAATACCCAATCCTCAATCCTCAATCCTCAGACCTCAAACATCAATACTCAACCCTCAGTCCTCGTCCTCAATCCACAACCCTCAATCCTCGATCCCCAATCTTCAATCATCAATATTCAATCTTCAATCTACAATCCTCAATCCTCAATACTCAATCCTCAATCCTCAATGTTCTATCCTCAATACGCAATCCTCAACCTTCAATCCTCAATCCTCAATCCTCAATCCTCATTCTTCAACCCTCAATACCCAATCCTCAATCTTAAATACTCTATCCTCAATTCGCAATCCTCAATCCTCAATCCTCAGGCCTCAAGTATCAATACTCAACCCTCAGTCCTCGTCCTCAATCCACAACCTTCAATCCTCAATCCACAATTTTCATTCATCAATATTCAACCTTCAATCCTCAATCCTCAATCGTCAATCCTCAATCCTCAATCCTCAATGTTCAATCCTCAATACCCAATCCTCAGTCTTCAATCCTCAATCCTCAATCCTCAATCCTCAATCCTCAATCCTCAATCCTCGGTCCTCAAACCTTAATCCTGAATCCTCAACCCTGAATCCTCAATCTTCAGCCCTCAGTCCTCAACAATCAGTGGTCAATCCTCAATCCTCAATAGAATATCATGAATTCACAGTTTTCAATACTCAATACTCAACCTGCAATCTTCAAATCTCTATCCACAAACATCAATTCTCATCACTCAACCCTGAACGCTCAGACCTGAATTATCAATCCTCAATCCTCAATCCTCAATCTTCAATCCTCAACACTGAACCTTCAATCCTCAATCCTCAATACTCAATCCTCAATCCTCAATCCTCAGTAATCAGTCCTCAATCTTCAATACTCAATCGTCATTCCTCAGTCCTCATTCCTCAATCCTCAATCCTCGTTCCTCAAACCTCAATCCTCAACCTTCAGTCCTCATCCTCAATTCTCAATTCTCAATCCTCAATCCTCAATCCTCAATCTTCAATTCTCAATAATCAATCTCCAACCCTAGATCCTCAATCCCCAATCTTCAATCCTTAATCCTCAATCTTCAATCCTCAATCCCCAGTCCTCAATCTTCAATCCTCAATGTTCAATCCTCAATCCTCAATCCTCAGTCCTCAATCCTCAATCCTAAACCCTCAAACCTCAATCCTCAACCGTCAATCCTCGTCCTCAATCGTCAACACTCAATCCTCAATCCTCAATCTTCAATCCTCAATACTCAATATTCAATACTCAATCCTCACTCTTCAATCCTCAATCTTCAATCCTCAATCCTCAATCCTCAATCCTCAATCCTCAATCCTCAATCCTCAATCCTCAATCCTCATTCTTCAATCCTCAATACCCAATCCTCAATCTTCAATCCTCAATCCTCAATCCTCAATCCTCAATCCTCAATCCTCAGCCCTCATCCTCAATCCTCAATCCTCAATCCTCAATCCTCAATCTTCAATAATCAATACTCAACCTTCAATAATCAATCCTCAATTCTCAATCCTCAATACTCAATCCTTAATCGTCAATCCTCAATCCCCAATCCTCTATCTTCAATTCTCAATCCTCATTCTCCAATCCTCAATCCTCAGTCCTCAAACCTCAATCCTCAACCTTCAGTCCTCATCCTCAATTCGCAATAGCCAATCCTCAATCCTCAATCCTCATTCTTCAATCCTCAATACCCAATCCTCAATCTTCAATCCTCAATCCTCAATCCTCAACTCTAAATCCTCAATCCTCTATCCTCAATCCTCAATCATCAATCCTCAATGTTCAATCCGCAATACCCAATCCTCAATCCTCAATAATCAGACCTCAAACATCAATACTCAACCCTCAGTCCTCGTCCTCAATCCACAACCCTCAATCCTCGATCCTCAATCTTCAATCATCAATATTCAATCTTCAATATACAATCCTCAATCCTCAATACTCAATCCTCAATCCTCAATGTTCTATCCTCAATACGCAATCCTCAACCTTCAATCCTCAATCCTCAATCCTCAATCCTCAATCCTGAATCCTGAATCCTCAGTCCTCAAACCCCAATCCTGTATCCACAATCCTGAACGCTCAATCTTCAGCCCTCAGACGTCAACAATCAGTTGTGAATCCTCAATCCGCAATAGAATATCCTCAATTCACAGTTTTCAATACTCAATACTCAATCTGCTATCTTCAAATCCTTATCCACAAACATCAATTCTCATCACTCAAACCTGAACGCTCAGTCCTCAATGTTCACTCCTCAATCTTCAATTCTCAATCTTCAATCCTCAATACTGAATCTTCCATACTCAATCCCCAATACTCAATCCTCAATCCTCAATCCTCAAACCTCAGTAATCAATCCTCAATCCTCAATACTCAATCGTCGGTCCTCAGTCCTCAATCCTCAACCCTCAATCCTCGTTCCTCAAACCTCAATCCTCAACCCTCAGCCCTCATCCTCAATTCTCAATTCTCAATACTCAATCCTCAATCCTCAAACTTCAATCCTCAATAATCAATCTCCAATCCTAGATCCTCAATCCCCAATCCTCAATCCTTAATCATCAATCTTCAATCCTCAATCCCCAGTCCTCAATCTTCAATTCTCAATGCTCAATCCTCAATCTTCAATCCTCAGTCCTCAATCCTCAACTCTCAACCCTCAAACCTCAATCCTCAACCGTCAGTCCTCGTCCTCAATCCTCAACCCTCAATCCTCAATCCACAATCTTCAATCCTCAATACTCAATATTCAATCCTCAATCCTCAATCCTCAATCCTCAATCCTCAATCTTCAATCCTCAATCCTCAATCCTCAATCCTCAATCCTCATTCTTCAACCCTCAATACCCAATCCTCAATCTTAAATCCTCTATCCTCAATTCGCAATCCTCAATCCTCAATCCTCAGGCCTCAAGTATCAATACTAAACCCTCAGTCCTCGTCCTCAATCCACAACCTTCAATCCTCAATCCACAATCTTCATTCATCAATATTCAGCCTTCAATCCTCAATCCTCAATCGTCAATACTCAATCCTCAATCCTCAATGTTCAATCCTCAATACCCAATCCTCAGTCTTCAATCCTCAATCCTAAATCCTCAATCCTCAATCCTCAATCCTCAATCCTCAGTCCTCAAACCTCAATCCTGAATCCTCAACCCTGAATCCTCAATCTTCAGCCCCCAGTCCTCAACAATCAGTGGTCAATCCTCAATCCTCAATAGAATATCATGAATTCACAGTTTTCAATACTCAATACTCAACCTGCAATCTTCAAATCTCTATCCACAAACATCAATTCTCATCAGTCAACCCGCATCACTCAGTCCTCAGTCCTCAATATTCAAGCCTCAACCCTCAATCCCCAATCCACAATCCTCTAGCTTGAATCCTCAATACTCAATCTTCAATCCTCAATCCTCAATCCCCAATCCTCAATTCGCAATCCTCAATAGTCAATCTTCAATCCTCAATACTCAATATTCAATCCTCAATCCTCAATCCTCAATCCTCAATCCTCATTCTTCAATCCTCAGTACCCAATCCTCAATCTTCAATCCTCAATCCTCAATCCTCAATTCTCAATCCTCAATCCTCTGTCCTTAGTCCTCAAACCTCAATCGCCGACCCTCAGCCCTCATCCTCAATCCTCAATCCTCATCCTCAATCCTCAATCCTCAATCCCCAATCCTCAATCCTCAACCTTCAATCCTCAATGTTCAATCCTCAATACCCAATCCTCAGTCTTCAATCCTCAATCCTCAATCCTCAGTCCTCAATCCTCAATCCTCAATCCTCAGTCCTCAAACCTCAATCCTGAATCCTCAATCCTGAATCCTCAATCTTCAGCCCTCAGTCCTCAACAATCAGTGGTCAATCCTCAATCCTCAATAGAATATCATGAATTCACAGTTTTCGATACTCTATACTCAACCGGCATTCTTTAAATCTCTATCCACAAACATCAATTCTCATCACTCAACCCTGAACGCTCAGACCTCAGTGTTCAATCCTCAATCCTCAATTCTCAATCTTCAATCCTCAATACTGAACCTTCAATCCTCAATCCTCAATCCTCAATCCTCAATCCTCAATACTCAGTAATCAATCCTCAAACTTCAATACTCAATCGTCAATCTTCAATCCTCAATACTCAATCTTCAATCCTCAATCCGCAATCCTCAATCCTCAATCCTCATTCTTCAATCCTCTATACCCAATCCTCAATCTTCAATCCTCAATCCTCAATTCTCAATCCTCAATCCTCAATCCTCAATCCTCAATCTTCAATCCTCAGTCCCAAATCCTCAATCTTCAATACTCACTCCTCAATCCTCATTCTTCAATCCTCAATACCCAATCCTCAATCTTCAGTCCTCAATCCTCAATTCTCAATACTCAATCCTCAATCTTCAATCCTCAATCCTCAATCCTCAATCCTCAATCCTCAATCTTCAATCCTCAATACTCAATCTTCAACCCTCAATTCTTAATCCTCAATCCTCAATCCTCAATCCTCAATCCTCAATCCTCAATCCTCAATCCTCAATCGTCAATCTTCAATCCTCAATACTCAATCTTCAATCCTCAATACGCAATCCTCAATCCTCAATCCTCATTCTTCAATCCTCAATACCCAATCCTCAACCTTCAATCCTCAATCCTCAATCCTCAATCCTCAATCCTCAGTAATCAGTCCTCAATCTTCAATACTCAATCGTCATTCCTCAGTCCTCATTCCTCAATCCTCAATCCTCGTTCCTCAAACCTCAATCCTCAACCTTCAGTCCTCATCCTCAATTCTCAATTCTCAATCCTCAATCCTCAATCCTCAATCTTCAATCCTCAATAATCAATCTCCAATCCTAGGTCCTCAATCCCCAATCTTCAATCCTTAATCCTCAATCTTCAATCCTCAATCCCCAGTCCTCAATCTTCAATCCTCAATGCTCAATCCTCAATCCTCAATCCTCAGTCCTCAATCCTCAATCCTAAACCCTCAAATCTCAATCCTCAACCGTCAGTCCTCGTCCTCAATCGTCAACACTCAATCCTCAACCCTCAATCTTCAATCCTCAATACTCAATATTCAATACTCAATCCTCACTCTTCAATCCTCAATCTTCAATCCTCAATCCTCAATCCTCAATCCTCAATCATCAGACCTCAATCCTCAATCCTCAATCCTCATTCTTCAATCCTCAATACCCAATCCTCAATCTTCAATCCTCAATCCTCAATCCTCAATCCTCAATCCTCAATCCTCAGCCCTCATCCTCAATCCTCAATCCTCAATCCACAATCCTCAACCTTCAATCCTCAATACTCAACCTTCAATAATCAATCCTCAATTCTCAATCCTCAATACTCAATCCTCAATCGTCAATCCTCAATCCCCAATCCTCTATCTTCAATTCTCAATCCTCAATCCTCTAATCCTCAACACTCAATCTTCAATACTCAATACTCAATCTTCAATCCTCAATCCTTAATCCTCAAACCTCAATCCTCAGTCCTCTATCCTCATTCCTCAATCCACAATACCCAATCCTCAGTCTTCAATCCTCAATCCTCAATCCTCAATCCTCATTCTCCAATCCTCAATCCTAAGTCCTCAAACCTCAATTCTGAATCCTCAATCCTACATCCTCAACCTTCAGCACTCAGTCCTCAACAATCAGTTGTCAATCCTCAATCCCCAATAGAATATCCTCAATTCACAGTTTTCAATACTCAATACTCAATCTGCAATCGTCAAATCTCTATCCACAAACATCAATTCTCATCACTCAACCCTGAACGCTCAGACCTCAATGTTCAATCCTCAATCCTCAATTCTCAATCTTCAATCCTCAACACTGAACCTTCAATCCTCAATCCTCAATACTCAATCCTCAATCCTCAATCTTCAATCCTCAATCCCCAGTCCTCAATCTTCTATCCTCAATGCTCAATCCTCAACCCTCAATCCTCAGTCCTCAATCCTCAATCCTCAACCCTCAAACCTCAATCCTCAACCGTCAGCCCTCGTCCTCAATCCTCAACCTTCAATCCTCAATCTTCAATACTCAATCCTCAATCCTCAATCCTCAATCCTCAATCCTCAATCCTCAATCCTCAATCCTCAATCCTCAATCCTCATTCTTCAATCCTCAATACCCAATCCTCAATCTTCAATCCTCAATCCTCAATCCTCAATCCTCAATCCTCAATCCTCAGCCCTCATCCTCAATCCTCAATACTCAATCCTCAATCCTCAATCTTCAATCCTCAATACTCAACCTTCAATAATCAATCCTCAGTTCTCAATCCTCAATACTCAATCCTCAATCGTCAATCCTCAATCCCCAATCCTCAATCTTCAATTCTCAATCCTCAATCCTCAATCCTCGGTCCTCAATCCTCAATCGTCAATCTCCAATCCTGAATACTCAATCTTCAATCCTCAATCCTCAGTCCTCAATCCTCAATCCTCAATCCTCATTCTTCAATCCTCAATACCCAATACTCAATCTTCAATCCTCAATACTCAATCTGCAATCTTCAATCCTCAATCCTCAATCCTCAATCCTCATTCTCCAGTCCTCAATCCTCAGTCCTCAAACCTCAATTCTGAATCCTCAATCCTGCATCCGCAATCTTCAGCCCTCAGTCCTCAACAATCAGTTGTCAATCCTCAATCCCCAATAGAATATCCTCAATTCACAGTTTTCAATACTAAATACTCAATCTGCAATCTTCAAATCTCTATCCACAAACATCAATTCTCATCACTCAACCCTGAACGCTCAGACCTCAGTGTTCAATCCTCAATCCTCAATTCTCAATCTTCAATCCTCAATACTGAACCTTCAATCCTCAATCCTCAATCCTCAATCCTCAATCCTCAATACTCAGTAATCAATCCTCAAACTTCAATACTCAATCGTCAATCTTCAATCCTCAATACTCAATCTTCAATCCTCAATCCGCAATCCTCAATCCTCAATCCTCATTCTTCAATCCTCTATACCCAATCCTCAATCTTCAATCCTCAATCCTCAATCCTCAATCCTCAATCCTCAATCCTCAATCCTCAATCTTCAATTCTCAGTCCCAAATCCTCAATCTTCAATACTCACTCCTCAATCCTCATTCTTCAATCCTCAATACCCAATCCTCAATCTTCAGTCCTCAATCCTCAATTCTCAATACTCAATCCTCAATCTTCAATACTCAATCCTCAATCCTCAATCCTCAATCCTCAATCCTCAATCCTCAATCCTCAATACTCAATCTTCAATCCTCAATCCTTAATCCTCAATCCTCAATCCTCAATCCTCAATCCTCAATCCTCAATCCTCAATCCTCAATCGTCAATCTTCAATCCTCAATACTCAATCTTCAATCCTCAATCCTCAATCCTCAATCTTCAATCTTCAATAATCAATCTCCAATCCTAGATCCTCAATCCCCAATCTTCAATCCTTAATCCTCAATCTTCAATCCTCAATCCCCAGTCCTCAATCTTCAATCCTCAATGCTCAATCCTCAATCCTCAATCCTCAGTCCTCAATCCTCAATCCTAAACCCTCAAACCTCAATCCTCAACCGTCAGTCCTCGTCCTCAATCGTCAACACTCAATCCTCAACCCTCAATCTTCAATCCTCAATACTCAATGTTCAATACTCAATCCTCACTCTTCAATCCTCAATCTTCAATCCTCAATCCTCAATCCTCAATCCTCAATCCTCAATCCTCAGTCCTCATTCTCGAATCCTCAATCCTCAGTCCTCAAACCTCAATTCTGAATCCTCAATCCTACATCCTCAATCTTCAGCCCTCAGTCCTCAACAATCAGTTGTCAATCCTCAATCCCCAATAGAATATCCTCAATTCACAGTTTTCAATACTCAATACTCAATCTGCAATCTTCAAATCTCTATCCACAAACATCAATCCTCATCACTCAACCCTGAACGCTCAGACCTCAATGTCCAACTCTCAATCCTCAATTCACAATCTTCAATCCTCAATACTGAACCTTCAATCCTCAATACTCAATCCTCAATCCTCAATCCTCAATCCTCAATCCTCAATCCTCGGACCTCAAACATCAATACTCAACCCTCAGTCCTCGTCCTCAATCCACAACCCTCAATCCTCGATCCTCAATCTTCAATCATCAATATTCAATCTTCAATCCACAATCCTCAATCGTCAATACTCAATCCTCAATCCTCAATGTTCTATCCTCAATACGCAATCCTCAACCTTCAATCCTCAATCCCCAATCCTGAATCCACAATCCTGAACGCTCAATCTTCAGCCCTCAGACCTCAACAATCAGTTGTGAATCCTCAATCCT
The DNA here is from genome assembly GCF_051401765.1 of Calliopsis andreniformis. Taxonomy (NCBI): domain Eukaryota; kingdom Metazoa; phylum Arthropoda; class Insecta; order Hymenoptera; family Andrenidae; genus Calliopsis; species Calliopsis andreniformis. The sequence continues at coordinate 91,921 of NW_027480540.1, forward strand.
CAATAGAATATCCTCAATTCACATGTTTCAATACTCAATGCTCAGCATGCAATCCTCATATCTCTATCCACAAACATCAATTTTCATCACTCAACCCTCAACACTCAGTCCCCAATCCTCAATCTTCAAACCTCAATCCTCAATCCTCAATCCTCAATCCTCAGTCTTCAATCCTCAATACTCATTCTTCAATCCTCAATCCTCAATCCTCGGTCCTCAATTCTCAATCGTCAATCTCCAATCCTGAATACTCAATCTTCAATCCTCAATCCTCAGTCCTCAATCCGCAATACTCAATCCTCATTCTTCAATCCTCAATACCCAATCCTCAATCTTCAATCCTCAATACTCAATCTGCAATCTTCAATCCTCAATCCTCAATCCTCAATCCTCATTCTCCAATCCTCAATCCTAAGTCCTCAAACCTCAATTCTGAATCCTCAATCCTGAATCCTCAATCTTCAGCCCTCAGTCCTCAACATTCTGTTGTCAATCCTCAATCCTCAATAGCATATCCTCAATGCACAGCTTTCAATACTCAATACTCAATCTGCAATCTTCAAATCTCTATCCAGAAACATCAATTCTCATCACTCAAACCTCAACACTCAGTACTCAATGTTCAATCCTCAATCCTCAATTCTGAATCTTCAATCCTCAATACTGAATGTTCAATCCTCAATCCTCAATCCTCAATCCTCAATCCTCAATCCTCAATCCTCAATCCCCAATCCTCAATCCTCAACCTTCAATCCTCAATGTTCAATCCTCAATACCCAATCCTCAGTCTTCAATCCTCAATCCTCAATCCTCAGTCCTCAATCCTCAATCCTCAATCCTCAGTCCTCAAACCTCAATCCTGAATCCTCAATCCTGAATCCTCAATCTTCAGCCCTCAGTCCTCAACAATCAGTGGTCAATCCTCAATCCTCAATAGAATATCATGAATTCACAGTTTTCAATACTCTATACTCAACCTGCATTCTTCAAATCTCTATCCACAAACATCAATTCTCATCACTCAACCCTCAACTCTCAGTCCCCAATCCCCAATATTCAAGCCTCAATCCTCAATCCTCAATCCACAATCCTCAACCTTCAATCCTCAATACTCAATCTTCAATCCTGAATCCTCAATCCTCAATCCTCAATCCTCAATTCGCAGTCCTCAATAGTCGATCTTCAATCCTCAATACTCAATATTCGATCCTCAATCCTCAATCCTCAATCCTCAATCCTCATTCTTCAATCCTTAATACCCAACCCTCAATCTTCAATCCTCAATCCGCAATCCTGAATTCTCAATCCTCAATCCTCTGTCCTCAGTCCTCAAACCTCAATCCTCAACCCTCAGCCCTCATCCTCAATCCTCAGTCTTCAATCCTCAATCCTCAATCCTCAATCCTCAATCCTCAATCCTCAATCCTCAATCCTCAATCCTCAATCCTCAATCCTGAACCCTCAATCCTCAATCCTCAATCCTCAATCCGCAATCTTCAATCCTCAATACTCAATCTTCAAACCTCAAACCTCAGTCCTCAAACCTCAATTATGGATCCTCAATCCTGCATCCTCAAGCTTCAGCCCTCAGTCCTCAACAATCAGTTGTCAATCCTCAATCCGCAATAGAATATCCTCAATTCACAGTTTTCAATACTCAATACTCAATCTGCAATCTTCAAATCCTTATCCACACACATCAATTCTCATCACTCAAACCTGAACGCTCAGTCCTCAATGTTCAATCCTCAATCTTCAATTCTCAATCTTCAATCCTCAATACTGAATCTTCAATACTCAATCCCCAATACTCAATCCTCAATCCTCAATCCTCAATCCTCAGTAATCAATCCTCAATCCTCAATACTCAATCGTCAGTCCTCAGTCCTCAATCCTCAACCCTCAATCCTCGTTCCTCAAACCTCAATCCTCCACCCTCAGCCCTCATCCTCAATTCTCAATTCTCAATACTCAATCCTCAATCCTCAAACTTCAATCCTCAATAATCAATCTCCAATCCTAGATCCTCAATCCCCAATCCTCAATCCTTAATCCTCAATCTTCAATCCTCAATCCTCAATCCTCAATCCTCATTCTTCAAACCTCAATACCCAATCCCCAATCTTAAATCCTCTATCCTCAATTCGCAATCCTCAATCCTCTGTCGTTAGTCCTCAAACCTCAATCCTCAACCCTCTGACCTCATCCTCAATCCTCAATCCTCAATCCACAATCCTCAATGTTCAATCCTCAATACTCAATCTTCAATCCTCAATCCTCAGTCCTCAAACCTCAATTCTGAATCCTCAATCCTGAATCCTCAATCTTCAGCCCTCAGCCCTCAACATTCAGTTGTCAACCCTCAATCCTCAATAGAATATCCTTAATTCACAGTTTCAATACTCAGTACTCAATCTGCAATCTTCAAATCTCTATCCAGAAACATCAATTCTCATCACTCAGCCCTCAACACTCAGTACTCAATGTTCAATCCTCAATCCTCAATTCTGAATCTTCAATCCTCAATACTGAATCTTCAATCCTCAATCCTCAATCCTCAATCCTCAATCCTCAATCCTCAATCTTCAGTCCTCAATACTCAATCTTCAATCCTCAATACTCAATCCTCAATCCTCATTCCTCAATCCTCATTCTTCAATACTCAATACCCAATCCTCAATCTTCAATCCTCAATCCTCAATTACCAATTCTCAATGCTCTATCCTCAGACCTCAAACATCAATATTCAACCCTCAGTCATCGTCCTCAATCCACAACCCTCGATCCTCAACCCTCAATCTTCAATCATCAATATTCAATACTCAATCGTCATTCCTCAGTCCTCAATCCTCAATCCTCAATCCTCAATCTTCAATCCTCGATCCTCAAACCTCAATCCTGAATCCTCAACCCTGAATCCTCAATCTTCAGCACTCAGTCCTCAACAATCAGTGGTCAATCCTCAATCCTCAATAGAATATCATGAATTCACAGCTTTCAGTACTCAATACTCAACCTGCAATCTTCAAATCTCTATCCACAAACATCAATTCTCATCACTCAACCCTGAACGCTCAGACCTCAATGTTCAATCCTCAATCCTCAATTCTCAATCTTCAATCCTCAACACTGAACCTTCAATCCTCAATCCTCAATACTCAATCCTCAATCCTCAATCTTCAATCCTCAATCCCCAGTCCTCAATCTTCTATCCTCAATGCTCAATCCTCAATCCTCAATCCTCAGTCCTCAATCCTCAATCCTCAACCCTCAAACCTCAATCCTCAACCGTCAGCCCTCGTCCTCAATCGTCAACATTCAATCCTCAATCCTCAATCTTCAATCCTCAATACTCAATATTCAATACTGAATCCTCAACCTTCAATCCTCAATCTTCAATACTCAATCCTCAATCCTCAATCCTCAATCCTCAATCCTCAATCCTCAATACTCAATCCTCAATCCTCAATCCTCATTCTTCAATCCTCAATACCCAATCCTCAATCTTCAATCCTCAATCCTCAATCCTCAATCCTCAATCCTCAATCCTCAGCCCTCATCCTCAATCCTCAATCCTCAATCCTCAATCCTCAATCTTCAATACTCAATACTCAACCTTCAATAATCAATCCTCAATTCTCAATCCTCAATACTCAATCCTCAATCGTCAATCCTCAATCCCCAATCCTCAATCTTCAATTCTCAATCCTCAATCCTCAATCCTCAACACTCAATCCTCAACCTTCAATCCTCAATGTTCAATCCTCAATACCCAATCCTCAGTCTTCAATCCTCAATCCTCAATCCTCAGTCCTCAATCCTCAATCCTCAATCCTCAGTCCTCAAACCTCAATCCTGAATCCTCAATCCTGAATCCTCAACCTTCAGCCCTCAGTCCTCAACAATCAGTGGTCAATCCTCAATCCTCAATAGAATATCATGAATTCACAGTTTTCAATACTCTATACTCAACCTGCATTCTTCAAATCTCTATCCACAAACATCAATTCTCATCACTCAACCCTCAATCCTCAATCCTCAATCCTCAATCTTCAATCCTCAGTCCCGAATCCTCAATCTTCAATACTCACTCCTCAATCCTCATTCTTCTATCCTCAATACCCAATCCTCAATCTTCAGTCCTCAATCCTCAATTCTCAATACTCAATCCTCAATCTTCAATCCTCAATCCTCAATCCTCAATCCTCAATCTTCAATCCTCAATACTCAATCTTCAATCCTCAATCCTTAATCCTCAATCCTCAATCCTCAATCCTCAATCCTCAATCCTCAATCCTCAATCCTCAATCGTCAATCTTCAATCCTCAATACTCAATCTCCAATCCTCAATACGCAATCCTCAATTCTCAATCCTCATTCTTCAATCCTCAATACCCAATCCTCAACCTTCAATCCTCAATCCTCAATCCTCAATCCTCAATCCTCAATCTTCAATCCTCAGTCCCAAATCCTCAATCTTCAATACTCACTCCTCAATCCTCAATCTTCAATCCTCAATACTCAGTCTTCAATCCTCAATCCTCAATCCTCAATCCTCAATCCTCAATCCTCATTCTTCAATCCTCAATACCCAATCCTCAATCTTCAATCCTCAACCCTCAATCCTCAACTCTAAATCCTCAATCCTCAATCCTCAATCCTCAATCCTCAATCCTCAATGTTCAATCCGCAATACCCAATCCTCAATCCTCAATCCTCAGACCTCAAACATCAATACTCAACCCTCAGTCCTCGTCCTCAATCCACAACCCTCAATCCTGGATCCTCAATCTTCAATCATCAATATTCAATCTTCAATCTACAATCCTCAATCCTCAATACTCAATCCTCAATCCTCAATGTTCTATCCTCAATACGCAATCCTCAACCTTCAATCATCAATCCTCAATCCTCAATCCTCAATCCTGTATCCTCAATCCTCAATCCTCATTCTTCAACCCTCAATACCCAATCCTCAATCTTAAATACTCTATCCTCAATTCGCAATCCTCAATCCTCAATCCTCAATCCTCAATCTTCAATCCTCAATACTCAACCTTCAATAATCAATCCTCAATTCTCAATCCTCAATACTCAATCCTCAATCGTCAATCCTCAATCCCCAATCCTCAATCTTCAATTCTCAATCCTCAATCCTCAATCCTCAACACTCAATCCTCAACCTTCAATCCTCAATGTTCAATCCTCAATACCCAATCCTCAGTCTTCAATCCTCAATCCTCAATCCTCAGTCCTCAATCCTCAATCCTCAATCCTCAGTCCTCAAACCTCAATCCTGAATCCTCAATCCTGAATCCTCAATCTTCAGCCCTCAGTCCTCAACAATCAGTGGTCAATCCTCAATCCTCAATAGAATATCATGAATTCACAGTTTTCAATACTCTATACTCAACCTGCATTCTTCAAATCTCTATCCACAAACATCAATTCTCATCACTCAACCCTCAATCCTCAATCCTCAATCCTCAATCTTCAATCCTCAGTCCCAAATCCTCAATCTTCAATACTCACTCCTCAATCCTCATTCTTCTATCCTCAATACCCAATCCTCAATCTTCAGTCCTCAATCCTCAATTCTCAATACTCAATCCTCAATCTTCAATCCTCAATCCTCAATCCTCAATCCTCAATCCTCAATCTTCAATCCTCAATACTCAATCTTCAATCCTCAATCCTTAATCCTCAATCCTCAATCCTCAATCCTCAATCCTCAATCCTCAATCCTCAATCCTCAATCGTCAATCTTCAATCCTCAATACTCAATCTTCAATCCTCAATACACAATCCTCAATTCTCAATCCTCATTCTTCAATCCTCAATACCCAATCCTCAACCTTCAATCCTCAATCCTCAATCCTCAATCCTCAATCCTCAATCTTCAATCCTCAGTCCCAAATCCTCAATCTTCAATACTCACTCCTCAATCCTCAATCTTCAATCCTCAATACTCAGTCTTCAATCCTCAATCCTCAATCCTCAATCCTCAATCCTCAATCCTCATTCTTCAATCCTCAATACCCAATCCTCAATCTTCAATCCTCAACCCTCAATCCTCAACTCTAAATCCTCAATCCTCAATCCTCAATCCTCAATCCTCAATCCTCAATGTTCAATCCGCAATACCCAATCCTCAATCCCCAATCCTCAGACCTCAAACATCAATACTCAACCCTCAGTCCTCGTCCTCAATCCACAACCCTCAATCCTGGATCCTCAATCTTCAATCATCAATATTCAATCTTCAATCTACAATCCTCAATCCTCAATACTCAATCCTCAATCCTCAATGTTCTATCCTCAATACGCAATCCTCAACCTTCAATCATCAATCCTCAATCCTCAATCCTCAATCCTGTATCCTCAATCCTCAATCCTCATTCTTCAACCCTCAATACCCAATCCTCAATCTTAAATACTCTATCCTCAATTCGCAATCCTCAATCCTCAATTCTCAGGCCTCAAGTATCAATACTCAACCCTCAGTCCTCGTCCTCAATCCACAACCTTCAATCCTCAATCCACAATTTTCATTCATCAATATTCAACCTTCAATCCTCAATCCTCAATCGTCAATCCTCAATCCTCAATCCTCAATGTTCAATCCTCAATACCCAATCCTCAGTCTTCAATCCTCAATCCTCAATCCTCAATCCTCAATCCTCAATCCTCAATCCTCAGTCCTCGGTCCTCAAACCTCAATCCTGAATCCTCAACCCTGAATCCTCAATCTTCAGCCCTCAGTCCTGAACAATCAGTGGTCAATCCTCAATCCTCAATAGAATATCATGAATTCACAGTTTTCAATACTCAATACTCAACCTGCAATCTTCAAATCTCTATCCACAAACATCAATTCTCATCACTCAACCCTGAACGCTCAGACCTGAATTATCAATCCTCAATCCTCAATTCTCAATCTTCAATCCTCAACACTGAACCTTCAATCCTCAATCCTCAATACTCAATCCTCAATCCTCAATCCTCAGTAATCAGTCCTCAATCTTCAATACTCAATCGTCATTCCTCAGTCCTCATTCCTCAATCCTCAATCCTCGTTCCTCAAACCTCAATCCTCAACCTTCAGTCCTCATCCTCAATTCTCAATTCTCAATCCTCAATCCTCAATCCTCAATCTTCAATTCTCAATAATCAATCTCCAACCCTAGATCCTCAATCCCCAATCTTCAATCCTTAATCCTCAATCTTCAATCCTCAATCCCCAGTCCTCAATCTTCAATCCTCAATGTTCAATCCTCAATCCTCAATCCTCAGTCCTCAATCCTCAATCCTAAACCCTCAAACCTCAATCCTCAACCGTCAGTCCTCGTCCTCAATCGTCAACACTCAATCCTCAATCCTCAATCTTCAATCCTCAATACTCAATATTCAATACTCAATCCTCACTCTTCAATCCTCAATCTTCAATCCTCAATCCTCAATCCTCAATCCTCAATCCTCAATCCTCAATCCTCAATCCTCAATCCTCATTCTTCAATCCTCAATACCCAATCCTCAATCTTCAATCCTTAATCCTCAATCCTCAATCCTCAATCCTCAATCCTCAGCCCTCATCCTCAATCCTCAATCCTCAATCCTCAATCCTCAATCTTCAATCCTCAATACTCAACCTTCAATAATCAATCCTCAATTCTCAATCCTCAATACTCAATCCTTAATCGTCAATCCTCAATCCCCAATCCTCAATCTTCAATTCTCAATCCTCAATCCTCTAATCCTCAACACTCAATCTTCAATACTCAATACTCAATCTTCAATCCTCAATCCTTAATCCTCAATCCTCAATCCTCAGTCCTCTATCCTCATTCCTCAATCCACAATACCCAATCCTCAGTCTTCAATCCTCAATCCTCAATCCTCAATCCTCATTCACCAATCCTCAATCCTCGGTCCTCAAACCTCAATCCTCAACCTTCAGTCCTCATCCTCAATTCGCAATACCCAATCCTCAATCCTCAATCCTCATTCTTCAATCCTCAATACCCAATCCTCAATCTTCAATCCTCAATCCTCAATACTCAACTCTAAATCCTCAATCCTCTATCCTCAATCCTCAATCATCAATACTCAATGTTCAATCCGCAATACCCAATCCTCAATCCTCAATCATCAGACCTCAAACATCAATACTCAACCCTCAGTCCTCGTCCTCAATCCACAACCCTCAATCCTCGATCCTCAATCTTCAATCATCAATATTCAGCCTTCAATCCTCAATCCTCAATCGTCAATACTCAATCCTCAATCCTCAATGTTCAATCCTCAATACCCAATCCTCAGTCTTCAATCCTCAATCCTAAATCCTCAATCCTCAATCCTCAATCCTCAATCCTCAATCCTCAATCCTCAATCCCCAATCCTCAATCCTCAACCTTCAATCCTCAATGTTCAATCCTCAATACCCAATTCTCAATCCTCAATCCTCAATACTCAGTAATCAATCCTCAAACTTCAATACTCAATCCTCAATCCTCAATCCTCAATCTTCAATCCTCAGTCCCAAATCCTCAATCTTCAATACTCACTCCTCAATCCTCATTCTTCAATCCTCAATACCCAATCCTCAATCTTCAGTCCTCAATCCTCAATTCTCAATACTCAATCCTCAATCTTCAATCCTCAATCCTCAATCCTCAATCCTCAATCCTCAATCTTCAATCCTCAATACTCAATCTTCAATCCTCAATCCTTAATCCTCAATCCTCAATCCTCAATCCTCAATCCCCAATCCTCAATCCTCAATCCTCAATCGTCAATCTTCAATCCACAATACTCAATCTTCAATCCTCAATACGCAATCCTCAATCCTCAATCCTCATTCTTCAATCCTCAATACCCAATCCTCAACATTCAATACTCAATCCTCAATCCTCAATCCTCAATCCTCAATCCTCAGTAATCAGTCCTCAATTCTCAATCCTCAATACTCAATCCTCAATCTTCAATCCTCAATAATCAATCTCCAATCCTAGATCCTCAATCCCCAATCTTCAATCCTTATTCCTGAATCTTCAATCCTCAATCCCCAGTCCTCAGTCTTCAATCCTCAATGCCCAATCCTCAATCCTCAATCCTCAGTCCTCAATCCTCAATCCTAAACCCTCAAACCTCAATCCTCAACCGTCAGTCCTCGTCCTCAATCGTCAACACTCAATCCTCAACCCTCAACCTTCAATCCTCAATACTCAATATTCAATACTCAATCCTCACTCTTCAATCCTCAATCTTCAATCCTCAATCCTCAATCCTCAATCCTCAATCCTCAATCCTCAATCCTCAATCCTCAATCCTCAATCCTCATTCTTCAATCCTCAATAACCAATCCTCAATCTTCAATCCTCAATCCTCAATCCTCAATCCTCAATCCTCAATCCTCAGTCCTCATTCTCGAATCCTCAATCCTCAGTCCTCAAACCTCAATTCTGAATCCTCAATCCTACATCCTCAATCTTCAGCCCTCAGTCCTCAACAATCAGTTGTCAATCCTCAATCCCCAATAGAATATCCTCAATTCACAGTTTTCAATACTCAATACTCAATCTGCAATCTTCAAATCTCTATCCACAAACATCAATCCTCATCACTCAACCCTGAACGCTCAGACCTCAATGTCCAACTCTCAATCCTCAATTCACAATCTTCAATCCTCAATACTGAACCTTCAATCCTCAATACTCAATCCTCAATCCTCAATCCTCAATCCTCAATCCTCAATCCTCGGACCTCAAACATCAATACTCAACCCTCAGTCCTCGTCCTCAATCCACAACCCTCAATCCTCGATCCTCAATCTTCAATCATCAATATTCAATCTTCAATCCACAATCCTCAATCGTCAATACTCAATCCTCAATCCTCAATGTTCTATCCTCAATACGCAATCCTCAACCTTCAATCCTCAATCCCCAATCCTGAATCCACAATCCTGAACGCTCAATCTTCAGCCCTCAGACCTCAACAATCAGTTGTGAATCCTCAATCCTCAATAGAATATCCTCAATTCACATGTTTCAATACTCAATGCTCAGCATGCAATCCTCATATCTCTATCCACAAACATCAATTTTCATCACTCAACCCTCAACACTCAGTCCCCAATCCTCAATCTTCAAACCTCAATCCTCAATCCTCAATCCTCAATCCTCAGTCTTCAATCCTCAATACTCATTCTTCAATCCTCAATCCTCAATCCTCGGTCCTCAATTCTCAATCGTCAATCTCCAATCCTGAATACTCAATCTTCAATCCTCAATCCTCAGTCCTCAATCCTCAATACTCAATCCTCATTCTTCAATCCTCAATACCCAATCCTCAATCTTCAATCCTCAATACTCAATCTGCAATCTTCAATCCTCAATCCTCAATCCTCAATCCTCATTCTCCAATCCTCAATCCTAAGTCCTCAAACCTCAATTCTGAATCCTCAATCCTGAATCCTCAATCTTCAGCCCTCAGTCCTCAACATTCTGTTGTCAATCCTCAATCCTCAATAGCATATCCTCAATGCACAGCTTTCAATACTCAATACTCAATCTGCAATCTTCAAATCTCTATCCAGAAACATCAATTCTCATCACTCAAACCTCAACACTCAGTACTCAATGTTCAATCCTCAATCCTCAATTCTGAATCTTCAATCCTCAATACTGAATGTTCAATCCTCAATCCTCAATCCTCAATCCTCAATCCTCAATCCTCAATCCTCAATCCCCAATCCTCAATCCTCAACCTTCAATCCTCAATGTTCAATCCTCAATACCCAATCCTCAGTCTTCAATCCTCAATCCTCAATCCTCAGTCCTCAATCCTCAATCCTCAATCCTCAGTCCTCAAACCTCAATCCTGAATCCTCAATCCTGAATCCTCAATCTTCAGCCCTCAGTCCTCAACAATCAGTGGTCAATCCTCAATCCTCAATAGAATATCATGAATTCACAGTTTTCAATACTCTATACTCAACCTGCATTCTTCAAATCTCTATCCACAAACGTCAATTCTCATCACTCAACCCTCAACTCTCAGTCCCCAATCCCCAATATTCAAGCCTCAATCCCCAATCCTCAATCCACAATCCTCAACCTTCAATCCTCAATACTCAATCTTCAATCCTGAATCCTCAATCCTCAATCCTCAATCCTCAATTCGCAGTCCTCAATAGTCGATCTTCAATCCTCAATACTCAATATTCGATCCTCAATCCTCAATCCTCAATCCTCAATCCTCATTCTTCAATCCTTAATACCCAACCCTCAATCTTCAATCCTCAATCCGCAATCCTGAATTCTCAATCCTCAATCCTCTGTCCTCAGTCCTCAAACCTCAATCCTCAACCCTCAGCCCTCATCCTCAATCCTCAGTCTTCAATCCTCAATCCTCAATCCTCAATCCTCAATCCTCAATCCTCAATCCTCAATCCTCAATCCTCAATCCTCAATCCTGAACCCTCAATCCTCAATCCTCAATCCTCAATCCGCAATCTTCAATCCTCAATACTCAATCTTCAAACCTCAAACCTCAGTCCTCAAACCTCAATTATGGATCCTCAATCCTGCATCCTCAAGCTTCAGCCCTCAGTCCTCAACAATCAGTTGTCAATCCTCAATCCGCAATAGAATATCCTCAATTCACAGTTTTCAATACTCAATACTCAATCTGCAATCTTCAAATCCTTATCCACACACATCAATTCTCATCACTCAAACCTGAACGCTCAGTCCTCAATGTTCAATCCTCAATCTTCAATTCTCAATCTTCAATCCTCAATACTGAATCTTCAATACTCAATCCCCAATACTCAATCCTCAATCCTCAATCCTCAATCCTCAGTAATCAATCCTCAATCCTCAATACTCAATCGTCAGTCCTCAGTCCTCAATCCTCAACCCTCAATCCTCGTTCCTCAAACCTCAATCCTCCACCCTCAGCCCTCATCATCAATTCTCAATTCTCAATACTCAATCCTCAATCCTCAAACTTCAATCCTCAATAATCAATCTCCAATCCTAGATCCTCAATCCCCAATCCTCAATCCTTAATCCTCAATCTTCAATCCTCAATCCTCAATCCTCAATCCTCATTCTTCAAACCTCAATACCCAATCCCCAATCTTAAATCCTCTATCCTCAATTCGCAATCCTCAATCCTCTGTCGTTAGTCCTCAAACCTCAATCCTCAACCCTCTGACCTCATCCTCAATCCTCAATCCTCAATCCACAATCCTCAATGTTCAATCCTCAATACTCAATCTTCAATCCTCAATCCTCAGTCCTCAAACCTCAATTCTGAATCCTCAATCCTGAATCCTCAATCTTCAGCCCTCAGCCCTCAACATTCAGTTGTCAACCCTCAATCCTCAATAGAATATCCTTAATTCACAGTTTCAATACTCAGTACTCAATCTGCAATCTTCAAATCTCTATCCAGAAACATCAATTCTCATCACTCAGCCCTCAACACTCAGTACTCAATGTTCAATCCTCAATCCTCAATTCTGAATCTTCAATCCTCAATACTGAATCTTCAATCCTCAATCCTCAATCCTCAATCCTCAATCCTCAATCCTCAATCTTCAGTCCTCAATACTCAATCTTCAATCCTCAATACTCAATCCTCAATCCTCATTCCTCAATCCTCATTCTTCAATACTCAATACCCAATCCTCAATCTTCAATCCTCAATCCTCAATTACCAATTCTCAATGCTCTATCCTCAGACCTCAAACATCAATATTCAACCCTCAGTCATCGTCCTCAATCCACAACCCTCGATCCTCAACCCTCAATCTTCAATCATCAATATTCAATACTCAATCGTCATTCCTCAGTCCTCAATCCTCAATCCTCAATCCTCAATCTTCAATCCTCGATCCTCAAACCTCAATCCTGAATCCTCAACCCTGAATCCTCAATCTTCAGCACTCAGTCCTCAACAATCAGTGGTCAATCCTCAATCCTCAATAGAATATCATGAATTCACAGCTTTCAGTACTCAATACTCAACCTGCAATCTTCAAATCTCTATCCACAAACATCAATTCTCATCACTCAACCCTGAACGCTCAGACCTCAATGTTCAATCCTCAATCCTCAATTCTCAATCTTCAATCCTCAACACTGAACCTTCAATCCTCAATCCTCAATACTCAATCCTCAATCCTCAATCTTCAATCCTCAATCCCCAGTCCTCAATCTTCTATCCTCAATGCTCAATCCTCAATCCTCAATCCTCAGTCCTCAATCCTCAATCCTCAACCCTCAAACCTCAATCCTCAACCGTCAGCCCTCGTCCTCAATCGTCAACATTCAATCCTCAATCCTCAATCTTCAATCCTCAATACTCAATATTCAATACTGAATCCTCAACCTTCAATCCTCAATCTTCAATACTCAATCCTCAATCCTCAATCCTCAATCCTCAATCCTCAATCCTCAATACTCAATCCTCAATCCTCAATCCTCATTCTTCAATCCTCAATACCCAATCCTCAATCTTCAATCCTCAATCCTCAATCCTCAATCCTCAATCCTCAATCCTCAGCCATCATCCTCAATCCTCAATCCTCAATCCTCAATCCTCAATCTTCAATACTCAATACTCAACCTTCAATAATCAATCCTCAATTCTCAATCCTCAATACTCAATCCTCAATCGTCAATCCTCAATCCCCAATCCTCAATCTTCAATTCTCAATCCTCAATCCTCAATCCTCAACACTCAATCCTCAACCTTCAATCCTCAATGTTCAATCCTCAATACCCAATCCTCAGTCTTCAATCCTCAATCCTCAATCCTCAGTCCTCAATCCTCAATCCTCAATCCTCAGTCCTCAAACCTCAATCCTGAATCCTCAATCCTGAATCCTCAATCTTCAGCCCTCAGTCCTCAACAATCAGTGGTCAATCCTCAACCCTCAATAGAATATCATGAATTCACAGTTTTCAATACTCTATACTCAACCTGCATTCTTCAAATCTCTATCCACAAACATCAATTCTCATCACTCAACCCTCAATCCTCAATCCTCAATCCTCAATCTTCAATCCTCAGTCCCAAATCCTCAATCTTCAATACTCACTCCTCAATCCTCATTCTTCTATCCTCAATACCCAATCCTCAATCTTCAGTCCTCAATCCTCAATTCTCAATACTCAATCCTCAATCTTCAATCCTCAATCCTCAATCCTCAATCCTCAATCCTCAATCTTCAATCCTCAATACTCAATCTTCAATCCTCAATCCTTAATCCTCAATCCTCAATCCTCAATCCTCAATCCTCAATCCTCAATCCTCAATCCTCAATCGTCAATCTTCAATCCTCAATACTCAATCTTCAATCCTCAATACGCAATCCTCAATTCTCAATCCTCATTCTTCAATCCTCAATACCCAATCCTCAACCTTCAATCCTCAATCCTCAATCCTCAATCCTCAATCCTCAATCTTCAATCCTCAGTCCCAAATCCTCAATCTTCAATACTCACTCCTCAATCCTCAATCTTCAATCCTCAATACTCAGTCTTCAATCCTCAATCCTCAATCCTCAATCCTCAATCCTCAATCCTCATTCTTCAATCCTCAATACCCAATCCTCAATCTTCAATCCTCAACCCTCAATCCTCAACTCTAAATCCTCAATCCTCAATCCTCAATCCTCAATCCTCAATCCTCAATGTTCAATCCGCAATACCCAATCCTCAATCCTCAATCCTCAGACCTCAAACATCAATACTCAACCCTCAGTCCTCGTCCTCAATCCACAACCCTCAATCCTGGATCCTCAATCTTCAATCATCAATATTCAATCTTCAATCTACAATCCTCAATCCTCAATACTCAATCCTCAATCCTCAATGTTCTATCCTCAATACGCAATCCTCAACCTTCAATCATCAATCCTCAATCCTCAATCCTCAATCCTGTATCCTCAATCCTCAATCCTCATTCTTGAACCCTCAATACCCAATCCTCAATCTTAAATACTCTATCCTCAATTCGCAATCCTCAATCCTCAATCCTCAATCCTCAATCTTCAATCCTCAATACTCAACCTTCAATAATCAATCCTCAATTCTCAATCCTCAATACTCAATCCTCAATCGTCAATCCTCAATCCCCAATCCTCAATCTTCAATTCTCAATCCTCAATCCTCAATCCTCAACACTCAATCCTCAACCTTCAATCCTCAATGTTCAATCCTCAATACCCAATCCTCAGTCTTCAATCCTCAATCCTCAATCCTCAGTCCTCAATCCTCAATCCTCAATCCTCAGTCCTCAAACCTCAATCCTGAATCCTCAATCCTGAATCCTCAATCTTCAGCCCTCAGTCCTCAACAATCAGTGGTCAATCCTCAATCCTCAATAGAATATCATGAATTCACAGTTTTCAATACTCTATACTCAACCTGCATTCTTCAAATCTCTATCCACAAACATCAATTCTCATCACTCAACCCTCAATCCTCAATCCTCAATCCTCAATCTTCAATCCTCAGTCCCAAATCCTCAATCTTCAATACTCACTCCTCAATCCTCATTCTTCTATCCTCAATACCCAATCCTCAATCTTCAGTCCTCAATCCTCAATTCTCAATACTCAATCCTCAATCTTCAATCCTCAATCCTCAATCCTCAATCCTCAATCCTCAATCTTCAATCCTCAATACTCAATCTTCAATCCTCAATCCTTAATCCTCAATCCTCAATCCTCAATCCTCAATCCTCAATCCTCAATCCTCAATCCTCAATCGTCAATCTTCAATCCTCAATACTCAATCTTCAATCCTCAATACGCAATCCTCAATTCTCAATCCTCATTCTTCAATCCTCAATACCCAATCCTCAACCTTCAATCCTCAATCCTCAATCCTCAATCCTCAATCCTCAATCTTCAATCCTCAGTCCCAAATCCTCAATCTTCAATACTCACTCCTCAATCCTCAATCTTCAATCCTCAATACTCAGTCTTCAATCCTCAATCCTCAATCCTCAATCCTCAATCCTCAATCCTCATTCTTCAATCCTCAATACCCAATCCTCAATCTTCAATCCTCAACCCTCAATCCTCAACTCTAAATCCTCAATCCTCAATCCTCAATCCTCAATCCTCAATCCTCAATGTTCAATCCGCAATACCCAATCCTCAATCCTCAATCCTCAGACCTCAAACATCAATACTCAACCCTCAGTCCTCGTCCTCAATCCACAACCCTCAATCCTGGATCCTCAATCTTCAATCATCAATATTCAATCTTCAATCTACAATCCTCAATCCTCAATACTCAATCCTCAATCCTCAATGTTCTATCCTCAATACGCAATCCTCAACCTTCAATCATCAATCCTCAATCCTCAATCCTCAATCCTGTATCCTCAATCCTCAATCCTCATTCTTCAACCCTCAATACCCAATCCTCAATCTTAAATACTCTATCCTCAATTCGCAATCCTCAATCCTCAATTCTCAGGCCTCAAGTATCAATACTCAACCCTCAGTCCTCGTCCTCAATCCACAACCTTCAATCCTCAATCCACAATTTTCATTCATCAATATTCAACCTTCAATCCTCAATCCTCAATCGTCAATCCTCAATCCTCAATCCTCAATGTTCAATCCTCAATACCCAATCCTCAGTCTTCAATCCTCAATCCTCAATCCTCAATCCTCAATCCTCAATCCTCAGTCCTCGGTCCTCAAACCTCAATCCTGAATCCTCAACCCTGAATCCTCAATCTTCAGCCCTCAGTCCTGAACAATCAGTGGTCAATCCTCAATCCTCAATAGAATATCATGAATTCACAGTTTTCAATACTCAATACTCAACCTGCAATCTTCAAATCTCTATCCACAAACATCAATTCTCATCACTCAACCCTGAACGCTCAGACCTGAATTATCAATCCTCAATCCTCAATTCTCAATCTTCAATCCTCAACACTGAACCTTCAATCCTCAATCCTCAATACTCAATCCTCAATCCTCAATCCTCAGTAATCAGTCCTCAATCTTCAATACTCAATCGTCATTCCTCAGTCCTCATTCCTCAATCCTCAATCCTCGTTCCTCAAACCTCAATCCTCAACCTTCAGTCCTCATCCTCAATTCTCAATTCTCAATCCTCAATCCTCAATCCTCAATCTTCAATTCTCAATAATCAATCTCCAACCCTAGATCCTCAATCCCCAATCTTCAATCCTTAATCCTCAATCTTCAATCCTCAATCCCCAGTCCTCAATCTTCAATCCTCAATGTTCAATCCTCAATCCTCAATCCTCAGTCCTCAATCCTCAATCCTAAACCCTCAAACCTCAATCCTCAACCGTCAGTCCTCGTCCTCAATCGTCAACACTCAATCCTCAATCCTCAATCTTCAATCCTCAATACTCAATATTCAATACTCAATCCTCACTCTTCAATCCTCAATCTTCAATCCTCAATCCTCAATCCTCAATCCTCAATCCTCAATCCTCAATCCTCAATCCTCAATCCTCATTCTTCAATCCTCAATACCCAATCCTCAATCTTCAATCCTTAATCCTCAATCCTCAATCCTCAATCCTCAATCCTCAGCCCTCATCCTCAATCCTCAATCCTCAATCCTCAATCCTCAATCTTCAATCCTCAATACTCAACCTTCAATAATCAATCCTCAATTCTCAATCCTCAATACTCAATCCTTAATCGTCAATCCTCAATCCCCAATCCTCAATCTTCAATTCTCAATCCTCAATCCTCTAATCCTCAACACTCAATCTTCAATACTCAATACTCAATCTTCAATCCTCAATCCTTAATCCTCAATCCTCAATCCTCAGTCCTCTATCCTCATTCCTCAATCCACAATACCCAATCCTCAGTCTTCAATCCTCAATCCTCAATCCTCAATCCTCATTCACCAATCCTCAATCCTCGGTCCTCAAACCTCAATCCTCAACCTTCAGTCCTCATCCTCAATTCGCAATACCCAATCCTCAATCCTCAATCCTCATTCTTCAATCCTCAATACCCAATCCTCAATCTTCAATCCTCAATCCTCAATCCTCAACTCTAAATCCTCAATCCTCTATCCTCAATCCTCAATCATCAATACTCAATGTTCAATCCGCAATACCCAATCCTCAATCCTCAATCATCAGACCTCAAACATCAATACTCAACCCTCAGTCCTCGTCCTCAATCCACAACCCTCAATCCTCGATCCTCAATCTTCAATCATCAATATTCAGCCTTCAATCCTCAATCCTCAATCGTCAATACTCAATCCTCAATCCTCAATGTTCAATCCTCAATACCCAATCCTCAGTCTTCAATCCTCAATCCTAAATCCTCAATCCTCAATCCTCAATCCTCAATCCTCAATCCTCAATCCTCAATCCCCAATCCTCAATCCTCAACCTTCAATCCTCAATGTTCAATCCTCAATACCCAATCCTCAGTCTTCAATCCTCAATCCTCAATCCTCAGTCCTCAATCCTCAATCCTCAATCCTCAGTCCTCAAACCTCAATCCTGAATCCTCAATCCTGAATCCTCAATCTTCAGCCCTCAGTCCTCAACAATCAGTGGTCAATCCTCAATCCTCAATAGAATATCATGAATTCACAGTTTTCGATACTCTATACTCAACCAGCATTCTTCAAATCTCTATCCACAAACATCAATTCTCATCACTCAACCCTCAACACTCAGTCCCCAATCCTCAATCTTCAAACCTCAATCCTCAATCCTCAATCCTCAATCCTCAGTCTTCAACCCTCAATACTCATTCTTCAATCCTCAATCCTCAATCCTCGGTCCTCAATCCTCAATCGTCAATCTCCAATCCTGAATACTCAATCTTCAATCCTCAATCCTCAGTCCTCAATCCTCAATCCTCAATCCTCATACTTCAATCCTCAATACCCAATACTCAATCTTCAATCCTCAATACTCAATCTGCAACCTTCAATCCTCAATCCTCAATCCTCAATCCTCATTCTCCAGTCCTCAATCCTCAGTCCTCAAACCTCAATTCTGAATCCTCAATCCTGCATCCTCAATCTTCAGCCCTCAGTCCTCAACAATCAGTTGTCAATCCTCAATCCCCAATAGAATATCCTCAATTCACAGTTTTCAATACTAAATACTCAATCTGCAATCTTCAAATCTCTATCCACAAACATCAATTCTCATCACTCAACCCTGAACGCTCAGACCTCAGTGTTCAATCCTCAATCCTCAATTCTCAATCCTCAATCCTCAATACTCAGTAATCAATCCTCAAACTTCAATACTCAATCCTCAATCCTCAATCCTCAATCTTCAATCCTCAGTCCCAAATCCTCAATCTTCAATACTCACTCCTCAATCCTCATTCTTCAATCCTCAATACCCAATCCTCAATCTTCAGTCCTCAATCCTCAATTCTCAATACTCAATCCTCAATCTTCAATCCTCAATCCTCAATCCTCAATCCTCAATCCTCAATCTTCAATCCTCAATACTCAATCTTCAATCCTCAATCCTTAATCCTCAATCCTCAATCCTCAATCCTCAATCCCCAATCCTCAATCCTCAATCCTCAATCGTCAATCTTCAATCCACAATACTCAATCTTCAATCCTCAATACGCAATCCTCAATCCTCAATCCTCATTCTTCAATCCTCAATACCCAATCCTCAACCTTCAATACTCAATCCTCAATCCTCAATCCTCAATCCTCAATCCTCAGTAATCAGTCCTCAATTCTCAATCCTCAATACTCAATCCTCAATCTTCAATCCTCAATAATCAATCTCCAATCCTAGATCCTCAATCCCCAATCTTCAATCCTTATTCTTGAATCTTCAATCCTCAATCCCCAGTCCTCAGTCTTCAATCCTCAATGCCCAATCCTCAATCCTCAATCCTCAGTCCTCAATCCTCAATCCTAAACCCTCAAACCTCAATCCTCAACCGTCAGTCCTCGTCCTCAATCGTCAACACTGAATCCTCAACCCTCAACCTTCAATCCTCAATACTCAATATTCAATACTCAATCCTCACTCTTCAATCCTCAATCTTCAATCCTCAATCCTCAATCCTCAATCCTCAATCCTCAATCCTCAATCCTCAATCCTCAATCCTCATTCTTCAATCCTCAATAACCAATCCTCAATCTTCAATCCTCAATCCTCAATCCTCAATCCTCAATCCTCAATCCTCAGCCCTCATCCTCAATCCTCAATCCTCAATCCTCAATCCTCAATCTTCAATCCTCAATACTCAACCTTCAATAATCAATCCACAATTCTCAATCCTCAATACTCAACCCTCAATCGTCAATCCTCAATCCCCAATCCTCTATCTTCAATTCTCAATCCTCAATCCTCTAATCCTCAACACTCAATCTTAAATACTCAATACTCAATCTTCAATCCTCAATCCTTAATCCTCAATCCTCAATCCTCAGTCCTCTATCCTCATTCCTCAATCCACAATACCCAATCCTCAGTCTTCAATCCTCAATCCTCAATCCTCAATCCTCATTCTCCAATCCTCAATCCTAAGTCCGCAAACCTCAATTCTGAATCCTCAATCCTACATCCTCAACCTTCAGCACTCAGTCCTCAACAATCAGTTGTCAATCCTCAATCCCCAATAGAATATCCTCAATTCACAGTTTTCAATACTCAATACTCAATCTGCAATCTTCAAATCTCTATCCACAAACATCAATTCTCATCACTCAACCCTGAACGCTCAGACCTCAATGTTCACTTCTCAATCCTCAATTCACAATCTTCAATCCTCAATACTGAACCTTCAATCCTCAATACTCAATCCTCAATCCTTAATCCTCAATCCTCAATCCTCAGTCCTCTATCCTCATTCCTCAATCCACAATACCCAATCCTCAGTCTTCAATCCTCAATCCTCAATCCTCAATCCTCATTCTCCAATCCTCAATCCTAAGTCCTCAAACCTCAATTCTGAATCCTCAATCCTACATCCTCAACCTTCAGCACTCAGTCCTCAACAATCAGTTGTCAATCCTCAATCCCCAATAGAATATCCTCAATTCACAGTTTTCAATACTCAATACTCAATCTGCAATCTTCAAATCTCTATCCACAAACATCAATTCTCATCACTCAACCCTGAACGCTCAGACCTCAATGTTCAATTCTCAATCCTCAATCCTCAATCCTCAATCCTCAATCCTCAATCCTCAATCGTCAATCTTCAATCCTCAATACTCAATCTTCAATCCTCAATACGCAATCCTCAATTCTCAATCCTCATTCTTCAATCCTCAATACCCAATCCTCAACCTTCAATCCTCAATCCTCAATCCTCAATCCTCAATCCTCAATCTTCAATCCTCAGTCCCAAATCCTCAATCTTCAATACTCACTCCTCAATCCTCAATCTTCAATCCTCAATACTCAGTCTTCAATCCTCAATCCTCAATCCTCAATCCTCAATCCTCAATCCTCATTCTTCAATCCTCAATACCCAATCCTCAATCTTCAATCCTCAACCCTCAATCCTCAACTCTAAATCCTCAATCCTCAATCCTCAATCCTCAATCCTCAATCCTCAATGTTCAATCCGCAATACCCAATCCTCAATCCTCAATGCTCAGACCTCAAACATCAATACTCAACCCTCAGTCCTCGTCCTCAATCCACAACCCTCAATCCTGGATCCTCAATCTTCAATCATCAATATTCAATCTTCAATCTACAATCCTCAATCCTCAATACTCAATCCTCAATCCTCAATGTTCTATCCTCAATACGCAATCCTCAACCTTCAATCATCAATCCTCAATCCTCAATCCTCAATCCTGTATCCTCAATCCTCAATCCTCATTCTTCAATCCTCAATACCCAATCCTCAATCTTAAATACTCTATCCTCAATTCGCAATCCTCAATCCTCAATTCTCAGGCCTCAAGTATCAATACTCAACCCTCAGTCCTCGTCCTCAATCCACAACCTTCAATCCTCAATCCACAATTTTCATTCATCAATATTCAACCTTCAATCCTCAATCCTCAATCGTCAATCCTCAATCCTCAATCCTCAATGTTCAATCCTCAATACCCAATCCTCAGTCTTCAATCCTCAATCCTCAATCCTCAATCCTCAATCCTCAATCCTCAGTCCTCGGTCCTCAAACCTCAATCCTGAATCCTCAACCCTGAATCCTCAATCTTCAGCCCTCAGTCCTGAACGATCAGTGGTCAATCCTCAATCCTCAATAGAATATCATGAATTCACAGTTTTCAATACTCAATACTCAACCTGCAATCTTCAAATCTCTATCCACAAACATCAAATCTCATCACTCAACCCTGAACGCTCAGACCTGAATTATCAATCCTCAATCCTCAATTCTCAATCTTCAATCTTCAACACTGAACCTTCAATCCTCAATCCTCAATACTCAATCCTCAATCCTCAATCCTCAGTAATCAGTCCTCAATCTTCAATACTCAATCGTCATTCCTCAGTCCTCATTCCTCAATCCTCAATCCTCGTTCCTCAAACCTCAATCCTCAACCTTCAGTCCTCATCCTCAATTCTCAATTCTCAATCCTCAATCCTCAATCCTCAATCTTCAATTCTCAATAATCAATCTCCAACCCTAGATCCTCAATCCCCAATCTTCAATCCTTAATCCTCAATCTTCAATCCTCAATCCCCAGTCCTCAATCTTCAATCCTCAATGTTCAATCCTCAATCCTCAATCCTCAGTCCTCAATCCTCAATCCTAAACCCTCAAACCTCAATCCTCAACCGTCAGTCCTCGTCCTCAATCGTCAACACTCAATCCTCAATCCTCAATCTTCAATCCTCAATACTCAATATTCAATACTCAATCCTCACTCTTCAATCCTCAATCTTCAATCCTCAATCCTCAATCCTCAATCCTCAATCCTCAATCCTCAATCCTCAATCCTCAATCCTCATTCTTCAATCCTCAATACCCAATCCTCAATCTTCAATCCTTAATCCTCAATCCTCAATCCTCAATCCTCAATCCTCAGCCCTCATCCTCAATCCTCAATCCTCAATCCTCAATCCTCAATCTTCAATCCTCAATACTCAACCTTCAATAATCAATCCTCAATTCTCAATCCTCAATACTCAATCCTTAATCGTCAATCCTCAATCCCCAATCCTCAATCTTCAATTCTCAATCCTCAATCCTCTAATCCTCAACACTCAATCTTCAATACTCAATACTCAATCTTCAATCCTCAATCCTTAATCCTCAATCCTCAATCCTCAGTCCTCTATCCTCATTCCTCAATCCACAATACCCAATCCTCAGTCTTCAATACTCAATCCTCAATCCTCAATCCTCATTCACCAATCCTCAATCCTCGGTCCTCAAACCTCAATCCTCAACCTTCAGTCCTCATCCTCAATTCGCAATACCCAATCCTCAATCCTCAATCCTCATTCTTCAATCCTCAATACCCAATCCTCAATCTTCAATCCTCAATCCTCAATCCTCAACTCTAAATCCTCAATCCTCTATCCTCAATCCTCAATCATCAATACTCAATGTTCAATCCGCAATACCCAATCCTCAATCCTCATTCATCAGACCTCAAACATCAATACTCAACCCTCAGTCCTCGTCCTCAATCCACAACCCTCAATCCTCGATCCTCAATCTTCAATCATCAATATTCAGCCTTCAATCCTCAATCCTCAATCGTCAATACTCAATCCTCAATCCTCAATGTTCAATCCTCAATACCCAATCCTCAGTCTTCAATCCTCAATCCTAAATCCTCAATCCTCAATCCTCAATCCTCAATCCTCAATCCTCAATCCTCAATCCCCAATCCTCAATCCTCAACCTTCAATCCTCAATGTTCAATCCTCAATACCCAATCCTCAGTCTTCAATCCTCAATCCTCAATCCTCAGTCCTCAATCCTCAATCCTCAATCCTCAGTCCTCAAACCTCAATCCTGAATCCTCAATCCTGAATCCTCAATCTTCAGCCCTCAGTCCTCAACAATCAGTGGTCAATCCTCAATCCTCAATAGAATATCATGAATTCACAGTTTTCGATACTCTATACTCAACCAGCATTCTTCAAATCTCTATCCACAAACATCAATTCTCATCACTCAACCCTCAACACTCAGTCCCCAATCCTCAATCTTCAAACCTCAATCCTCAATCCTCAATCCTCAATCCTCAGTCTTCAACCCTCAATACTCATTCTTCAATCCTCAATCCTCAATCCTCGGTCCTCAATCCTCAATCGTCAATCTCCAATCCTGAATACTCAATCTTCAATCCTCAATCCTCAGTCCTCAATCCTCAATCCTCAATCCTCATACTTCAATCCTCAATACCCAATACTCAATCTTCAATCCTCAATACTCAATCTGCAACCTTCAATCCTCAATCCTCAATCCTCAATCCTCATTCTCCAGTCCTCAATCCTCAGTCCTCAAACCTCAATTCTGAATCCTCAATCCTGCATCCTCAATCTTCAGCCCTCAGTCCTCAACAATCAGTTGTCAATCCTCAATCCCCAATAGAATATCCTCAATTCACAGTTTTCAATACTAAATACTCAATCTGCAATCTTCAAATCTCTATCCACAAACATCAATTCTCATCACTCAACCCTGAACGCTCAGACCTCAGTGTTCAATCCTCAATCCTCAATTCTCAATCCTCAATCCTCAATACTCAGTAATCAATCCTCAAACTTCAATACTCAATCCTCAATCCTCAATCCTCAATCTTCAATCCTCAGTCCCAAATCCTCAATCTTCAATACTCACTCCTCAATCCTCATTCTTCAATCCTCAATACCCAATCCTCAATCTTCAGTCCTCAATCCTCAATTCTCAATACTCAATCCTCAATCTTCAATCCTCAATCCTCAATCCTCAATCCTCAATCCTCAATCTTCAATCCTCAATACTCAATCTTCAATCCTCAATCCTTAATCCTCAATCCTCAATCCTCAATCCTCAATCCCCAATCCTCAATCCTCAATCCTCAATCGTCAATCTTCAATCCACAATACTCAATCTTCAATCCTCAATACGCAATCCTCAATCCTCAATCCTCATTCTTCAATCCTCAATACCCAATCCTCAACCTTCAATACTCAATCCTCAATCCTCAATCCTCAATCCTCAATCCTCAGTAATCAGTCCTCAATTCTTAATCCTCAATACTCAATCCTCAATCTTCAATCCTCAATAATCAATCTCCAATCCTAGATCCTCAATCCCCAATCTTCAATCCTTATTCCTGAATCTTCAATCCTCAATCCCCAGTCCTCAGTCTTCAATCCTCAATGCCCAATCCTCAATCCTCAATCCTCAGTCCTCAATCCTCAATCCTAAACCCTCAAACCTCAATCCTCAACCGTCAGTCCTCGTCCTCAATCGTCAACACTCAATCCTCAACCCTCAACCTTCAATCCTCAATACTCAATATTCAATACTCAATCCTCACTCTTCAATCCTCAATCTTCAATCCTCAATCCTCAATCCTCAATCCTCAATCCTCAATCCTCAATCCTCAATCCTCAATCCTCATTCTTCAATCCTCAATAACCAATCCTCAATCTTCAATCCTCAATCCTCAATCCTCAATCCTCAATCCTCAATCCTCAGCCCTCATCCTCAATCCTCAATCCTCAATCCTCAATCCTCAATCTTCAATCCTCAATACTCAACCTTCAATAATCAATCCACAATTCTCAATCCTCAATACTCAACCCTCAATCGTCAATCCTCAATCCCCAATCCTCTATCTTCAATTCTCAATCCTCAATCCTCTAATCCTCAACACTCAATCTTAAATACTCAATAGTCAATCTTCAATCCTCAATCCTTAATCCTCAATCCTCAATCCTCAGTCCTCTATCCTCATTCCTCAATCCACAATACCCAATCCTCAGTCTTCAATCCTCAATCCTCAATCCTCAATCCTCATTCTCCAATCCTCAATCCTAAGTCCTCAAACCTCAATTCTGAATCCTCAATCCTACATCCTCAACCTTCAGCACTCAGTCCTCAACAATCAGTTGTCAATCCTCAATCCCCAATAGAATATCCTCAATTCACAGTTTTCAATACTCAATACTCAATCTGCAATCTTCAAATCTCTATCCACAAACACCAATTCTCATCACTCAACCCTGAACGCTCAGACCTCAATGTTCAATTCTCAATCCTCAATTCACAATCTTCAATCCTCAATACTGAACCTTCAATCCTCAATACTCAATCCTCAATCCTCAATCCTCAATCCTCAGTAATCAATCCTCAATCTTCAATACTCAATCGTCATTCCTCAGTCCTCAATCCTCAATCCTCAATCCTCAATCTTCAATCCTCGGTCCTCAAACCTCAATCCTGAATCCTCAACCCTGAATCCTCAATCTTCAGCCCTCAGTCCTCAACAATCAGTGGTCAATCCTCAATCCTCAATAGAATATCATGAATTCACAGCTTTCAGTACTCAATACTCAACCTGCAATCTTCAAATCTCTATCCACAAACATCAATTCTCATCACTCAACCCTGAACGCTCAGACCTCAGTGTTCAATCCTCAATCCTCAATTCTCAATCCTCAATCCTCAATACTCAGTAATCAATCCTCAAACTTCAATACTCAATCCTCAATCCTCAATCCTCAATCTTCAATCCTCAGTCCCAAATCCTCAATCTTCAATACTCACTCCTCAATCCTCATTCTTCAATCCTCAATACCCAATCCTCAATCTTCAGTCCTCAATCCTCAATTCTCAATACTCAATCCTCAATCTTCAATCCTCAATCCTCAATCCTCAATCCTCAATCCTCAATCTTCAATCCTCAATACTCAATCTTCAATCCTCAATCCTTAATCCTCAATCCTCAATCCTCAATCCTCAATCCCCAATCCTCAATCCTCAATCCTCAATCGTCAATCTTCAATCCACAATACTCAATCTTCAATCCTCAATACGCAATCCTCAATCCTCAATCCTCATTCTTCAATCCTCAATACCCAATCCTCAACCTTCAATACTCAATCCTCAATCCTCAATCCTCAATCCTCAATCCTCAGTAATCAGTCCTCAATTCTCAATCCTCAATACTCAATCCTCAATCTTCAATCCTCAATAATCAATCTCCAATCCTAGATCCTCAATCCCCAATCTTCAATCCTTATTCCTGAATCTTCAATCCTCAATCCCCAGTCCTCAGTCTTCAATCCTCAATGCCCAATCCTCAATCCTCAATCCTCAGTCCTCAATCCTCAATCCTAAACCCTCAAACCTCAATCCTCAACCGTCAGTCCTCGTCCTCAATCGTCAACACTCAATCCTCAACCCTCAACCTTCAATCCTCAATACTCAATATTCAATACTCAATCCTCACTCTTCAATCCTCAATCTTCAATCCTCAATCCTCAATCCTCAATCCTCAATCCTCAATCCTCAATCCTCAATCCTCAATCCTCATTCTTCAATCCTCAATAACCAACCCTCAATCTTCAATCCTCAATCCTCAATCCTCAATCCTCATTCTCCGATCCTCAATCCTAAGTCCTCAAACCTCAATTCTGAATCCTCAATCCTACATCCTCAACCTTCAGCACTCAGTCCTCAACAATCAGTTGTCAATCCTCAATCCCCAATAGAATATCCTCAATTCACAGTTTTCAATACTCAATACTCAATCTGCAATCTTCAAATCTCTATCCACAAACATCAATTCTCATCACTCAACCCTGAACGCTCAGACCTCAATGTTCAATTCTCAATCCTCAATCCTCAATCCTCAATCCTCAATCCTCAATCCTCAATCGTCAATCTTCAATCCTCAATACTCAATCTTCAATCCTCAATACGCAATCCTCAATTCTCAATCCTCATTCTTCAATCCTCAATACCCAATCCTCAACCTTCAATCCTCAATCCTCAATCCTCAATCCTCAATCCTCAATCTTCAATCCTCAGTCCCAAATCCTCAATCTTCAATACTCACTCCTCAATCCTCAATCTTCAATCCTCAATACTCAGTCTTCAATCCTCAATCCTCAATCCTCAATCCTCAATCCTCAATCCTCATTCTTCAATCCTCAATACCCAATCCTCAATCTTCAATCCTCAACCCTCAATCCTCAACTCTAAATCCTCAATCCTCAATCCTCAATCCTCAATCCTCAATCCTCAATGTTCAATCCGCAATACCCAATCCTCAATCCTCAATCCTCAGACCTCAAACATCAATACTCAACCCTCAGTCCTCGTCCTCAATCCACAACCCTCAATCCTGGATCCTCAATCTTCAATCATCAATATTCAATCTTCAATCTACAATCCTCAATCCTCAATCCTCAATCCTGTATCCTCAATCCTCAATCCTCATTCTTCAATCCTCAATACCCAATCCTCAATCTTAAATACTCTATCCTCAATTCGCAATCCTCAATCCTCAATTCTCAGGCCTCAAGTATCAATACTCAACCCTCAGTCCTCGTCCTCAATCCACAACCTTCAATCCTCAATCCACAATTTTCATTCATCAATATTCAACCTTCAATCCTCAATCCTCAATCGTCAATCCTCAATCCTCAATCCTCAATGTTCAATCCTCAATACCCAATCCTCAGTCTTCAATCCTCAATCCTCAATCCTCAATCCTCAATCCTCAATCCTCAGTCCTCGGTCCTCAAACCTCAATCCTGAATCCTCAACCCTGAATCCTCAATCTTCAGCCCTCAGTCCTGAACAATCAGTGGTCAATCCTCAATCCTCAATAGAATATCATGAATTCACAGTTTTCAATACTCAATACTCAACCTGCAATCTTCAAATCTCTATCCACAAACATCAATTCTCATCACTCAACCCTGAACGCTCAGACCTGAATTATCAATCCTCAATCCTCAATTCTCAATCTTCAATCCTCAACACTGAACCTTCAATCCTCAATCCTCAATACTCAATCCTCAATCCTCAATCCTCAGTAATCAGTCCTCAATCTTCAATACTCAATCGTCATTCCTCAGTCCTCATTCCTCAATCCTCAATCCTCGTTCCTCAAACCTCAATCCTCAACCTTCAGTCCTCATCCTCAATTCTCAATTCTCAATCCTCAATCCTCAATCCTCAATCTTCAATTCTTAATAATCAATCTCCAACCCTAGATCCTCAATCCCCAATCTTCAATCCTTAATCCTCAATCTTCAATCCTCAATCCCCAGTCCTCAATCTTCAATCCTCAATGTTCAATCCTCAATCCTCAATCCTCAGTCCTCAATCCTCAATCCTAAACCCTCAAACCTCAATCCTCAACCGTCAGTCCTCGTCCTCAATCGTCAACACTCAATCCTCAATCCTCAATCTTCAATCCTCAATACTCAATATTCAATACTCAATCCTCACTCTTCAATCCTCAATCTTCAATCCTCAATCCTCAATCCTCAATCCTCAATCCTCAATCCTCAATCCTCAATCCTCAATCCTCATTCTTCAATCCTCAATACCCAATCCTCAATCTTCAATCCTTAATCCTCAATCCTCAATCCTCAATCCTCAATCCTCAGCCCTCATCCTCAATCCTCAATCCTCAATCCTCAATCCTCAATCTT
This sequence comes from Calliopsis andreniformis, assembly GCF_051401765.1. NCBI lineage: Eukaryota > Metazoa > Arthropoda > Insecta > Hymenoptera > Andrenidae > Calliopsis > Calliopsis andreniformis. The sequence goes on from NW_027480540.1 coordinate 121,564, forward strand.
CAATCCTCAATACTCAACCTTCAATAATCAATCCTCAATTCTCAATCCTCAGTACTCAATCCTTAATCGTCAATCCTCAATCCCCAATCCTCAATCTTCAATTCTCAATCCTCAATCCTCTAATCCTCAACACTCAATCTTCAATACTCAATACTCAATCTTCAATCCTCAATCCTTAATCCTCAATCCTCAATCCTCAGTCCTCTATCCTCATTCCTCAATCCACAATACCCAATCCTCAGTCTTCAATACTCAATCCTCAATCCTCAATCCTCATTCACCAATCCTCAATCCTCGGTCCTCAAACCTCAATCCTCAACCTTCAGTCCTCATCCTCAATTCGCAATACCCAATCCTCAATCCTCAATCCTCATTCTTCAATCCTCAATACCCAATCCTCAATCTTCAATCCTCAATCCTCAATCCTCAACTCTAAATCCTCAATCCTCTATCCTCAATCCTCAATCATCAATACTCAATGTTCAATCCGCAATACCCAATCCTCAATCCTCAATCATCAGACCTCAAACATCAATACTCAACCCTCAGTCCTCGTCCTCAATCCACAACCCTCAATCCTCGATCCTCAATCTTCAATCATCAATATTCAGCCTTCAATCCTCAATCCTCAATCGTCAATACTCAATCCTCAATCCTCAATGTTCAATCCTCAATACCCAATCCTCAGTCTTCAATCCTCAATCCTAAATCCTCAATCCTCAATCCTCAATCCTCAATCCTCAATCCTCAATCCTCAATCCCCAATCCTCAATCCTCAACCTTCAATCCTCAATGTTCAATCCTCAATACCCAATCCTCAGTCTTCAATCCTCAATCCTCAATCCTCAGTCCTCAATCCTCAATCCTCAATCCTCAGTCCTCAAACCTCAATCCTGAATCCTCAATCCTGAATCCTCAAACTTCAGCCCTCAGTCCTCAACAATCAGTGGTCAATCCTCAATCCTCAATAGAATATCATGAATTCACAGTTTTCGATACTCTATACTCAACCAGCATTCTTCAAATCTCTATCCACAAACATCAATTCTCATCACTCAACCCTCAACACTCAGTCCCCAATCCTCAATCTTCAAACCTCAATCCTCAATCCTCAATCCTCAATCCTCAGTCTTCAACCCTCAATACTCATTCTTCAATCCTCAATCCTCAATCCTCGGTCCTCAATCCTCAATCGTCAATCTCCAATCCTGAATACTCAATCTTCAATCCTCAATCCTCAGTCCTCAATCCTCAATCCTCAATCCTCATACTTCAATCCTCAATACCCAATACTCAATCTTCAATCCTCAATACTCAATCTGCAACCTTCAATCCTCAATCCTCAATCCTCAATCCTCATTCTCCAGTCCTCAATCCTCAGTCCTCAAACCTCAATTCTGAATCCTCAATCCTGCATCCTCAATCTTCAGCCCTCAGTCCTCAACAATCAGTTGTCAATCCTCAATCCCCAATAGAATATCCTCAATTCACAGTTTTCAATACTAAATACTCAATCTGCAATCTTCAAATCTCTATCCACAAACATCAATTCTCATCACTCAACCCTGAACGCTCAGACCTCAGTGTTCAATCCTCAATCCTCAATTCTCAATCCTCAATCCTCAATACTCAGTAATCAATCCTCAAACTTCAATACTCAATCCTCAATCCTCAATCCTCAATCTTCAATCCTCAGTCCCAAATCCTCAATCTTCAATACTCACTCCTCAATCCTCATTCTTCAATCCTCAATACCCAATCCTCAATCTTCAGTCCTCAATCCTCAATTCTCAATACTCAATCCTCAATCTTCAATCCTCAATCCTCAATCCTCAATCCTCAATCCTCAATCTTCAATCCTCAATACTCAATCTTCAATCCTCAATCCTTAATCCTCAATCCTCAATCCTCAATCCTCAATCCCCAATCCTCAATCCTCAATCCTCAATCGTCAATCTTCAATCCACAATACTCAATCTTCAATCCTCAATACGCAATCCTCAATCCTCAATCCTCATTCTTCAATCCTCAATACCCAATCCTCAACCTTCAATACTCAATCCTCAATCCTCAATCCTCAATCCTCAATCCTCAGTAATCAGTCCTCAATTCTCAATCCTCAATACTCAATCCTCAATCTTCAATCCTCAATAATCAATCTCCAATCCTAGATCCTCAATCCCCAATCTTCAATCCTTATTCCTGAATCTTCAATCCTCAATCCCCAGTCCTCAGTCTTCAATCCTCAATGCCCAATCCTCAATCCTCAATCCTCAGTCCTCAATCCTCAATCCTAAACCCTCAAACCTCAATCCTCAACCGCCAGTCCTCGTCCTCAATCGTCAACACTCAATCCTCAACCCTCAACCTTCAATCCTCAATACTCAATATTCAATACTCAATCCTCACTCTTCAATCCTCAATCTTCAATCCTCAATCCTCAATCCTCAATCCTCAATCCTCAATCCTCAATCCTCAATCCTCAATCCTCATTCTTCAATCCTCAATAACCAATCCTCAATCTTCAATCCTCAATCCTCAATCCTCAATCCTCAATCCTCAATCCTCAGCCCTCATCCTCAATCCTCAATCCTCAATCCTCAATCCTCAACCTTCAATCCTCAATACTCAACCTTCAATAATCAATCCACAATTCTCAATCCTCAATACTCAACCCTCAATCGTCAATCCTCAATCCCCAATCCTCTATCTTCAATTCTCAATCCTCAATCCTCTAATCCTCAACACTCAATCTTAAATACTCAATAGTCAATCTTCAATCCTCAATCCTTAATCCTCAATCCTCAGTCCTCAGTCCTCTATCCTCATTCCTCAATCCACAATACCCAATCCTCAGTCTTCAATCCTCAATCCTCAATCCTCAATCCTCATTCTCCAATCCTCAATCCTAAGTCCTCAAACCTCAATTCTGAATCCTCAATCCTACATCCTCAACCTTCAGCACTCAGTCCTCAACAATCAGTTGTCAATCCTCAATCCCCAATAGAATATCCTCAATTCACAGTTTTCAATACTCAATACTCAATCTGCAATCTTCAAATCTCTATCCACAAACATCAATTCTCATCACTCAACCCTGAACGCTCAGACCTCAATGTTCAATTCTCAATCCTCAATTCACAATCTTCAATCCTCAATACTGAACCTTCAATCCTCAATACTCAATCCTCAATCCTCAATCCTCAATCCTCAGTAATCAATCCTCAATCTTCAATACTCAATCGTCATTCCTCAGTCCTCAATCCTCAATCCTCAATCCTCAATCTTCAATCCTCGGTCCTCAAACCTCAATCCTGAATCCTCAACCCTGAATCCTCAATCTTCAGCCCTCAGTCCTCAACAATCAGTGGTCAATCCTCAATCCTCAATAGAATATCATGAATTCACAGCTTTCAGTACTCAATACTCAACCTGCAATCTTCAAATCTCTATCCACAAACATCAATTCTCATCACTCAACCCTGAACGCTCAGACCTCAATGTTCAATCCTCAATCCTCAATTCTCAATCTTCAATCCTCAACACTGAAACTTCAATCCTCAATCCTCAATCCTCAATACTCAATCCTCAATCCTCAATCTTCAATCCTCAATCCCCAGTCCTCAATCTTCTATCCTCAATGCTCAATACTCAATCCTCAATCCTCAGTCCTCAATCCTCAATCCTCAACCCTCAAACCTCAATCCTCAACCGTCAGCCCTTGTCCTCAATCGTCAACACTCATTCCTCAATCCTCAATCTTCAATCCTCAATACTCAATATTCAATACTCAATCCTCAACCTTCAATCCTCAATCTTCAATACTCAATCCTCAATCCTCAATCCTCAATCCTCAATCCCCAATCCTCAATCCTCAACCTTCAATCCTCAATCCTCAGTCCTCAAACCTCAATCCTGAATCCTCAATCCTGAATCCTCAATCTTCAGCCCTCAGTCCTCAACAATCAGTGGTCAATCCTCAATCCTCAATAGAATATCATGAATTCACAGTTTTCAATACTCTATACTCAACCTGCATTCTTCAAATCTCTATCCACAAACATCAATTCTCATCACTCAACCCTCAACTCTCAGTCCCCAATCCTCAATATTCAAGCCTCAATCCTCAATCCTCAATCCACAATCCTCAACCTTCAGTCCTCAATACCCAATCCTCAATCTTCAATCCTCAATCCTCAATCCTCAATTCTCAATCCTCAATCCTCTGTCCTTAGTCCTCAAACCTCAATCCTGAACCCTCTGACCTCATCCTCAATCCTCAATCCTCAATCCACAATCCTCAATGTTCAATCCTCAATACTCAATCTTCAATCCTCAATCCTCAGTCCTCAAACCTCAATACTGAATCCTCAATCCTGAATCCTCAATCTTCAGCCCTCAGCCCTCAACATTCAGTTGTCAATCCTCAATCCTCAATAGAATATCCTTAATTCACAGTTTCAATACACAGTACTCAATCTGCAATCTTCAAATCTCTATCCAGAAACATCAATTCTCATCACTCAACCCTCAACACTCAGTACTCAATGTTCAATCCTCAATCCTCAATTCTGAATCTTCAATCCTCAATACTGAATCTTCAATCCTCAATCCTCAATCCTCAATCCTCAATCCTCAATCCTCACTCCTCAATCCTCAATCCTCAATCCTCAATCCTCAATCTTCAGTCCTCAATACTCAATCTTCAATCCTCAATACTCAATCCTCAATCCTCAATCCTCAATCCTCATTCTTCAATACTCAATACCCAATCCTCAATCTTCAATCCTCAATCCTCAATTACCAATTCTCAATGCTCTATCCTCAGACCTCAAACATCAATATTCAACCCTCAGTCATCGTCCTCAATCCACAACCCTCTATCCTCAGCCCTCAATCTTCAATCATCAATATTCAATCTTCAATCCTCAATCCTCAATACTCAATCCTCAATCCTCAATACTCAATCTTCACTCCTCAATCCTCAATCCTCAATCCTCAATGTTCAATCCTCAATACCCAATCCTCAGTCTTCAATCGTCAATCCTCAATCCTCAGTCCTCAATCCTCAATCCTCAATTCGCAGTCCTCAATAGTCGATCTTCAATCCTCAATACTCAATATTCGATCCTCAATCCTCAATCCTCAATCCTCAATCCTCATTCTTCAATCCTTAATACCCAACCCTCAACCTTCAATCCTCAATCCTCAATCCTGAATTCTCAATCCTCAATCCTCTGTCCTCAGTCCTCAAACCTCAATCCTCAACCCTCAGCCCTCATCCTCAATCCTCAGTCTTCAATCCTCAATCCTCAATCCTCAATCCTCAATCCTCAATCCTCAATCCTCAATCCTGAATCCTCAATCCTCAATCCTCAATCCTCAATCATCAATCCGCAATCTTCAATCCTCTATACTCAATCTTCAAACCTCAAACCTCAGTCCTCAAACCTCAATTCTGAATCCTCAATCCTGCATCCTCAACCTTCAATCCTCAATCTTCAATACTCAATCCTCAATCCTCAATCCTCAATCCTCAATCCCCAATCCTCAATCCTCAACCTTCAATCCTCAATCCTCAGTCCTCAAACCTCAATCCTGAATCCTCAATCCTGAATCCTCAATCTTCAGCCCTCAGTCCTCAACAATCAGTGGTCAATCCTCAATCCTCAATAGAATATCATGAATTCACAGTTTTCAATACTCTATACTCAACCTGCATTCTTCAAATCTCTATCCACAAACATCAATTCTCATCACTCAACCCTCAACTCTCAGTCCCCAATCCTCAATATTCAAGCCTCAATCCTCAATCCTCAATCCACAATCCTCAACCTTCAGTCCTCAATACCCAATCCTCAATCTTCAATCCTCAATCCTCAATCCTCAATTCTCAATCCTCAATCCTCTGTCCTTAGTCCTCAAACCTCAATCCTGAACCCTCTGACCTCATCCTCAATCCTCAATCCTCAATCCACAATCCTCAATGTTCAATCCTCAATACTCAATCTTCAATCCTCAATCCTCAGTCCTCAAACCTCAATACTGAATCCTCAATCCTGAATCCTCAATCTTCAGCCCTCAGCCCTCAACATTCAGTTGTCAATCCTCAATCCTCAATAGAATATCCTTAATTCACAGTTTCAATACACAGTACTCAATCTGCAATCTTCAAATCTCTATCCAGAAACATCAATTCTCATCACTCAACCCTCAACACTCAGTACTCAATGTTCAATCCTCAATCCTCAATTCTGAATCTTCAATCCTCAATACTGAATCTTCAATCCTCAATCCTCAATCCTCAATCCTCAATCCTCAATCCTCACTCCTCAATCCTCAATCCTCAATCCTCAATCCTCAATCTTCAGTCCTCAATACTCAATCTTCAATCCTCAATACTCAATCCTCAATCCTCAATCCTCAATCCTCATTCTTCAATACTCAATACCCAATCCTCAATCTTCAATCCTCAATCCTCAATTACCAATTCTCAATGCTCTATCCTCAGACCTCAAACATCAATATTCAACCCTCAGTCATCGTCCTCAATCCACAACCCTCTATCCTCAGCCCTCAATCTTCAATCATCAATATTCAATCTTCAATCCTCAATCCTCAATACTCAATCCTCAATCCTCAATACTCAATCTTCACTCCTCAATCCTCAATCCTCAATCCTCAATGTTCAATCCTCAATACCCAATCCTCAGTCTTCAATCGTCAATCCTCAATCCTCAGTCCTCAATCCTCAATCCTCAATTCGCAGTCCTCAATAGTCGATCTTCAATCCTCAATACTCAATATTCGATCCTCAATCCTCAATCCTCAATCCTCAATCCTCATTCTTCAATCCTTAATACCCAACCCTCAACCTTCAATCCTCAATCCTCAATCCTGAATTCTCAATCCTCAATCCTCTGTCCTCAGTCCTCAAACCTCAATCCTCAACCCTCAGCCCTCATCCTCAATCCTCAGTCTTCAATCCTCAATCCTCAATCCTCAATCCTCAATCCTCAATCCTCAATCCTCAATCCTGAATCCTCAATCCTCAATCCTCAATCCTCAATCATCAATCCGCAATCTTCAATCCTCTATACTCAATCTTCAAACCTCAAACCTCAGTCCTCAAACCTCAATTCTGAATCCTCAATCCTGCATCCTCAAGCTTCAGCCCTCAGTCCTCGACAATCAGTTGTCAATCCTCAATCCTCAATAGAATATCCTCAATTCACAGTTTTCAATACTCAATACTCAATCTGCAATCTTCAAATCCTTGTCCACACACATCAATTCTCATCACTCAAACCTGAACGCTCAGTCCTCAATGTTCAATCCTCAATCTTCAATTCTCAATCTTCAGTCCTCAATACTGAATCTTCAATACTCAATCCCCAATACTCAATCCTCGATCCTCAATCCTCAATCCTCAGTAATCAATCCTCAATCCTCAATACTCAATCGTCAGTCCTCAGTCCTCAATCCTCAACCCTCAATCCTCGTTCCTCAAACCTCAATCCTCCACCCTCAGCCCTCATCCTCAATTCTCAATTCTCAATACTCAATCCTCAATCCTCAAACTTCAATCCTCAATAATCAATCTCCAATCCTAGATCCTCAATCCCCAACCCTCAATCCTTAATCCTCAATCTTCAATCCTCAATCCTCAATCCTCAATCCTCATTCTTCAAACCTCAATACCCAATCCCCAATCTTAAATCCTCTATCCTCAATTCGCAATCCTCAATCCTCTGTCCTTAGTCCTCAAACCTCAATCCTCAACCCTCTGACCTCATCCCCAATCCTCAGTCCTCAATCCACAATCCTCAATGTTCAATCCTCAATACTCAATCTTCAATCCTCAATCCTCAGTCCTCAAACCTCAATTCTGAATCCTCAATCCTGAATCCTCAATCTTCAGCCCTCAGCCCTCAACATTCAGTTGTCAATCCTCAATCCTCAATAGAATATCCTTAATTCACAGTTTCAATACTCAGTACTCAATCTGCAATCTTCAAATCTCTATCCAGAAACATCAATTCTCATCACTCAACCCTCAACACTCAGTACTCAATGTTCAATCCTCAATCCTCAATTCTGAATCTTCAATCCTCAATACTGAATCTTCAATCCTCAATCCTCAATCCTCAATCCTCAATCCTCAATCCTCACTCCTCAATCCTCAATCCTCAATCCTCAATCCTCAACCTTCAGTCCTCAATACTCAATCTTCAATCCTCAATACTCAATCCTCAATCCTCATTCCTCAATCCTCATTCTTCAATACTCAATACCCAATCCTCAATCTTCAATCCTCAATCCTCAATTACCAATTCTCAATGCTCTATCCTCAGACCTCAAACATCAATAATCAACCCTCAGTCATCGTCCTCAATCCACAACCCTCTATCCTCAACCCTCAATCTTCAATCATCAATATTCAATCTTCAATCCTCAATCCTCAATCCTCAATTCTCAATCCTCAATACTCAATCCTCAATCTTCAATCCTCAATAATCAATCTCCAATCCTAGATCCTCAATCCCCAATCTTCAATCCTTATTCCTGAATCTTCAATCCTCAATCCCCAGTCCTCAGTCTTCAATCCTCAATGCCCAATCCTCAATCCTCAATCCTCAGTCCTCAATCCTCAATCCTAAACCCTCAAACCTCAATCCTCAACCGCCAGTCCTCGTCCTCAATCGTCAACACTCAATCCTCAACCCTCAACCTTCAATCCTCAATACTCAATATTCAATACTCAATCCTCACTCTTCAATCCTCAATCTTCAATCCTCAATCCTCAATCCTCAATCCTCAATCCTCAATCCTCAATCCTCAATCCTCAATCCTCATTCTTCAATCCTCAATAACCAATCCTCAATCTTCAATCCTCAATCCTCAATCCTCAATCCTCAATCCTCAATCCTCAGCCCTCATCCTCAATCCTCAATCCTCAATCCTCAATCCTCAACCTTCAATCCTCAATACTCAACCTTCAATAATCAATCCACAATTCTCAATCCTCAATACTCAACCCTCAATCGTCAATCCTCAATCCCCAATCCTCTATCTTCAATTCTCAATCCTCAATCCTCTAATCCTCAACACTCAATCTTAAATACTCAATAGTCAATCTTCAATCCTCAATCCTTAATCCTCAATCCTCAATCCTCAGTCCTCTATCCTCATTCCTCAATCCACAATACCCAATCCTCAGTCTTCAATCCTCAATCCTCAATCCTCAATCCTCATTCTCCAATCCTCAATCCTAAGTCCTCAAACCTCAATTCTGAATCCTCAATCCTACATCCTCAACCTTCAGCACTCAGTCCTCAACAATCAGTTGTCAATCCTCAATCCCCAATAGAATATCCTCAATTCACAGTTTTCAATACTCAATACTCAATCTGCAATCTTCAAATCTCTATCCACAAACATCAATTCTCATCACTCAACCCTGAACGCTCAGACCTCAATGTTCAATTCTCAATCCTCAATTCACAATCTTCAATCCTCAATACTGAACCTTCAATCCTCAATACTCAATCCTCAATCCTCAATCCTCAATCCTCAGTAATCAATCCTCAATCTTCAATACTCAATCGTCATTCCTCAGTCCTCAATCCTCAATCCTCAATCCTCAATCTTCAATCCTCGGTCCTCAAACCTCAATCCTGAATCCTCAACCCTGAATCCTCAATCTTCAGCCCTCAGTCCTCAACAATCAGTGGTCAATCCTCAATCCTCAATAGAATATCATGAATTCACAGCTTTCAGTACTCAATACTCAACCTGCAATCTTCAAATCTCTATCCACAAACATCAATTCTCATCACTCAACCCTGAACGCTCAGACCTCAATGTTCAATCCTCAATCCTCAATTCTCAATCTTCAATCCTCAACACTGAAACTTCAATCCTCAATCCTCAATCCTCAATACTCAATCCTCAATCCTCAATCTTCAATCCTCAATCCCCAGTCCTCAATCTTCTATCCTCAATGCTCAATACTCAATCCTCAATCCTCAGTCCTCAATCCTCAATCCTCAACCCTCAAACCTCAATCCTCAACCGTCAGCCCTTGTCCTCAATCGTCAACACTCATTCCTCAATCCTCAATCTTCAATCCTCAATACTCAATATTCAATACTCAATCCTCAACCTTCAATCCTCAATCTTCAATACTCAATCCTCAATCCTCAATCCTCAATCCTCAATCCCCAATCCTCAATCCTCAACCTTCAATCCTCAATCCTCAGTCCTCAAACCTCAATCCTGAATCCTCAATCCTGAATCCTCAATCTTCAGCCCTCAGTCCTCAACAATCAGTGGTCAATCCTCAATCCTCAATAGAATATCATGAATTCACAGTTTTCAATACTCTATACTCAACCTGCATTCTTCAAATCTCTATCCACAAACATCAATTCTCATCACTCAACCCTCAACTCTCAGTCCCCAATCCTCAATATTCAAGCCTCAATCCTCAATCCTCAATCCACAATCCTCAACCTTCAGTCCTCAATACCCAATCCTCAATCTTCAATCCTCAATCCTCAATCCTCAATTCTCAATCCTCAATCCTCTGTCCTTAGTCCTCAAACCTCAATCCTGAACCCTCTGACCTCATCCTCAATCCTCAATCCTCAATCCACAATCCTCAATGTTCAATCCTCAATACTCAATCTTCAATCCTCAATCCTCAGTCCTCAAACCTCAATACTGAATCCTCAATCCTGAATCCTCAATCTTCAGCCCTCAGCCCTCAACATTCAGTTGTCAATCCTCAATCCTCAATAGAATATCCTTAATTCACAGTTTCAATACACAGTACTCAATCTGCAATCTTCAAATCTCTATCCAGAAACATCAATTCTCATCACTCAACCCTCAACACTCAGTACTCAATGTTCAATCCTCAATCCTCAATTCTGAATCTTCAATCCTCAATACTGAATCTTCAATCCTCAATCCTCAATCCTCAATCCTCAATCCTCAATCCTCACTCCTCAATCCTCAATCCTCAATCCTCAATCCTCAATCTTCAGTCCTCAATACTCAATCTTCAATCCTCAATACTCAATCCTCAATCCTCAATCCTCAATCCTCATTCTTCAATACTCAATACCCAATCCTCAATCTTCAATCCTCAATCCTCAATTACCAATTCTCAATGCTCTATCCTCAGACCTCAAACATCAATATTCAACCCTCAGTCATCGTCCTCAATCCACAACCCTCTATCCTCAGCCCTCAATCTTCAATCATCAATATTCAATCTTCAATCCTCAATCCTCAATACTCAATCCTCAATCCTCAATACTCAATCTTCACTCCTCAATCCTCAATCCTCAATCCTCAATGTTCAATCCTCAATACCCAATCCTCAGTCTTCAATCGTCAATCCTCAATCCTCAGTCCTCAATCCTCAATCCTCAATTCGCAGTCCTCAATAGTCGATCTTCAATCCTCAATACTCAATATTCGATCCTCAATCCTCAATCCTCAATCCTCAATCCTCATTCTTCAATCCTTAATACCCAACCCTCAACCTTCAATCCTCAATCCTCAATCCTGAATTCTCAATCCTCAATCCTCTGTCCTCAGTCCTCAAACCTCAATCCTCAACCCTCAGCCCTCATCCTCAATCCTCAGTCTTCAATCCTCAATCCTCAATCCTCAATCCTCAATCCTCAATCCTCAATCCTCAATCCTGAATCCTCAATCCTCAATCCTCAATCCTCAATCATCAATCCGCAATCTTCAATCCTCTATACTCAATCTTCAAACCTCAAACCTCAGTCCTCAAACCTCAATTCTGAATCCTCAATCCTGCATCCTCAAGCTTCAGCCCTCAGTCCTCGACAATCAGTTGTCAATCCTCAATCCTCAATAGAATATCCTCAATTCACAGTTTTCAGTACTCAATACTCAATCTGCAATCTTCAAATCCTTGTCCACACACATCAATTCTCATCACTCAAACCTGAACGCTCAGTCCTCAATGTTCAATCCTCAATCTTCAATTCTCAATCTTCAGTCCTCAATACTGAATCTTCAATACTCAATCCCCAATACTCAATCCTCGATCCTCAATCCTCAATCCTCAGTAATCAATCCTCAATCCTCAATACTCAATCGTCAGTCCTCAGTCCTCAATCCTCAACCCTCAATCCTCGTTCCTCAAACCTCAATCCTCCACCCTCAGCCCTCATCCTCAATTCTCAATTCTCAATACTCAATCCTCAATCCTCAAACTTCAATCCTCAATAATCAATCTCCAATCCTAGATCCTCAATCCCCAACCCTCAATCCTTAATCCTCAATCTTCAATCCTCAATCCTCAATCCTCAATCCTCATTCTTCAAACCTCAATACCCAATCCCCAATCTTAAATCCTCTATCCTCAATTCGCAATCCTCAATCCTCTGTCCTTAGTCCTCAAACCTCAATCCTCAACCCTCTGACCTCATCCCCAATCCTCAGTCCTCAATCCACAATCCTCAATGTTCAATCCTCAATACTCAATCTTCAATCCTCAATCCTCAGTCCTCAAACCTCAATTCTGAATCCTCAATCCTGAATCCTCAATCTTCAGCCCTCAGCCCTCAACATTCAGTTGTCAATCCTCAATCCTCAATAGAATATCCTTAATTCACAGTTTCAATACTCAGTACTCAATCTGCAATCTTCAAATCTCTATCCAGAAACATCAATTCTCATCACTCAACCCTCAACACTCAGTACTCAATACTCAATCCTCAATCCTCAATCCTCAATCCTCAGTAATCAATCCTCAATCTTCAATACTCAATCGTCATTCCTCAGTCCTCAATCCTCAATCCTCAATCCTCAATCTTCAATCCTCGGTCCTCAAACCTCAATCCTGAATCCTCAACCCTGAATCCTCAATCTTCAGCCCTCAGTCCTCAACAATCAGTGGTCAATCCTCAATCCTCAATAGAATATCATGAATTCACAGCTTTCAGTACTCAATACTCAACCTGCAATCTTCAAATCTCTATCCACAAACATCAATTCTCATCACTCAACCCTGAACGCTCAGACCTCAATGTTCAATCCTCAATCCTCAATTCTCAATCTTCAATCCTCAACACTGAAACTTCAATCCTCAATCCTCAATCCTCAATACTCAATCCTCAATCCTCAATCTTCAATCCTCAATCCCCAGTCCTCAATCTTCTATCCTCAATGCTCAATACTCAATCCTCAATCCTCAGTCCTCAATCCTCAATCCTCAACCCTCAAACCTCAATCCTCAACCGTCAGCCCTTGTCCTCAATCGTCAACACTCATTCCTCAATCCTCAATCTTCAATCCTCAATACTCAATATTCAATACTCAATCCTCAACCTTCAATCCTCAATCTTCAATACTCAATCCTCAATCCTCAATCCTCAATCCTCAATCCCCAATCCTCAATCCTCAACCTTCAATCCTCAATCCTCAGTCCTCAAACCTCAATCCTGAATCCTCAATCCTGAATCCTCAATCTTCAGCCCTCAGTCCTCAACAATCAGTGGTCAATCCTCAATCCTCAATAGAATATCATGAATTCACAGTTTTCAATACTCTATACTCAACCTGCATTCTTCAAATCTCTATCCACAAACATCAATTCTCATCACTCAACCCTCAACTCTCAGTCCCCAATCCTCAATATTCAAGCCTCAATCCTCAATCCTCAATCCACAATCCTCAACCTTCAGTCCTCAATACCCAATCCTCAATCTTCAATCCTCAATCCTCAATCCTCAATTCTGAATCCTCAATCCTCTGTCCTTAGTCCTCAAACCTCAATCCTGAACCCTCTGACCTCATCCTCAATCCTCAATCCTCAATCCACAATCCTCAATGTTCAATCCTCAATACTCAATCTTCAATCCTCAATCCTCAGTCCTCAAACCTCAATACTGAATCCTCAATCCTGAATCCTCAATCTTCAGCCCTCAGCCCTCAACATTCAGTTGTCAATCCTCAATCCTCAATAGAATATCCTTAATTCACAGTTTCAATACACAGTACTCAATCTGCAATCTTCAAATCTCTATCCAGAAACATCAATTCTCATCACTCAACCCTCAACACTCAGTACTCAATGTTCAATCCTCAATCCTCAATTCTGAATCTTCAATCCTCAATACTGAATCTTCAATCCTCAATCCTCAATCCTCAATCCTCAATCCTCAATCCTCACTCCTCAATCCTCAATCCTCAATCCTCAATCCTCAATCTTCAGTCCTCAATACTCAATCTTCAATCCTCAATACTCAATCCTCAATCCTCAATCCTCAATCCTCATTCTTCAATACTCAATACCCAATCCTCAATCTTCAATCCTCAATCCTCAATTACCAATTCTCAATGCTCTATCCTCAGACCTCAAACATCAATATTCAACCCTCAGTCATCGTCCTCAATCCACAACCCTCTATCCTCAGCCCTCAATCTTCAATCATCAATATTCAATCTTCAATCCTCAATCCTCAATACTCAATCCTCAATCCTCAATACTCAATCTTCACTCCTCAATCCTCAATCCTCAATCCTCAATGTTCAATCCTCAATACCCAATCCTCAGTCTTCAATCGTCAATCCTCAATCCTCAGTCCTCAATCCTCAATCCTCAATTCGCAGTCCTCAATAGTCGATCTTCAATCCTCAATACTCAATATTCGATCCTCAATCCTCAATCCTCAATCCTCAATCCTCATTCTTCAATCCTTAATACCCAACCCTCAACCTTCAATCCTCAATCCTCAATCCTGAATTCTCAATCCTCAATCCTCTGTCCTCAGTCCTCAAACCTCAATCCTCAACCCTCAGCCCTCATCCTCAATCCTCAGTCTTCAATCCTCAATCCTCAATCCTCAATCCTCAATCCTCAATCCTCAATCCTCAATCCTGAATCCTCAATCCTCAATCCTCAATCCTCAATCATCAATCCGCAATCTTCAATCCTCTATACTCAATCTTCAAACCTCAAACCTCAGTCCTCAAACCTCAATTCTGAATCCTCAATCCTGCATCCTCAAGCTTCAGCCCTCAGTCCTCGACAATCAGTTGTCAATCCTCAATCCTCAATAGAATATCCTCAATTCACAGTTTTCAATACTCAATACTCAATCTGCAATCTTCAAATCCTTGTCCACACACATCAATTCTCATCACTCAAACCTGAACGCTCAGTCCTCAATGTTCAATCCTCAATCTTCAATTCTCAATCTTCAGTCCTCAATACTGAATCTTCAATACTCAATCCCCAATACTCAATCCTCGATCCTCAATCCTCAATCCTCAGTAATCAATCCTCAATCCTCAATACTCAATCGTCAGTCCTCAGTCCTCAATCCTCAACCCTCAATCCTCGTTCCTCAAACCTCAATCCTCCACCCTCAGCCCTCATCCTCAATTCTCAATTCTCAATACTCAATCCTCAATCCTCAAACTTCAATCCTCAATAATCAATCTCCAATCCTAGATCCTCAATCCCCAACCCTCAATCCTTAATCCTCAATCTTCAATCCTCAATCCTCAATCCTCAATCCTCATTCTTCAAACCTCAATACCCAATCCCCAATCTTAAATCCTCTATCCTCAATTCGCAATCCTCAATCCTCTGTCCTTAGTCCTCAAACCTCAATCCTCAACCCTCTGACCTCATCCCCAATCCTCAGTCCTCAATCCACAATCCTCAATGTTCAATCCTCAATACTCAATCTTCAATCCTCAATCCTCAGTCCTCAAACCTCAATTCTGAATCCTCAATCCTGAATCCTCAATCTTCAGCCCTCAGCCCTCAACATTCAGTTGTCAATCCTCAATCCTCAATAGAATATCCTTAATTCACAGTTTCAATACTCAGTACTCAATCTGCAATCTTCAAATCTCTATCCAGAAACATCAATTCTCATCACTCAACCCTCAACACTCAGTACTCAATGTTCAATCCTCAATCCTCAATTCTGAATCTTCAATCCTCAATACTGAATCTTCAATCCTCAATCCTCAATCCTCAATCCTCAATCCTCAATCCTCACTCCTCAATCCTCAATCCTCAATCCTCAATCCTCAACCTTCAGTCCTCAATACTCAATCTTCAATCCTCAATACTCAATCCTCAATCCTCATTCCTCAATCCTCATTCTTCAATACTCAATACCCAATCCTCAATCTTCAATCCTCAATCCTCAATTACCAATTCTCAATGCTCTATCCTCAGACCTCAAACATCAATAATCAACCCTCAGTCATCGTCCTCAATCCACAACCCTCTATCCTCAACCCTCAATCTTCAATCATCAATATTCAATCTTCAATCCTCAATCCTCAATCCTCAATCCTCAATCCTCAATACTCAATCTTCACTCCTCAATCCTCAATCCTCAATCCTCAATGTTCAATCCTCAATACCCAATCCTCAGTCTTCAGTCGTCAATCCTCAATCCTCAATCCTCAATCCTCAACCCTCAACCCTCAGTATTCAAACCTAAATCCTGAATCCTCAATCCTGAATCCACAATCTTCAGCCCACAGTCCTCAACAATCAGTGATCAATCCTCAATCCTCAATAGAATATCATGAATTCACAGTTCTCAATACTCAATACTCAACCTGCAATCTTCAAATCTCTATCCACAAACATCAATCCTCATCACTCAACCCTCAACACTCAGTCCCCAATCCCCAATATTCAAGCCTCAATCCTCAATCCTCAATCCACAATCCTCAACCTTCAATCATCAATACTCAATCTTCAATCCTGAATCCTCAATCCTCAATCCTCAATCCTCAATTCGCAATCCTCAATAGTCGATCTTCAATCCTCAATACTCAATATTCGATCCTCAATCATCAATCCTCAATCCTCAATCCCCATTCTTCAACCCTCAATACCCAATCCTCAATCTTCAATCCTCAATCTTCAATTCTCAATTCTCAATCCTCAATCCTCAGACATCAAACATCATTATTCAACCATCAGTCCTCGTCCTCAATCCACAACACTCAATCCTCAACCCTCAATCTTCAATCATCAATATTCAATCTTCAATCCTCAATGCTCAATCCTCAATCCTCAATCCTCAATCCTCAATCTTCACTCCTCAATCCTCAATCCTCAATCCTCAATCCTCAACCTTGAGTCCTCAATACTCAATCTTCAATCCTCAATCCTGAATCCTCAATGTTCAATGCTCAATCCTCAACTATCAATCTTCAATCCTCAATTCTCAATCTTCGATCCTCAATCTTGAATCCTCAGTCCCCAATCCTCAATCTTCTATCCTCAATCCTCAATCCGCCCATCTTCAATCCTCAATACTCAATCTGCAATCCTCAATCCTCAATCCTCCATCCTCAACCCTCAATCCTCAAGCGTCAATCCTCAATCCTCAATCCTCAATCCTCAATCTTCAATCCTCAATTCTCAATCTTCAATCCTCAATCCTCAATTCTCAATCCTCAATACTCAATCCTCAAACCTCAAACCTCAATCCTCAATCCTCATTCTTCAATCCTCAATACCCAATCCTCAATCTTCAATCCTCAATACTCAATCTGCAATCTTCAATCCTCAATCCTCAATCGTCAATCCTCATTCTCCAATCCTCAATCCTCAGTCCTCAAACCTCAATTCTGAATCCTCAATCCTGCATCCTCAATCTTCAGCCCTCAGTCCTCAACATTCAGTTGTCAATCCTCAATCCTCAATAGAATATCCTTAATTCACAGTTTCAATACTCAATACTCAATCTGCAATCTTCAAATCTCTATCCAGAAACATCAATTCTCATCACTCAACCCTCAACACTCAGTACTCAATGTTCAATCCTCAATCCTCAATTCTGAATCTTCAATCCTCAATACTGAATCTTCAATCCTCAATCCTCAATACTCGATCCTCAATCCTCAATCCTCACTCCTCAATCCTCAATCCTCAATCCTCAATCCTCAATCCTCAATCTTCAGTCCTCAATACTCAATCTTCAATCCTCAATACTCAATCCTCAATCCTGATTCCTCAATCCTCATTCTTCAATACTCAATACCCAATCCTCAATCTTCAATCCTCAATCCTCAATTACCAATTCTCAATGCTCTATCCTCAGACCTCAAACATCAATATTCAACCCTCAGTCATCGTCCTCAATCCACAACCCTCTATCCTCAACCCTCAGTCTTCAATCATCAATATTCAATCCTCAATCCTCAATCCTCAATCCTCAATCCTCAATCTTCAATTCTCAATCCTCAATCCTCAATCCTCAACACTCAATCTTCAATACTCAATACTCAATCTTCAATCCTCAATCCTGAATCCTCAATCCTCAATCCTCAGTCCTGTATCCTCATTCCTCAATCCTCAATACCCAATCCTTAGTCTTCAATCCTCAATCCTCAATCCTCAATCCTCAGTCTCCAATCCTCAATCCTCAGTCCTCAAACCTCAATTCTGAATCCTCAATCCTACATCCTCAATCTTCAGCCGTCAGTCCTCAACAATCAGTTGTCAATCCTCAATCCCCAATAGAATATCCTCAATTCACAGTTTTCAATACTCAATACTCAATCTGCAATCTTCAAATCTCTATCCACAAACATCAATTCTCATCACTCAACCCTGAACGCTCAGACCTCAATGTTCAATTCTCAATCCTCAATTCACAATCTTCAATCCTCAATACTGAACCTTCAATCCTCAATACTCAATCCTCAATCCTCAATCCTCAATCCTCAGTAATCAATCCTCAATCTTCAATACTCAATCGTCATTCCTCAGTCCTCAATCCTCAATCCTCAATCCTCGTTCCTCACACCTCAATCCTCAACCCTCAGTCCTCATCCTCAATTCTCAATTCTCAATCCTCAATCCTCAATCCTCAATCTTCAATCCTCAATAATCAATCTCCAATCCTAGATCCTCAATCCCCAATCTTCAATCCTTAATCCTGAATCTTCAATCCTCAATCCCCAGTCCTCAATCTTCAATCCTCAATGCTCAATCCTCAATCCTCAGTCCTCAGTCCTCAATCCTCAATCCTCAACCATCAAACCTCAATCCTCAACCGTCAGTCCTCGTCCTCAATCGTCAACACTCAATCCTCAATCCTCAATCTTCAATCCTCAATACTCAATATTCAATACTCAATCCCCAATCTTCAATCCTCAGTCTTCAATCCTCAATCCTCAATTCTCAAACCTCAATCCTCAATCCGCAATCCTCAATCCTCAATCCTCAATCCTCAATCCTCATTCTTCAATCCTCAATACCCAATCCTCAATCTTCAATCCTCAATCCTCAATCCTCAATCCTCAATCCTCAATCCTCAGTCCTCAATCTTCAATCCTCAATACACAATATCCAATCCTCAATCCTCAATCCTCAATCCTCAATCCTCAATCCTCAGTCTTCAATCCTCAACACCCAATCCTCAATCTTCAATCCTCAATCCTCAATCCTCAATTCTCAATCCTCAATCCTCAATCCTCAATGTTCTATCCTCAATCCGCAATCCTCAACCTTCAATCCTCAATCCTCAATCCTCAATCCTCAATCCTGAATCCTCAATCCTCAGTCCTCAAACCCCAATCCTGTATCCACAATCCTGAACGCTCAATCTTCAGCCCTCAGACCTCAACAATCAGTTGTGAATCCTCAATCCTCAATAGAATATCCACAATTCAAAGGTTTCAATGCTCAATACTCAGCCTGCAATCTTCAAATCTCTATCCACAAACATCAATTCTCATCACACAACCCTCAACACTCAGTCCTCAATGTTCAATCCTCAATCTTCAATTCTCAATCTTCAATCCTCAATACTGAATCTTCAATACTCAATCCCCAATACTCAATCCTCAATCCTGAATCCTCAATCCTCAGTAATCAATCCTCAATCCTCAATACTCAATCGTCAGTCCTCAGTCCTCAATCCTCAACCCTCAATCCTCGTTCCTCAAACCTCAATCCTCAACCCTCAGCCCTCATCCTCAATTCTCAATTCTCAATACTCAATCCTCAATCCTCAAACCTCAATCCTCAATAATCAATCTCCAATCCTAGATCCTCAATCCCCAATCCTCAATCCTTAATCCTCAATCTTCAATCCTCAATCCCCAGTCCTCAATCTTCAATCCTCAATGCTCAATCCTCAATCTTCAATCCTCAGTCCTCAATCCTCAATCCTCAACCCTCAAACCTCAATCCTCAGCCGTCAGTCCTCGTCCTCAATCCTCAACCCTCAATCCTCAATCCACAATCTTCAATCCTCAATACTCAATATTCAATCCTCAATCCTCAATCCTCAATCCTCAATCCTCAATCTTCAATCCTCAATCCTCAATCCTCAATCCTCAATCCTCATTCTTCAACCCTCAATAACCAATCCACAATCTTAAATCCTCTATCCTCAATTCGCAATCCTCAATCCTCAATCCTCAGGCCTCAAGTATCAATACTCAATCCTCAGTCCTCGTCCTCAATCCACAACCTTCAATCCTCAATCCACAATCTTCATTCATCAATATTCAGCCTTCAATCCTCAATCCTCAATCGTCAATACTCAATCCTCAATCCTCAATGTTCAATCCTCAATACCCAATCCTCAGTCTTCAATCCTCAGTCTTCAATCCTCAATCCTCAATCCTCAATCCTCAATCCTCATTCTTCAACCCTCAATAACCAATCCTCAATCTTAAATCCTCTATCCTCAATTCGCAATCCTCAATCCTCAATCCCCAGGCCTCAAGTATCAATACTCAACCCTCAGTCCTCGTCATCAATCCACAACCTTCAATCCTCAATGTTCAATCATCAATACCCAATCCTCAGTCTTCAATCCTCAATCCTCAATCGTCAGGCTTCAATGCTCAATACTCAATCTGCAATCCTCAATCCTCAATCCTCAATCCTCAATCCCCATTCTTCAACCCTCAATACCCAATCCTCAATCTTCAATCCTCAATCTTCAATTCTCAATTCTCAATCCTCAATCCTCAGACATCAAACATCAATATTCAACCATCAGCCCTCGTCCTCAATCCCCAACCCTCAATCTTCAATCATCAATATTCAATCTTCAATCCTCAATACTCAATCCTCAATCCTCAATCCTCAATCCTCAATCTTCACTCCTCAATCCTCAATCCTCAATCCTCAATCCTCAACCTTGAGTCCTCAATACTCAATTTTCAATCCTCAATCCTCAATCCTCAATCCTCAATCCTCAATCCTCAATCCTCAATCCTCAATCCTCATTCTTCAATCCTCAATAACCAATCCTCAATCTTCAATCCTCAATCCTCAATCCTCAATCCTCAATCCTCAATCCTCAGCCCTCATCCTCAATCCTCAATCCTCAATCCTCAATCCTCAATCTTCAATCCTCAATACTCAACCTTCAATAATCAATCCACAATTCTCAATCCTCAATACTCAACCCTCAATCGTCAATCCTCAATCCCCAATCCTCTATCTTCAATTCTCAATCCTCAATCCTCTAATCCTCAACACTCAATCTTAAATACTCAATACTCAATCTTCAATCCTCAATCCTTAATCCTCAATCCTCAATCCTCAGTCCTCTATCCTCATTCCTCAATCCACAATACCCAATCCTCAGTCTTCAATCCTCAATCCTCAATCCTCAATCCTCATTCTCCAATCCTCAATCCTAAGTCCTCAAACCTCAATTCTGAATCCTCAATCCTACATCCTCAACCTTCAGCACTCAGTCCTCAACAATCAGTTGTCAATCCTCAATCCCCAATAGAATATCCTCAATTCACAGTTTTCAATACTCAATACTCAATCTGCAATCTTCAAATCTCTATCCACAAACATCAATTCTCATCACTCAACCCTGAACGCTCAGACCTCAATGTTCAATTCTCAATCCTCAATTCACAATCTTCAATCCTCAATACTGAACCTTCAATCCTCAATACTCAATCCTCAATCCTTAATCCTCAATCCTCAATCCTCAGTCCTCTATCCTCATTCCTCAATCCACAATACCCAATCCTCAGTCTTCAATCCTCAATCCTCAATCCTCAATCCTCATTCTCCAATCCTCAATCCTAAGTCCTCAAACCTCAATTCTGAATCCTCAATCCTACATCCTCAACCTTCAGCACTCAGTCCTCAACAATCAGTTGTCAATCCTCAATCCCCAATAGAATATCCTCAATTCACAGTTTTCAATACTCAATACTCAATCTGCAATCTTCAAATCTCTATCCACAAACATCAATTCTCATCACTCAACCCTGAACGCTCAGACCTCAATGTTCAATTCTCAATCCTCAATCCTCAATCCTCAATCCTCAATCCTCAATCCTCAATCGTCAATCTTCAATCCTCAATACTCAATCTTCAATCCTCAATACGCAATCCTCAATTCTCAATCCTCATTCTTCAATCCTCAATACCCAATCCTCAACCTTCAATCCTCAATCCTCAATCCTCAATCCTCAATCCTCAATCTTCAATCCTCAGTCCCAAATCCTCAATCTTCAATACTCACTCCTCAATCCTCAATCTTCAATCCTCAATACTCAGTCTTCAATCCTCAATCCTCAATCCTCAATCCTCAATCCTCAATCCTCATTCTTCAATCCTCAATACCCAATCCTCAATCTTCAATCCTCAACCCTCAATCCTCAACTCTAAATCCTCAATCCTCAATCCTCAATCCTCAATCCTCAATCCTCAATGTTCAATCCGCAATACCCAATCCTCAATCCTCAATCCTCAGACCTCAAACATCAATACTCAACCCTCAGTCCTCGTCCTCAATCCACAACCCTCAATCCTGGATCCTCAATCTTCAATCATCAATATTCAATCTTCAATCTACAATCCTCAATCCTCAATACTCAATCCTCAATCCTCAATGTTCTATCCTCAATACGCAATCCTCAACCTTCAATCATCAATCCTCAATCCTCAATCCTCAATCCTGTATCCTCAATCCTCAATCCTCATTCTTCAATCCTCAATACCCAATCCTCAATCTTAAATACTCTATCCTCAATTCGCAATCCTCAATCCTCAATTCTCAGGCCTCAAGTATCAATACTCAACCCTCAGTCCTCGTCCTCAATCCACAACCTTCAATCCTCAATCCACAATTTTCATTCATCAATATTCAACCTTCAATCCTCAATCCTCAATCGTCAATCCTCAATCCTCAATCCTCAATGTTCAATCCTCAATACCCAATCCTCAGTCTTCAATCCTCAATCCTTAATCCTCAATCCTCAATCCTCAATCCTCAGTCCTCGGTCCTCAAACCTCAATCCTGAATCCTCAACCCTGAATCCTCAATCTTCAGCCCTCAGTCCTGAACAATCAGTGGTCAATCCTCAATCCTCAATAGAATATCATGAATTCACAGTTTTCAATACTCAATACTCAACCTGCAATCTTCAAATCTCTATCCACAAACATCAATTCTCATCACTCAACCCTGAACGCTCAGACCTGAATTATCAATCCTCAATCCTCAATTCTCAATCTTCAATCCTCAACACTGAACCTTCAATCCTCAATCCTCAATACTCAATCCTCAATCCTCAATCCTCAGTAATCAGTCCTCAATCTTCAATACTCAATCGTCATTCCTCAGTCCTCATTCCTCAATCCTCAATCCTCGTTCCTCAAACCTCAATCCTCAACCTTCAGTCCTCATCCTCAATTCTCAATTCTCAATCCTCAATCCTCAATCCTCAATCTTCAATTCTCAATAATCAATCTCCAACCCTAGATCCTCAATCCCCAATCTTCAATCCTTAATCCTCAATCTTCAATCCTCAATCCCCAGTCCTCAATCTTCAATCCTCAATGTTCAATCCTCAATCCTCAATCCTCAGTCCTCAATCCTCAATCCTAAACCCTCAAACCTCAATCCTCAACCGTCAGTCCTCGTCCTCAATCGTCAACACTCAATCCTCAATCCTCAATCTTCAATCCTCAATACTCAATATTCAATACTCAATCCTCACTCTTCAATCCTCAATCTTCAATCCTCAATCCTCAATCCTCAATCCTCAATCCTCAATCCTCAATCCTCAATCCTCAATCCTCATTCTTCAATCCTCAATACCCAATCCTCAATCTTCAATCCTTAATCCTCAATCCTCAATCCTCAATCCTCAATCCTCAGCCCTCATCCTCAATCCTCAATCCTCAATCCTCAATCCTCAATCTTCAATCCTCAATACTCAACCTTCAATAATCAATCCTCAATTCTCAATCCTCAATACTCAATCCTTAATCGTCAATCCTCAATCCCCAATCCTCAATCTTCAATTCTCAATCCTCAATCCTCTAATCCTCAACACTCAATCTTCAATACTCAATACTCAATCTTCAATCCTCAATCCTTAATCCTCAATCCTCAATCCTCAGTCCTCTATCCTCATTCCTCAATCCACAATACCCAATCCTCAGTCTTCAATACTCAATCCTCAATCCTCAATCCTCATTCACCAATCCTCAATCCTCGGTCCTCAAACCTCAATCCTCAACCTTCAGTCCTCATCCTCAATTCGCAATACCCAATCCTCAATCCTCAATCCTCATTCTTCAATCCTCAATACCCAATCCTCAATCTTCAATCCTCAATCCTCAATCCTCAACTCTAAATCCTCAATCCTCTATCCTCAATCCTCAATCATCAATACTCAATGTTCAATCCGCAATACCCAATCCTCAATCCTCAATCATCAGACCTCAAACATCAATACTCAACCCTCAGTCCTCGTCCTCAATCCACAACCCTCAATCCTCGATCCTCAATCTTCAATCATCAATATTCAGCCTTCAATCCTCAATCCTCAATCGTCACTACTCAATCCTCAATCCTCAATGTTCAATCCTCAATACCCAATCCTCAGTCTTCAATCCTCAATCCTAAATCCTCAATCCTCAATCCTCAATCCTCAATCCTCAATCCTCAATCCTCAATCCCCAATCCTCAATCCTCAACCTTCAATCCTCAATGTTCAATCCTCAATACCCAATCCTCAGTCTTCAATCCTCAATCCTCAATCCTCAGTCCTCAATCCTCAATCCTCAATCCTCAGTCCTCAAACCTCAATCCTGAATCCTCAATCCTGAATCCTCAATCTTCAGCCCTCAGTCCTCAACAATCAGTGGTCAATCCTCAATCCTCAATAGAATATCATGAATTCACAGTTTTCGATACTCTATACTCAACCAGCATTCTTCAAATCTCTATCCACAAACATCAATTCTCATCACTCAACCCTCAACACTCAGTCCCCAATCCTCAATCTTCAAACCTCAATCCTCAATCCTCAATCCTCAATCCTCAGTCTTCAACCCTCAATACTCATTCTTCAATCCTCAATCCTCAATCCTCGGTCCTCAATCCTCAATCGTCAATCTCCAATCCTGAATACTCAATCTTCAATCCTCAATCCTCAGTCCTCAATCCTCAATCCTCAATCCTCATACTTCAATCCTCAATACCCAATACTCAATCTTCAATCCTCAATACTCAATCTGCAACCTTCAATCCTCAATCCTCAATCCTCAATCCTCATTCTCCAGTCCTCAATCCTCAGTCCTCAAACCTCAATTCTGAATCCTCAATCCTGCATCCTCAATCTTCAGCCCTCAGTCCTCAACAATCAGTTGTCAATCCTCAATCCCCAATAGAATATCCTCAATTCACAGTTTTCAATACTAAATACTCAATCTGCAATCTTCAAATCTCTATCCACAAACATCAATTCTCATCACTCAACCCTGAACGCTCAGACCTCAGTGTTCAATCCTCAATCCTCAATTCTCAATCCTCAATCCTCAATACTCAGTAATCAATCCTCAAACTTCAATACTCAATCCTCAATCCTCAATCCTCAATCTTCAATCCTCAGTCCCAAATCCTCAATCTTCAATACTCACTCCTCAATCCTCATTCTTCAATCCTCAATACCCAATCCTCAATCTTCAGTCCTCAATCCTCAATTCTCAATACTCAATCCTCAATCTTCAATCCTCAATCCTCAATCCTCAATCCTCAATCCTCAATCTTCAATCCTCAATACTCAATCTTCAATCCTCAATCCTTAATCCTCAATCCTCAATCCTCAATCCTCAATCCCCAATCCTCAATCCTCAATCCTCAATCGTCAATCTTCAATCCACAATACTCAATCTTCAATCCTCAATACGCAATCCTCAATCCTCAATCCTCATTCTTCAATCCTCAATACCCAATCCTCAACCTTCAATACTCAATCCTCAATCCTCAATCCTCAATCCTCAATCCTCAGTAATCAGTCCTCAATTCTCAATCCTCAATACTCAATCCTCAATCTTCAATCCTCAATAATCAATCTCCAATCCTAGATCCTCAATCCCCAATCTTCAATCCTTATTCCTGAATCTTCAATCCTCAATCCCCAGTCCTCAGTCTTCAATCCTCAATGCCCAATCCTCAATCCTCAATCCTCAGTCCTCAATCCTCAATCCTAAACCCTCAAACCTCAATCCTCAACCGTCAGTCCTCGTCCTCAATCGTCAACACTCAATCCTCAACCCTCAACCTTCAATCCTCAATACTCAATATTCAATACTCAATCCTCACTCTTCAATCCTCAATCTTCAATCCTCAATCCTCAATCCTCAATCCTCAATCCTCAATCCTCAATCCTCAATCCTCAATCCTCATTCTTCAATCCTCAATAACCAATCCTCAATCTTCAATCCTCAATCCTCAATCCTCAATCCTCAATCCTCAATCCTCAGCCCTCATCCTCAATCCTCAATCCTCAATCCTCAATCCTCAATCTTCAATCCTCAATACTCAACCTTCAATAATCAATCCACAATTCTCAATCCTCAATACTCAACCCTCAATCGTCAATCCTCAATCCCCAATCCTCTATCTTCAATTCTCAATCCTCAATCCTCTAATCCTCAACACTCAATCTTAAATACTCAATACTCAATCTTCAATCCTCAATCCTTAATCCTCAATCCTCAATCCTCAGTCCTCTATCCTCATTCCTCAATCCACAATACCCAATCCTCAGTCTTCAATCCTCAATCCTCAATCCTCAATCCTCATTCTCCAATCCTCAATCCTAAGTCCTCAAACCTCAATTCTGAATCCTCAATCCTACATCCTCAACCTTCAGCACTCAGTCCTCAACAATCAGTTGTCAATCCTCAATCCCCAATAGAATATCCTCAATTCACAGTTTTCAATACTCAATACTCAATCTGCAATCTTCAAATCTCTATCCACAAACATCAATTCTCATCACTCAACCCTGAACGCTCAGACCTCAATGTTCAATTCTCAATCCTCAATTCACAATCTTCAATCCTCAATACTGAACCTTCAATCCTCAATACTCAATCCTCAATCCTCAATCCTCAATCCTCAGTAATCAATCCTCAATCTTCAATACTCAATCGTCATTCCTCAGTCCTCAATCCTCAATCCTCAATCCTCAATCTTCAATCCTCGGTCCTCAAACCTCAATCCTGAATCCTCAACCCTGAATCCTCAATCTTCAGCCCTCAGTCCTCAACAATCAGTGGTCAATCCTCAATCCTCAATAGAATATCATGAATTCACAGCTTTCAGTACTCAATACTCAACCTGCAATCTTCAAATCTCTATCCACAAACATCAATTCTCATCACTCAACCCTGAACGCTCAGACCTCAATGTTCAATCCTCAATCCTCAATTCTCAATCTTCAATCCTCAACACTGAAACTTCAATCCTCAATCCTCAATCCTCAATACTCAATCCTCAATCCTCAATCTTCAATCCTCAATCCCCAGTCCTCAATCTTCTATCCTCAATGCTCAATACTCAATCCTCAATCCTCAGTCCTCAATCCTCAATCCTCAACCCTCAAACCTCAATCCTCAACCGTCAGCCCTTGTCCTCAATCGTCAACACTCATTCCTCAATCCTCAATCTTCAATCCTCAATACTCAATATTCAATACTCAATCCTCAACCTTCAATCCTCAATCTTCAATACTCAATCCTCAATCCTCAATCCTCAATCCTCAATCCCCAATCCTCAATCCTCAACCTTCAATCCTCAATCCTCAGTCCTCAAACCTCAATCCTGAATCCTCAATCCTGAATCCTCAATCTTCAGCCCTCAGTCCTCAACAATCAGTGGTCAATCCTCAATCCTCAATAGAATATCATGAATTCACAGTTTTCAATACTCTATACTCAACCTGCATTCTTCAAATCTCTATCCACAAACATCAATTCTCATCACTCAACCCTCAACTCTCAGTCCCCAATCCTCAATATTCAAGCCTCAATCCTCAATCCTCAATCCACAATCCTCAACCTTCAGTCCTCAATACCCAATCCTCAATCTTCAATCCTCAATCCTCAATCCTCAATTCTCAATCCTCAATCCTCTGTCCTTAGTCCTCAAACCTCAATCCTGAACCCTCTGACCTCATCCTCAATCCTCAATCCTCAATCCACAATCCTCAATGTTCAATCCTCAATACTCAATCTTCAATCCTCAATCCTCAGTCCTCAAACCTCAATACTGAATCCTCAATCCTGAATCCTCAATCTTCAGCCCTCAGCCCTCAACATTCAGTTGTCAATCCTCAATCCTCAATAGAATATCCTTAATTCACAGTTTCAATACACAGTACTCAATCTGCAATCTTCAAATCTCTATCCAGAAACATCAATTCTCATCACTCAACCCTCAACACTCAGTACTCAATGTTCAATCCTCAATCCTCAATTCTGAATCTTCAATCCTCAATACTGAATCTTCAATCCTCAATCCTCAATCCTCAATCCTCAATCCTCAATCCTCACTCCTCAATCCTCAATCCTCAATCCTCAATCCTCAATCTTCAGTCCTCAATACTCAATCTTCAATCCTCAATACTCAATCCTCAATCCTCAATCCTCAATCCTCATTCTTCAATACTCAATACCCAATCCTCAATCTTCAATCCTCAATCCTCAATTACCAATTCTCAATGCTCTATCCTCAGACCTCAAACATCAATATTCAACCCTCAGTCATCGTCCTCAATCCACAACCCTCTATCCT
Source organism: Calliopsis andreniformis (assembly GCF_051401765.1). Lineage (NCBI taxonomy): Eukaryota > Metazoa > Arthropoda > Insecta > Hymenoptera > Andrenidae > Calliopsis > Calliopsis andreniformis. Next base: position 150,687 of record NW_027480540.1, read on the forward strand.
CAGCCCTCAATCTTCAATCATCAATATTCAATCTTCAATCCTCAATCCTCAATACTCAATCCTCAATCCTCAATACTCAATCTTCACTCCTCAATCCTCAATCCTCAATCCTCAATGTTCAATCCTCAATACCCAATCCTCAGTCTTCAATCGTCAATCCTCAATCCTCAGTCCTCAATCCTCAATCCTCAATTCGCAGTCCTCAATAGTCGATCTTCAATCCTCAATACTCAATATTCGATCCTCAATCCTCAATCCTCAATCCTCAATCCTCATTCTTCAATCCTTAATACCCAACCCTCAACCTTCAATCCTCAATCCTCAATCCTGAATTCTCAATCCTCAATCCTCTGTCCTCAGTCCTCAAACCTCAATCCTCAACCCTCAGCCCTCATCCTCAATCCTCAGTCTTCAATCCTCAATCCTCAATCCTCAATCCTCAATCCTCAATCCTCAATCCTCAATCCTGAATCCTCAATCCTCAATCCTCAATCCTCAATCCTCAATCCGCAATCTTCAATCCTCTATACTCAATCTTCAAACCTCAAACCTCAGTCCTCAAACCTCAATTCTGAATCCTCAATCCTGCATCCTCAAGCTTCAGCCCTCAGTCCTCGACAATCAGTTGTCAATCCTCAATCCTCAATAGAATATCCTCAATTCACAGTTTTCAATACTCAATACTCAATCTGCAATCTTCAAATCCTTGTCCACACACATCAATTCTCATCACTCAAACCTGAACGCTCAGTCCTCAATGTTCAATCCTCAATCTTCAATTCTCAATCTTCAGTCCTCAATACTGAATCTTCAATACTCAATCCCCAATACTCAATCCTCGATCCTCAATCCTCAATCCTCAGTAATCAATCCTCAATCCTCAATACTCAATCGTCAGTCCTCAGTCCTCAATCCTCAACCCTCAATCCTCGTTCCTCAAACCTCAATCCTCCACCCTCAGCCCTCATCCTCAATTCTCAATTCTCAATACTCAATCCTCAATCCTCAAACTTCAATCCTCAATAATCAATCTCCAATCCTAGATCCTCAATCCCCAACCCTCAATCCTTAATCCTCAATCTTCAATCCTCAATCCTCAATCCTCAATCCTCATTCTTCAAACCTCAATACCCAATCCCCAATCTTAAATCCTCTATCCTCAATTCGCAATCCTCAATCCTCTGTCCTTAGTCCTCAAACCTCAATCCTCAACCCTGTGACTTCATCCCCAATCCTCAATCCTCAATCCACAATCCTCAATGTTCAATCCTCAATACTCAATCTTCAATCCTCAATCCTCAGTCCTCAAACCTCAATTCTGAATCCTCAATCCTGAATCCTCAATCTTCAGCCCTCAGCCCTCAACATTCAGTTGTCAATCCTCAATCCTCAATAGAATATCCTTAATTCACAGTTTCAATACTCAGTACTCAATCTGCAATCTTCAAATCTCTATCCAGAAACATCAATTCTCATCACTCAACCCTCAACACTCAGTACTCAATGTTCAATCCTCAATCCTCAATTCTGAATCTTCAATCCTCAATACTGAATCTTCAATCCTCAATCCTCAATCCTCAATCCTCAATCCTCAATCCTCACTCCTCAATCCTCAATCCTCAATCCTCAATCCTCAACCTTCAGTCCTCAATACTCAATCTTCAATCCTCAATACTCAATCCTCAATCCTCATTCCTCAATCCTCATTCTTCAATACTCAATACGCAATCCTCAATCTTCAATCCTCAATCCTCAATTACCAATTCTCAATGCTCTATCCTCAGACCTCAAACATCAATAATCAACCCTCAGTCATCGTCCTCAATCCACAACCCTCTATCCTCAACCCTCAATCTTCAATCATCAATATTCAATCTTCAATCCTCAATCCTCAATCCTCAATCCTCAATCCTCAATACTCAATCTTCACTCCTCAATCCTCAATCCTCAATCCTCAATGTTCAATCCTCAATACCCAATCCTCAGTCTTCAGTCGTCAATCCTCAATCCTCAATCCTCAATCCTCAACCCTCAACCCTCAGTATTCAAACCTAAATCCTGAATCCTCAATCCTGAATCCACAATCTTCAGCCCACAGTCCTCAACAATCAGTGATCAATCCTCAATCCTCAATAGAATATCATGAATTCACAGTTCTCAATACTCAATACTCAACCTGCAATCTTCAAATCTCTATCCACAAACATCAATCCTCATCACTCAACCCTCAACACTCAGTCCCCAATCCCCAATATTCAAGCCTCAATCCTCAATCCTCAATCCACAATCCTCAACCTTCAATCATCAATACTCAATCTTCAATCCTGAATCCTCAATCCTCAATCCTCAATCCTCAATTCGCAATCCTCAATAGTCGATCTTCAATCCTCAATACTCAATATTCGATCCTCAATCCTCAATCCTCAATCCTCAATCCCCATTCTTCAACCCTCAATACCCAATCCTCAATCTTCAATCCTCAATCTTCAATTCTCAATTCTCAATCCTCAATCCTCAGACATCAAACATCATTATTCAACCATCAGTCCTCGTCCTCAATCCACAACACTCAATCCTCAACCCTCAATCTTCAATCATCAATATTCAATCTTCAATCCTCAATGCTCAATCCTCAATCCTCAATCCTCAATCCTCAATCTTCACTCCTCAATCCTCAATCCTCAATCCTCAATCCTCAACCTTGAGTCCTCAATACTCATCTTCAATCCTCAATCCTGAATCCTCAATGTTCAATGCTCAATCCTCAACTATCAATCTTCAATCCTCAATTCTCAATCTTCGATCCTCAATCTTGAATCCTCAGTCCCCAATCCTCAATCTTCTATCCTCAATCCTCAATCCGCCCATCTTCAATCCTCAATACTCAATCTGCAATCCTCAATCCTTAATCCTCCATCCTCAACCCTCAATCCTCAAGCGTCAATCCTCAATCCTCAATCCTCAATCCTCAATCTTCAATCCTCAATTCTCAATCTTCAATCCTCAATCCTCAATTCTCAATCCTCAATACTCAATCCTCAAACCTCAAACCTCAATCCTCAATCCTCATTCTTCAATCCTCAATACCCAATCCTCAATCTTCAATCCTCAATACTCAATCTGCAATCTTCAATCCTCAATCCTCAATCGTCAATCCTCATTCTCCAATCCTCAATCCTCAGTCCTCAAACCTCAATTCTGAATCCTCAATCCTGCATCCTCAATCTTCAGCCCTCAGTCCTCAACATTCAGTTGTCAATCCTCAATCCTCAATAGAATATCCTTAATTCACAGTTTCAATACTCAATACTCAATCTGCAATCTTCAAATCTCTATCCAGAAACATCAATTCTCATCACTCAACCCTCAACACTCAGTACTCAATGTTCAATCCTCAATCCTCAATTCTGAATCTTCAATCCTCAATACTGAATCTTCAATCCTCAATCCTCAATACTCGATCCTCAATCCTCAATCCTCACTCCTCAATCCTCAATCCTCAATCCTCAATCCTCAATCTTCAGTCCTCAATACTCAATCTTCAATCCTCAATACTCAATCCTCAATCCTGATTCCTCAATCCTCATTCTTCAATACTCAATACCCAATCCTCAATCTTCAATCCTCAATCCTCAATTACCAATTCTCAATGCTCTATCCTTAGACCTCAAACATCAATATTCAACCCTCAGTCATCGTCCTCAATCCACAACCCTCTATCCTCAACCCTCAGTCTTCAATCATCAATATTCAATCCTCAATCCTCAATCCGCAATCCTCAATCCTCAATCTTCAATTCTCAATCCTCAATCCTCAATCCTCAACACTCAATCTTCAATACTCAATACTCAATCTTCAATCCTCAATCCTGAATCCTCAATCCTCAATCCTCAGTCCTGTATCCTCATTCCTCAATCCTCAATACCCAATCCTTAGTCTTCAATCCTCAATCCTCAATCCTCAATCCTCAGTCTCCAATCCTCAATCCTCAGTCCTCAAACCTCAATTCTGAATCCTCAATCCTACATCCTCAATCTTCAGCCGTCAGTCCTCAACAATCAGTTGTCAATCCTCAATCCCCAATAGAATATCCTCAATTCACAGTTTTCAATACTCAATACTCAATCTGCAATCTTCAAATCTCTATCCACAAACATCAATTCTCATCACTCAACCCTGAACGCTCAGACCTCAATGTTCAATTCTCAATCCTCAATTCACAATCTTCAATCCTCAATACTGAACCTTCAATCCTCAATACTCAATCCTCAATCCTCAATCCTCAATCCTCAGTAATCAATCCTCAATCTTCAATACTCAATCGTCATTCCTCAGTCCTCAATCCTCAATCCTCAATCCTCGTTCCTCACACGTCAATCCTCAACCCTCAGTCCTCATCCTCAATTCTCAATTCTCAATCCTCAATACTCAATCCTCAATCTTCAATCCTCAATAATCAATCTCCAATCCTAGATCCTCAATCCCCAATCTTCAATCCTTAATCCTGAATCTTCAATCCTCAATCCCCAGTCCTCAATCTTCAATCCTCAATGCTCAATCCTCAATCCTCAGTCCTCAGTCCTCAATCCTCAATCCTCAACCATCAAACCTCAATCCTCAACCGTCAGTCCTCGTCCTCATTCGTCAACACTCAATCCTCAATCCTCAATCTTCAATCCTCAATACTCAATATTCAATACTCAATCCCCAATCTTCAATCCTCAGTCTTCAATCCTCAATCCTCAATTCTCAAACCTCAATCCTCAATCCGCAATCCTCAATCCTCAATCCTCAATCCTCAATCCTCATTCTTCAATCCTCAATACCCAATCCTCAATCTTCAATCCTCAATCCTCAATCCTCAATCCTCAATCCTCAATCCTCAGTCCTCAATCTTCAATCCTCAATACACAATATCCAATCCTCAATCCTCAATCCTCAATCCTCAATCCTCAGTCTTCAATCCTCAACACCCAATCCTCAATCTTCAATCCTCAATCCTCAATCCTCAATTCTCAATCCTCAATCCCCAATCCTCAATGTTCTATCCTCAATCCGCAATCCTCAACCTTCAATCCTCAATCCTCAATCCTCAATCCTCAATCCTGAATCCTCAATCCTCAGTCCTCAAACCCCAATCCTGTATCCACAATCCTGAACGCTCAATCTTCAGCCCTCAGACCTCAACAATCAGTTGTGAATCCTCAATCCTCAATAGAATATCCACAATTCAAAGGTTTCAATGCTCAATACTCAGCCTGCAATCTTCAAATCTCTATCCACAAACATCAATTCTCATCACACAACCCTCAACACTCAGTCCTCAATGTTCAATCCTCAATCTTCAATTCTCAATCTTCAATCCTCAATACTGAATCTTCAATACTCAATCCCCAATACTCAATCCTCAATCCTGAATCCTCAATCCTCAGTAATCAATCCTCAATCCTCAATACTCAATCGTCAGTCCTCAGTCCTCAATCCTCAACCCTCAATCCTCGTTCCTCAAACCTCAATCCTCAACCCTCAGCCCTCATCCTCAATTCTCAATTCTCAATACTCAATCCTCAATCCTCAAACCTCAATCCTCAATAATCAATCTCCAATCCTAGATCCTCAATCCCCAATCCTCAATCCTTAATCCTCAATCTTCAATCCTCAATCCCCAGTCCTCAATCTTCAATCCTCAATGCTCAATCCTCAATCTTCAATCCTCAGTCCTCAATCCTCAATCCTCAACCCTCAAACCTCAATCCTCAGCCGTCAGTCCTCGTCCTCAATCCTCAACCCTCAATCCTCAATCCACAATCTTCAATCCTCAATACTCAATATTCAATCCTCAATCCTCAATCCTCAATCCTCAATCCTCAATCTTCAATCCTCAATCCTCAATCCTCAATCCTCAATCCTCATTCTTCAACCCTCAATAACCAATCCACTATCTTAAATCCTCTATCCTCAATTCGCAATCCTCAATCCTCAATCCTCAGGCCTCAAGTATCAATACTCAATCCTCAGTCCTCGTCCTCAATCCACAACCTTCAATCCTCAATCCACAATCTTCATTCATCAATATTCAGCCTTCAATCCTCAATCCTCAATCGTCAATACTCAATCCTCAATCCTCAATGTTCAATCCTCAATACCCAATCCTCAGTCTTCAATCCTCAGTCTTCAATCCTCAATCCTCAATCCTCAATCCTCAATCCTCATTCTTCAACCCTCAATAACCAATCCTCAATCTTAAATCCTCTATCCTCAATTCGCAATCCTCAATCCTCAATCCTCAGGCCTCAAGTATCAATACTCAACCCTCAGTCCTCGTCATCAATCCACAACCTTCAATCCTCAATGTTCAATCATCAATACCCAATCCTCAGTCTTCAATCCTCAATCCTCAATCCTCAATCGTCAGGCTTCAATGCTCAATACTCAATCTGCAATCCTCAATCCTCAATCCTCAATCCTCAATCCCCATTCTTCAACCCTCAATACCCAATCCTCAATCTTCAATCCTCAATCTTCAATTCTCAATTCTCAATCCTCAATCCTCAGACATCAAACATCAATATTCAACCATCAGCCCTCGTCCTCAATCCCCAACCCTCAATCTTCAATCATCAATATTCAATCTTCAATCCTCAATACTCAATCCTCAACCTTGAGTCCTCAATACTCAATTTTCAATCCTCAATCCTGAATCCTCAATGTTCAGTGCTCAATCCTCAATTATCAATCTTCAATCCTCAATTCTCAATCTTCGATCCTCAATCTTGAATCCTCAGTCCCCAATCCTCAATCTTCTATCCTCAATCCTCAATCCGCCCATCTTCAATCCTCAATACTCAATCTGCAATCCTCAGTCCTCAATCCTCCATCCTCAACCCTCAATCCTCAAGCGTCAATCCTAAATCCTCAATCCTCAATCCTCAATCTTCAATCCTCAATTCTCAATCTTCAATCCTCAATCCTCAATTCTCAATCCTCAATACTCAATCCTCAAACCTCAAACCTCAACCGTCAGTCATCGTCCTCAATCCTCAAACCTCTATCCTCAATCCTCAATATTCAATCATCAATACTCAATCTTCAATCCTCAATCCACAATCCTGAATCCTCAATCCTCAATCCTCAATATTCAACACACAACCCTCATCCATCACTCCTCAATACTCAACCATCAACCCTCAATTCTCAATACTCAATAGAGTATACTGAATTCTCATGGTTGAATACTCAATCCAAAATATTCAATAATCAAATCTCAATCCTCAAACATCAATCCACAACACTCAATCCTCAACACTCAGTCCACTCTCTTCAATCCTCCATCCTCAATCCTCAATCCTCAAGCGTTAATCCTCAATCCTCAATCCTCAAACCTCAATCCTCGGTCCTCAAACCTCAACCCCGAATACTCAATCCTGAATCCTCAATCTTCAGCCCTCAGTCCTCAACAATCAATTGTCAATCCTCAATCCTCAATAGAATATCCTCAATTCACAGTTTTCAATACTCAATACTCAATCTGCAATCTTCAAATCTCTATCCACAAACATCAATTCTCATCACTCAACCCTGAACGCTCAGACCTCAATGCTCAATTCTCAATCCTCAATTCACAATCTTCAATCCTCAATACTGAACCTTCAATCCTCAATACTCAATCCTCAATCCTCAATCCTCAATCCTCAGTAATCAATCCTCAATCTTCAATACTCAATCGTCATTCCTCATTCCTCAATCCTCAATCCTCAATCCTCGTTCCTCACACCTCAATCCTCAACCCTCAGTCCTCATCCTCAATTCTCAATTCTCAATCCTCAATCCTCAATCCTCAATCTTCAATCCTCAATAATCAATCTCCAATCCTAGATCCTCAATCCGCAATCTTCAATCCTTAATCCTGAATCTTCAATCCTCAATCCCCAGTCCTCAATCTTCAATCCTCAATGCTCAATCCTCAATCCTCAGTCCTCAGTCCTCAATCCTCAATCCTCAACCATCAAACCTCAATCCTCAACCGTCAGTCCTCGTCCTCAATCGTCAACACTCAATCCTCAATCCTCAATCTTCAATCCTCAATACTCAATATTCAATACTCAATCCCCAATCTTCAATCCTCAATCTTCAATCCTCAATCCTCAAATCTCAATCCTCAATCCTCAATCGTCAATCCTCAATCCTCAATCCTCAATCCTCAATCCTCATTCTTCAATACTCAATACCCAATCCTCAATCTTCAATCCTCAATCCTCAATCCTCAATCCTCAATCCTCAATCCTCAATCCTCAATCTTCAATCCTCAATACACAATATCCAATCCTCAATCCTCAATCCTCAATCCTCAATCCTCAATCCTCAGTCTTCAATCCTCAACACCCAATCCTCAATCTTCAATCCTCAATCCTCAATCCTCAATTCTCAATCCTCAATCCTCAATCCTCGGACCTCAAACATCAATTCTCAACCCTCAGTCCTCGTCCTCAATCCACAAGCCTCAATCCTCGATCCTCAATCTTCAATCATCAATATTCAATCTTCAATCCACAATCCTCAATCGTCAATACTCAATCCTCAATCCTCAATGTTCTATCCTCAATACGCAATCCTCAACCTTCAATCCTCAATCCTCAATCCTGAATCCACAATCCTGAATGCTCAATCTTCAGCCCTCAGACCTCAACAATCAGTTGTGAATCCTCAATCCTCAATAGAATATCCTCAATCCACAGGTTTCAATACTCAATGCTCAGCATGCAATCTTCAAATCTCTATCCACAAACATCAATTCTCATCACTCAACCCTCAACACTCAGTCCCCAATCCTCAATCTTCAAACCTCAATCCTCAATCCTCAATCCTCAATCCTCAGTCTTCAATCCTCAATACTCATTCTTCAATCCTCAATCCTCAATCCTCGGTCCTCAATCCTCAATCGTCAATCTCCAATCCTGAATACTCAATCTTCAATCCTCAATCCTCAGTCCTCAATCCTCAATCCTCAATCGTCATTCTTCAATCCTCAATACCCAATCCTCAATCTTCAATCCTCAATTCTCAATCTGCAATCTTCAATCCTCAATCCTCAATCCTCAATCCGCATTCTCCAATCCTCAATCCTCAGTCCTCAAACCTCAATTCTGAATCCTCAATCGTGCATCCTCAAGCTTCAGCCCTCAGTCCTCAGCAATCAGTTGTCAATCCTCAATCCGCAATAGAATATCCTCAATTCACAGTTTTCAATACTCAATACTCAATCTGCAATCTTCAAATCCTTATCCACAAACATCAATTCTCATCACTCAAACCTGAACGCTCAGTCCTCAATGTTCAATCCTCAATCTTCAATTCTCAGTCTTCAATCCTCAATACTGAATCTCCAGTACTCAATCCCCAATACTCAATCCTCAATCCTCAATCCTCAATCCTCGGTAACCAATCCTCAATCCTCAATACTCAATCGTCAGTCCTCAGTCCTCAATCCTCAACCCTCAATCCTCGTTCCTCAAACCTCAATCCTCAACCCCCAGCCCTCATCCTCAATTCTCAATTCTCAATACTCAATCTTCAATCCTCAAACTTCAATCCTCAATTATCAATCTCCAATCCTAGATCCTCAATCCCCAATCCTCAATCCTTAATCCTCAATCTTCAATCCTCAATCCCCAGTCCTCAATCTTCAATCCTCAATGCTCAATCCTCAATCTTCAATCCTCAGTCCTCAATCCTCAATCCTCAACCCTCAAACCTCAATCCTCAACCGTCAGTCCTCGTCCTCAATCCTCAACCCTCAATCCTCAATCCACAATATTCAATCCTCAATACTCAATATTCAATCCTCAATCCTCAATCCTCAATCCTCAATCCTCAATCTTCAATCCTCAATCCTCAATCCTCAATCCTCAATCCTCATTCTTCAACCCTCAGTACCCAATCCTCAATCGTCAGGCTTCAATGCTCAATACTCAATCTGCAATCCTCAATCCTCAATCCTCAATCCTCAATCCCCATTCTTCAACCCTCAATACCCAATCCTCAATCTTCAATCCTCAATCCTCAATTCTCAATTCTCAATCCTCAATCCTCAGACATCAAACATCAATATTCAACCATCAGCCCTCGTCCTCAATCCACAACCCTCAATCTTCAATCATCAATATTCAATCTTCAATCCTCAATGCTCAATCCTCAATCCTCAATCCTCAATCCTCAATCTTCACTCCTCAATCCTCAATCCTCAATCCTCAATCCTCAACCTTGAGTCCTCAATACTCAATTTTCAATCCTCAATCCTGAATCCTCAATGTTCAATGCTCAATCCTCAATTATCAATCTTCAATCCTCAATTCTCAATCTTCGATCCTCAATCTTGAATCCTCAGTCCCCAATCCTCAATCTTCTATCCTCAATCCTCAATCCGCCCATCTTCAATCCTCAATACTCAATCTGCAATCCTCAATCCTCAATCCTCCATCCTCAACCCTCAATCCTCAAGCGTCAATCCTAAATCCTCAATCCTCAATCCTCAATCTTCAATCCTCAATTCTCAATCTTCAATCCTCAATCCTCAATTCTCAATCCTCAATACTCAATCCTCAAACCTCAAACCTCAACCGTCAGTCATCGTCCTCAATCCTCAAACCTCTATCCTCAATCCTCAATATTCAATCATCAATAATCAATCTTCAATCCTCAATCCGCAATCCTCAATCCTCAATCCTCAATCCTCAATATTCAACACACAACCCTCATCCATCACTCCTCAATACTCAACCATCAACCCTCAATTCTCAATACTCAATAGAATATACTGAATTCTCATGGTTGAATACTCAATCCAAAATATTCAATAATCAAATCTCAATCCTCAAACATCTATCCACAACACTCAATCCTCAACACTCAGTCCACTCTCTTCAATCCTCCATCCTCAATCCTCAATCCTCAAGCGTCAGTCCTCAATCCTCAATCCTCAAACCTCAATCCTCGGTCCTCAAACCTCAACCCCGAATCCTCAATCCTGAATCCTCAATCTTCAGCCCTCAGTCCTCAACAATCAATTGTCAATCCTCAATCCTCCATAGAATATCCTAAATTCATAGTTTTCAATACTCAGTCCCCATTCTTCAATCTTCAAATCTCAATCCACAAACATCAATTCTCATCACTCTACCCTCAACACTCGCTCCTCAATCATCAATCCTCAATCCTCAATCCTCAATCTTCAATCCTCAACACTGAACCTTCAAACCTCAATCCTCAATACTCAATCCTCAATCCTCAATCCTCAATCCTCAGTAATCAATCCTCAATCTTCAATACTCAATCGTCATTCCTCAGTCCTCAATCCTCAATCCTCAATCCTAGTTCCTCAGACCTCAATCCTCAACCCTCAGTCCTCATCCTCAATTCTCAATTCTCAATCCTCAATCCTCATCCTCAATCTTCCATCCTCAACAATCAATCTCCAATCCTAGATCCTCAATCCCCAATCTTCAATCCTTAATCCTCAATCTTCAATCCTCAATCCCCAGTCCTCAATCTTCAATCCTCAATGCTCAATCCTCAATCTTCAATCCTCAGTCCTCAATCCTCAATCCTCAACCCTCAAACCTCAATCCTCAACCGTCAGTCCTCGTCCTCAATCCTCAACCCTCAATCCTCAATCCACAATATTCAATCCTCAATACTCAATATTCAATCCTCAATCGTCAATCCTCAATCCTCAATCCTCAATCTTCAATCCTCAATCCTCAATCCTCAATCCTCAATCCTCATTCTTCAACCCTCAATACCCAATCCTCAATCGTCAGGCTTCAATGCTCAATACTCAATCTGCAGTCCTCAATCCTCAATCCTCAATCCTCAATCCCCATTCTTCAACCCTCAATACCCAATCCTCAATCTTCAATCCTCAATCCTCAATTCTCAATTCTCAATCCTCAATCCTCAGACATCAAACATCAATATTCAACCATCAGCCCTCGTCCTCAATCCACAACCCTCAATCTTCAATCATCAATATTCAATCTTCAATCCTCAATGCTCAATCCTCAATCCTCAATCCTCAATCCTCAATCTTCACTCCTCAATCCTCAATCCTCAATCCTCAATCGACAGTAATCAATCCTCAATCTTCAATACTCAATCGTCATTCCTCAGTCCTCAATCCTCAATCCTCAATCCTCGTCCCTCAAACCTCAATGCTCAGCCCTCAGTCCTCATCCTCAATTCTCAATTCTCAATCCTCAATCCTCAATCCTCAATCTTCAATCCTCAATAATCAATTTCCAATCCTAGATCCTCAATCCCCAATCTTCAATCCTTAATCCTCAAATCTTCAATCCTCAATCCCCAGTCCTCAATCTTCAATCCTCAATGCTCAATCCTCAATCCTCAATCCTCAGTCCTCAATCCTCATTCCTCAACCCTCAAACCTCAATCCTCAACCGTCAGTCCTCGTCCTCAATCGTCAACACTCAATCCTCAATCCTCAATCCTCAACACTCAATCTTCAATACTCAATACTCAATCTTCAATCCTCAATCCTGAATCCTCAATCCTCAATCCTCAGTCCTCTATCCTCATTCCTCAATCCTCAATACCCAATCCTCAGTCTTCAATCCTCAATCCTCAATCCTCAATCCTCATTCTCCAATCCTCAATCCTAAGTCCTCAAACCTCAATTCTGAATCCTCAATCCTACATCCTCAATCTTCAGCCCTCAGTCCTCAACAATCAGTTGTCAATCCTCAATCCCCAATAGAATATCCTCAATTCACAGTTTTCAATACTCAATTCTCAATCTGCAATCTTCAAATCTCTATCCACAAACATCAATTCTCATCACTCAACCCTGAACGCTCAGACCTCAATGTTCAATTCTCAATCGGCAATTCACAATCTTCAATCCTCAATACTGAACCTTCAATCCTCAATATTCAATCCTCAATCCTCAATCCTCAATCGACAGTAATCAATCCTCAATCTTCAATACTCAATCGTCATTCCTCAGTCCTCAATCCTCAATCCTCAATCCTCGTTCCTCAAACCTCAATCCTCAGCCCTCAGTCCTCATCCTCAACTCTCAATTCTCAATCCTCAATCCTCAATCCTCAATCTTCAATCCTCAATAATCAATTTCCAATCCTAGATCCTCAATCCCCAATCTTCAATCCTTAATCCTCAAATCTTCAATCCTCAATCCCCAGTCCTCAATCTTCAATCCTCAATGCTCAATCCTCAATCCTCAATCCTCAGTCCTCAATCCTCATTCCTCAACCCTCAAACCTCAATCCTCAACCGTCAGTCCTCGTCCTCAATCGTCAACACTCAATCCTCAATCCTCAATCCTCAACACTCAATCTTCAATACTCAATACTCAATCTTCAATCCTCAATCCTGAATCCTCAATCCTCAATCCTCAGTCCTCTATCCTCATTCCTCAATCCTCAATACCCAATCCTCAGTCTTCAATCCTCAATCCTCAATCCTCAATCCTCATTCTCCAATCCTCAATCCTAAGTCCTCAAACCTCAATTCTGAATCCTCAATCCTACATCCTCAATCTTCAGCCCTCAGTCCTCAACAATCAGTTGTCAATCCTCAATCCCCAATAGAATATCCTCAATTCACAGTTTTCAATACTCAATTCTCAATCTGCAATCTTCAAATCTCTATCCACAAACATCAATTCTCATCACTCAACCCTGAACGCTCAGACCTCAATGTTCAATTCTCAATCGGCAATTCACAATCTTCAATCCTCAATACTGAACCTTCAATCCTCAATACTCAATCCTCAATCCTCAATCCTGAATCGACAGTAATCAATCCTCAATCTTCAATACTCAATCGTCATTCCTCAGTCCTCAATCCTCAATCATCAATCCCCGTTCCTCAAACCTCAATCCTCAGCCCTCAGTCCTCATCCTCAATTCTCAATTCTCAATCCTCAATCCTCAATCCTCAATCTTCAATCCTCAATAATCAATTTCCAATCCTAGATCCTCAATCCCCAATCTTCAATCCTTAATCCTGAATCTTCAATCCTCAATCCCCAGTCCTCAATCTTCAATCCTCAATGCTCAATACTCAATCCTCAATCCTCAGTCCTCAATCCTCAATCCTCAACTATCAAACCTCAATCCTCAACCGTCAGCCCTCGTATTCAATCGTCGACACTCAATCCTCAATCCTCAATCCTCAATCCTCAATACTCAATATTCAATACTCAATCCTCAATCTTCAATCCTCAATCTTCAATCCTCAATACTCAATCCTCATTCCTCAATCCTCAATCCTCAATCCTCAATCCTCAATCCTCATTCTTCAATCCTCAATACCCAATCCTCAATCTTCAATCCTCAATCCTCAATCCTCAATCCTCAATCCTCAATCCTCAATCTTCAATCCTCAATACACAATATCCAATCCTCAATCCTCAATCCTCAATCCTCAATCCTCAATCCTCATTCTTCAATCCTCAGCACCCAATCCTCAATCTTCAGTCCTCAATCCTCAATCCTCAATTCTCAATCCTCAATCCTCAATCCTCGGACCTCAAACATCAATACTCAACCCTCAGTCCTCGTCCTCAATCCACAACCCTCAATCCTCGATCCTCAATCTTCAACCATCAATATTCAATCTTCAATCCACAATCCTCTATCGTCAATACTCAATCCTCAATCCTCAATGTTCTATCCTCAATACGCAATCCTCAACCTTCAATCCTCAATCCTCAATCCTGAATCCACAATCCCGAACGCTCAATCTTCAGCCCTCAGACCTCAACAATCAGTTGTGAATCCTCAATCCTCAATAGAATATCCTCAATTCACAGGTTTCAATACTCAATGCTCAGCATGCAATCTTCAAATCTCTATCCACAAACATCAATTCTCATCACTCAACCCTCAACACTCAGTCCCCAATCCTCAATCTTCAAACCTGAATCCTCAATCCTCAATCATTAATCCTCAGTCTTCAATCCTCAATACTCATTCTTCAATCCTCTATCCTCAATCCTCGGTCCTCAATCCTCAATCGTCAATCTCCAATCCTGAATACTCAATCTTCAATCCTCAATCCTCAGTCCTCAATCCTCAATCCTCAATCCTCATTCTTCAATCCTCAATACCCAATCCTCAATCTTCGATCCTCAATACTCAATCTGCAATCTTCAATCCTCAATCCTCAATCCTCAATCCTTATTCTCCAATCCTCAATTCTCAGTCCTCAAACATCAATTCTGAATCCTCAATCCTGCATCCTCAATCTTCAGCCCTCAGTCCTCAACAATCAGTTGTCAATCCTCAATGCCCAATAGAATATCCTCAATTCACAGTTTTCAATACTCAATACTCAATCTGCAGTCTTAAAATCTCTATCCACAAACATCAATTCTCATCACTCAACCCTGAACGCTCAGACCTCAATGTTCAATCCTCAATCCTCAATTCTCAATCTTCAATCCTCAATACTGAACCTTCAATCCTCAATCCTCAATCCTCAATCCTCAATCCTCAATACTCAGTAATCAATCCTCAATCTTCAATACTCAATCATCAATCTTCAATCCTCAATACTCAATCTTCAATCCTCAATCCGCAATCCTCAATCCTCAATCCTCATTCTTCAATCCTCTATACCCAATCCTCAATCTTCAATCCTCAATCGTCAATCCTCAATCCTCAATCCTCAATCCTCAATCCTCAATCTTCAATCCTCAGTCCCAAATCCTCAGTCTTCAATACTCACTCCTCAATACTCATTCTTCAATCCTCAATACCCAATCCTCAATCTTCAATCCTCAATCCTCAACTCTCAATCCTCAATCCTCAATCTTCAATCCTCAATACTCAATCCTCAATCCTCAAACCTCAATCTTCAATCCTCAATACTATATCTTCAATCCTCAATTCTCAATCCTCAATCCTCAATCCTCAATCCTCAATCCTGAATCCTCAATCGTCAATATTCAATCCTCAATACTCAATCTTCAATCCTCAATACGCAATACTCAATCCTCAATCCTCATTCTTCAATCCTCAATACCCAATCCTCAACCTTCAATCCTCAATCCTCAATCCTCAATCCTCAATCCTCAATCTTCAATCCTCAGTCCCAAATCCTCAATCTTCAATACTCACTCCTCAATCCTCAATCTTCAATCCTCAATACTCAGACTTCAATCCTCAATCCTCAATCCTCAATCCTCAATCCTCAATCCTCATTCTTCAGTCCTCAATACCCAATCCTCAATCTTCAATCCGCAATCCTCAATCCTCAACTCTAAATCCTCAATCCTCAATCCTCAATCCTCAATCATCAATCCTCAATGTTCAATCCGCAATACCCAATCCTCAATCCTCAATCCTCAGACCTCAAACATCAATACTCAACCCTCAGTCCTCGTCCTCAATCCACAACCCTCAATCCTCGATCCTCAATCTTCAATCATTAATATTCAATCTTCAATCTACAATCCTCAATCCTCAATACTCAATCCTCAATCCTCAATGTTCTATCCTCAATCCGCAATCCTCAACCTTCAATCCTCAATCCTCAATCCTCAATCCTCAATCCTGAATCCTCAATCCTCAGTCCTCAAACCCCAATCCTGTATCCACAATCCTGAACGCTCAATCTTCAGCCCTCAGACCTCAACAATCAGTTGTGAATCCTCAATCCTCAATAGAATATCCACAATTCACAGGTTTCAATGCTCAATACTCAGCCTGCAATCTTCAAATCTCTATACACAAACATCAATTCTCATCACACAACCCTCAACACTCAGTCCCCAATCCTCAATCTTCAAACCTCAATCCTCAATCCTCAATCCTCAATCCTCAGTCTTCAATCCTCAATACTCATTCTTCAATCCTCAATGCTCAATCCTCGGTCCTCAATACTCAATCGTCAATCTCCAATCCTGAATACTCAATCTTCAATCCTCAATCCTCAATCCTCAATCCTCAATCCTCAATCCTCATTCTTCAATCCTCAATACCCAATCCTCAATCTTCAATCCTCAATCCTCAATCCTCAATTCTCAACCCTCAATCCTCAGTCCTCAGTCCTCAAACCTCAACCCTCAAACCTCAGCACTCATCCTCAATCCTCAATCCTCAATCCTCAATCCTCAATCCGCAATCTTCAATCCTCAATACTCAATCTTCAAACCTCAATCCTCAGTCCTCAAACCTCAATTCTGAATCCTCAATCGTGCATCCTCAAGCTTCAGCCCTCAGTCCTCAACAATCAGTTGTCAATCCTCAATCCGCAATAGAATATCCTCAATTTACAGTTTTCAATACTCAATACTCAATCTGCAATCTTCAAATCCTTATCCACAAACATCAATTCTCATCACTCAAACCTGAACGCTCAGTCCTCAATGTTCAATCCTCAATCTTCAATTCTCAATCTTCAATCCTCAATACTGAATCTTCAATACTCAATCCCCAATACTCAATCCTCAATCCTCAATCCTCAATCCTCAGTAATCAATCCTCAATCCTCAATACTCAATCGTCAGTCCTCAGTCCTCAATCCTCAACCCTCAATCCTCGTTCCTCAAACCTCAATCCTCAACCCTCAGCCCTCATCCTCAATTCTCAATTGTCAATACTCAATCCTCAATCCTCAAACCTCAATCCTCAATAATCAATCTCCAATCCTAGATCCTCAGTCCCCAATCCTCAATCCTTAATCCTCAATCTTCAATCCTCAATCCCCAGTCCTCAATCTTCAATCCTCAATGCTCAATCCTCAATCTTCAATCCTCAGTCCTCAATCCTCAATCCTCGTTCCTCAAACCTCAATCCTCAACCCTCAGCCCTCATCCTCAATTCTCAATTGTCAATACTCAATCCTCAATCCTCAAACCTCAATCCTCAATAATCAATCTCCAATCCTAGATCCTCAATCCCCAATCCTCAATCCTTAATCCTCAATCTTCAATCCTCAATCCCCAGTCCTCAATCTTCAATCCTCAATGCTCAATCCTCAATCTTCAATCCTCAGTCCACAATCCTCAATCCTCAACCCTCAAACCTCAATCCTCAAACGTCAGTCCTCGTCCTCAATCCTCAACCCTCAATCCTCAATCCACAATCTTCAATCCTCAATACTCAATATTCAATCCTCAATCCTCAATCCTCAATCCTCAATCCTCAATCTTCAATCCTCAATCCTCAATCCTCAATCCTCAATCCTCATTCTTCAACCCTCAATAACCAATCCTCAATCTTAAATCCTCTATCCTCAATTCGCAATCCTCAATCCTCAATCCTCAGGCCTCAAGTATCAATACTCAATCCTCAGTCCTCAATCCTCGTCCTCAATCCACAGCCTTCAATCCTCAATCCACAACCTTCATTCATCAATATTCAGCCTTCAATCCTCAATCCTCAATCGTCAATACTCAATCCTCAATCCTCAATGTTCAATCCTCAATACCCAATCCTCAGTCTTCAATCCTCAATCTTCAATCCTCAATCCTCAATCCTCAATCCTCAATCCTCATTCTTCAACCCTCAATAACCAATCCTCAATCTTAAATCCTCTATCCTCAATTCGCAATCCTTAATCCTCAATCCTCAATCCTCAGGCCTCAAGTATCAATACTCAACACTAAGTCCTCGTCATCAATCCACAACCTTCAATCCTCAATGTTCAATCATCAATACCCAATCCTCAGTCTTCAACCCTCAATCCTCAATCCTCAATCGTCAGGCTTCAATGCTCAATACTCAATCTGCAATCCTCAATCCTCAATCCTCAATCCTCAATCCCCATTCTTCAACCCTCAATACCCAATCCTCAATCTTCAATCCTCAATCCTCAATTCTCAATTCTCAATCCTCAATCCTCAGACATCAAACATCAATATTCAACCATCAGCCCTTGTCCTCAATCCACAACCCTCAATCTTCAATCATCAATATTCAATCTTCAATCCTCAATACTCAATCCTCAATCCTCAATCCTCAATCCTCAATCTTCACTCCTCAATCCTCAATCCTCAATCCTCAATCCTCAACCTTGAGTCCTCAATACTCAATTTTCAATCCTCAATCCTGAATCCTCAATGTTCAGTGCTCAATCCTCAATTATCAATCTTCAATCCTCAATTCTCAATCTTCGGTCCTCAATCTTGAATCCTCAGTACCCAATCCTCAATCTTCTATCCTCAATCCTCAATCCGCCCATCTTCAATCCTCAATACTCAATCTGCAATCCTCAATCCTCAATCCTCCATCCTCAACCCTCAATCCTCAAGCGTCAATCCTAAATCCTCAATCCTCAATCCTCAATCTTCAATCCTCAATTCTCAATCTTCAATCCTCAATCCTCAATATTCAATCATCAATACTCAATCTTCAATCCTCAATCCACAATCCTCAATCCTCAATATTCAACACACAACCCTCATCCATCACTCCTCAATACTCAACCATCAACCCTCAATTCTCAATACTCAATAGAATATACTGAATTCTCATGGTTGAATACTCAATCCAAAATATTCAATAATCAAATCTCAATCCTCAAACATCAATCCACAACACTCAATCCTCAACACTCAGTCCACTCTCTTCAATCCTCCATCCTCAATCATCAATCCTCAAGCGTCAATCCTCAATCCTCAATCCTCAAACCTCAATCCTCGGTCCTCAAACCTCAACCCCGAATCCTCAATCCTGAATCCTCAATCTTCAGCCCTCAGTCCTCAACAATCAATTGTCAATCCTCAATCCTCAATAGAATATCCTAAATTCATAGTTTTCAATACTCAGTCCCCATTCTTCAATCTTCAAATCTCAATCCACAAACATCAACTCTCATCACTCTATTCTCAACACTCGCTCCTCATTCTCCAATCCTCAATCCTAAGTCCTCAAACCTCAATTCTGAATCCTCAATCCTACATCCTCAATCTTCAGCCCTCAGTCCTCAACAATCAGTTGTCAATCCTCAATCCCCAATAGAATATCCTCAACTCACAGTTTTCAATACTCAATTCTCAATCTGCAATCTTCAAATCTCTATCCACAAACATCAATTCTCATCACTCAACCCTGCACGCTCAGACCTCAATGTTCAATTCTCAATCGGCAATTCACAATCTTCAATCCTCAATACTGAACCTTCAATCCTCAATACTCAATCCTCAATCCTCAATCCTCAATCGACAGTAATCAATCCTCAATCTTCAATACTCAATCGTCATTCCTCAGTCCTCAATCCTCAATCCTCAATCCTCGTTCCTCAAACCTCAATCCTCAGCCCTCAGTCCTCATCCTCAATTCTCAATTCTCAATCCTCAATCCTCAATCCTCAATCTTCAATCCTCAATAATCAATTTCCAATCCTAGATCCTCAATCCCCAATCTTCAATCCTTAATCCTGAATCTTCAATCCTCAATCCCCAGTCCTCAGTCTTCAATCCTCAATGCTCAATCCTCAATCCTCAATCCTCAGTCCTCAATCCTCAATCCTCAACCATCAAACCTCAATCCTCAACCGTCAGCCCTCGTATTTAATCGTCGACACTCAATCCTCAATCCTCAATCCTCAATCCTCAATACTCAATATTCAATACTCATTCCTCAATCTTCAATCCTCAATCTTCAATCCTCAATCCTCAATCCTCAATCCTCAATCCTCAATACTCAATCCTCAATCCTCAATCCTCATTCTTCAATCCTCAATACCCAATCCTCAATCTTCAATCCGCAATCCTCAATCCTCTATCCTCAATCCTCAATCCTCAATCTTCAATCCTCAATACACAATATCCAATCCTCAATCCTCAATCCTCAATCCTCATTCCTCAATCCTCATTCTTCAATCCTCAACACCCAATCCTCAATCTTCAATCCTCAATCCTCAATCCTCAATTCTCAATCCTCAATCCTCAATCCTCGGACCTCAAACATCAATACTCAACCCTCAGTCCTCGTCCTCAATCCACAACCCTCAATCCGCGATCCTCAATCTTCAATCATCAATATTCAATCTTCAATCCACAATCCTCTATCGTCAATACTCAACCCTCAATACTCAATGTTCTATCCTCAATACGCAATACTCAACCTTCAATCCTCAATCCTCAATCCTGAATCCACAATCCTGAACGCTCAATCTTCAGCCCTCAGACCTCAACAATCAGTTGTGAATCCTCAATCCTCAATAGAATATCCTCAATTCACAGGTTTCAATACTCAATGCTCAGCATGCAATCTTCAAATCTCTATCCACAAACATCAATTCTCATCACTCAACCCTCAACACTCAGTCCCCAATCCTCAATCTTCAAACCTGAATCCTCAATCCTCAATCCTCAATCCTCAGTCTTCAATCCTCAATACTCATTCTTCAATCCTCTACTCTCAATCCTCGGTCCTCAATCCTCAATCGTCAATCTCCAATCCTGAATACTCAATCTTCAGTCCTCAATCCTCAGTCCTCAATCCTCAATCCTCAATCCTCATTCTTCAATCCTCAATACCCAATCCTCAATCTTCAATCCTCAATACTCAATCTGCAGCCTTCAATCCTCAATCCTCAATCCTCAATCCTTATTCTCCAATCCTCAATTCTCAGTCCTCAAACATCAATTCTGAATCCTCAATCCTGCATCCTCAATCTTCAGCCCTCAGTCCTCAACAAACAGTTGTCAATCCTCAATGCCCAATAGAATATCCTCAGTTCACAGTTTTCAATACTCAATACTCAATCTGCAGTCTTCAAATCTCTATCCACAAACATCAATTCTCATCACTCAACCCTGAACGCTCAGACCTCAATGTTCAATCCTCAATCCTCAATTTTCAATCTTCAATCCTCAATACTGAACCTTCAATCCTCAATCCTCAATCCTCAATCCTCAATCCTCAATACTCAGTAATCTATCCTCAATCTTCAATACTCAATCGTCAATCTTCAATCCTCAATACTCAATCTTCAATCCTCAATCCGCAATCCTCAATCCTCAATCCTCATTCTTCAATCCTCTATACCCAATCCTCAATCTTCAATCCTCAATCGTCAATCCTCAATCCTCAATCCTCAATCCTCAATCCTCAATCTTCAATCCTCAGTCCCAAATCCTCAATCTTCAATACTCACTCCTCAATCCTCATTCTTCAATCCTCAATACCCAATCCTCAATCTTCAATCCTCAATCCTCAACTCTCAATCCTCAATCCTCAATCTTCAATCCTCAATACTCAATCCTCAATCCTCAAACCTCAATCTTCAATCCTCAATACTCAATCTTCAATCCTCAATTCTCAATCCTCAATCCTCAATCCTCAATCCTCAATCCTCAATCCTCAATCGTCAATATTCAATACCCAATCCTCAATCTTCAATCCTCAATCCTCAATCCTCAATTCTCAACCCTCAATCCTCAGTCCTCAGTCCTCAAACCTCAACCCTCAAACCTCAGCACTCATCCTCAATCCTCAATCCTCAATCCTCAATCCTCAATCCGCAATCTTCAATCCTCAATACTCAATCTTCAAACCTCAATCCTCAGTCCTCAAACCTCAATTCTGAATCCTCAATCGTGCATCCTCAAGCTTCAGCCCTCAGTCCTCAACAATCAGTTGTCAATCCTCAATCCGCAATAGAATATCCTCAATTTACAGTTTTCAATACTCAATACTCAATCTGCAATCTTCAAATCCTTATCCACAAACATCAATTCTCATCACTCAAACCTGAACGCTCAGTCCTCAATGTTCAATCCTCAATCTTCAATTCTCAATCTTCAATCCTCAATACTGAATCTTCAATACTCAATCCCCAATACTCAATCCTCAATCCTCAATCCTCAATCCTCAGTAATCAATCCTCAATCCTCAATACTCAATCGTCAGTCCTCAGTCCTCAATCCTCAACCCTCAATCCTCGTTCCTCAAACCTCAATCCTCAACCCTCAGCCCTCATCCTCAATTCTCAATTGTCAATACTCAAACCTCAATCCTCAAACCTCAATCCTCAATAATCAATCTCCAATCCTAGATCCTCAGTCCCCAATCCTCAATCCTTAATCCTCAATCTTCAATCCTCAATCCCCAGTCCTCAATCTTCAATCCTCAATGCTCAATCCTCAATCTTCAATCCTCAGTCCTCAATCCTCAATCCTCGTTCCTCAAACCTCAATCCTCAACCCTCAGCCCTCATCCTCAATTCTCAATTGTCAATACTCAATCCTCAATCCTCAAACCTCAATCCTCAATAATCAATCTCCAATCCTAGATCCTCAATCCCCAATCCTCAATACTTAATCCTCAATCTTCAATCCTCAATCCCCAGTCCTCAATCTTCAATCCTCAATGCTCAATCCTCAATCTTCAATCCTCAGTCCACAATCCTCAATCCTCAACCCTCAAACCTCAATCCTCAAACGTCAGTCCTCGTCCTCAATCCTCAACCCTCAATCCTCAATCCACAATCTTCAATCCTCAATACTCAATATTCAATCCTCAATCCTCAATCCTCAATCCTCAATCCTCAATCTTCAATCCTCAATCCTCAATCCTCAATCCTCAATCCTCATTCTTCAACCCTCAATAACCAATCCTCAATCTTAAATCCTCTATCCTCAATTCGCAATCCTCAATCCTCAATCCTCAGGCCTCAAGTATCAATACTCAATCCTCAGTCCTCAGTCCTCGTCCTCAATCCACAGCCTTCAATCCTCAATCCACAACCTTCATTCATCAATATTCAGCCTTCAATCCTCAATCCTCAATCGTCAATACTCAATCCTCAATCCTCAATGTTCAATCCTCAATACCCAATCCTCAGTCTTCAATCCTCAATCTTCAATCCTCAATCCTCAATCCTCAATCCTCAATCCTCATTCTTCAACCCTCAATAACCAATCCTCAATCTTAAATCCTCTATCCTCAATTCGCAATCCTTAATCCTCAATCCTCAATCCTCAGGCCTCAAGTATCAATACTCAACACTAAGTCCTCGTCATCAATCCACAACCTTCAATCCTCAATGTTCAATCATCAATACCCAATCCTCAGTCTTCAATCCTCAATCCTCAATCCTCAATCGTCAGGCTTCAATGCTCAATACTCAATCTGCAATGCTCAATCCTCAATCCTCAATCCTCAATCCCCATTCTTCAACCCTCAATACCCAATCCTCAATCTTCAATCCTCAATCCTCAATTCTCAATTCTCAATCCTCAATCCTCAGACATCAAACATCAATATTCAACCATCAGCCCTTGTCCTCAATCCACAACCCAAAATCTTCAATCATCAATATTCAATCTTCAATCCTCAATACTCAGTCCTCAATCCTCAATCCTCAATCCTCAATCTTCACTCCTCAATCCTCAATCCTCAATCCTCAATCCTCAACCTTGAGTCCTCAATACTCAATTTTCAATCCTCAATCCTGAATCCTCAATGTTCAGTGCTCAATCCTCAATTATCAATCTTCAATCCTCAATTCTCAATCTTCGGTCCTCAATCTTGAATCCTCAGTCCCCAATCCTCAATCTTCTATCCTCAATCCTCAATCCGCCCATCTTCAATCCTCAATACTCAATCTGCAATCCTCAATCCTCAATCCTCCATCCTCAACCCTCAATCCTCAAGCGTCAATCCTAAATCCTCAATCCTCAATCCTCAATCTTCAATCCTCAATTCTCAATCTTCAATCCTCAATCCTCAATTCTCAATCCTCAATACTCAATCCTCAAACCTCAAACCTCAACCGTCAGTCATCGTCCTCAATCCTCAAACCTCTATCCTCAATCCTCAATATTCAATCATCAATACTCAATCTTCAATCCTCAATCCACAATCCTCAATCCTCAATCCTCAATCCTCAATATTCAACACACAACCCTCATCCATCACTCCTCAATACTCAACCATCAACCCTCAATTCTCAATACTCAATAGAATATACTGAATTCTCATGGTTGAATACTCAATCCAAAATATTCAATAATGAAATCTCAATCCTCATACATCAATCCACAACACTCAATCCTCAACACTCAGTCCACTCTCTTCAATCCTCCATCCTCAATCATCAATCCTCAAGCGTCAATCCTCAATCCTCAATCCTCAAACCTCAATCCTCGGTCCTCAAACCTCAACCCCGAATCCTCAATCCTGAATCCTCAATCTTCAGCCCTCAGTCCTCAACAATCAGTTGTCAATCCTCAATCCCCAATAGAATATCCTCAACTCACAGTTTTCAATACTCAATTCTCAATCTGCAATCTTCAAATCTCTATCCACAAACATCAATTCTCATCACTCAACCCTGCACGCTCAGACCTCAATGTTCAATTCTCAATCGGCAATTCACAATCTTCAATCCTCAATACTGAACCTTCAATCCTCAATACTCAATCCTCAATCCTCAATCCTCAATCGACAGTAATCAATCCTCAATCTTCAATACTCAATCGTCATTCCTCAGTCCTCAATCCTCAATCCTCAATCCTCGTTCCTCAAACCTCAATCCTCAGCCCTCAGTCCTCATCCTCAATTCTCAATTCTCAATCCTCAATCCTCAATCCTCAATCCTCAATCCTTATTCTCCAATCCTCAATTCTCAGTCCTCAAACATCAATTCTGAATCCTCAATCCTGCATCCACAATCTTCAGCCCTCAGTCCTCAACAATCAGTTGTCAATCCTCAATGCCCAATAGAATATCCTCAATTCACAGTTTTCAATACTCAATACTCAATCTGCAGTCTTCAAATCTCTATCCACAAACATCAATTCTCATCACTCAACCCTGAACGCTCAGACCTCAATGTTCAATCCTCAATCCTCAATTCTCAATCTTCAATCCTCAATACTGAACCTTCAATCCTCAATCCTCAATCCTCAATCCTCAATCCTCAATACTCAGTAATCAATCCTCAATCTTCAATACTCAATCATCAATCTTCAATCCTCAATCCTCAATACTCAATCTTCAATCCTCAATCCGCAATCCTCAATCCTCAATCCTCATTCTTCAATCCTCTATACCCAATCCTCAATCTTCAATCCTCAATCGTCAATCCTCAATCCTCAATCCTCAATCCTCAATCCTCAATCTTCAATCCTCAGTCCCAAATCCTCAATCTTCAATACTCACTCCTCAATACTCATTCTTCAATCCTCAATACCCAATCCTCAATCTTCAATCCTCAATCCTCAACTCTCAATCCTCAATCCTCAATCTTCAATCCTCAATACTCAATCCTCAATCCTCAAACCTCAATCTTCAATCCTCAATACTATATCTTCAATCCTCAATTCTCAATCCTCAATCCTCAATCCTCAATCCTCAATCCTCAATCCTCAATCGTCAATATTCAATCCTCAATACTCAATCTTCAATCCTCAATACGCAATACTCAATCCTCAATCCTCATTCTTCAATCCTCAATACCCAATCCTCAACCTTCAATCCTCAATCCTCAATCCTCAATCCTCAATCCTCAATCTTCAATCCTCAGTCCCAAATCCTCAATCTTCAATACTCACTCCTCAATCCTCAATCTTCAATCCTCAATACTCAGTCTTCAATCCTCAATCCTCAATCCTCAATCCTCAATCCTCAATCCTCATTCTTCAGTCCTCAATACCCAATCCTCAATCTTCAATCCGCAATCCTCAATCCTCAACTCTAAATCCTCAATCCTCAATCCTCAATCCTCAATCATCAATCCTCAATGTTCAATCCGCAATACCCAATCCTCAATCCTCAATCCTCAGACCTCAAACATCAATACTCAACCCTCAGTCCTCGTCCTCAATCCACAACCCTCAATCCTCGATCCTCAATCTTCAATCATTAATATTCAATCTTCAATCTACAATCCTCAATCCTCAATACTCAATCCTCAATCCTCAATGTTCTATCCTCAATCCGCAATCCTCAACCTTCAATCCTCAATCCTCAATCCTCAATCCTCAATCCTGAATCCTCAATCCTCAGTCCTCTAACCCCAATCCTGTATCCACAATCCTGAACGCTCAATCTTCAGCCCTCAGACCTCAACAATCAGTTGTGAATCCTCAATCCTCAATAGAATATCCACAATTCACAGGTTTCAATGCTCAATACTCAGCCTGCAATCTTCAAATCTCTATACACAAACATCAATTCTCATCACACAACCCTCAACACTCAGTCCCCAATCCTCAATCTTCAAACCTCAATCCTCAATCCTCAATCCTCAATCCTCAGTCTTCAATCCTCAATACTCATTCTTCAATCCTCAATGCTCAATCCTCGGTCCTCAATACTCAATCGTCAATCTCCAATCCTGAATACTCAATCTTCAATCCTCAATCCTCAATCCTCAATCCTCAATCCTCAATCCTCAACCATCAAACCTCAATCCTCAACCGTCAGCCCTCGTATTTAATCGTCGACACTCAATCCTCAATCCTCAATCCTCAATGCTCAATACTCAATATTCAATACTCATTCCTCAATCTTCAATCCTCAATCTTCAATCCTCAATCCTCAATCCTCAATCCTCAATCCTCAATACTCAATCCTCAATCCTCAATCCTCATTCTTCAATCCTCAATACCCAATCCTCAATCTTCAATCCGCAATCCTCAATCCTCTATCCTCAATCCTCAATCCTCAATCTTCAATCCTCAATACACAATATCCAATCCTCAATCCTCAATCCTCAATCCTCATTCCTCAATCCTCATTCTTCAATCCTCAACACCCAATCCTCAATCTTCAATCCTCAATCCTCAATCCTCAATTCTCAATCCTCAATCCTCAATCCTCGGACCTCAAACATCAATACTCAACCCTCAGTCCTCGTCCTCAATCCACAACCCTCAATCCGCGATCCTCAATCTTCAATCATCAATATTCAATCTTCAATCCACAATCCTCTATCGTCAATACTCAACCCTCAATACTCAATGTTCTATCCTCAATACGCAATCCTCAACCTTCAATCCTCAATCCTCAATCCTGAATCCACAATCCTGAACGCTCAATCTTCAGCCCTCAGACCTCAACAATCAGTTGTGAATCCTCAATCCTCAATAGAATATCCTCAATTCACAGGTTTCAATACTCAATGCTCAGCATGCAATCTTCAAATCTCTATCCACAAACATCAATTCTCATCACTCAACCCTCAACACTCAGTCCCCAATCCTCAATCTTCAAACCTGAATCCTCAATCCTCAATCCTCAATCCTCAGTCTTCAATCCTCAATACTCATTCTTCAATCCTCTACTCTCAATCCTCGGTCCTCAATCCTCAATCGTCAATCTCCAATCCTGAATACTCAATCTTCAGTCCTCAATCCTCAGTCCTCAATCCTCAATCCTCAATCCTCATTCTTCAATCCTCAATACCCAATCCTCAATCTTCAATCCTCAATACTCAATCTGCAGCCTTCAATCCTCAATCCTCAATCCTCAATCCTTATTCTCCAATCCTCAATTCTCAGTCCTCAAACATCAATTCTGAATCCTCAATCCTGCATCCTCAATCTTCAGCCCTCAGTCCTCAACAAACAGTTGTCAATCCTCAATGCCCAATAGAATATCCTCAGTTCACAGTTTTCAATACTCAATACTCAATCTGCAGTCTTCAAATCTCTATCCACAAACATCAATTCTCATCACTCAACCCTGAACGCTCAGACCTCAATGTTCAATCCTCAATCCTCAATTTTCAATCTTCAATCCTCAATACTGAACCTTCAATCCTCAATCCTCAATCCTCAATCCTCAATCCTCAATACTCAGTAATCTATCCTCAATCTTCAATACTCAATCGTCAATCTTCAATCCTCAATACTCAATCTTCAATCCTCAATCCGCAATCCTCAATCCTCAATCCTCATTCTTCAATCCTCTATACCCAATCCTCAATCTTCAATCCTCAATCGTCAATCCTCAATCCTCAATCCTCAATCCTCAATCCTCAATCTTCAATCCTCAGTCCCAAATCCTCAATCTTCAATACTCACTCCTGAATCCTCATTCTTCAATCCTCAATACCCAATCCTCAATCTTCAATCCTCAATCCTCAACTCTCAATCCTCAATCCTCAATCTTCAATCCTCAATACTCAATCCTCAATCCTCAAACCTCAATCTTCAATCCTCAATACTCAATCTTCAATCCTCAATTCTCAATCCTCAATCCTCAATCCTCAATCCTCAATCCTCAATCCTCAATCGTCAATATTCAATACCCAATCCTCAATCTTCAATCCTCAATCCTCAATCCTCAATTCTCAACCCTCAATCCTCAGTCCTCAGTCCTCAAACCTCAACCCTCAAACCTCAGCACTCATCCTCAATCCTCAATCCTCAATCCTCAATCCTCAATCCGCAATCTTCAATCCTCAATACTCAATCTTCAAACCTCAATCCTCAGTCCTCAAACCTCAATTCTGAATCCTCAATCGTGCATCCTCAAGCTTCAGCCCTCAGTCCTCAACAATCAGTTGTCAATCCTCAATCCGCAATAGAATATCCTCAATTTACAGTTTTCAATACTCAATACTCAATCTGCAATCTTCAAATCCTTATCCACAAACATCAATTCTCATCACTCAAACCTGAACGCTCAGTCCTCAATGTTCAATCCTCAATCTTCAATTCTCAATCTTCAATCCTCAATACTGAATCTTCAATACTCAATCCCCAATACTCAATCCTCAATCCTCAATCCTCAATCCTCAGTAATCAATCCTCAATCCTCAATACTCAATCGTCAGTCCTCAGTCCTCAATCCTCAACCCTCAATCCTCGTTCCTCAAACCTCAATCCTCAACCCTCAGCCCTCATCCTCAATTCTCAATTGTCAATACTCAAACCTCAATCCTCAAACCTCAATCCTCAATAATCAATCTCCAATCCTAGATCCTCAGTCCCCAATCCTCAATCCTTAATCCTCAATCTTCAATCCTCAATCCCCAGTCCTCAATCTTCAATCCTCAATGCTCAATCCTCAATCTTCAATCCTCAGTCCTCAATCCTCAATCCTCGTTCCTCAAACCTCAATCCTCAACCCTCAGCCCTCATCCTCAATTCTCAATTGTCAATACTCAATCCTCAATCCTCAAACCTCAATCCTCAATAATCAATCTCCAATCCTAGATCCTCAATCCCCAATCCTCAATCCTTAATCCTCAATCTTCAATCCTCAATCCCCAGTCCTCAATCTTCAATCCTCAATGCTCAATCCTCAATCTTCAATCCTCAGTCCACAATCCTCAATCCTCAACCCTCAAACCTCAATCCTCAAACGTCAGTCCTCGTCCTCAATCCTCAACCCTCAATCCTCAATCCACAATCTTCAATCCTCAATACTCAATATTCAATCCTCAATCCTCAATCCTCAATCCTCAATCCTCAATCCTCAATCTTCAATCCTCAATCCTCAATCCTCAATCCTCAATCCTCATTCTTCAACCCTCAATAACCAATCCTCAATCTTAAATCCTCTATCCTCAATTCGCAATCCTCAATCCTCAATCCTCAGGCCTCAAGTATCAATACTCAATCCTCAGTCCTCAGTCCTCGTCCTCAATCCACAGCCTTCAATCCTCAATCCACAACCTTCATTCATCAATATTCAGCCTTCAATCCTCAATCCTCAATCGTCAATACTCAATCCTCAATCCTCAATGTTCAATCCTCAATACCCAATCCTCAGTCTTCAATCCTCAATCTTCAATCCTCAATCCTCAATCCTCAATCCTCAATCCTCATTCTTCAACCCTCAATAACCAATCCTCAATCTTAAATCCTCTATCCTCAATTCGCAATCCTTAATCCTCAATCCTCAATCCTCAGGCCTCAAGTATCAATACTCAACACTAAGTCCTCGTCATCAATCCACAACCTTCAATCCTCAATGTTCAATCATCAATACCCAATCCTCAGTCTTCAATCCTCAATCCTCAATCCTCAATCGTCAGGCTTCAATGCTCAATACTCAATCTGCAATCCTCAATCCTCAATCCTCAATCCTCAATCCCCTTTCTTCAACCCTCAATACCCAATCCTCAATCTTCAATCCTCAATCCTCAATTCTCAATTCTCAATCCTCAATCCTCAGACATCAAACATCAATATTCAACCATCAGCCCTTGTCCTCAATCCACAACCCTCAATCTTCAATCATCAATATTCAATCTTCAATCCTCAATACTCAGTCCTCAATCCTCAATCCTCAATCCTCAATCTTCACTCCTCAATCCTGAATCCTCAATCCTCAATCCTCAACCTTGAGTCCTCAATACTCAATTTTCAATCCTCAATCCTGAATCCTCAATGTTCAGTGCTCAATCCTCAATTATCAATCTTCAATCCTCAATTCTCAATCTTCGGTCCTCAATCTTGAATCCTCAGTCCCCAATCCTCAATCTTCTATCCTCAATCCTCAATCCGCCCATCTTCAATCCTCAATACTCAATCTGCAATCCTCAATCCTCAATCCTCCATCCTCAACCCTCAATCCTCAAGCGTCAATCCTAAATCCTCAATCCTCAATCCTCAATCTTCAATCCTCAATTCTCAATCTTCAATCCTCAATCCTCAATTCTCAATCCTCAATACTCAATCCTCAAACCTCAAACCTCAACCGTCAGTCATCGTCCTCAATCCTCAAACCTCTATCCTCAATCCTCAATATTCAATCATCAATACTCAATCTTCAATCCTCAATCCACAATCCTCAATCCTCAATCCTCAATCCTCAATATTCAACACACAACCCTCATCCATCACTCCTCAATACTCAACCATCAACCCTCAATTCTCAATACTCAATAGAATATACTGAATTCTCATGGTTGAATACTCAATCCAAAATATTCAATAATGAAATCTCAATCCTCATACATCAATCCACAACACTCAATCCTCAACACTCAGTCCACTCTCTTCAATCCTCCATCCTCAATCATCAATCCTCAAGCGTCAATCCTCAATCCTCAATCCTCAAACCTCAATCCTCGTTCCTCAAACCTCAACCCCGAATCCTCAATCCTGAATCCTCAATCTTCAGCCCTCAGTCCTCAACAATCAGTTGTCAATCCTCAATCCCCAATAGAATATCCTCAACTCACAGTTTTCAATACTCAATTCTCAATCTGCAATCTTCAAATCTCTATCCACAAACATCAATTCTCATCACTCAACCCTGCACGCTCAGACCTCAATGTTCAATTCTCAATCGGCAATTCACAATCTTCAATCCTCAATACTGAACCTTCAATCCTCAATACTCAATCCTCAATCCTCAATCCTCAATCGACAGTAATCAATCCTCAATCTTCAATACTCAATCGTCATTCCTCAGTCCTCAATCCTCAATCCTCAATCCTCGTTCCTCAAACCTCAATCCTCAGCCCTCAGTCCTCATCCTCAATTCTCAATTCTCAATCCTCAATCCTCAATCCTCAATCCTCAATCCTTATTCTCCAATCCTCAATTCTCAGTCCTCAAACATCAATTCTGAATCCTCAATCCAGCATCCACAATCTTCAGCCCTCAGTCCTCAACAATCAGTTGTCAATCCTCAATGCCCAATAGAATATCCTCAATTCACAGTTTTCAATACTCAATACTCAATCTGCAGTCTTCAAATCTCTATCCACAAACATCAATTCTCATCACTCAACCCTGAACGCTCAGACCTCAATGTTCAATCCTCAATCCTCAATTCTCAATCTTCAATCCTCAATACTGAACCTTCAATCCTCAATCCTCAATCCTCAATCCTCAATCCTCAATACTCAGTAATCAATCTTCAATCTTCAATACTCAATCATCAATCTTCAATCCTCAATACTCAATCTTCAATCCTCAATCCGCAATCCTCAATCCTCAATCCTCATTCTTCAATCCTCTATACCCAATCCTCAATCTTCAATCCTCAATCGTCAATCCTCAATCCTCAATCCTCAATCCTCAATCCTCAATCTTCAATCCTCAGTCCCAAATCCTCAATCTTCAATACTCACTCCTCAATACTCATTCTTCAATCCTCAATACCCAATCCTCAATCTTCAATCCTCAATCCTCAACTCTCAATCCTCAATCCTCAATCTTCAATCCTCAATACTCAATCCTCAATCCTCAAACCTCAATCTTCAATCCTCAATACTATATCTTCAATCCTCAATTCTCAATCCTCAATCCTCAATCCTCAATCCTCAATCCTCAATCCTCAATCGTCAATATTCAATCCTCGATACTCAATCTTCAATCCTCAATACGCAATACTCAATCCTCAATCCTCATTCTTCAATCCTCAATACCCAATCCTCAACCTTCAATCCTCAATCCTCAATCCTCAATCCTCAATCCTCAATCTTCAATCCTCAGTCCCAAATCCTCAATCTTCAATACTCACTCCTCAATCCTCAATCTTCAATCCTCAATACTCAGTCTTCAATCCTCAATCCTCAATCCTCAATCCTCAATCCTCAATCCTCATTCTTCAGTCCTCAATACCCAATCCTCAATCTTCAATCCGCAATCCTCAATCCTCAACTCTAAATCCTCAATCCTCAATCCTCAATCCTCAATCATCAATCCTCAATGTTCAATCCGCAATACCCAATCCTCAATCCTCAATCCTCAGACCTCAAACATCAATACTCAACCCTCAGTCCTCGTCCTCAATCCACAACCCTCAATCCTCGATCCTCAATCTTCAATCATTAATATTCAATCTTCAATCTACAATCCTCAATCCTCAATACTCAATCCTCAATCCTCAATGTTCTATCCTCAATCCGCAATCCTCAACCTTCAATCCTCAATCCTCAATCGTCAATCCTCAATCCTGAATCCTCAATCCTCAGTCCTCTAACCCCAATCCTGTATCCACAATCCTGAACGCTCAATCTTCAGCCCTCAGACCTCAACAATCAGTTGTGAATCCTCAATCCTCAATAGAATATCCACAATTCACGGGTTTCAATGCTCAATACTCAGCCTGCAATCTTCAAATCTCTATACACAAACATCAATTCTCATCACACAACCCTCAACACTCAGTCCCCAATCCTCAATCTTCAAACCTCAATCCTCAATCCTCAATCCTCAATCCTCAGTCTTCAATCCTCAATACTCATTCTTCAATCCTCAATGCTCAATCCTCGGTCCTCAATACTCAATCGTCAATCTCCAATCCTGAATACTCAATCTTCAATCCTCAATCCTCAATCCTCAATCCTCAATCCTCAATCCTCATTCTTCAATCCTCAATACCCAATCCTCAATCTTCAATCCTCAATCCTCAATCCTCAATCCTCATTCTTCAACCCTCAATAACCAATCCTCAATCTTAAATCCTCTATCCTCAATTCGCAATCCTTAATCCTCAATCCTCAATCCTCAGGCCTCAAGTATCAATACTCAACACTAAGTCCTCGTCATCAATCCACAACCTTCAATCCTCAATGTTCAATCATCAATACCCAATCCTCAGTCTTCAATCCTCAATCCTCAATCCTCAATCGTCAGGCTTCAATGCTCAATACTCAATCTGCAATCCTCAATCCTCAATCCTCAATCCTCAATCCCCATTCTTCAACCCTCAATACCCAATCCTCAATCTTCAATCCTCAATCCTCAATTCTCAATTCTCAATCCTCAATCCTCAGACATCAAACATCAATATTCAACCATCAGCCCTTGTCCTCAATCCACAACCCTCAATCTTCAATTATCAATATTCAATCTTCAATCCTCAATACTCAATCCTCAATCCTCAATCCTCAATCCTCAATCTTCACTCCTCAATCCTCAATCCTCAATCCTCAATCCTCAACCTTGAGTCCTCAATACTCAATTTTCAATCCTCAATCCTGAATCCTCAATGTTCAGTGCTCAATCCTCAATTATCAATCTTCAATCCTCAATTCTCAATCTTCGGTCCTCAATCTTGAATCCTCAGTCCCCAATCCTCAATCTTCTATCCTTAATCCTCAATCCGCCCATCTTCAATCCTCAATACTCAATCTGCAATCCTCAATCCTCAATCCTCAATCCTCAATTCGCAATCCTCAATAGTCGATCTTCAATCCTCAATACTCAATCTTCAATCCTCAATCCGCAATCCTCAATCCTCAATCCTCATTCTTCAATCCTCTATACCCAATCCTCAATCTTCAATCCTCAATCGTCAATCCTCAATCCTCAATCCTCAATCCTCAATCCTCAATCTTCAATCCTCAGTCCCAAATCCTCAATCTTCAATACTCACTCCTCAATCCTCATTCTTCAATCCTCAATACCCAATCCTCAACCTTCAATCCTCAATCCTCAATCCTCAATCCTCAATCCTCAATCTTCAATCCTCAGTCCTCAATCTTCAATCCTCAATACTCAATCCTCAATCCTCAAACCTCAATCTTCAATCCTCAATACTCAATCTTCAATCCTCAATTCTCAATCCTCAATCCTCAATCCTCAATCCTCAATCCTCAATCCTCAATCGTCAATATTCAATCCTCAATACTCAATCTTCAATCCTCAATACGCAATCCTCAATCCTCAATCCTCATTCTTCAATCCTCAATACCCAATCCTCAACCTTCAATCCTCAATCCTCAATCCTCAATCCTCAATCCTCAATCTTCAATCCTCAGTCCCAAATCCTCAATCTTCAATACTCACTCCTCAATCCTCAATCTTCAATCCTCAATACTCAGTCTTCAATCCTCAATCCTCAATCCTCAACCTTCAATCCTCAATGCTCAATCCTCAATACCCAATCCTCAGTCTTCAATCCTCAATCCTCAATCCTCAATCGTCAGGCTTCAATGCTCAATACTCAATCTGCAATCCTCAATCCTCAATCCTCAATCCTCAATCCCCATTCTTCAACCCTCAATACCCAATCCTCAATCTTCAATCCTCAATCCTCAATTGTCAATTCTCAATCCTCAATCCTCAGACATCAAACATCAATATTCAACCATCAGTCCTCGTCCTCAATCCACAACCCTCAATCCTCAACCCTCAATCTTCAATAATCAATATTCAATCTTCAATCCTCAATGCTCAATCCTCAATCCTCAATCCTCAATCCTCAATCTTCACTCCTCAATCCTCAATCCTCAATCCTCAATCCTCAACCTTGAGTCCTCAATACTCAATCTTCAATCCTCAATCCTCAATCCTCAATCCTCAATGTTCAATGCTCAATCCTCAATTATCAATCTTCAATCCTCAATTCTCAATCTTCGATCCTCAATCTTGAATCCTCAGTCCCCAATCCTCAATCTTCAATCCTCAATCCTCAATCCTCAATCCTCATTCTTCAATCCTCAGTACCTAATCCTCGGTCCTCAATCCTCAATCGTCAATCTCCAATCCTGAATACTCAACCTTCAATCCTCAATCCTCAATCCTCAATCCTCAACCCTCAATCCTCATTCTTAAATCCTCAATACCCAATCCTAAATCTTCAATCCTGAATCCTCAATCCTAAATTCTCAATCCTCAATCCTCAGTCCTCAGTCCTCATACCTCAATCCTCAAACCTCAGCCCTCATCCTCAATCCTGAATCCTCAATCCTCAATTCTCAATACTCAATCATCAATCCTCAGACAACAAACAGCAATACTCAAACCTCAGTCCTCGTCCTCAATCCACAACCATCAATACTGAATCCTCAATCTTCAATCATCAATATTCAATCTTCAGTACTCAATCCTCAATCCTCAATACTCAACCCTCAATGTTCAATCCGCAATACCCAATCCTCAATCTTCAATCCTCAATCCTCAATCCTCAATTCTGAATCGTCAACCCTCAATCCTCTGATCTCAAACAACAATACTCAATCCTCAGTCCTCGTCCTCAATCCGCAACCCTCAATCCACAATCCTCAATCTTCAATTCTCAATCCTCAATCCCCAATCCTCAATCCTCAGTTCTCAACCCTCAATCCTCAATCCTCAGACCTCAAACAGCAATACTCAACTCTCAGTCCTCGTCCTCAATCCACAACCATCAATCCTCAATCCTCAACCTTCAATCATCAATATTCAATCTTCAGTCTTCAATCCTCAATCCTCAATACTCAATCCTCAATCCTCAATGTACAATCCGCAATACCCAATCCTCAATGTTCAATCCTCAGTCCTCAATCCTCAATCCTCAATCCTCAATCCTCAATCTTCAATCCTCAATACTCAATCTTCAACCCTCAATCCACAATCCTCAACCCTCAATCCTCATTACTCAATCCTCAACACACAATCCTCAATCTTCAATCCTCAATCCTCAATCCTCAATTCTCAATCCTCAATCCTCAGCCCTCAGTCCTCAAACCTCAATCCTCAACACTCAGCCCTCATCCTCTATCATCAATCCTCAATCCTCAACCCTCAATCCTCAATCCTCAGTCCTCAAACATCAATCCTGAATCCTCAATCCTGAATCCTCAACCTTCAGACCTCAGTCCTCAACAATCGGTCGTCAATTCTCAATCGTCAATAGAATATCATCAATTCACAGTTTTCAATACACAATACTCAATCTGCAATCTTCAAATCTCTATCCACAAACATCAATTCTCATCACTCAACCCTCAACACTCAGTCCCCAATCCTCAATCTTCAAACCTGAATCCTCAATCCTCAATCCTCAATCCTCAGTCTTCAATCCTCAATACTCATTCTTCAATCCTCTACTCTCAATCCTCGGTCCTCAATCCTCAATCGTCAATCTCCAATCCTGAATACTCAATCTTCAATCCTCAATCCTCAGTCCTCAATCCTCAATCCTCAATCCTCATTCTTCAATCCTCAATACCCAATCCTCAATCTTCAATCCTCAATACTCAATCTGCAGCCTTCAATCCTCAATCCTCAATTCTCAGTCCTCAAACATCAATTCTGAATCCTCAATCCTGCATCCTCAATCTTCAGCCCTCAGTCCTCAACAAACAGTTGTCAATCCTCAATGCCCAATAGAATATCCTCAGTTCACAGTTTTCAATACTCAATACTCAATCTGCAGTCTTCAAATCTCTATCCACATACATCAATTCTCATCACTCAACCCTGAACGCTCAGACCTCAATGTTCAATCCTCAATCCTCAATTCTCAATCTTCAATCCTCAATACTGAACCTTCAATCCTCAATCCTCAATCCTCAATCCTCAATCCTCAATACTCAGTAATCAATCCTCAATCTTCAATACTCAATCGTCAATCTTCAATCCTCAATACTCAATCTTCAATCCTCAATCCGCAATCCTCAATCCTCAATCCTCATTCTTCAATCCTCTATACCCAATCCTCAATCTTCAATCCTCAATCGTCAATCCTCAATCCTCAATACTCAATCCTCAATCCTCAAACCTCAATCTTCAATCCTCAATACTCAATCTTCAATTCTCAATTCTCAATCCTCAATCCTCAATCCTCAATCCTCAATCCTCAATCCTCAATCGTCAATATTCAATCCTCAATACTCAATCTTCAATCCTCAATACGCAATCCTCAATCCTCAATCCTCATTCTTCAATCCTCAATACCCAATCCTCAACCTTCAATCCTCAATCCTCAATCCTCAATCCTCGATCCTCAATCTTCAATCCTCAGTCCCAAATCCTCAATCTTCAATACTCACTCCTCAATCCTCAATCTTCAATCCTCAATACTCAGTCTTCAATCCTCAATCCTCAATCCTCAACCTTCAATCCTCAATGTTCAATCCTCAATACCCAATCCTCAGTCTTCAATCCTCAATCCTCAATCCTCAATCGTCAGGCTTCAATGCTCAATACTCAATCTGCAATCCTCAATCCTCAATCCTCAATCCTCAATCCCCATTCGTCAACCCTCAATACCCAATCCTCAATCTTCAATCCTCAATCCTCAATTCTCAATTCTCAATCCTCAATCCTCAGACATCAAACATCAATATTCAACCATCAGTCCTCGTCCTCAATCCACAACCCTCAATCCTCAACCCTCAACCTTCAATAATCAATATTCAATCTTCAATCCTCAATGCTCAATCCTCAATCCTCAATCCTCAATCCTCAATCTTCACTCCTCAATCCTCAATCCTCAATCCTCAATCCTCAACCTTGAGTCCTTAATACTCAATCTTCAATCCTCAATCCTCAATCCTCAATGTTCAATGCTCAATCCTCAATTATCAATCTTCAATCCTCAATTCTCAATCTTCGATCCTCAATCTTGAATCCTCAGTCCCCAATCCTCAATCTTCTATCCTCAATCCTCAATCCGCCCATCTTCAATCCTCAATACTCAATCTGCAATCCTCAATCCTCAATCCTCCATCCTCAACCCTCAATCGTCAAGCGTCAATCCTCAATCCTCAATCCTCAATCCTCAATCTTCAATCCTCAATCCTCAATCGTCAATCCTCAATCCTCAGACCTCAAACAGCAATACTCAACCCTCAGTCCTCGTCCTCAATCCACAACCATCAATCCTCAATCCTCAAGATTCAATCATCAATATTCAATCTTCAGTCCTCAATCCTCAATCCTCAATACTCAATCCTCAATCCTCAATGTTCAATCCGCAATACCCAATCCTCAATCTTCAATCCTCAGTCCTCAATCCTCAATCCTCAATCCTCAATCCTCAATCTTCAATCCTCAATACTCAATCTTCAACCCTCAATCCACAATCCTCAATCCTCAATCCTCATTCTTCAATCCTCAACACCCAATCCTCAATCTTCAATCCTCAATCCACAATCCTCAATTCTCAACCCTCAATCCTCAACCCTCAGACCTCAAACATCAATACTCAACCCTCAGTCCTCGTCCTCAATCCACAACAATCAATCCTCGATCCTCAATCTTCAATCATCAATATTCAATCTTCAATCCTCAATCCTCAATCCTCAATACTCAATCCTCTATCCTCAGTGTTCAATCCTCAATACCCAATCCTCAATCTTCAATCCTCAATCCTCAATCCTCAATCCCCAGTCCTCAATCCTCAATCCTCAGTCCTCAAACCTCAATCTTCAATCCTCAATACTGAATCTTCAATCCTCAATCCTCAATCCTCGGTCCTCAATCCTCAATCGTCAATCTCCAATCCTGAATACTCAATCTTCAATCCTCAATCCTCAATCCTCAATCCTCAATCCTCAATCCTCATTCTTAAATCCTCAATACCCAATCCTAAATCTTCAATCCTGAATCCTCAATCCTAAATTCTCAATTCTCAATTCTCAATACTCAATTATCAATCCTCAGACAACAAACAGCAATACTCAAACCTCAGTCCTCGTCCTCAATCCACAACCATCAATACTGAATCCTCAATCTTCAATCATCAATATTCAATCTTCAGTACTCAATCCTCAATCCTCAATACTCAACCCTCAATGTTCAATCCGCAATACCCAATCCTCAATCTTCAATCCTCAATCCTCAATCCTCAATTCTCAATCCTCAACCCTCAATCCTCTGATCTAAAACAACAATACTCAATCCTCAGTCCTCGTCCTCAATCCGCAACCCTCAATCCACAATCCTCAATCTTCAATTCTCAATCCTCAATCTTCAATCCTCAAACCTCAATCCTCAATCCTCAATCCTCATTCTTCAACCCTCAATAACCAATCCTCAATCTTAAATCCTCTATCCTCAATTCGCAATCCTCAATCCTCAATCCTCAGGCCTCAAGTATCAATACTCAATCCTCAGTCCTCGTCCTCAATCCACAACCTTCAATCCTCAATCCACAATCTTCATTCATCAATATTCAGCCTTCAATCCTCAATCCTCAATCGTCAATACTCAATCCTCAATGCTCAATGTTCAATCCTCAAAACCCAATCCTCAGTCTTCAATCCTCAATCCTCAATCCTCAATCCTCAATCCTCAATCCTCAATCCTCATCCTTCAATCCTCAATACCCAATCCTCAATCTTCAAACCTCAATCCTCAATCCTCAATTCTCAATCCTCAACCCTTAGCCCTCAGTCCTTAAACCTCAATCCTCAACCCTCAGCCCTCATCCTCAATCCTCAATCCTCAATCCTCAATCCTTAATCTTCAATCCTCAATACTCAATCTTCAATCCTCAATCCTCAGACCTCAATGTTCAATCCTCAATGTTCAATCCTCAATACCCAATCCTCAATCTTCACTCCTCAATCCTCAATCCTCAATCCTCAATCCTCACTCCTCAATCCTCAATCCTCAGTCCTCAAACCACAATCCTGAATTCTCAATCTTCAGCCCTCAGTCCTCAACCATCAGTTGCCAATCCTCAATCCTCACTAGAATATCCCCAGTTCAGAGTTTTCCATACGCAATACTCAATCTGCAATCTTCAAATCTCTATCCACAAACATCAATTGTCATCACACAACCCTCAACACTCAGTCCCCAATCCTCAACCTTCAACCCTCAATCCTCAACCCTCAATCCTCAATCCTCAATCTTCAATCCTCAATACTCAATCTTCAATCCTCAATCCTCAATCCTCAATCCTCAATTCTCAATCCTTAATCCTCAATCCTCAATCCTCAATCCTCAATCCTCAATACTCAATCCTCAATCCTCAATCCTCAATCTTCAATCCTCAATACTCAATCTTCAGTCCTCAATTCTCAATCTTCAATCCTCAATACTCAATCCTCAATCCTCAATCGTCAATCCTCAATACTCAATCTTTAATCCTCAATCCTCAATCCTCAACCTTCAATCCTCAATCCTCTATCCTCAATCCTCTATCCTCTATCCTCAATCCTCAATCCTCAATCCTCAATCCTCAATACTAAATATTCAATCCTCAATACTCAATCTTCAATCCTCAATCCTCAATCCTCAATCCTCACTCCTCATTCTTCAATCCTCAATACCCAATCCTCAATCTTCAATCCTCAAACCTCAATCCTCAATTCTCAATCCTCAATCCTCAATCCTCAATCCTCAATCCTCAATACTCAATCCTCAATCCTCAATCCTCAATCTTCAATCCTCAATACTCAATCTTCAGTCCTCAATTCTCAATACTCAATACTCAATAATCAGACCTCAACCATCAATACTGAACCCTCAGTCCTTGTCCTCAATCCACAACCCTCAATCCTCAATCCTCAATCTTCAATCATCAATATTCAATATTCAGTCCTCAATCCTCAATCCTCAATCCTCAATCCTCAATCCTCAATGTTCAATCCGCAATACCCAATCCTGAATCTTCAATCCTCAATCCTCAATCCTCAATCCCCAATCCTCAATCCTCAATCCTCAGTCCTCAAACCTCAATCCTGAATCCTCAATCCTGAAACCTCAATCTTCAGACCTCAGTCCTCAACAATCAGTTGTCAATTCTCAATCCTCAATAGAATATC
This sequence comes from Calliopsis andreniformis, assembly GCF_051401765.1. Lineage (NCBI taxonomy): Eukaryota > Metazoa > Arthropoda > Insecta > Hymenoptera > Andrenidae > Calliopsis > Calliopsis andreniformis. The sequence continues at coordinate 193,080 of NW_027480540.1, forward strand.
ATCAATTCACAGTTTTCAATACACAATACTCAATCTGCAATCTTTAAATCTCTATCCACAAACACCAATTCTTATCACTCAACCCTCAACTCTCAGTCCCCAAACCTCAATCTTCAATCCTCAACCCTCAATCCTCAATCCTCAATCATCAATCCTCAATCTTCAATACTCAATCCTCAATCCTCAATCCTCAACCCACAATCCTCAATCCTCTATCTTAAATCCTCAAACCTCAATCCTCAATCCACAATCCTCAATTCTCAATCTTCAATCCTCAATACTCAATCTTAAATCCTCAATCCTCAATCCTCAATCCTCAATCCTCAATCCTCAATCCTCAATCCTCATCCTTCAATCCTCAATACCCAATCCTCAATCTTCAATCCTCAATCCTCAATCCTCAATTCTCAATCCTCAACCCTCAGCCCTCAGTCCTTAAACCTCAATCCTCAACCCTCAGCCCTCATCCTCAATCCTCAATCCTCAATCCTCAATCCTTAATCTTCACTCCTCAATCCTCAATCCTCAATCCTCAATCCTCAAACCTCAGTCCTCAATACTAAATATTCAATCCTCAATACTCAGTCTTCAATCCTCAATCCTCAATCCTCAATCCTCACTCCTCATTCTTCAATCCTCAATACCCAATCCTCAATCTTCAATCCTCAAACCTCAATCCTCAATTCTCAATCCTCAATCCTCAATCCTCAATCCACAATCCTCAATACTCAATCCTCAATCCTCAATCCTCAATCTTCAATCCTCAATACTCAATCTTCAGTCCTCAACTCTCAATACTAAATACTCAATAATCAGACCTCAACCATCAATACTGAACCCTCAGTCCTTGTCCTCAATCCACAACCCTCAATCCTCAATCCTCAATCTTCAATCATCAATATTCAATATTCAGTCCTCAATCCTCAATCCTCAATCCTCAATCCTCCATCCTCAATGTTCAATCCGCAATACCCAATCATGAATCTTCAATCCTCAATCCTCAATCCTCAATCCCCAATCCTCAATCCTCAATCCTCAGTCCTCAAACCTCAATCCTGAATCCTCAATCCTGAATCCTCAATCTTCAGACCTCAGTCCTCAACAATCAGTTGTCAATTCTCAATCCTCAATAGAATATCATCAATTCACAGTTTTCAATACACAATACTCAATCTGCAATCTTTAAATCTCTATCCACAAACACCAATTCTTATCACTCAACCCTCAGCTCTCAGTCCCCAAACCTCAATCTTCAATCCTCAACCCTCAATCCTCAATCCTCAACCATCAATCCTCAATCTTCAATACTCAATCCTCAATCCTCAATCCTCAACCCACAATCCTCAATCCTCTATCTTAAATCCTCAAACCTCAATCCTCAATCCACAATCCTCAATTCTCAATCTTCAATCCTCAATACTCAATCTTAAATCCTCAATCCTCAATCCTCAATCCTCAATCCTCAATCCTCAATCCTCAATCCTCATCCTTCAATCCTCAATACCCAATCCTCAATCTTCAATCCTCAATCCTCAATCCTCAATTCTCAATCCTCAACCCTCAGCCCTCAGTCCTTAAACCTCAATCGTCAACCCTCAGCCCTCATCCTCAATCCTCAATCCTCAATCCTCAATCCTTAATCTTCACTCCTCAATCCTCAATCCTCAATCCTCAATCCTCAAACCTCAGTCCTCAATACTAAATATTCAATCCTCAATACTCAGTCTTCAATCCTCAATCCTCAATCCTCAATCCTCACTCCTCATTCTTCAATCCTCAATACCCAATCCTCAATCTTCAATCCTCAAACCTCAATCCTCAATTCTCAATCCTCAATCCTCAATCCTCAATCCACAATCCTCAATACTCAATCCTCAATACTCAATCCTCAATCCTCAATCCTCAATCTTCAATCCTCAATACTCAATCTTCAGTCCTCAACTCTCAATACTAAATACTCAATAATCAGACCTCAACCATCAATACTGAACCCTCAGTCCTTGTCCTCAATCCACAACCCTCAATCCTCAATCCTCAATCTTCAATCATCAATATTCAATATTCAGTCCTCAATCCTCAATCCTCAATCCTCAATCCTCAATCCTCAATGTTCAATCCGCAATACCCAATCATGAATCTTCAATCCTCAATCCTCAATCCTCAATCCCCAATCCTCAATCCTCAATCCTCAGTCCTCAAACCTCAATCCTGAATCCTCAATCCTGAATCCTCAATCTTCAGACCTCAGTCCTCAACAATCAGTTGTCAATTCTCAATCCTCAATAGAATATCATCAATTCACAGTTTTCAATACACAATACTCAATCTGCAATCTTTAAATCTCTATCCACAAACACCAATTCTTATCACTCAACCCTCAACTCTCAGTCCCCAAACCTCAATCTTCAATCCTCAACCCTCAATCCTCAATCCTCAATCATCAATCCTCAATCTTCAATACTCAATCCTCAATCCTCAATCCTCAACCCTCAATCCTCAATCCTCTATCTTAAATCCTCAAACCTCAATCCTCAATCCACAATCCTCAATTCTCAATCTTCAATCCTCAATACTCAATCTTAAATCCTCAATCCTCAATCCTCAATCCTCAATCCTCAATCCTCAATCCTCAATCCTCATCCTTCAATCCTCAATACCCAATCCTCAATCTTCAATCCTCAATCCTCAATCCTCAATTCTCAATCCTCAACCCTCAGCCCTCAGTCCTTAAACCTCAATCCTCAACCCTCAGCCCTCATCCTCAATCCTCAATCCTCAATCCTCAATCCTTAATCTTCACTCCTCAATCCTCAATCCTCAATCCTCGATCCTCAAACCTCAGTCCTCAAACCACAATCCTGAATCCTCAATCCTGAATCCTCAATCTTCAGCCCTCAGTCCTCAACAATCACTTGTCAATCCTCAATCCTCACTAGAATATCCTCAGTTCAGAGCTTTCCATACGCAATACTCAATCTGCGATCTCCAAATCTCTATCCACAAACATCAATTCTCATCACTCAACCCTCAACACTCAGTCCCCAATCCTCAATCTTCAATCCTCAATACTCAATCTTCAATCCTAAATCCTCAACCCTCAATCCTCAGTCCTCAAACCTCAATTCTGAATCCTCAATCCTGAATCCTCAATCTCCAGCCCTCAGTCCTGAACAATCAGGAGACAATTCTCAATCCTCAATAGAATATCCTCAATTCACAGTTTTCAATACTCAATACTCAATCTGCAATCTTCAAATCTCTATCCACAAACATCAATTCTCGTCACTCAACACTCAGCACTCAGTCCTCAATGTTCAATCATGAATCCTCAATCCTCAATCTTCAATCCTCAATACTTAATCTTAAATCCTCAATCCTCAACCTTCAATACCCAATCCTCAATCTTCAATCCTCAATCCTCAATCCTCAATTCTCAATCCTCAATCCTCAACCCTCAATCCTCAATCCTCAATCCTCAATCCTCAACCCTCAATCGTCAGTCTTCAAACCTCAATATTCAATCTTCAATCGTCAATCCTCAATCCTCAATCCTCAATCCTCAATCCTCAGACCTCAAACATCAATACCCAACCCTCAGTCCTCGTCCTCAATCCGCAACACTCAATCCTCAATCCTCAATCTTCAATCATCAATATTCAATCTTCAATACTCAATCCTCAATCCTCAATCCTCAATCCTCAATCCTCAATCCTCAATGTTCAATCCTCGATACCCAATCCTCAATCTTCAATCCTCAATACTCAATCTTCAATCCTCAATCCTCAATCCTCAATCCTCAGTCCTCAAACCTCAATTCTGAATCCTCGATCCTGAATCCTCAATCTCCAGACCTCAGTCCTGAACAATCAGGTGACAATCCTCAATCCTCAATAGAATATCCTCAATTCACAGTTTTCAATACTCAATACTCAATCTGCAGTCTTCAAATCTCTATCCACAGACATCAATTCTCATCACACAACACTCAACACTCAGTCCTCAATGTTCAATCCTCAATCCTCAATTCTCAATCTTCAATCCTCAATACTCAATCTTAAATCCTCAATCCTCAACCCTGAATACCCAATCCTCAATCTTCAATCCTCAATCCTCAATCCTCAATTCTCAATCCTCAATCCTCAACCCTCAATCCTCAATCCTCAATCCTCAATTCTCAACCCTCAATCGTCAGTCTTCAAACCTCAATATTCAATCTTCAATCGTCAATCCTCAATCCTCAATCCTCAATCCTCATCCTTCATTCCTCAATACCCAATCCTCAATCTTCAATCCTGAATCCTCAGTCCTCAAATCTCAATCCTCAATCCTCAGTCCTCAGTCCTTAAACCTCAATCCTCAGCCCTCAGCCCTCATTCTCAATCCTCAATCCTCAATCCTCAATCCTCAATCTTCAATCCTCAATACTCAATCTTCAATCCTCAATCCTCAATCCTCAGTCCTCAAACCTCAATTCTGAATCCTCAATCCTGAATCCTCAATCTTCAGCCCTCAGTCCTCAACAATCAGGTGACAATCCTCAATCCTTAATAGAATATCCTCAATTCACAGTTTTCAATACTCAATACTCAATCTGCAATCTTCAAATCACTATCCACAAACATCAATTCTCATCACTCAACCCTCAACACTCAGTCCTCAATGTTCAATCCTCAATCCTCAATTCTCAATCTTCAATCCTCAATACTCAATCTATAATCCTCAATCCTCAATCCTCAATCTTCAATCCTCAATCCCCAATACTCAATCCTCAATCCTCAATCCTCAATCCTCAATCATCAATCCTCAGTCTTCAAACCTCAATACTCAATCTCCAATCCTCAATCCTCAATCCTCAATCCTCAATTCTCAATCCTCATCCTTCAATCCTCAATTCCCAATCCTCAATCTTCAATCCTCAATCCTCAATCCTCAATTCTCAATCCTCAATCCTCAGTCCTCAGTCCTTAAACCTCAATCCTCAACCCTTAGTCCTCATCCTCAATCCTCAATCCTCAATCCTCAATCCTCAATCCTCAATCTTCAACCCTCAACACTCAGTCCTCAATGTTCAAACCTCAATCCTCAATTCTCAATCTTCAATCCTCAATACTCAATCTTCAATCCTGATTCCTCAATCCTCAATCCTCAATCCTCAATCCTCAATCCTCAGTCATCAATCCTCAATCTTCAATACTCAATCCTCAATCCTCAATCCTCAATACTCAATCCTCAATCCTCAATCATCAATCCTCAATCTTCAATCCTCAATACTCAATCTTTAATCCTCAGTCCTCAATCCTCAATCTTCAATCTTCAATCCTCAACCCGCAATCGTCAATCCCCAATCCTCAATCCTCAGTCCTCAATCCGCAATATTCAATCCTCAATACTCAATCTTCAATCCTCAATCCTCAATCCTCAACCCTCAGTCCTCATTCTTCAATCCTCAATAACCAATCCTCAATCTTCAATCCTCATTCCTCAATCCTCAATTCTCAATCCTCAATCCTCAATCCTCAGACCTCAAACATAAATACTCAACCCTCAGTCCTCGTCGTCAATCCGCAACACTCAATCCTCAATCCTCAATCTTCAATCATCAATATTCAATCTTCAATACTCAATCCTCAATCCTCAATCCTCAATCCTCAATCCTCAATCCTCAATGTTCAATCCTCGATACCCAATCCTCAATCTTCAATCCTCAATACTCAATCTTCAATCCTCAATCCTCAATCCTCAATCCTCAGTCCTCAAACCTCAATTCTGAATCCTCGATCCTGAATCCTCAATCTCCAGACCTCAGTCCTGAACAATCAGGTGACAATCCTCAATCCTCAATAGAATATCCTCAATTCACAGTTTTCAATACTCAATACTCAATCTGCAGTCTTCAAATCTCTATCCACAGACATCAATTCTCATCACACAACACACAACACTCAGTCCTCAATGTTCAATCCTCAATCCTCAATTCTCAATCTTCAATCCTCAATACTCAATCTTAAATCCTCAATCCTCAACCCTGAATACCCAATCCTCAATCTTCAATCCTCAATCCTCAATCCTCAATTCTCAATCCTCAATCCTCAACCCTCAATCCTCAATCCTCAATCCTCAATTCTCAACCCTCAATCGTCAGTCTTCAAACCTCAATATTCAATCTTCAATCGTCAATCCTCAATCCTCAATCCTCAATCCTCATCCTTCATTCCTCAATACCCAATCCTCAATCTTCAATCCTGAATCCTCAGTCCTCAAATCTCAATCCTCAATCCTCAGTCCTCAGTCCTTAAACCTCAATCCTCAGCCCTCAGCCCTCATTCTCAATCCTCAATCCTCAATCCTCAATCCTCAATCTTCAATCCTCAATACTCAATCTTCAATCCTCAATCCTCAATCCTCAGTCCTCAAACCTCAATTCTGAATCCTCAATCCTGAATCCTCAATCTTCAGCCCTCAGTCCTCAACAATCAGGTGACAATCCTCAATCCTTAATAGAATATCCTCAATTCACAGTTTTCAATACTCAATACTCAATCTGCAATCTTCAAATCACTATCCACAAACATCAATTCTCATCACTCAACCCTCAACACTCAGTCCTCAATGTTCAATCCTCAATCCTCAATTCTCAATCTTCAATCCTCAATACTCAATCTATAATCCTCAATCCTCAATCCTCAATCTTCAATCCTCAATCCCCAATACTCAATCCTCAATCCTCAATCCTCAATCCTCAATCATCAACCCTCAGTCTTCAAACCTCAATACTCAATCTCCAATCCTCAATCCTCAATCCTCAATCCTCAATTCTCAATCCTCATCCTTCAATCCTCAATTCCCAATCCTCAATCTTCAATCCTCAATCCTCAATCCTCAACTCTCAATCCTCAATCCTCAGTCCTCAGTCCTTAAACCTCAATCCTCAACCCTTAGTCCTCATCCTCAATCCTCAATCCTCAATCCTCAATCCTCAATCCTCAATCTTCAACCCTCAACACTCAGTCCTCAATGTTCAAACCTCAATCCTCAATTCTCAATCTTCGATCCTCAATACTCAATCTTCAATCCTCAATCCTCAATACTCAATCCTCAATCCTCAATCCTCAATCCTCAATCATCAATCCTCAATCTTCAATACTCAATCCTCAATCCTCAATCCCCAATACTCAATCCTCAATCCTCAATCATCAATCCTCAATCTTCAATCCTCAATACTCAATCTTTAATCCTCAGTCCTCAATCGTCAATCTTCAATCTTCAATCCTCAACCCGCAATCCTCAATCCCCAATCCTCAATCCTCAGTCCTCAATCCGCAATATTCAATCCTCAATACTCAATCTTCAATCCTCAATCCTCAATCCTCAACCCTCAGTCCTCATTCTTCAATCCTCAATAACCAATCCTCAATCTTCAATCCTCATTCCTCAATCCTCAATTCTCAATCCTCAATCCTCAATCCTCAGACCTCAAACATCAATACTCAACCCTCAGTCCTCGTCGTCAACCCGCAACACTTAATCCTCAATCCTCAATCTTCAATCATCAACATTCAATCTTCAATACTCAATCCTCAATCCTCAATCCTCAATACTCAATCCTCAATCCTCAATCCTCAATCCTCAATCCTCAATGTTCAATCCTCGATACCCAATCCTCAATCTTCAATCCTCAATCCTCAATCCTCAATCCTCAATCCTCAATCCTCAATCCTCAGTCCTCAAACCACAATCCTGAATCCTCAATCCTGAATCCTCAATTTTCAGCCCTCAGTCCTCAACAATCAGTTGTCAATCCTCAATCCTCACTAGAATAACCTCAGTTCAGAGCTTTCCATACGCAGTACTCAATCTGCAATCTTCAAATCCCTATCCACAAACATCAATTCCCATCACTCAACCCTCAACACTCAGTCCCCAATCCTCAATCTGCAATCCTCAATCCTCAACCTTCAATCCTCAATCCTCAATCTTCAATCCTCAATACTCAATCTTCAATCCTCAATCCTCAATCCTCAATCCTCAATCCTCATCCTTCATTCCTCAATACCCAATCCTCAATCTTCAATCCTCAATCCTCAATCCTCAAATCTCAATCCTCAATCCTCAGTCCTCAGTCCTTAAACCTCAATCCTCAGCCCTCAGCCCTCATTCTCAATCCTCAATCCTCAATCCTCAATCCTCAATCTTCAATCCTCAATACTCAATCCACAATCCTCAATATTCAATCCTCAATACTCGATCTTCAATCCACAATCCGCAATCCTCAATCCTCAATCCTCAATCCTCAATCCTCAATCCTCAATCTTGAATCCTCAATACTCAATCTTCAATCCCCAATCCTCAATCTTCAATCCTCAATCCTCAATCCTCAATCCTCAATCCTCAATCCTCAATCTTCAATCCTCTACACTCAATCATCAACCTTCAATCCTCAATACTCAACCTTCAATCCTCAAAGCTCAATCCTCAACATTCAATCCTCAATACTCAATCTCCAATCGTCAATCCTCAGTCCTCATCCTCAATCCTCAATCCTCAATCCTCAATCCTCAATCTTCAATCCTCAATACTCAATATTCAATCCTCAATCCTCAATCCTCAGACCTCAAACCTCAATTCTGAATCCTAAATCCTGAATCCTCAATCTTCAGCCCTCAGTCCTCAACAATCAGGTGACAATCCTCAATCCTCAATAGAATATCCCCAATTCGCAGCTTTCGATACACAATACTCAATCTGCAATCTTCAAATCTCTATCCACAAACATCAATTCTCATCACTCAACCCTCAACACTCAGTCCTCAATGTTCAATTCTCAATCCTCAATCCTCAACCCTCAATCCTCAATCCTCAATCCTCAATCCTCAATCCTCAACCCTCAATCGTCAGTCTTCACACCTCAATATTCAATCTTCAATCCTCAATCCTCAATCCTGAATCCTCAAACTTCAGACCTCAGTCCTCAACAATCAGTTGTCAATTCTCAATACTCAATAGAATATCATCAATTCACAGTTTTCAATACTCAATACTGATCTGTAATCTTTAAATCTCTATCCACAAACATCAATTCTCATCACTCAAACCTCAACACTCAGTCCCCAATCCTCAATCATCAATCCTCAATCCTCAATCCTCAATCCTCAATCCTCAATCTTCAATCCTCAATACTCAATCATCAATCCTCAAACCTCAATCCTCAATCCTCAATCCTCAACCCTCAATCCTCAGTCTTCAAACCTCAATACTCAATATCCAATCCTCAATCCTCAATCCTCAATCCTCAATCCTCAATCCTCATCCTTCAATCCTCAATACCCAATCCTCAATCTTCAATCCTCAATCCTCAATCCTCAATTCTCAATACTCAACCCTCAGTCCTCGTCCTCAATCCGCAACCCTCAATCCTCAATCCTCAATCTTCAATCATCAATATTCAATCTTCAGTACCCAATCCTCAATCCTCAATCCTCAATCCTCAATCCTCAATGTTCAATCCTCGATACACAATCCTCAATCTTCAATCCTCAATCCTCAATCCTCAATCCTCAATCCTCAATCCTCAATCCTCAGTCCTCAAACCACAATCCTGAATCCTCAATCCTGAATCCTCAATCTTCAGCCCTCAGTCCTCAACCATCAGTTGTCAATCCTCAATCCTCACTAGAGTATCCTCAGTTCAGAGCTTTCCATACGCACTACTCAATCTGCAATCTTCAAATCCCTATCCACAAACATCAATTCTCATCACTCAACCCTCAACACTCAGTCCCCAATCCTCAATCTGCAATCCTCAATCCTCTACCTTCAATCCTCAATCCTCAATCTTCAATCCTCAATACTCAATCTTCAATCCTCAATCCTCAATCCTCAATCCTCAATCCTCATCCTTCATTCCTCAATACCCAATCCTCAATCTTCAATCCTCAATCCTCAATCCTCAAATCTCAATCCTCAATCCTCAGTCCTCAGTCCTTAAACCTCAATCCTCAGCCCTCAGCCCTCATTCTCAATCCTCAATCCTCAATCCTCAATCCTCAATCTTCAATCCTCAATACTCAATCCACAATCCTCAATATTCAATCCTCAATACTCGATCTTCAATCCACAATCCGCAATCCTCAATCCTCAATCCTCAATCCTCAATCCTCAATCCTCAATCTTGAATCCTCAATACTCAATCTTCAATCCCCAATCCTCAATCTTCAATCCTCAATCCTCAATCCTCAATCCTCAATCCTCAATCCTCAATCTTCAATCCTCTACACTCAATCATCAACCTTCAATCCTCAATACTCAACCTTCAATCCTCAAAGCTCAATCCTCAACATTCAATCCTCAATACTCAATCTCCAATCGTCAATCCTCAGTCCTCATCCTCAATCCTCAATCCTCAATCCTCAATCCTCAATCTTCAATCCTCAATACTCAATATTCAATCCTCAATCCTCAATCCTCAGACCTCAAACCTCAATTCTGAATCCTAAATCCTGAATCCTCAATCTTCAGCCCTCAGTCCTCAACAATCAGGTGACAATCCTCAATCCTCAATAGAATATCCCCAATTCGCAGCTTTCGATACACAATACTCAATCTGCAATCTTCAAATCTCTATCCACAAACATCAATTCTCATCACTCAACCCTCAACACTCAGTCCTCAATGTTCAATTCTCAATCCTCAATCCTCAACCCTCAATCCTCAATCCTCAATCCTCAATCCTCAATCCTCAACCCTCAATCGTCAGTCTTCACACCTCAATATTCAATCTTCAATCCTCAATCCTCAATCCTGAATCCTCAAACTTCAGACCTCAGTCCTCAACAATCAGTTGTCAATTCTCAATACTCAATAGAATATCATCAATTCACAGTTTTCAATACTCAATACTGATCTGTAATCTTTAAATCTCTATCCACAAACATCAATTCTCATCACTCAAACCTCAACACTCAGTCCCCAATCCTCAATCATCAATCCTCAATCCTCAATCCTCAATCCTCAATCCTCAATCTTCAATCCTCAATACTCAATCATCAATCCTCAAACCTCAATCCTCAATCCTCAATCCTCAACCCTCAATCCTCAGTCTTCAAACCTCAATACTCAATATCCAATCCTCAATCCTCAATCCTCAATCCTCAATCCTCAATCCTCATCCTTCAATCCTCAATACCCAATCCTCAATCTTCAATCCTCAATCCTCAATCCTCAATTCTCAATACTCAACCCTCAGTCCTCGTCCTCAATCCGCAACCCTCAATCCTCAATCCTCAATCTTCAATCATCAATATTCAATCTTCAGTACCCAATCCTCAATCCTCAATCCTCAATCCTCAATCCTCAATGTTCAATCCTCGATACACAATCCTCAATCTTCAATCCTCAATCCTCAATCCTCAATCCTCAATCCTCAATCCTCAATCCTCAGTCCTCAAACCACAATCCTGAATCCTCAATCCTGAATCCTCAATCTTCAGCCCTCAGTCCTCAACCATCAGTTGTCAATCCTCAATCCTCACTAGAGTATCCTCAGTTCAGAGCTTTCCATACGCACTACTCAATCTGCAATCTTCAAATCCCTATCCACAAACATCAATTCTCATCACTCAACCCTCAACACTCAGTCCCCAATCCTCAATCTGCAATCCTCAATCCTCTACCTTCAATCCTCAATCCTCAATCTTCAATCCTCAATACTCAATCTTCAATCCTCAATCCTCAATTCTCAATCTTCAATCCTCAATACTCAATCTATAATCCTCAATCCTCAATCCTCAATCTTCAATCCTCAATACTCAATCTTCAATCCTCAATCCTCAATTCTCAATCTTCAATCCTCAATACTCAATCTATAATCCTCAATCCTCAATCCTCAATCTTCAATCCTCAATCCCCAATACTCAATCCTCAATCCTCAATCCTCAATCCTCAATCATCAATCCTCAGTCTTCAAACCTCAATACTCAATCTCCAATCCTCAATCCTCAATCCTCAATCCTCAATTCTCAATCCTCATCCTTCAATCCTCAATTCCCAATCCTCAATCTTCAATCCTCAATCCTCAATCCTCAATTCTCAATCCTCAATCCTCAGTCCTCAGTCCTTAAACCTCAATCCTCAACCCTCAGCCCTCATCCTCAATCCTCAATCCTCAATCCTCAATCCTCAATCCTCAATCTTCAACCCTCAACACTCAGTCCTCAATGTTCAAACCTCAATCCTCAATTCTCGATCTGCAATCCTCGATACTCAATCTTCAATCCTCAATCCTCAATACTCAATCCTCAATCCTCAATCCTCAATCCTCAATCATCAATCCTCACTCTTCAATACTCAATCCTCAATCCTCAATCCTCAATACTTAATCCTCAATCCTCAATCATCAATCCTCAATCTTCAATCCTCAATACTCAATCTTTAATCCTCAGTCCTCAATCCTCAATCTTCAATCTTCAATCCTCAACCCGCAATCCTCAATCCTCAATCCTCAATCCTCAGTCCTCATTCCGCAATATTCAATCCTCAATACTCAATCTTCAATCCTCAATCCTCAATCCTCAACCCTCAGTCCTCATTCTTCAATCCTCAATAACCAATTCTCAATCTTCAATCCTCATTCCTCAATCCTCAATTCTCAATCCTCAATCCTCAATCCTCAATCCTCAGAACTCAAACCACAATCCTGAATCCTCAATCCTGAATCCTCAATCTTCAGCCCTCAGTCCTCAACAATCAGTTGTCAATCCTCAATCCTCACTAGAATATCCTCAGTTCAGAGCTTTCCATACGCAGTACTCAATCTGCAATCTTCAAATCCCTATCCACAAACATCAATTCTCATCACTCAACCCTCAACACTCAGTCCCCAATCCTCAATCTTCAATCCTCAATACTCAATCTTCAATCCTAAATCCTCAACCCTCAATCCTCAGTCCTCAAACCTCAATTCTGAATCCTCGATCCTGAATCCTCAATCTCCAGCCCTCAGTCCTGAACAATCAGGAGAGAATTCTCAATCCTCAATAGAATATCCTCAATTCACAGTTTTCAATACTCAATACTCAATCTGCAATCTTCAAATCTCTATCCACAAACATCAATTCTCGTCACTCAACACTCAGCACTCAGTCCTCAATGTTCAATCCTGAATCCTCAATCCTCAATCTTCAATCCTCAATACTTAATCTTAAATCCTCAATCCTCAACCTTCAATACCCAATCCTCAATCTTCAATCCTCAATCCTCAATCCTCAATTCTCAATCCTCAATCCTCAACCCTCAATCCTCAATCCTCAATCCTCAATCCTCAACCCTCAATCGTCAGTCTTCAAACCTCAATATTCAATCTTCAATCGTCAATCCTCAATCCTCAATCCTCAATCCTCAATCCTCAGACCTCAAACATCAATACCCAACCCTCAGTCCTCGTCCTCAATCCGCAACACTCAATCCTCAATCCTCAATCTTCAATCATCAATATTCAATCTTCAATACTCAATCCTCAATCCTCAATCCTCAATCCTCAATCCTCAATCCTCAATGTTCAATCCTCGATACCCAATCCTCAATCTTCAATCCTCAATCCTCAATCCTCAATCCTCAATCCTCAATCCTCAATCCTCAGTCCTCAAACCACAATCCTGAATCCTCAATCCTGAATCCTCAATCTTCAGCCTTCAGTCCTCAACAATCAGATGTCAATCCTCAATCCTCACTAGAATATCCTCAGTTCAGAGCTTTCCATACGCAATACTCAGTCTGCAATCTGCAAATCTCTATCCACAAACATCAATTCTCATCACTCAACCCTCAACACTCAGTCCCCAATCCTCAATCTTCAATACTCAATCCTCAACCTTCAATCCTCAATCCTCAATCTTCAATCCTCAATACTCAATCTTCAATCCTCAATCCTCAATCCTCAATCCTCAGTCCTCAAACCTCAATTCTGAATCCTCGATCCTGAATCCTCAATCTCCAGACCTCAGTCCTGAACAATCAGGTGACAATCCTCAATCCTCAATAGAATATCCTCAATTCACAGTTTTCAATACTCAATACTCAATCTGCAATCTTCAAATCTCTATCCACAGACATCAATTCTCATCACACAACACTCAACACTCAGTCCTCAATGTTCAATCCTCAATCCTCAATTCTCAATCTTCAATCCTCAATACTCAATCTTAAATCCTCAATCCTCAACCCTGAATACCCAATCCTCAATCTTCAATCCTCAATCCTCAATCCTCAATTCTCAATCCTCAATCCTCAACCCTCAATCCTCAGTCCTCAATCCTCAATCCTCAACCCTCAATCGTCAGTCTTCAAACCTCAATATTCAATCTTCAATCGTCAATCCTCAATCCTCAATCCTCAATCCTCATCCTTCATTCCTCAATACCCAATCCTCAATCTTCAATCCTGAATCCTCAGTCCTCAAATCTCAATCCTCAATCCTCAGTCCTCAGTCCTTAAACCTCAATCCTCAGCCCTCAGTCCTCATTCTCAATCCTCAATCCTCAATCCTCAATCCTCAATCTTCAATCCTCAATACTCAATCTTCAATCCTCAATCCTCAATCCTCAGTCCTCAAACCTCAATTCTGAATCCTCAATCCTGAATCCTCAATCTTCAGCCCTCAGTCCTCAACAATCAGGTGACAATCCTCAATCCTTAATAGAATATCCTCAATTCACAGTTTTCAATACTCAATACTCAATCTGCAATCTTCAAATCACTATCCACAAACATCAATTCTCATCACTCAACCCTCAACACTCAGTCCTCAATGTTCAATCCTCAATCCTCAATTCTCAATCTTCAATCCTCAATACTCAATCTATAATCCTCAATCCTCAATCCTCAATCTTCAATCCTCAATCCCCAATACTCAATCCTCAATCCTCAATCCTCAATCCTCAATCATCAATCCTCAGTCTTCAAACCTCAATACTCAATCTCCAATCCTCAATCCTCAATCCTCAATCCTCAATTCTCAATCCTCATCCTTCAATCCTCAATTCCCAATCCTCAATCTTCAATCCTCAATCCTCAATCCTCAATTCTCAATCCTCAATCCTCAGTCCTCAGTCCTTAAACCTCAATCCTCAACCCTTAGTCCTCATCCTCAATCCTCAATCCTCAATCCTCAATCCTCAATCCTCAATCTTCAACCCTCAACACTCAGTCCTCAATGTTCAAACCTCAATCCTCAATTCTCAATCTTCAATCCTCAATACTCAATCTTCAATCCTGATTCCTCAATCCTCAATCCTCAATCCTCAATCCTCAATCCTCAGTCATCAATCCTCAATCTTCAATACTCAATCCTCAATCCTCAATCCTCAATACTCAATCCTCAATCCTCAATCATCAATCCTCAATCTTCAATCCTCAATACTCAATCTTTAATCCTCAGTCCTCAATCCTCAATCTTCAATCTTCAATCCTCAACCCGCAATCCTCAATCCCCAATCCTCAATCCTCAGTCCTCAATCCGCAATACTCAATCCTCAATACTCAATCTTCAATCCTCAATCCTCAATCCTCAACCCTCAGTCCTCATTCTTCAATCCTCAATAACCAATCCTCAATCTTCAATCCTCATTCCTCAATCCTCAATTCTCAATCCTCAATCCTCAATCCTCAGACCTCAAACATAAATACTCAACCCTCAGTCCTCGTCGTCAATCCGCAACACTCAATCCTCAATCCTCAATCTTCAATCATCAATATTCAATCTTCAATACTCAATCCTCAATCCTCAATCCTCAATCCTCAATCCTCAATGTTCAATCCTCGATACCCAATCCTCAATCTTCAATCCTCAATCCTCAATCCTCAATCCTCAATCCTCAATCCTCAATCCTCAATCCTCAGTCCTCATACCACAATCCTGAATCCTCAATCCTGAATCCTCAATTTTCAGCCCTCAGTCCTCAACAATCAGTTGTCAATCCTCAATCCTCACTAGAATAACCTCAGTTCAGAGCTTTCCATACGCAGTACTCAATCTGCAATCTTCAAATCCCTATTCACAAACATCAATTCCCATCACTCAACCCTCAACACTCAGTCCCCAATCCTCAATCTGCAATCCTCAATCCTCAACCTTCAATCCTCAATCCTCAATCTTCAATCCTCAGTACTCAATCTTCAATCCTCAATCCTCAATCCTCAATCCTCAATCCTCATCCTTCATTCCTCAATACCCAATCCTCAATCTTCAATCCTCAATCCTCAATCCTCAATTCTCAATCCTCAACCCTCAGTCCTCAGACCATAAACCTCAATCCTCAGCCCTCAGCCCTCATACTCAATCCTCAATCCTCAATTCTCAATCCTCAACCTTCAATCCTCAAATCCTCAATCCTCAGTCCTCAAACCTCAATTCTGAATCCTCAATCGTGAATCCTCAATCTTCAGCCCTCAGTCCTCAACATTCAGGTGACAATCCTCAATCCTCAATAGAATATCCTCTATTCACAGTTTTCAATACTCAATACTCAATCTGCAATCTTCAAATCACTATCCACAAAAATCAATTTTCATCACTCAACCCTCAACACTCAGTCCTCAATGTTCAATCCTCAATCCTCAATTCTCAATCTTCAATCCTCAATACTCGATCTATAATCCTCAATCCTCAATCCTCAATCCTCAATCCTCAATCCTCAATCTTCAATCCTCTACACTCAATCATCAATCTTCAATCCTCAATACTCAACCTTCAGTCCTCAAAGCTCAATCCTCAACATTCAATCCTCAATACTCAATCTTCAATCGTCAATCCTCAGACCTCATCCTCAATCCTCAATCCTCAATCCTCAATCCTCAATCCTCAATCTTCAATCCTCAATACTCAATATTCAACCCTCAATCCTCAATCCTCAGACCTCAAACCTCAATTCTGAATCCTCAATCCTGAATCCTCAATCTTCAGCCCTCAGTCCTCAACAATCAGGTGACAATCTTCAATCCTCAATCCTCAGTCCTCAAATCTCAATCCTCAATCCTCAGTCCTCAGTCCTTAAACCTCAATCCTCAGCCCTCAGCCCTAATTCTCAATCCTCAACCCTCAATCCTCAATCCTCAATCTTCAATCCTCAATACTCAATCTTCAATCCTCAATCCTCAATCCTCACTCCTCAAACCTCAATTCTGAATCCTCAATCCTGAATCCTCAATCTTCAGCCCTCAGTCCTCAACAATCAGGTGACAATCCTCAATCCTTAATAGAATATCCTCAATTCACAGCTATCAATACTCAATACTCAATCTGCAATCTTCAAATCACTATCCACAAACATCAATTCTCATCACTCAACCCTCAACACTCAGTCCTCAATGTTTAGTCCTCAATCCTCAATCCTCAATCCTCAGTCTTCAATCCTCAATACTCAATACCCAATCCTCAGTCTTCAATCCTCAATCCTCAATCATCAATCCTCAATCCTCAATCCTCAGTCCTCAGTCCTCAATCCTCAATCCTCAGTCCTCAATCCTCAATCCTCAATCCTCAAACCTCAATCCTCAACCGTCAGTCCTCGTCCTCAATCCTCAACACTGAATCCTCAATCCTCAATCTTCAATCATCAATACTCAATCTTCAATCCTCAATGTTCAATCCTAAATCCTCAATCCTCAATCCTCAATATTCAAAACAAAACCCTCAACCACCAATCCTCAACACTCAACCATCTATCCTCAATTCTCAATACTCAATAGAGTATCCCGAATTCTCATGGTCCAATACGCAATCCACAATTTTCAATAATCAAATCTCAATCCTGAAACATCAATTCTCAACACTCTATCCTCAACACTCAGTCCTCTCTCTTCAATCCTCCATCCTCAACCCTCAATCCTCAAGCGTCAATACTCAATCCTCAATCCTCACTCCTCAATCCTCAATCCTCAGTCCTCAAACCACAATCCTGAATCCTCAATCCTGAATCCTCAATCTTCAGCCCTCAGTCCTCAACCATCAGTTGTCAATCCTCAATCCTCACTAGAGTATCCTCAGTTCAGAGCTTTCCATACGCACTACTCAATCTGCAATCTTCAAATCCCTATCCACAAACATCAATTCTCATCACTCAACCCTCAACACTCAGTCCCCAATCCTCAATCTGCAATCCTCAATCCTCTACCTTCAATCCTCAATCCTCAATCTTCAATCCTCAATACTCAATCTTCAATCCTCAATCCTCAATTCTCAATCTTCAATCCTCAATACTCAATCTATAATCCTCAATCCTCAATCCTCAATCTTCAATCCTCAATCCCCAATACTCAATCCTCAATCCTCAATCCTCAATCCTCAATCATCAATCCTCAATCTTCAATACTCAATCCTCAATCCTCAATCCTCAATCCTCAATCCTCAATCCACGATCATCAATCCTCAATCTTCAATCCTCAATACTCAATCTTTAATCCTCAATCTTCAATCCTCAATCCTCAATCCTCAACCCTCAATCCTCAATCCTCAGACGTCAAACATCAATACTCAACCCTCAGTCCTCGTCCTCAATCCACAACGCTCAATCCTCAATCCCCAATCTTCAATCATCAACATACAATCTTCAGTCCTCAATCCTCAATCCTCAATCCTCAATCCTCATTTCTCAATGTTCAATCAGCAATACCCAATCCTCAATCTTCAATCCTCAATCCTCAATCCTCAATCCTCACTCCTCAATCCTCAATCCTCAATCTTCAGACCTAAGTCCTCAACAATCAGTTGTCAATTCTCAGTCGTCAATAGAATATCATCAATTCACAGTTTTCAATACTCAATACTCAATCTGCAATCTTTAAATCTCTATCCACAAACATCAATTCTCATCACTCAACCCTCAGCTCTCAGTCCCCAATCCTCAATCTTCAATCCTCAATCCTCAATCCTCAATTCTTAATCCTCAATACTCAATCCTCAATCGTCAATCCTCAATCCCCAATCCTTAATTTTCAATCCTCAATCCTCAATCCTCAATCCACAATCCTCAATATTCAATCCTCAATACTCAATCTTGAATCCTCAATCCGCAATCCTCAATCCTCAATCCTCAATCCTCAATCCTCTATCCTCAATCTTGAATCCTCAATACTCAATCTTCAATCCCCAATCCTCAATCTTCAATCCTCAATCCTCAATCCTCAATCCTCAATCCTCAACAGTCAATCATCAATCTTCAATCCTCAATACTCAATCTTCAATCCTCAATGCTCAATCCTCAACCTTCAATCCTCAATACTCAATCTTCAATCGTCAATCCTCAGTCCTCATCCTCAATCCTCAATCCTCAATCCTCAATCCACAATCCTCAATATTCAATCCTCAATCCT
The DNA here is from genome assembly GCF_051401765.1 of Calliopsis andreniformis. Classification (NCBI taxonomy): domain Eukaryota; kingdom Metazoa; phylum Arthropoda; class Insecta; order Hymenoptera; family Andrenidae; genus Calliopsis; species Calliopsis andreniformis. The sequence goes on from NW_027480540.1 coordinate 212,442, forward strand.
CAATCCCCAATTCTCAGTCCTCAATCCTCAATCCTCAGACCTCAAACATCAATCCCCAACCGTCAGTCCTCGTCCTCAATCCTCAACACTCAATCCTAAATCCTCAATCTTCAATCGTCAATACTAAATCTTCAATCCTCAATCTTCAATCTTCAATCCTCAATCCTCAATCCTCAATATTCAACACACAACCCTCAACCATCAATCCTCAATACTCAACCATCAATACTCAATTCTCAATACTCAATAGCATATCCTGAATTCTCATGGTTCAATACTCAATCCACAAATTCAATAATCAAATCTCAATCCTCAAACATCAATCCTCAACACTCAATACTTAACACTCAATCCTCAGTCCTCAAACCTCAATCCCGAATCCTCAATCCTGAATCCTCAATCTTCAGCCCTCAGTCCTCAACAATCAATTGTCAATCCTCAATCCTCAATAGAATATCCTCAATTCACAGTTTTCAATACTCAATCCCCATTCTTCAATCTTCAAATCTCAATCCACAAACATCAATTCCCATCACTCAACCCTCAACACTAAGTCCTCAATATTCAATCCACAGTCCTCAATCCTCAATCTTCAATCCTCAATCCTCAATCCTCAATCGTCATTACTCAATCCTCAATCGTCAATCCTCAATCCCCAATCCTCAATCTTCAATCCTCAATCCTCAATCCTCAATCCTCAATAGTCAATCTTCAATCCTCAATACTCAATCTTCAATCCTCAATCATCAATCCTCAGTCCTCAATCCTCAATCGTCAATCCTCAATCCTCAATCCTCAATTCTCAATCCTCAATCCTCATTCCTCAATCTTCAATCCTCAATACTCAATCCACAATCCTCAATATTCAATCCTCAATACTCAATCTTCAATCCACAATCCGCAATCCTCAATCCTCAATCCTCAATCCTCAATCCTCAATCCTCAATCTTGAATACTCAATACTCAATCTTCAATCCCCAATCCTCAATCTTCAATCCTCAATCCTCAATCCTCAATCCTCAATCCTCAATCCTCAATCCTCAATCTTCAATCCTCTACACTCAATCATCAATCTTCAATCCTCAATACTCAACCTTCAATCCTCAAAGCTCAATCCTCAACATTCAATCCTCAATACTCAATCTTCAATCGTCAATCCTCAGTCCTCATCCTCAATCCTCAATCCTCAATCCTCAATCCTCAATCTTCAATCCTCAATACTCAATATTCAATCCTCAATCCTCAATCCTCAATCCTCAGTCCTCAAACCTCAATTCTGAATCCTCAATCCTGAATCCTCAATCTTCAGCCCTCAGTCCTCAACAATCAGGTGACAATCCTCAATCCTCAATAGAATATCCTCAATTCGCAGCATTCGATACACAATACTCAATCTGCAATCTTCAAATCTCTATCCACAAACATCAATTCTCATCACTCAACCCTCAACACTCAGTCCTCAATGTTCAATCCTCAATCATCAATCCTCAATCTTCAATCGTCAATATTCAATCTTCAATACTCAATCCTCAATCCTCAATCCTCAATCCTCAATCCTCAATGTTCAATCCTCGATACCCAGTCCTCAACCTTCAATCCTCAATCCTCAATCCTCAATCCTCAATCCTCAATCCTCAAACCTCAGTCCTCAAACCACAATCCTGAATCCTCAATCCTGAATCCTCAATCTTCAGCCCTCAGTCCTCAACAATCACTTGTCAATCCTCAATCCTCACTAGAATATCCTCAGTTCAGAGCTTTCCATACGCAATACTCAATCTGCGATCTCCAAATCTCTATCCACAAACATCAATTCTCATCACTCAACCCTCAACACTCAGTCCCCAATCCTCAATCTTCAATCCTCAATACTCAATCTTCAATCCTAAATCCTCAACCCTCAATCCTCAGTCCTCAAACCTCAATTCTGAATCCTCGATCCTGAATCCTCAATCTCCAGCCCTCAGTCCTGAACAATCAGGAGACAATTCTCAATCCTCAATAGAATATCCTCAATTCACAGTTTTCAATACTCAATACTCAATCTGCAATCTTCAAATCTCTATCCACAAACATCAATTCTCGTCACTCAACACTCAGCACTCAGTCCTCAATGTTCAATCATGAATCCTCAATCCTCAATCTTCAATCCTCAATACTTAATCTTAAATCCTCAATCCTCAATCTTCAATCCTCAATACTCAATCTATAATCCTCAATCCTCAATCCTCAATCTTCAATCCTCAATCCCCAATACTCAATCCTCAATCCTCAATCCTCAATCCTCAATCATCAATCCTCAGTCTTCAAACCTCAATACTCAATCTCCAATCCTCAATCCTCAATCCTCAATCCTCAATTCTCAATCCTCATCCTTCAATCCTCAATTCCCAATCCTCAATCTTCAATCCTCAATCCTCAATCCTCAATTCTCAATCCTCAATCCTCAGTCCTCAGTCCTTAAACCTCAATCCTCAACCCTTAGTCCTCATCCTCAATCGTCAATCCTCAATCCTCAATCCTCAATCCTCAATCTTCAACCCTCAACACTCAGTCCTCAATGTTCAAACCTCAATCCTCAATTCTCAATCTTCAATCCTCAATACTCAATCTTCAATCCTGATTCCTCAATCCTCAATCCTCAATCCTCAATCCTCAATCCTCAGTCATCAATCCTCAATCTTCAATACTCAATCCTCAATCCTCAATCCTCAATACTCAATCCTCAATCCTCAATCATCAATCCTCAATCTTCAATCCTCAATACTCAATCTTTAATCCTCAGTCCTCAATCCTCAATCTTCAATCTTCAATCCTCAACCCGCAATCCTCAATCCCCAATCCTCAATCCTCAGTCCTCAATCCGCAATATTCAATCCTCAATACTCAATCTTCAATCCTCAATCCTCAATCCTCAACCCTCAGTCCTCATTCTTCAATCCTCAATAACCAATCCTCAATCTTCAATCCTCATTCCTCAATCCTCAATTCTCAATCCTCAATCCTCAATCCTCAGACCTCAAACATAAATACTCAACCCTCAGTCCTCGTCGTCAATCCGCAACACTCAATCCTCAATCCTCAATATTCAATCATCAATATTCAATCTTCAATACTCAATCCTCAATCCTCAATCCTCAATCCTCAATCCTCAATGTTCAATCCTCGATACCCAATCCTCAATCTTCAATCCTCAATCCTCAATCCTCAATCCTCAATCCTCAATCCTCAATCCTCAATCCTCAGTCCTCATACCACAATCCTGAATCCTCAATCCTGAATCCTCAATTTTCAGCCCTCAGTCCTCAACAATCAGTTGTCAATCCTCAATCCTCACTAGAATAACCTCAGTTCAGAGCTTTCCATACGCAGTACTCAATCTGCAATCTTCAAATCCCTATTCACAAACATCAATTCCCATCACTCAACCCTCAACACTCAGTCCCCAATCCTCAATCTGCAATCCTCAATCCTCAACCTTCAATCCTCAATCCTCAATCTTCAATCCTCAGTACTCAATCTTCAATCCTCAATCCTCAATCCTCAATCCTCAATCCTCATCCTTCATTCCTCAATACCCAATCCTCAATCTTCAATCCTCAATCCTCAATCCTCAATTCTCAATCCTCAACCCTCAGTCCTCAGACCATAAACCTCAATCCTCAGCCCTCAGCCCTCATACTCAATCCTCAATCCTCAATCCTCAATCCTCAACCTTCAATCCTCAATCCTCAATCCTCAGTCCTCAAACCTCAATTCTGAATCCTCAATCGTGAATCCTCAATCTTCAGCCCTCAGTCCTCAACATTCAGGTGACAATCCTCAATCCTCAATAGAATATCCTCTATTCACAGTTTTCAATACTCAATACTCAATCTGCAATCTTCAAATCACTATCCACAAAAATCAATTTTCATCACTCAACCCTCAACACTCAGTCCTCAATGTTCAATCTTCAATCCTCAATTCTCAATCTTCAATCCTCAATACTCGATCTATAATCCTCAATCCTCAATCCTCAATCTTCAATCCCCAATCCTCAATCTTCAATCCTTAATCCTCAATCCTCAATCCTCAATCCTCAATCCTCAATCTTCAATCCTCTACACTCAATCATCAATCTTCAATCCTCAATACTCAACCTTCAGTCCTCAAAGCTCAATCCTCAACATTCAATCCTCAATACTCAATCTTCAATCGTCAATCCTCAGTCCTCATCCTCAATCCTCAATCCTCAATCCTCAATCCTCAATCCTCAATCTTCAATCCTCAATACTCAATATTCAACCCTCAATCCTCAATCCTCAGACCTCAAACCTCAATTCTGAATCCTCAATCCTGAATCCTCAATCTTCAGCCCTCAGTCCTCAACAATCAGGTGACAATCTTCAATCCTCAATCCTCAGTCCTCAAATCTCAATCCTCAATCCTCAGTCCTCAGTCCTTAAACCTCAATCCTCAGCCCTCAGCCCTAATTCTCAATCCTCAATACTCAATCCTCAATCCTCAGTCTTCAATCCTCAATACTCAATCTTCAATACTCAATCCTCAATCCTCAGTCCTCAAACCTCAATTCTGAATCTTCAATCCTGAATCCTCAATCCTCAATCATCAATCCTCAGTCTTCAAACCTCAATACTCAATCTCCAATCCTCAATCCTCAATCCTCAATCCTCAATCCTCAATCCTCAATCCTCATCCTTCAATCCTCAATACCCAATCCTCAATCTTCAATCCTCAATCCTCAATCCTCAATTCTCAATCCTCAATCCTCAGTCCTCAGTCCTTAAACCTCAATCCTGAACCCTCAGCCCTCATCCTCAATCCTCAATCCTCAATCCTGAATCCTCAATCTTCAACCCTCAACACTCAGTCCTCAATGTTCAAACCTCAATCCTCAATTCTCAATCTTCGATCCTCAATACTCAATCTTCAATCCTCAATCCTCAATACTCAATCCTCAATCCTCAATCCTCAATCCTCAATCATCAATCCTCAATCTTCAATACTCAATCCTCAATCCTCAATCCCCAATACTCAATCCTCAATCCTCAATCATCAATCCTCAATCTTCAATCCTCAATACTCAATCTTAAATCCTCAGTCCTCAATCGTCAATCTTCAATCTTCAATCCTCAACCCGCAATCCTCAATCCCCAATCCTCAATCCTCAGTCCTCAATCCGCAATATTCAATCCTCAATACTCAATCTTCAATCCTCAATCCTCAATCCTCAACCCTCAGTCCTCATTCTTCAATCCTCAATAACCAATCCTCAATCTTCAATCCTCATTCCTCAATCCTCAATTCTCAATCCTCAATCCTCAATCCTCAGACCTCAAACATCAATACTCAACCCTCAGTCCTCGTCGTCAACCCGCAACACTCAATCCTCAATCCTCAATCTTCAATCATCAACATTCAATCTTCAATACTCAATCCTCAATCCTCAATCCTCAATACTCAATCCTCAATCCTCAATCCTCAATCCTCAATCCTCAATGTTCAATCCTCGATACCCAATCCTCAATCTTCAATCCTCAATCCTCAATCCTCAATCCTCAATCCTCAATCCTCAATCCTCAGTCCTCAAACCACAATCCTGAATCCTCAATCCTGAATCCTCAATTTTCAGCCCTCAGTCCTCAACAATCAGTTGTCAATCCTCAATCCTCACTAGAATAACCTCAGTTCAGAGATTTCCATACGCAGTACTCAATCTGCAATCTTCAAATCCCTATCCACAAACATCAATTACCATCACTCAACCCTCAACACTCAGTCCCCAATCCTCAGTCTGCAATCCTCAATCCTCAACCTTCAATCCTCAATCCTCAATCTTCAATCCTCAATACTCAATCTTCAATCCTCAATCCTCAATCCTCAATCCTCAATCCTCATCCTTCATTCCTCAATACCCAATCCTCAATCTTCAATCCTCAATCCTCAATCCTCAAATCTCAATCCTCAATCCTCAGTCCTCAGTCCTTAAACCTCAATCCTCAGCCCTCAGCCCTCATTCTCAATCCTCAATCCTCAATCCTCAATCCTCAATCTTCAATCCTCAATACTCAATCCACAATCCTCAATATTCAATCCTCAATACTCGATCTTCAATCCACAATCCGCAATCCTCAATCCTCAATCCTCAATCCTCAATCCTCAATCCTCAATCTTGAATCCTCAATACTCAATCTTCAATCCCCAATCCTCAATCTTCAATCCTCAATCCTCAATCCTCAATCCTCAATCCTCAATCCTCAATCTTCAATCCTCTACACTCAATCATCAATCTTCAATCCTCAATACTCAACCTTCAATCCTCAAAGCTCAATCCTCAACATTCAATCCTCAATACTCAATCTCCAATCGTCAATCCTCAGTCCTCATCCTCAATCCTCAATCCTCAATCCTCAATCCTCAATCTTCAATCCTCAATACTCAATATTCAATCCTCAATCCTCAATCCTCAGACCTCAAACCTCAATTCTGAATCCTCAATCCTGAATCCTCAATCTTCAGAACTCAGTCCTCAACAATCAGGTGACAATCCTCAATCCTCAATAGAATATCCCCAATTCGCAGCTTTCGATACACAATACTCAATCTGCAATCTTCAAATCTCTATCCACAAACATCAATTCTCATCACTCAACCCTCAACACTCAGTCCTCAATGTTCAATTCTCAATCCTCAATCCTCAACCCTCAATCCTCAATCCTCAATCCTCAATCCTCAATCCTCAACCCTCAATCGTCAGTCTTCACACCTCAATATTCAATCTTCAATCCTCAATCCTCAATGCTGAATCCTCAAACTTCAGACCTCAGTCCTCAACAATCAGTTGTCAATTCTCAATACTCAATAGAATATCATCAATTCACAGTTTTCAATACTCAATACTGATCTGTAATCTTTAAATCTCTATCCACAAACATCAATTCTCATCACTCAAACCTCAACACTCAGTCCCCAATCCTCAATCATCAATCCTCAATCCTCAACCCTCAATCCTCAATCCTCAATCTTCAATCCTCAATACTCAATCATCAATCCTCAAACCTCAATCCTCAATCCTCAATCCTCAACCCTCAATCCTCAGTCTTCAAACCTCAATACTCAATATCCAATCCTCAATCCTCAATCCTCAATCCTCAATCCTCAATCCTCATCCTTCAATCCTCAATACCCAATCCTCAATCTTCAATCCTCAATCCTCAATCCTCAATTCTCAATACTCAACCCTCAGTCCTCGTCCTCAATCCGCAACCCTCAATCCTCAATCCTCAATCTTCAATCATCAATATTCAATCTTTAGTACCCAATCCTCAATCCTCAATCCTCAATCCTCAATCCTCAATGTTCAATCCTCGATACACAATCCTCAATCTTCAATCCTCAATCCTCAATCCTCAATCCTCAATCCTCAATCCTCAATCCTCAGTCCTCAAACCACAATCCTGAATCCTCAATCCTGAATCCTCAATCTTCAGCCCTCAGTCCTCAACCATCAGTTGTCAATCCTCAATCCTCACTAGAGTATCCTCAGTTCAGAGCTTTCCATACGCACTACTCAATCTGCAATCTTCAAATCCCTATCCACAAACATCAATTCTCATCACTCAACCCTCAACACTCAGTCCCCAATCCTCAATCTGCAATCCTCAATCCTCTACCTTCAATCCTCAATCCTCAATCTTCAATCCTCAATACTCAATCTTCAATCCTCAATCCTCAATTCTCAATCTTCAATCCTCAATACTCAATCTATAATCCTCAATCCTCAATCCTCAATCTTCAATCCTCAATCCCCAATACTCAATCCTCAATCCTCAATCCTCAATCCTCAATCATCAATCCTCAGTCTTCAAACCTCAATACTCAATCTCCAATCCTCAATCCTCAATCCTCAATCCTCAATTCTCAATCCTCATCCTTCAATCCTCAATTCCCAATCCTCAATCTTCAATCCTCAATCCTCAATCCTCAATTCTCAATCCTCAATCCTCAGTCCTCAGTCCTTAAACCTCAATCCTCAACACTCAGCCCTCATCCTCAATCCTCAATCCTCAATCCTCAATCCTCAATCCTCAATCTTCAACCCTCAACACTCAGTCCTCAATGTTCAAACCTCAATCCTCAATTCTCGATCTGCAATCCTCAAAACTCAATCTTCAATCCTCAATCCTCAATACTCAATCCTCAATCCTCAATCCTCAATCCTCAATCATCAATCCTCACTCTTCAATACTCAATCCTCAACCCTCAATCCTCAATACTTAATCCTCAATCCTCAATCATCAATCCTCAATCTTCAATCCTCAATACTCAATCTTTAATCCTCAGTCCTCAATCCTCAATCTTCAATCTTCAATCCTCAACCCGCAATCCTCAATCCTCAATCCTCAATCCTCTGTCCTCATTCCGCAATATTCAATCCTCAATACTCAATCTTCAATCCTCAATCCTCAATCCTCAACCCTCAGTCCTCATTCTTCAATCCTCAATAACCAATTCTCAATCTTCAATCCTCATTCCTCAATCCTCAATTCTCAATCCTCAATCCTCAATCCTCAATCCTCAGAACTCAAACCACAATCCTGAATCCTCAATCCTGAATCCTCAATCTTCAGCCCTCAGTCCTCAACAATCAGTTGTCAATCCTCAATCCTCACTAGAATATCCTCAGTTCAGAGCTTTCCATACGCAGTACTCAATCTGCAATCTTCAAATCCCTATCCACAAACATCAATTCTCATCACTCAACCCTCAACACTCAGTCCCCAATCCTCAATCTTCAATCCTCAATACTCAATCTTCAATCCTAAATCCTCAACCCTCAATCCTCAGTCCTCAAACCTCAATTCTGAATCCTCGATCCTGAATCCTCAATCTCCAGCCCTCAGTCCTGAACAATCAGGAGACAATTCTCAATCCTCAATAGAATATCCTCAATTCACAGTTTTCAATACTCAATACTCAATCTGCAATCTTCAAATCTCTATCCACAAACATCAATTCTCGTCACTCAACACTCAGCACTCAGTCCTCAATGTTCAATCCTGAATCCTCAATCCTCAATCTTCAATCCTCAATACTTAATCTTAAATCCTCAATCCTCAACCTTCAATACCCAATCCTCAATCTTCAATCCTCAATCCTCAATCCTCAATTCTCAATCCTCAATCCTCAACCCTCAATCCTCAATCCTCAATCCTCAATCCTCAACCCTCAATCGTCAGTCTTCAAACCTCAATATTCAATCTTCAATCGTCAATCCTCAATCCTCAATCCTCAATCCTCAATCCTCAGACCTCAAACATCAATACCCAACCCTCAGTCCTCGTCCTCAATCCGCAACACTCAATCCTCAATCCTCAATCTTCAATCATCAATATTCAATCTTCAATACTCAATCCTCAATCCTCAATCCTCAATACTCAATCCTCAATCCTCAATGTTCAATCCTCGATACCCAATGCTCAATCTTCAATCCTCAATCCTCAATCCTCAATCCTCAATCCTCAATCCTCAATCCTCAGTCCTCAAACCACAATCCTGAATCCTCAATCCTGAATCCTCAATCTTCAGCCTTCAGTCCTCAACAATCAGATGTCAATCCTCAATCCTCACTAGAATATCCTCAGTTCAGAGCTTTCCATACGCAATACTCAGTCTGCAATCTGCAAATCTCTATCCACAAACATCAATTCTCATCACTCAACCCTCAACACTCAGTCCCCAATCCTCAATCTTCAATACTCAATCCTCAACCTTCAATCCTCAATCCTCAATCTTCAATCCTCAATACTCAATCTTCAATCCTCAATCCTCAATCCTCAATCCTCAGTCCTCAAACCTCAATTCTGAATCCTCGATCCTGAATCCTCAATCTCCAGACCTCAGTCCTGAACAATCAGGTGACAATCCTCAATCCTCAATAGAATATCCTCAATTCACAGTTTTCAATACTCAATACTCAATCTGCAATCTTCAAATCTCTATCCACAGACATCAATTCTCATCACACAACACTCAACACTCAGTCCTCAATGTTCAATCCTCAATCCTCAATTCTCAATCTTCAATCCTCAATACTCAATCTTAAATCCTCAATCCTCAACCCTGAATACCCAATCCTCAATCTTCAATCCTCAATCCTCAATCCTCAATTTTCAATCCTCAATCCTCAACCCTCAATCCTCAATCCTCAATCCTCAATCCTCAACCCTCAATCGTCAGTCTTCAAACCTCAATATTCAATCTTCAATCGTCAATCCTCAATCCTCAATCCTCAATCCTCATCCTTCATTCCTCAATACCCAATCCTCAATCTTCAATCCTGAATCCTCAGTCCTCAAATCTCAATCCTCAATCCTCAGTCCTCAGTCCTTAAACCTCAATCCTCAGCCCTCAGCCCTCATTCTCAATCTTCAATCCTCAATCCTCAATCCTCAGTCCTCAAACCTCAATTCTGAATCCTCAATCCTGAATCCTCAATCTTCAGCCCTCAGTCCTCAACAATCAGGTGACAATCCTCAATCCTTAATAGAATATCCTCAATTCACAGTTTTCAATACTCAATACTCAATCTGCAATCTTCAAATCACTATCCACAAACATCAATTCTCATCACTCAACCCTCAACACTCAGTCCTCAATGTTCAATCCTCAATCCTCAATTCTCAATCTTCAATCCTCAATACTCAATCTATAATCCTCAATCCTCAATCCTCAATCTTCAATCCTCAATCCCCAATACTCAATCCTCAATCCTCAATCCTCAATCCTCAATCATCAATCCCCAGTCTTCAAACCTCAATACTCAATCTCCAATCCTCAATCCTCAATCCTCAATCCTCAATTCTCAATCCTCATCCTTCAATCCTCAATTCCCAATCCTCAATCTTCAATCCTCAATCCTCAATCCTCAATTCTCAATCCTCAATCCTCAGTCCTCAGTCCTTAAACCTCAATCCTCAACCCTTAGTCCTCATCCTCAATCCTCAATCCTCAATCCTCAATCCTCAATCCTCAATCTTCAACCCTCAACACTCAGTCCTCAATGTTCAAACCTCAATCCTCAATTCTCAATCTTCAATCCTCAATACTCAATCTTCAATCCTGATTCCGCAATCCTCAATCCTCAATCCTCAATCCTCAATCCTCAGTCATCAATCCTCAATCTTCAATACTCAATCCTCAATCCTCAATCCTCAATACTCAATCCTCAATCCTCAATCATCAATCCTCAATCTTCAATCCTCAATACTCAATCTTTAATCCTCAGTCCTCAATCCTCAATCTTCAATCTTCAATCCTCAACCCGCAATCCTCAATCCCCAATCCTCAATCCTCAGTCCTCAATCCGCAACACTCAATCCTCAATACTCAATCTTCAATCCTCAATCCTCAATCCTCAACCCTCAGTCCTCATTCTTCAATCCTCAATAACCAATCCTCAATCTTCAATCCTCATTCCTCAATCCTCAATTCTCAATCCTCAATCCTCAATCCTCAGACCTCAAACATAAATACTCAACCCTCAGTCCTCGTCGTCAATCCGCAACACTCAATCCTCAATCCTCAATCTTCAATCATCAATATTCAACCTTCAATACTCAATCCTCAATCCTCAATCCTCAATCATCAATCCTCAATCTTCAATACTCAATCCTCAATCCTCAATCCTCAATCCTCAATCCTCAATCCACGATCATCAATCCTCAATCTTCAATCCTCAATACTCAATCTTTAATCCTCAATCTTCAATCCTCAATCCTCAATCCTCAACCCTCAATCCTCAATCCTCAGACGTCAAACATCAATACTCAACCCTCAGTCCTCGTCCTCAATCCACAACGCTCAATCCTCAATCCCCAATCTTCAATCATCAACATACAATCTTCAGTCCTCAATCCTCAATCCTCAATCCTCAATCCTCATTTCTCAATGTTCAATCAGCAATACCCAATCCTCAATCTTCAATCCTCAATCCTCAATCCTCAATCCTCACTCCTCAATCCTCAATCCTCAATCTTCAGACCTAAGTCCTCAACAATCAGTTGTCAATTCTCAGTCGTCAATAGAATATCATCAATTCACAGTTTTCAATACTCAATACTCAATCTGCAATCTTTAAATCTCTATCCACAAACATCAATTCTCATCACTCAACCCTCAGCTCTCAGTCCCCAATCCTCAATCTTCAATCCTCAATCCTCAATCCTCAACTCTTAATCCTCAATACTCAATCCTCAATCGTCAATCCTCAATCCCCAATCCTTAATTTTCAATCCTCAATCCTCAATCCTCAATCCACAATCCTCAATATTCAATCCTCAATACTCAATCTTGAATCCTCAATCCGCAATCCTCAATCCTCAATCCTCAATCCTCAATCCTCTATCCTCAATCTTGAATCCTCAATACTCAATCTTCAATCCCCAATCCTCAATCTTCAATCCTCAATCCTCAATCCTCAATCCTCAATCCTCAACAGTCAATCATCAATCTTCAATCCTCAATACTCAATCTTCAATCCTCAATGCTCAATCCTCAACCTTCAATCCTCAATACTCAATCTTCAATCGTCAATCCTCAGTCCTCATCCTCAATCCTCAATCCTCAATCCTCAATCCACAATCCTCAATATTCAATCCTCAATCCTCAATCCCCAATTCTCAGTCCTCAATCCTCAATCCTCAGACCTCAAACATCAATCCCCAACCGTCAGTCCTCGTCCTCAATCCTCAACACTCAATCCTAAATCCTCAATCTTCAATCGTCAATACTAAATCTTCAATCCTCAATCTTCAATCTTCAATCCTCAATCCTCAATCCTCAATATTCAACACACAACCCTCAACCATCAATCCTCAATACTCAACCATCAATACTCAATTCTCAATACTCAATAGCATATCCTGAATTCTCATGGTTCAATACTCAATCCACAAATTCAATAATCAAATCTCAATCCTCAAACATCAATCCTCAACACTCAATACTTAACACTCAATCCTCAGTCCTCAAACCTCAATCCCGAATCCTCAATCCTGAATCCTCAATCTGCAGCCCTCAGTCCTCAACAATCAATTGTCAATCCTCAATCCTCAATAGAATATCCTCAATTCACAGTTTTCAATACTCAATCCCCATTCTTCAATCTTCAAATCTCAATCCACAAACATCAATTCCCATCACTCAACCCTCAACACTAAGTCCTCAATATTCAATCCACAGTCCTCAATCCTCAATCTTCAATCCTCAATCCTCAATCCTCAATCGTCATTACTCAATCCTCAATCGTCAATCCTCAATCCCCAATCCTCAATCTTCAATCCTCAATCCTCAATCCTCAATCCTCAATAGTCAATCTTCAATCCTCAATACTCAATCTTCAATCCTCAATCATCAATCCTCAGTCCTCAATCCTCAATCGTCAATCCTCAATCCTCAATCCTCAATCCTCAATCCTCAATCCTCAATCCTCAATCCTCAATCCTCAATCCTCAGTCCTCAAACCTCAGTCCTGAAACCTCAATCCTGAATCCTCAATCTTCAGACCTCAGTCCTCAACAATCAGTTGTCAATTCTCAGTCCTCAATAGAATATCATCAATTCACAGTTTTCAATACTCAATACTGAATTTGTAATCTTTAAATCTCTATCCACATACATCAACTCTCATCACACAAACCTCAACACTCAGTCCCCAATCCTCAATCTTCAATCCTCAATCCTGAATGCTCAATCATCAATCCTCAATTTTCAATCCTCAATACTCAATCATGAATCCTCAATACTCAATCCTCAATCCTCAATCCTCAACCCTCAATCGTCAGTCTTCAAACCTCAATACTCAATCTTCAATACTCAATCATCAATCCTCAATCCTCAATCCTCATCCTTCAATCCTCAATACCCAATCCTCAATCTTCAATCCTCAATCCTCAATCCTCAATTCTCAATCCTCAACCCTCAGCCCTCAGTCCTTAAACCTCAATCCTCAACCCTCAGCCCTCATCCTCAATCCTCAATCCTCAATCCTCAATCCTTAATCTTCAATCCTCAATACTCAATCTTCAATCCTCAATCCTCAGACCTCAACGTTCAATCCTCAATGTTCAATCCTCAATACCCAATCCTCATTCTTCACTCCTCAATCCACAATCCTCAATCCTCAATCCTCAATCCTAAATATTCAATCCTCAATACTCAATCTTCAATCCTCAATCCTCAATCCTCAATTCTCAATCCTCAACCCTCAGCCCTCAGTCCTTAAACCTCATTCCTCAACCCTCAGCCCTCATCCTCAATCCTCAATCCTCAATCCTCAATCCTCAATCCTCATCCTTCAATCCTCAGTACCCAATCCTCAATCTTCAATCCTCAATCCTCAATCCTCAATTCTCAATCCTCAACCCTCAGCCCTCAGTCCTTAAACCTCAATCCTCAACCCTCAGCCCTCATCCTCAATCCTCAATCATCAATCCTCAATCCTTAATCTTCAATCCTCAATACTCAATCTTCAATCCTCAATCCTCAGACCTCAATGTTCAATCCTCAATGTTCAATCCTCAATACCCAATCCTCAATCTTCACTCCTCAATCCTCAATCCTCAATCCTCAATCGTCACTCCTCAATCCTCAGTCCTCAAACCTCAATCCTGAATCCTCAATCCTGAATCCTCAATCTTCAGACCTCAGTCCTCAACAATCAGTTGTCAATTCTCAATCCTCAATAGAATATCATCAATTCACAGTTTTCAATAAACAATACTCAATGTGCAATCTTCAAATCTCTATCCACAAACACCAATTCTTATCACTCAACCCTCAACTCTCAGTCCCCAAACCTCAATCTTCAATCCTCAACCCTCAATCCTCAATTCTCAATCCTCAATCTTCAATCCTCAATACTCAATCATCAATCCGCAATCCTCAATCCTCAATCTTCAATCCTCAATACTCAATCTTCAATCCTCAATCCTCAATCCCCACTCCTCAAACCTCAATTCTGAATCCTCAATCCTGAATCCTCAATCTTCAGCCCTCCGTCCTGAACAATCAGGTGACAATCCTCAATCCTCAATAGAATATCCTCAATTCATAGTTTTCAATACTCAATACTCAATCTGCAATCTTCAAATCTCTATCCACAAACATCAATTCTCATCACTCAACCCTCAATACTCAGTCCTCAATGTTCAATCCTCAATCCTCAATTCTCAATCTTCAATCCTCAATACTCAACCCTCAATCCCCAATCGTCAATCCTCAATACTCAATCTTTAATCCTCAATCCTCAATCCTCAACCTTCAATCCTCAATCCTCTATCCTCAATCCTCTATCCTCAATCCTCAATCCTCAATCCTCAATCCTCAATACTAAATATTCAATTATCAATACTCAGTCTTCAATCCTCAATCCTCAATCCTCAATCCTCACTCCTCATTCTTCAATCCTCAATACCCAATCCTCAATCTTCAATCCTCAAACCTCAATCCTCAATTCTCAATCCTCAATCCTCAATCCTCAATCCTCAATCCTCAATACTCAATCCTCAATCCTCAATCCTCAATCTTCAATCCTCAATACTCAATCTTCAGTCCTCAATTCTCAATACTCAATACTCAATAATCAGACCTCAACCATCAGTACTGAACCCTCAGTCCTTGTCCTCAATCCACAACCCTCAATCCTCAATCCTCAATCTTCAATCATCAATATTCAATATTCAGTCCTCAATCCTCAATCCTCAATCCTCAATCCTCAATCCTCAATGTTCAATCCGCAATACCCAATCCTGAATCTTCAATCCTCAATCCTCAATCCTCAATTCCCAATCCTCAATCCTCAATCCTCAGTCCTCAAACCTCAATCCTGAATCCTCAATCCTGAATCCTCAATCTTCAGACCCCAGTCCTCAACAATCAGTTGTCAATTCTCAATCCTCAATAGAATATCATCAATTCACAGTTTTCAATACACAATACTCAATCTGCAATCTTTAAATCTCTATCCACAAACACCAATTCTTATCACTCAACCCTCAACTCTCAGTCCCCAATCCTCAATCTTCAATCCTCAATCCTCAACCTCCAATCCTCAATACTCAATCTTCAATCCTCAATCTTCAATTCTCAATCCTCAATTCTCAGTCCTCAATCCTCAGGCCTCAGTCCTTAAACCCCAATCCTCAACCCTCAGCCCTCATCCTCAATCCTCAATCTTCAATCCTCAATACTCAATCTTCAATCCTCAATCCTCAATCCTCAGTCCTCAAACCTCAATTCTGAATCCTCAATACTGAATCCTCAATCTCCAGCCCTCAGTCCTGAACAATCAGGTGACAATTCTCAATCCTCAATAGAATATCCCCAATTCACAGTTTTCAATACTCAATGCTCAATCTGCAATCTTCAAATCTCTATCCACAAACATCAATCCTTATCACTCAACACTCAACACTCAGTCCTCAATGTTCAATCCTCAATCCTCAATTCTCAATCTTCAATCCTCAGTACTCAACATTAAATCCTCAATCCTCAATCCTCAATCTTCAATCCTCAATCCTCAATACTCAATCCTCAACCCTCAATCCTCAATCCTCAATCATCAATCCTCAATCTTCAATACTCAATCCTCAATCCTCAATCCTCAATCCTCAATCCTCAATCCTCAATCCTCAATCACCAATCCTCAATCTTCAATCCTCAGTACTCAACCTTTAATCCTCAATCCTCAATCCTCAATCTTCAATCCTCAATCCTCAATCCTCAATCCTCAATCCTCAATCCTCAATCCTCAATCCTCAATCCTCAATCCTCAATTCTCAATCGTCAATCCTCAATACTCAACCTTAAATCCTCAATCCTCAATCCTCAATCTTCAATCCTCAATCCTCAATACTCAATCCTCAACCCTCAATCCTCAATCCTCAATACTCAGACCTCAAACATGAATACTCAACCCTCAGTCCTCGTCCTCAATCCACAACCCTCAATCCTCAATACTCAATCATCAATCATCAATATTCAATCTTCAGTCGTCAATCCTCAATCCTCAACACTCAATCCTCAATCCTCAATGTTCAATTAGCAATAGGCAATCCTCAATCTTCAATCCTCAATCCTCAATCCTCAATCCTCAATCCTCGGACCTCAAACATGAATACTCAACCGTCAGTCCTCGTCCTCAATCCACAACCCTCAATCCTCAATCCTCAATCTTCAATCATCAATATTCAATCTTCAGTCCTCAATCCTCAATCCTCAATCCTCAATCCTCAACCCTCAATGTTCAATCCGCAATACCCAATCCTCAATCGTCAATCCTCAATCCTCAATCCTCAATCCTCAATCCTCGGACCTCAAACATGAATACTCAACCGTCAGTCCTCGTCCTCAATCCACAACCCTCAATCCTCAATCCTCAATCTTCAATCCTCAATCCTCAATCCTCATCCTTCAATCCTCAATACCCAATCCTCAATCTTCAATCCTCAATCCTCAATCCTCAATTCTCAATCCTCAACCCTCAGCCCTCAGTCCTTAAACCTCAATCCTCAACCCTCAACCCTCATCCTCAATCCTGAATCCTCAATCCTGAATCCTCAATCTTCAGACCTCAGTCCTCAACAATCAGTTGTCAATTCTCAATCCTCAATAGAATATCATCAATTCACAGTTTTCAATACACAATACTCAATCTGCAATCTTCAAATCTCTATCCACAAACACCAATTCTTATCACTCAACCCTCAACTCTCAGTCCCCAAACCTCAATCTTCAATCCTCAACCCTCAATCCTCAATCCTCAGTCCTCAATCTTCAATCCTCAATACTCAATCATCAATCCGCAATCCTCAATCCTCAATCTTCAATCCTCAATACTCAATCTTCAATCCTCAATCCTCAATCCCCACTCCTCAAACCTCAATTCTGAATCCTCAATCCTGAATCCTCAATCTTCAGACCTCAGTCCTGAACAATCAGGTGACAATCCTCAATCCTCAATAGAATATCCTCAATTCACAGTTTTCAATACTCAATACTCAATCTGCAATCTTCAAATCTCTATCCACAAACATCAATTCTCATCACTCAACCCTCAATACTCAGTCCTCAATGTTCAATCCTCAATCCTCAATTCTCAATCTTCAATCCTCAATACTCCATCTCTAATCCTCAATCCTCAATACTCAATATACCATCCTCAATCCGCAATACTCAATCCTCAACCCTCAATCCTCAATCCTCAATCATCAATCCTCAATCTTCAATACTCAATCCTCAATCCTCAATCCTCCATCCTCAATCCTCAATCCTCTATCTTAAATCCTCAAACCTCAATCCTCAATCCACAATCCTCAATTCTCAATCTTCAATCCTCAATACTCAATCTTAAATCCTCAATCCTCAATCCTCAATCCTCAATCCTCACTCCTCAATCCTCAATCCTCAGTCCTCAAACCACAATCCTGAATTCTCAATCTTTAGCCCTCAGTCCTCAACAATCAGTTGTCAATCCTCAATCCTCACTAGAATATCCCCAGTTCAGAGTTTTCCATACGCAATACTCGATCTGCAATCTTCAAATCTCTATCCACAAACATCAATTCTCATCACTCAGCCCTCAACACTCAGTCCACAATCCTCAATCTTCAATCCTCAATCCTCAACCCTCAATCCTCAATCCTCAATCTTCAATCCTCAATACTCAATCATGAATCCTCAATCCTCAATCCTCAATCCTCAATCCTCAACCCTCAACCGTCAGCCTTCAAACCTCAATACTCAATCTTCAATCCTCAATCCTCAATCCTCAATCCTCAATCCTCATCCTTCAATCCTCAGTACCCAATCCTCAATCTTCAATCCTCAATCCTCAATCCTCAATTCTCAATCCTCAACCCTCAGCCCTCAGTCCTTAAACCTCAATCCTCAACCCCCAGCCCTCATCCTCAATCCTCAATCCTCAATCCTCAATCCTTAATCTTCAATCCTCAATACTCAATCTTCAATCCTCAATCCTCAGACCTCAATGTTCAATCCTCAATGTTCAATCCTCAATACCCAATCCTCAATCTTCACTCCTCAATCCTCAATCCTCAATCCTCAATCGTCACTCCTCAATCCTCAGTCCTCAAACCTCAATCCTGAATCCTCAATCCTGAATCCTCAATCTTCAGACCTCAGTCCTCAACAATCAGTTGTCAATTCTCAATCCTCAATAGAATATCATCAATTCACAGTTTTCAATAAACAATACTCAATCTGCAATCTTCAAATCTCTATCCACAAACACCAATTCTTATCACTCAACCCTCAACTCTCAGTCCCCAAACCTCAATCTTCAATCCTCAACCCTCAATCCTCAATTCTCAATCCTCAATCTTCAATCCTCAATACTCAATCATCAATCCGCAATCCTCAATCCTCAATCTTCAATCCTCAATACTCAATCTTCAATCCTCAATCCTCAATCCCCACTCCTCAAACCTCAATTCTGAATCCTCAATCCTGAATCCTCAATCTACAGCCCTCCGTCCTGAACAATCAGGTGACAATCCTCAATCCTCAATAGAATATCCTCAATTCATAGTTTTCAATACTCAATACTCAATCTGCAATCTTCAAATCTCTATCCACAAACATCAATTCTCATCACTCAACCCTCAATACTCAGTCCTCAATGTTCAATCCTCAATCCTCAATTCTCAATCTTCAATCCTCAATACTCAACCCTCAATCCCCAATCGTCAATCCTCAATACTCAATCTTTAATCCTCAATCCTCAATCCTCAACCTTCAATCCTCAATCCTCTATCCTCAATCCTCTATCCTCAATCCTCAATCCTCAATCCTCAATCCTCAATACTAAATATTCAATTATCAATACTCAGTCTTCAATCCTCAATCCTCAATCCTCAATCCTCACTCCTCATTCTTCAATCCTCAATACCCAATCCTCAATCTTCAATCCTCAAACCTCAATCCTCAATTCTCAATCCTCAATCCTCAATCCTCAATCCTCAATCCTCAATACTCAATCCTCAATCCTCAATCCTCAATCTTCAATCCTCAATACTCAATCTTCAGTCCTCAATTCTCAATACTCAATACTCAATAATCAGACCTCAACCATCAGTACTGAACCCTCAGTCCTTGTCCTCAATCCACAACCCTCAATCCTCAATCCTCAATCTTCAATCATCAATATTCAATATTCAGTCCTCAATCCTCAATCCTCAATCCTCAATCCTCAATCCTCAATGTTCAATCCGCAATACCCAATCCTGAATCTTCAATCCTCAATCCTCAATCCTCAATTCCCAATCCTCAATCCTCAATCCTCAGTCCTCAAACCTCAATCCTGAATCCTCAATCCTGAATCCTCAATCTTCAGACCCCAGTCCTCAACAATCAGTTGTCAATTCTCAATCCTCAATAGAATATCATCAATTCACAGTTTTCAATACACAATACTCAATCTGCAATCTTTAAATCTCTATCCACAAACACCAATTCTTATCACTCAACCCTCAACTCTCAGTCCCCAATCCTCAATCTTCAATCCTCAATCCTCAACCTCCAATCCTCAATACTCAATCTTCAATCCTCAATCTTCAATTCTCAATCCTCAATTCTCAGTCCTCAATCCTCAGGCCTCAGTCCTTAAACCTCAATCCTCAACCCTCAGCCCTCATCCTCAATCCTCAACCCTCAATCCTCAATCCTCAATCTTCAATCCTCAATACTCAATCTTCAATCCTCAATCCTCAATCCTCAGTCCTCAAACCTCAATTCTGAATCCTCAATACTGAATCCTCAATCTCCAGCCCTCAGTCCTGAACAATCAGGTGACAATTCTCAATCCTCAATAGAATATCCCCAATTCACAGTTTTCAATACTCAATGCTCAATCTGCAATCTTCAAATCTCTATCCACAAACATCAATCCTTATCACTCAACACTCAACACTCAGTCCTCAATGTTCAATCCTCAATCCTCAATTCTCAATCTTCAATCCTCAGTACTCAACCTTAAATCCTCAATCCTCAATCCTCAATCTTCAATCCTCAATCCTCAATACTCAATCCTCAACCCTCAATCCTCAATCCTCAATCATCAATCCTCAATCTTCAATACTCAATCCTCAATCCTCAATCCTCAATCCTCAATCCTCAATCCTCAATCCTCAATCACCAATCCTCAATCTTCAATCCTCAGTACTCAACCTTTAATCCTCAATCCTCAATCCTCAATCTTCAATCCTCAATCCTCAATCCTCAATCCTCAATCCTCAATCCTCAATCCTCAATCCTCAATCCTCAATCCTCAATTCTCAATCGTCAATCCTCAATACTCAACCTTAAATCCTCAATCCTCAATCCTCAATCTTCAATCCTCAATCCTCAATACTCAATCCTCAACCCTCAATCCTCAATCCTCAATACTCGGACCTCAAACATGAATACTCAACCCTCAGTCCTCGTCCTCAATCCACAACCCTCAATCCTCAATCCTCAATCTTCAATCATCAATATTCAATCTTCAGTCCTCAATCCTCAATCCTCAATCCTCAATCCTCAACCCTCAATGTTCAATCCGCAATACCCAATCCTCAATCGTCAATCCTCAATCCTCAATCCTCAATCCTCAATCCTCGGACCTCAAACATGAATACTCAACCGTCAGTCCTCGTCCTCAATCCACAACCCTCAATCCTCAATCCTCAATCTTCAATCCTCAATCCTCAATCCTCATCCTTCAATCCTCAATACCCAATCCTCAATCTTCAATCCTCAATCCTCAATCCTCAATTCTCAATCCTCAACCCTCAGCCCTCAGTCCTTAAACCTCAATCCTCAACCCTCAACCCTCATCCTCAATCCTCAATCCTCAATCCTCAATCCTTAATCATCAATCCTCAATACTCAATCTTCAATCCTCAATCCTCAGACCTCAACGTTCAATCCTCAATGTTCAATCCTCAATACCCAATCCTCAATCTTCACTCCTCAATCCTCAATCCTCAATCCTCAATCGTCACTCCTCAATCCTCAGTCCTCAAACCTCAATCCTGAATCCTCAATCCTGAATCCTCAATCTTCAGACCTCAGTCCTCAACAATCAGTTGTCAATTCTCAATCCTCAATAGAATATCATCAATTCACAGTTTTCAATACACAATACTCAATCTGCAATCTTCAAATCTCTATCCACAAACACCAATTCTTATCACTCAACCCTCAACTCTCAGTCCCCAAACCTCAATCTTCAATCCTCAACCCTCAATCCTCAATCCTCAATCCTCAATCTTCAATCCTCAATACTCAATCATCAATCCGCAATCCTCAATCCTCAATCTTCAATCCTCAATACTCAATCTTCAATCCTCAATCCTCAATCCCCACTCCTCAAACCTCAATTCTGAATCCTCAATCCTGAATCCTCAATCTTCAGACCTCAGTCCTGAACAATCAGGTGACAATCCTCAATCCTCAATAGAATATCCTCAATTCACAGTTTTCAATACTCAATACTCAATCTGCAATCTTCAAATCTCTATCCACAAACATCAATTCTCATCACTCAACCCTCAATACTCAGTCCTCAATGTTCAATCCTCAATCCTCAATTCTCAATCTTCAATCCTCAATACTCCATCTCTAATCCTCAATCCTCAATACTCAATATACCATCCTCAATCCGCAATACTCAATCCTCAACCCTCAATCCTCAATCCTCAATCATCAATCCTCAATCTTCAATACTCAATCCTCAATCCTCAATCCTCAATCCTCAATCCTCAATCCTCTATCTTAAATCCTCAAACCTCAATCCTCAATCCACAATCCTCAATTCTCAATCTTCAATCCTCAATACTCAATCTTAAATCCTCAATCCTCAATCCTCAATCCTCAATCCTCACTCCTCAATCCTCAATCCTCAGTCCTCAAACCACAATCCTGAATTCTCAATCTTTAGCCCTCAGTCCTCAACAATCAGTTGTCAATCCTCAATCCTCACTAGAATATCCCCAGTTCAGAGTTTTCCATACGCAATACTCGATCTGCTATCTTCAAATCTCTATCCACAAACATCAATTCTCATCACTCAGCCCTCAACACTCAGTCCACAATCCTCAATCTTCAATCCTCAATCCTCAACCCTCAATCCTCAATCCTCAATCTTCAATCCTCAATACTCAATCATGAATCCTCAATCCTCAATCCTCAATCCTCAATCCTCAACCCTCAACCGTCAGCCTTCAAACCTCAATACTCAATCTTCAATCCTCAATCCTCAATCCTCAATCCTCAATCCTCATCCTTCAATCCTCAGTACCCAATCCTCAATCTTCAATCCTCAATCCTCAATCCTCAATTCTCAATCCTCAACCCTCAGCCCTCAGTCCTTAAACCTCAATCCTCA
Organism: Calliopsis andreniformis; assembly: GCF_051401765.1. NCBI lineage: Eukaryota > Metazoa > Arthropoda > Insecta > Hymenoptera > Andrenidae > Calliopsis > Calliopsis andreniformis. The sequence goes on from NW_027480540.1 coordinate 235,891, forward strand.
ACCCCCAGCCCTCATCCTCAATCCTCAATCCTCAATCCTCAATCCTTAATCTTCAATCCTCAATACTCAATCTTCAATCCTCAATCCTCAGACCTCAATGTTCAATCCTCAATGTTCAATCCTCAATACCCAATCCTCAATCTTCACTCCTCAATCCTCAATCCTCAATCCTCAATCGTCACTCCTCAATCCTCAGTCCTCAAACCTCAATCCTGAATCCTCAATCCTGAATCCTCAATCTTCAGACCTCAGTCCTCAACAATCAGTTGTCAATACTCAATCCTCAATAGAATATCATCAATTCACAGTTTTCAATACACAATACTCAATCTGCAATCTTCAAATCTCTATCCACAAACACCACTTCTTATCACTCAACCCTCAACTCTCAGTCCCCAAACCTCAATCTTCAATCCTCAACCCTCAATCCTCAATCCTCAATCCTCAATCTTCAATCCTCAATACTCAATCATCAATCCGCAATCCTCAATCCTCAATCTTCAATCCTCAATACTCAATCTTCAATCCTCAATCCTCAATCCCCACTCCTCAAACCTCAATTCTGAATCCTCAATCCTGAATTCTCAATCTTCAGCCCTCAGTCCTGAACAATCAGGTGACAATCCTCAATCCTCAATAGAATATCCTCAATTCACAGTTTTCAATACTCAATACTCAATCTGCAATCTTCAAATCTCTATCCACAAACATCAATTCTCATCACTCAACCCTCAATACTCAGTCCTCAATGTTCAATCCTCAATCCTCAATTCTCAATCTTCAATCCACAATACTCCATCTCTAATCCTCAATCCTCAATACTCAATCTACCATCCTCAATCCGCAATACTCAATCCTCAACCCTCAATCCTCAATCCTCAATCATCAATCCTCAATCTTCAATCCTCAATACCCAATCCTCAATCTTCAATCCTCTAACCTCAATCCTCAATTCTCAATCCTCAATCCTCAATCCTCAATCCTCAATCCTCAATACTCAATCCTCAATCCTCAATCCTCAATCTTCAATCCTCAATACTCAATCTTCAGTCCTCAATTCTCATTACTCAATACTCAATAATCAGACCTCAACCATCAATACTGAACCCTCAGTCCTTGTCCTCAATCCACAACCCTCAATCATCAATCCTCAATCTTCAATCATCAATATTCAATATTCAGTCCTCAATGCTCAATCCTCAATCCTCAATCCTCAATCCTCAATGGTCAATCCGCAATACCCAATCCTGAATCTTCAATCCTCAATCCTCAATCCTCAATCCCCAATCCTCAATCCTGAATCCTCAGTCCTCAAACCTCAATCCTGAATCCTCAATCCTGAATCCTCAATCTTCAGACCTCAGTCCTCAACAATCAGTTGTCAATTCTCAATCCTCAATAGAATATCATCAATTCACAGTTTTCAATACACAATACTCAATCTGCAATCTTTAAATCTCTATCCACAAACACCAATTCTTATCACTCAACCCTCAACTCTCAGTCCCCAAACCTCAATCTTCAATCCTCAACCCTCAATCCTCAATCCTCAATCATCAATCCTCAATCTTCAATACTCAATCCTCAATCCTCAATCCTCAACCCTCAATCCTCAATCCTCTATCTTAAATCCTCAAACCTCAATCCTCAATCCACAATCCTCAATTCTCAATCTTCAATCCTCAATACTCAATCTTAAATCCTCAATCCTCAATCCTCAATCCTCAATCCTCATCCTTCAATCCTCAATACCCAATCCTCAATCTTCAATCCTCAATCCTCAATCCTCAATTCTCAATCCTCAACCCTCAGCCCTCAGTCCTTAAACCTCAATCCTCAACCCTCAGCCCTCATCCTCAATCCTCAATCCTCAATCCTCAATCCTTAATCTTCACTCCTCAATCCTCAATCCTCAGTCCTCAATCCTCAAACCTCAGTCCTCAATACTAAATATTCAATCCTCAATACTCAGTCTTCAATCCTCAATCCTCAATCCTCAATCCTCACTCCTCATTCTTCAATCCTCAATACCCAATCCTCAATCTTCAATCCTCAAACCTCAATCCTCAATTCTCAATCCTCAATCCTCAATCCTCAATCCTCAATCCTCAATACTCAATCCTCAATCCTCAATCCTCAATCTTCAATCCTCAATACTCAATCTTCAGTCCTCAATTCTCAATACTAAATACTCAATAATCAGACCTCAACCATCAATATTGAACCCTCAGTCCTTGTCCTCAATCCACAACCCTCAATCCTCAATCCTCAATCTTCAATCATCAATACTCAATATTCAGTCCTCAATCCTCAATCCTCAATCCTCAATCCTCAATCCTCAATGTTCAATCCGCAATACCCAATCATGAATCTTCAATCCTCAATCCTCAATCCTCAATCCCCAATCCTCAATCCTCAATCCTCAGTCCTCAAGCCTCAATCCTGAATCCTCAATCCTGAATCCTCAATCTTCAGACCTCAGTCCTCAACAATCAGTTGTCAATTCTCAATCCTCAATAGAATATCATCAATTCACAGTTTTCAATACACAATACTCAATCTGCAATCTTTAAATCTCTATCCACAAACACCAATTCTTATCACTCAACCCTCAACTCTCAGTCCCCAAACCTCAATCTTCAATCCTCAACCCTCAATCCTCAATCCTCAATCATCAATCCTCAATCTTCAATACTCAATCCTCAATCCTCAATCCTCAACCCTCAATCCTCAATCCTCTATCTTAAATCCTCAAACCTCAATCCTCAATCCACAATCCTCAATCCTCTATCCTCAATCCTCAATCCTCATCCTTCAATCCTCAATACCCAATCCTCAATCTTCAATCCTCAATCCTCAATCCTCAATTCTCAATCCTCAACCCTCAGCCCTCAGTCCTTAAACCTCAATCCTCAACCCTCAGCCCTCATCCTCAATCCTCAATCCTCAATCCTCAATCCTTAATCTTCACTCCTCAATCCTCAATCCTCAATCCTCAATCCTCAAACCTCAGTCCTCAAACCACAATCCTGAATCCTCAATCCTGAATCCTCAATCTTCAGCCCTCAGTCCTCAACAATCACTTGTCAATCCTCAATCCTCACTAGAATATCCTCAGTTCAGAGCTTTCCATACGCAATACTCAATCTGCGATCTCCAAATCTCTATCCACAAACATCAATTCTCATCACTCAACCCTCAACACTCAGTCCCCAATCCTCAATCTGCAATCCTCAATCCTCAACACTCAATCCTCAATCCTCAACCTTCAATCCTCAATACTCAATCTTCAATCCTCAATCCTCAACACTCAATCCTCAGTCCTCAAACCTCAATTCTGAATCCTCGATCCTGAATCCTCAATCTCCAGCCCTCAGTCCTGAACAATCAGGTGACAATCCTCAATCCTTAATAGAATATCCTCAATTCACAGTTTTCAATACTCAATACTCAATCTGCAATCTTCAAATCTCTATCCACAAACATCAATTCTCATCACTCAACACTCAACACTCAGTCCTCAATGTTCAATCCTCAATCCTCAATCCTTAATTCTCAATCTTCACTCCTCAATACTCAATCTTAAATCCTCAATCCTCAATCCTCAATACCTAACCCTCAATCTTCAATCCTCAATCCTCAATCCTCAATTCTCAATCCTCAATCCTCAACCCTCAATCCTCAATCCTCAATCCTCAATCCTCAATCCTCAATCCTCAACCCTCAATCGTCAGTCTTCAAACCTCAATATTCAATCTTCAATCCTCAATCCTCAATCCTCAATCCTCAATCCTCATCCTTCATTCCTCAATACCCAATCCTCAATCTTCAATCCTCAATCCTCAATCCTCAATTCTCAATCCTCAATCCTCAGTCCTCAGTCCTTAAACCTCAATCCTCAGCCCTCAGCCCTCATCCTCAATCCTCAATCCTCAATCCTCAATCCTCAACCTTCAATCCTCAATCCTCAATCCTCAGTCCTCAAACCTCAATTCTGAATCCTCAATCCTGAATCCTCAATCTTCAGCCCTCAGTCCTCAACAATCAGGTGACAATCCTCAATCCTCAATAGAATATCCTCTATTCACAGTTTTCAATACTCAATACTCAATCTGCAATCTTCAAATCACTATCCAGAAACATCAATTCTCATCACTCAACCCTCAACACTCAGTCCTCAATGTTCAATCCTCAATCCTCAATCCTCAATCTTCAATCCTCAATACTCAATCTATAATCCTCAATCCTCAACCCTCAATCTTCAATCCTCAATCCTCAATACTCAATCCTCAACCCTCAATCCTCAATCCTCAATCATCAATCCTCAATCTTCAATACTCAATCCTCAATCCTCAATCCTCAATCCTCAATCCTCAATCCTCAATCCTCAATCACCAATCCTCAATCTTCAATCCTCAGTACTCAACCTTTAATCCTCAATCCTCAATCCTCAATCTTCAATCCTCAATCCTCAATCCTCAATCCTCAATCCTCAATCCTCAATCCTCAATCCTCAATCCTCAATCCTCAATCCTCAATTCTCAATCTTCAATCCTCAATACTCAACCTTAAATCCTCAATCCTCAATCCTCAATCTTCAATCCTCAATCCTCAATACTCAATCCTCAACCCTCAATCCTCAATCCTCAATACTCAGACCTCAAACATGAATACTCAACCCTCAGTCCTCGTCCTCAATCCACAACCCTCAATCCTCAATACTCAATCATCAATCATCAATATTCAATCTTCAGTCGTCAATCCTCAATCCTCAACACTCAGTCCTCAATCCTCAATGTTCAATCAGCAATAGGCAATCCTCAATCTTCAATCCTCAATCCTCAATCCTCAATCCTCAATCCTCGGACCTCAATAATGAATACTCAACCGTCAGTCCTCGTCCTCAATCCACAACCCTCAATCGTCAATCCTCAATCTTCAATCATCAATATTCAATCTTCAGTCCTTAATCGTCAATCCTCAATCCTCAATCCTCAACCCTCAATGTTCAATCCGCAATACCCAATCCTCAATCGTCAATCCTCAATCCTCAATCCTCAATCCTCAATCCTCGGACCTCAAAAATGAATACTCAACCGTCAGTCCTCGTCCTCAATACACAACCCTCAATCCTCAATCCTCAATCCTCAATCCTCAATCCTCATCCTTCAATCCTCAATACCCAATCCTCAATCTTCAATCCTCAATACTCAATCCTCAATTCTCAATCCTCAACCCTCAGCCCTCAGTCCTTAAACCTCAATCCTCAACCCTCAGCCCTCATCCTCAATCCTCAATCCTCAATCCTCAATCCTTAGTCTTCCATCCTCAATACTCAATCTTCAATCCTCAATCCTCAGACCTCAATGTTCAATCCTCAATACCTAATCCTCAATCTTCGCTCCTCAATCCCCAATCCTCAATCCTCAATCCTCAATCCTCAATCCTCACTCCTCAATCCTCAATCCTCAGTCCTCAAACCACAATCCTGAATCCTCAATCCTGAATCCACAATCTTCAGCCCTCAGTCCTCAACAATCGGTTGTCAATCCTCAATCCTCACTAGAATATCCCCAGTTCAGAGTTTTCCATACGCAATACTCAATCTGCAATCTTCAAATCTCTATCCACAAACATCAATTCTCATCACTCAACCCTCAACACTCAGTCGCCAATCCTGAATCTTCAATCCTCAATCCTCAACACTCAATCCTCAATCCTCAATCTTCAATCCTCAATACTCAATCTTCAATCCTCAATCCTCAATCCTCAATCCTCAATCTTCATTCCTCAATCCTCAATCCTCAATCCTCAATCCTCATTCTTCAATCCTCAATACCCAATCCTCAACCGTCAATCCTCAATCTTCAATCCACAATACTCAATTTTTAATCCTCAATCCTCAATCCTCAATCCTCAATCTTCAATACTCAATCCTCAATCCTCAATCCTCAATCCAGAATCCTCAATCCTCAATCCTCAATCGTCAATCCTCAATACTAAATCTTTAATCCTCAATCCTCAATCCTCAACCTTCAATCCTCAATCCTCTATCCTCAATACTCTATCCTCAATCCTCAATCCTCAATCGTCAATCCTCAATCCTAAATACTCAATCCTCAATACTCAATCTTCAATCCTCAATCCTCAATCCTCAATCCTCACTCCTCGTTCTTCAATCCTCGATACCCAATCCTCAATCTTCAATCCTCAAACCTCAATCCTCAATTCTCAATCCTCAATCCTCAATCCTCAATCCTCAATCCTCAATCCTCAATACTCAATCCTCAATCCTCAATCCTCAATCTTCAATACTCAATCCTCAACCCTCAATCCTCAATCATCAATCCTCAATCCTCAATCATCAATCCTCAATCTTCAATCCTCAATACTCAATCTTTAATCCTCAAACCTCAATTCTCAATCCTCAACCCTCAGCCCTCAGTCCTTAAACCTCAATCCTCAACCCTCAGCCCTCAGTCCTTAAACCTCAATCCTCAACCCTCAGCCCTCATCCTCAATCCTCAATCCTCAATCCTCAATCCTTAATCTTCAATCCTCAATACTCAATCTTCAATCCTCAATCCTCAGACCTCAATGTTGAATCCTCAATGTTCAATCCTCAATACCCAATCCTCAACCTTCACTCCTCAATCCCCAATCCTCAATCCTCAATCCTCACTCCTCAATCCTCAATCCTCAGTCCTCAAACCACAATCCTGAATCCTCAATCCTGAATCCTCAATCTTCAGCCCTCAGTCCTCAACAATCACTTGTCAATCCTCAATCCTCACTAGAATATCCCCAGTTCAGAGTTTTCCATACGCAATACTCGATCTGCAATCTTCAAATCTCTATCCACAAACATCAATTCTCATCACTCAACCCTCAACACTCAGTCCACAATCCTCAATCTTCAATCCTCAATCCTCAACCCTCAATCCTCAATCCTCAATCTTCAATCCTCAATACTCAATCATGAATCCTCAATCCTCAATCCTCAATCCTCAATCCTCAACACTCAACCGTCAGTCTTCAAACCTCAATACTCAATCTTCAATCCTCAATCCTCAATCCTCAATCCTGAATCTTCAATCCTCAATACTCAATCATCAATCCGCAATCCTCAATCCTCAATCTTCAATCCTCAATACTCAATCTTCAATCCTCAACCCTCAATCCCCACTCCTCAAACCTCAATTCTGAATCCTCAATCCTGAATCCTCAATCTTCAGCCCTCAGTCCTGAACAATCAGGTGACAATCCTCAATCCTCAATAGAATATCCTCAATTCACAGTTTTCAATACTCAATACTCAATGTGCAATCTTCAAATCTCTATCCACAAACATCAATTCTCATCACTCAACCCTCAATACTCAGTCCTCAATGTTCAATCCTCAATCCTCAATTCTCAATCTTCAATCCTCAATACTCCATCTCTAATCCTCAATCCTCAATACTCAATATACCATCCTCAATCCGCAATACTCAATCCTCAACCCTCAATCCTCAATCCTCAATCATCAATCCTCAATCTTCAATACTCAATCCTCAATCCTCAATCCTCAATCCTCAATCCTCAATCCTCTATCTTAAATCCTCAAACCTCAATCCTCAATCCACAATCCTCAATTCTCAATCTTCAATCCTCAATACTCAATCTTAAATCCTCAATCCTCAATCCTCAATCCTCAATCCTCACTCCTCAATCCTCAATCCTCAGTCCTCAAACCACAATCCTGAATTCTCAATCTTTAGCCCTCAGTCCTCAACAATCAGTTGTCAATCCTCAATCCTCACTAGAATATCCCCAGTTCAGAGTTTTCCATACGCAATACTCGATGTGCAATCTTCAAATCTCTATCCACAAACATCAATTCTCATCACTCAACCCTCAACACTCAGTCCACAATCCTCAATCTTCAATCCTCAATCCTCAACCCTCAATCCTCAATCCTCAATCTTCAATCCTCAATACTCAATCATGAATCCTCAATCCTCAATCCTCAATCCTCAATCCTCAACCCTCAACCGTCAGCCTTCAAACCTCAATACTCAATCTTCAATCCTCAATCCTCAATCCTCAATCCTCAATCCTCATCCTTCAATCCTCAGTACCCAATCCTCAATCTTCAATCCTCAATCCTCAATCCTCAATTCTCAATCCTCAACCCTCAGCCCTCAGTCCTTAAACCTCAATCCTCAACCCCCAGCCCTCATCCTCAATCCTCAATCCTCAATCCTCAATCCTTAATCTTCAATCCTCAATACTCAATCTTCAATCCTCAATCCTCAGACCTCAATGTTCAATCCTCAATGTTCAATCCTCAATACCCAATCCTCAATCTTCACTCCTCAATCCTCAATCCTCAATCCTCAATCGTCACTCCTCAATCCTCAGTCCTCAAACCTCAATCCAGAATCCTCAATCTTGAATCCTCAATCTTCAGACCTCAGTCCTCAACAATCAGTTGTCAATTCTCGATCCTCAATAGAATATCATCAATTCACAGTTTTCAATACACAATACTCAATCTGCAATCTTCAAATCTCTATCCACAAACACCACTTCTTATCACTCAACCCTCAACTCTCAGTCCCCAAACCTCAATCTTCAATCCTCAACCCTCAATCCTCAATCCTCAATCCTCAATCTTCAATCCTCAATACTCAATCATCAATCCGCAATCCTCAATCCTCAATCTTCAATCCTCAATACTCAATCTTCAATCCTCAATCCTCAATCCCCACTCCTCAAACCTCAATTCTGAATCCTCAATCCTGAATTCTCAATCTTCAGCCCTCAGTCCTGAACAATCAGGTGACAATCCTCAATCCTCAATAGAATATCCTCAATTCACAGTTTTCAATACTCAATACTCAATCTGCAATCTTCAAATCTCTATCCACAAACATCAATTCTCATCACTCAACCCTCAATACTCAGTCCTCAATGTTCAATCCTCAATCCTCAATTCTCAATCTTCAATCCTCAATACTCCATCTCTAATCCTCAATCCTCAATACTCAGTCTACCATCCTCAATCCGCAATACTCAATCCTCAACCCTCAATCCTCAATCCTCAATCATCAATCCTCAATCTTCAATACTCAATCCTCAATCCTCAATCCTCAATCCTCAATCCTCAATCCTCTATCTTAAATCCTCAAACCTCAATCCTCAATCCACAATCCTCAATTCTCAATCTTCAATCCTCAATACTCAATCTTAAATCCTCAATCCTCAATCCTCAATCCTCAATCCTCAATCCTCAATCCTCAATCCTCAATCCTCAATCCTCATCCTTCAATCCTCAATACCCAATCCTCAATCTTCAATCCTCAATCCTCAATCCTCAATTCTCAATCCTCAACCCTTAGCCCTCAGTCCTTAAACCTCAATCCTCAACCCTCAGCCCTCATCCTCAATCCTCAATCCTCAATCCTCAATCCTTAATCTTCAATCCTCAATACTCAATCTTCAATCCTCAATCCTCAGACCTCAATGTTCAATCCTCAATGTTCAATCCTCAATACCCAATCCTCAATCTTCACTCCTCAATCCTCAATCCTCAATCCTCAATCCTCACTCCTCAATCCTCAATCCTCAGTCCTCAAACCACAATCCTGAATTCTCAATCTTCAGCCCTCAGTCCTCAACAATCAGTTGTCAATCCTCAATCCTCACTAGAATATCCCCAGTTCAGAGTTTTCCATACGCAATACTCAATCTGCAATCTTCAAATCTCTATCCACAAACATCAATTGTCATCACTCAACCCTCAACACTCAGTCCCCAATCCTCAACCTTCAACCCTCAATCCTCAACCCTCAATCCACAATCCTCAATCTTCAATCCTCAATACTCAATCTTCAATCCTCAATCCTCAATCCTCAATCCTCAATTCTCAATCCTTAATCCTCAATCCTCAATCCTCAATCCTCAATCCTCAATCCTCAATCCTCAATTCTCAATCCTCAATCCTCAATCCTCAATCCTCAATCCTCAATCCTCAATCCTCAATCCTCAATCCTCAATCTTCAATCCTCAATACTCAATCTTCAGTCCTCAATTCTCAATACTCAATACTCAATAATCAGACCTCAACCATCAATACTGAACCCTCAGTCCTTGTCCTCAATCCACAAACCTCAATCCTCAATCCTCAATCTTCAATCATCAATATTCAATATTCAGTCCTCAATGCTCAATCCTCAATCCTCAATCCTCAATCCTCAATGTTCAATCCGCAATACCCAATCCTGAATCTTCAATCCTCAATCCTCAATCCTCAATCCCCAATCCTCAATCCTCAATCCTCAGTCCTCAAACCTCAATCCTGAATCCTCAATCCTGAATCCTCAATCTTCAGACCTCAGTCCTCAACAATCAGTTGTCAATTCTCAATCCTCAGTAGAATATCATCAATTCACAGTTTTCAATACACAATACTCAATCTGCAATCTTTAAATCTCTATCCACAAACACCAATTCTTATCAATCAACCCTCAACTCTCAGTCCCCAAACCTCAATCTTCAATCCTCAACCCTCAATCCTCAATCCTCAATCATCAATCCTCAATCTTCAATACTCAATCCTCAATCCTCAATCCTCAACCCTCAATCCTCAATCCTCTATCTTAAATCCTCAAACCTCAATCCTCAATCCACAATCCTCAATTCTCAATCTTCAATCCTCAATACTCAATCTTAAATCCTCAATCCTCAATCCTCAATCCTCAATCCTCAATCCTCAATCCTCAATCCTCATCCTTCAATCCTCAATACCCAATCCTCAATCTTCAATCCTCAATCCTCAATCCTCAACTCTCAATCCTCAACCCTCAGCCCTCAGTCCTTAAACCTCAATCCTCAACCCTCAGCCCTCATACTCAATCCTCAATCCTCAATCCTCAATCCTTAATCTTCACTCCTCAATCCTCAATCCTCAATCCTCAATCCTCAAACCTCAGTCCTCAATACTAAATATTCAATCCTCAATACTCAGTCTTCAATCCTCAATCCTCAATCCTCAATCCTCACTCCTCATTCTTCAATCCTCAATACCCAATCCTCAATCTTCAATCCTCAAACCTCAATCCTCAATTCTCAATCCTCAATCCTCAATCCTCAGTCCTCAATCCTCAATACTCAATCCTCAATCCTCAATCCTCAATCTTCAATCCTCAATACTCAATCTTCAGTCCTCAATTCTCAATACTAAATACTCAATAATCAGACCTCAACCATCAATACTGAACCCTCAGTCCTTGTCCTCAATCCACAACCCTCAATCCTCAATCCTCAATCTTCAGTCCTCAATCCTCAATCCTCAATCCTCAATCCTCAATCCTCAATGTTCAATCCGCAATACCCAATCATGAATCTTCAATCCTCAATCCTCAATCCTCAATCCCCAATCCTCAATCCTCAATCCTCAGTCCTCAAGCCTCAATCCTGAATCCTCAATCCTGAATCCTCAATCTTCAGACCTCAGTCCTCAACAATCAGTTGTCAATTCTCAATCCTCAATAGAATATCATCAATTCACAGTTTTCAATACACAATACTCAATCTGCAATCTTTAAATCTCTATCCACAAACACCACTTCTTATCACTCAACCCTCAACTCTCAGTCCCCAAACCTCAATCTTCAATCCTCAACCCTCAATCCTCAATCCTCAATCATCAATCCTCAATCTTCAATACTCAATCCTCAATCCTCAATCCTCAACCCTGAATCCTCAATCCTCTATCTTAAATCCTCAAACCTCAATCCTCAATCCACAATCCTCAATTCTCAATCTTCAATCCTCAATACTCAATCTTAAATCCTCAATCCTCAATCCTCAATCCTCAATCCTCTATCCTCAATCCTCAATCCTCATCCTTCAATCCTCAATACCCAATCCTCAATCTTCAATCCTCAATCCTCAATCCTCAATTCTCAATCCTCAACCCTCAGCCCTCAGTCCTTAAACCTCAATCCTCAACCCTCAGCCCTCATCCTCAATCCTCAATCCTCAATCCTCAATCCTCAATCTTCACTCCTCAATCCTCAATCCTCAATCCTCAACACTCAATCCTCAGTCCTCAAACCTCAATTCTGAATCCTCAATCCTGAATCCTCAATCTCCAGCCCTCAGTCCTGAACAATCAGGTGACAATCCTCAATCCTTAATAGAATATCCTCAATTCACAGTTTTCAATACTCAATACTCAATCTGCAATCTTCAAATCTCTATCCACAAACATCAATTCTCATCACTCAACACTCAACACTCAGTCCTCAATGTTCAATCCTCAATCCTCAATCCTTAATTCTCAATCTTCAATCCTCAATACTCAATCTTAAATCCTCAATCCTCAATCCTCAATACCTAACCCTCAATCTTCAATCCTCAATCCTCAATCCTCAATTCTCAATCCTCAATCCTCAACCCTCAATCCTCAATCCTCAATCCTCAATCCTCAATCCTCAATCCTCAACCCTCAATCGTCAGTCTTCAAACCTCAATATTCAATCTTCAATCCTCAATCCTCAATCCTCAATCCTCAATCCTCATCCTTCATTCCTCAATACCCAATCCTCAATCTTCAATCCTCAATCCTCAATCCTCAATTCTCAATCCTCAATCCTCAGTCCTCAGTCCTTAAACCTCAATCCTCAGCCCTCAGCCCACATCCTCAATCCTCAATCCTCAATCCTCAATCCTCAACCTTCAATCCTCAATCCTCAATCCTCAGTCCTCAAACCTCAATTCTGAATCCTCAATCCTGAATCCTCAATCTTCAGCCCTCAGTCCTCAACAATCAGGTGACAATCCTCAATCCTCAATAGAATATCCTCTATTCACAGTTTTCAATACTCAATACTCAATCTGCAATCTTCAAATCACTATCCAGAAACATCAATTCTCATCACTCAACCCTCAACACTCAGTCCTCAATGTTCAATCCTCAATCCTCAATCCTCAATCTTCAATCCTCAATCCTCAATCCTCAACCTTCAATCCTCAATCCTCAATCCTCAGTCCTCAAACCTCAATTCTGAATCCTCAATCCTGAATCCTCAATCTTCAGCCCTCAGTCCTCAACAATCAGGTGACAATCCTCAATCCTCAATAGAATATCCTCTATTCACAGTTTTCAATACTCAATACTCAATCTGCAATCTTCAAATCACTATCCAGAAACATCAATTCTCATCACTCAACCCTCAACACTCAGTCCTCAATGTTCAATCCTCAATCCTCAATCCTCAATCTTCAATCCTCAATACTCAATCTATAATCCTCAATCCTCAACCCTCAATCTTCAATCCTCAATCCTCAATACTCAATCCTCAACCCTCAATCCTCAATCCTCAATCATCAATCCTCAATCTTCAATACTCAATCCTCAATCCTCAATCCTCAATCCTCAATCCTCAATCCTCAATCCTCAATCACCAATCCTCAATCTTCAATCCTCAGTACTCAACCTTTAATCCTCAATCCTCAATCCTCAATCTTCAATCCTCAATCCTCAATCCTCAATCCTCAATCCTCAATCCTCAATCCTCAATCCTCAATCCTCAATCCTCAATTCTCAATCTTCAATCCTCAATACTCAACCTTAAATCCTCAATCCTCAATCCTCAATCTTCAATCCTCAATCCTCAATACTCAATCCTCAACCCTCAATCCTCAATCCTCAATACTCAGACCTCAAACATGAATACTCAACCCTCAGTCCTCGTCCTCAATCCACAACCCTCAATCCTCAATACTCAATCATCAATCATCAATATTCAATCTTCAGTCGTCAATCCTCAATCCTCAACACTCAATCCTCAATCCTCAATGTTCAATCAGCAATAGGCAATCCTCAATCTTCAATCCTCAATCCTCAATCCTCAATCCTCAATCCTCGGACCTCAAACATGAATACTCAACCGTCAGTCCTCGTCCTCAATCCACAACCCTCAATCCTCAATCCTCAATCTTCAATCATCAATATTCAATCTTCAGTCCTCAATCCTCAATCCTCAATCCTCAATCCTCAACCCTCAATGTTCAATCCGCAATACCCAATCCTCAATCGTCAATCCTCAATCCTCAATCCTCAATCCTCAATCCTCGGACCTCAAACATGAATACTCAACCGTCAGTCCTCGTCCTCAATCCACAACCCTCAATCCTCAATCCTCAATCTTCAATCCTCAATCCTCAATCCTCATCCTTCAATCCTCAATACCCAATCCTCAATCTTCAATCCTCAATCCTCAATCCTCAATTCTCAATCCTCAACCCTCAGCCCTCAGTCCTTAAACCTCAATCCTCAACCCTCAGCCCTCATCCTCAATCCTCAATCCTCAATCCTCAATCCTTAATCTTCAATCCTCAATACTCAATCTTCAATCCTCAATCCTCAGACCTCAACGTTCAATCCTCAATGTTCAATCCTCAATACCCAATCCTCAATCTTCACTCCTCAATCCTCAATCCTCAATCCTCAATCCTCAATCCTAAATATTCAATCCTCAATACTCAATCTTCAATCCTCAATCCTCAATCCTCAATTCCCAATCCTCAATCCTCAATCCTCAATTCCCAATCCTCAACCCTCAGCCCTCAGTCCTTAAACCTCATTCCTCAACCCTCAGCCCTCATCCTCAATCCTCAATCCTCAATCCTCAATCCTTAATCTTCAATCCTCAATACTCAATCTTCAATCCTCAATCCTCAGACCTCAATGTTCAATCCTCAATGTTCAATCCTCAACACTCAGTCCCCAATCCTCAATCTTCAATCCTCAATCCTCAATCCTCAATCCTCAATCCTCAATCCTCAATCTTCAATCCTCAATACTCAATCATGAATCCTCAATCCTCAATCCTCAATCCTCAATACTCAATCCTCAAACCTCAATCGTCAGTCTTCAAACCTCAATACTCAATCTTCAATCCTCAATCCTCAATCCTCAATCCTCAATCCTCATCCTTCAATCCTCAATACCCAATCCTCAATCTTCAATCCTCAATACTCAATCCTCAATTCTCAATCCTCAACCCTCAGCCCTCAGTCCTTAAACCTCAATCCTCAACCCTCAGCCCTCATCCTCAATCCTCAATCCTCAATCCTCAATCCTTAGTCTTCCATCCTCAATACTCAATCTTCAATCCTCAATCCTCAGACCTCAATGTTCAATCCTCAATACCTAATCCTCAATCTTCGCTCCTCAATCCCCAATCCTCAATCCTCAATCCTCAATCCTCAATCCTCACTCCTCAATCCTCAATCCTCAGTCCTCAAACCACAATCCTGAATCCTCAATCCTGAATCCACAATCTTCAGCCCTCAGTCCTCAACAATCGGTTGTCAATCCTCAATCCTCACTAGAATATCCCCAGTTCAGAGTTTTCCATACGCAATACTCAATCTGCAATCTTCAAATCTCTATCCACAAACATCAATTCTCATCACTCAACCCTCAACACTCAGTCGCCAATCCTGAATCTTCAATCCTCAATCCTCAACACTCAATCCTCAATCCTCAATCTTCAATCCTCAATACTCAATCTTCAATCCTCAATCCTCAATCCTCAATCCTCAATCTTCATTCCTCAATCCTCAATCCTCAATCCTCAATCCTCATTCTTCAACCCTCAATACCCAATCCTCAACCGTCAATCCTCAATCTTCAATCCACAATACTCAATTTTTAATCCTCAATCCTCAATCCTCAATCCTCAATCTTCAATACTCAATCCTCAATCCTCAATCCTCAATCCACAATCCTCAATCCTCAATCCTCAATCGTCAATCCTCAATACTCAATCTTTAATCCTCAATCCTCAATCCTCAACCTTCAATCCTCAATCCTCTATCCTCAATACTCTATCCTCAATCCTCAATCCTCAATCGTCAATCCTCAATCCTAAATACTCAATCCTCAATACTCAATCTTCAATCCTCAATCCTCAATCCTCAATCCTCACTCCTCGTTCTTCAATCCTCGATACCCAATCCTCAATCTTCAATCCTCAAACCTCAATCCTCAATTCTCAATCCTCAATCCTCAATCCTCAATCCTCAATCCTCAATCCTCAATACTCAATCCTCAATCCTCAATCCTCAATCTTCAATACTCAATCCTCAACCCTCAATCCTCAATCATCAATCCTCAATCCTCAATCATCAATCATCAATCCTCAATCTTCAATCCTCAATACTCAATCTTTAATCCTCAAACCTCAATTCTCAATCCTCAACCCTCAGCCCTCAGTCCTTAAACCTCAATCCTCAACCCTCAGCCCTCAGTCCTTAAACCTCAATCCTCAACCCTCAGCCCTCATCCTCAATCCTCAATCCTCAATCCTCAATCCTTAATCTTCAATCCTCAATACTCAATCTTCAATCCTCAATCCTCAGACCTCAATGTTGAATCCTCAATGTTCAATCCTCAATACCCAATCCTCAACCTTCACTCCTCAATCCCCAATCCTCAATCCTCAATCCTCACTCCTCAATCCTCAATCCTCAGTCCTCAAACCACAATCCTGAATCCTCAATCCTGAATCCTCAATCTTCAGCCCTCAGTCCTCAACAATCACTTGTCAATCCTCAATCCTCACTAGAATATCCCCAGTTCAGAGTTTTCCATACGCAATACTCGATCTGCAATCTTCAAATCTCTATCCACAAACATCAATTCTCATCACTCAACCCTCAACACTCAGTCCACAATCCTCAATCTTCAATCCTCAATCCTCAACCCTCAATCCTCAATCCTCAATCTTCAGTCCTCAATACTCAATCATGAATCCTCAATCCTCAATCCTCAATCCTCAATCCTCAACCCTCAACCGTCAGTCTTCAAACCTCAATACTCAATCTTCAATCCTCAATCCTCAATCCTCAATCCTCAATACTCATCCTTCAATCCTCAGTACCCAATCCTCAATCCTCAATCCTCAATCCTCAATCCTCAATTCTCAATCCTCAACCCTCAGCCCTCAGTCCTTAAACCTCAATCCTCAACCCTCAGCCCTCATCCTCAATCCTCAATCCTCAATCCTCAATCCTTAAACTTCAATCCTCAATACTCAATCTTCAATCCTCAATCCTCAGACCTCAATGTTCAATCCTCAATGTTCAATCCTCAATACCCAATCCTCAATCTTCACTCCTCAATCCTCAATCCTCAATCCTCAATCGTCACTCCTCAATCCTAAGTCCTCAAACCTCAATTCTGAATCCTCAATCCTGAATCCTCAATCTTCAGCCCTCAGTCCTGAACAATCAGGTGACAATCCTCAATCCTCAATAGAATATCCTCAATTCACAGTTTTCAATACTCAATACTCAATCTGCAATCTTCAAATCTCTATCCACAAACATCAATTCTCATCACTCAACCCTCAATACTCAGTCCTCAATGTTCAATCCTCAATCCTCAATTCTCAATCTTCAATCCTCAATACTCCATCTCTAATCCTCAATCCTCAATACTCAATATACCATCCTCAATCCGCAATACTCAATCCTCAACCCTCAATCCTCAATCCTCAATCATCAATCCTCAATCTTCAATACTCAATCCTCAATCCTCAATCCTCAATCCTCAATCCTCAATCCTCTATCTTAAATCCTCAAACCTCAATCCTCAATCCACAATCCTCAATTCTCAATCTTCAATCCTCAATACTCAATCTTAAATCCTCAATCCTCAATCCTCAATCCTCAATCCTCACTCCTCAATCCTCAATCCTCAGTCCTCAAACCACAATCCTGAATTCTCAATCTTTAGCCCTCAGTCCTCAACAATCAGTTGTCAATCCTCAATCCTCACTAGAATATCCCCAGTTCAGAGTTTTCCATACGCAATACTCGATCTGCAATCTTCAAATCTCTATCCACAAACATCAATTCTCATCACTCAACCCTCAACACTCAGTCCACAATCCTCAATCTTCAATCCTCAATCCTCAACCCTCAATCCTCAATCCTCAATCTTCAATCCTCAATACTCAATCATGAATCCGCAATGCTCAATCCTCAATCCTCAATCCTCAACCCTCAACCGTCAGCCTTCAAGCCTCAATACTCAATCTTCAATCCTCAATCCTCAATCCTCAATCCTCAATCCTCATCCTTCAATCCTCAGTACCCAATCCTCAATCTTCAATCCTCAATCCTCAATCCTCAATTCTCAATCCTCAACCCTCAGCCCTCAGTCCTTAAACCTCAATCCTCAACCCCCAGCCCTCATCCTCAATCCTCAATCCTCAATCCTCAATCCTTAATCTTCAATCCTCAATACTCAATCTTCAATCCTCAATCCTCAGACCTCAATGTTCAATCCTCAATGTTCAATCCTCAATACCCAATCCTCAATCTTCACTCCTCAATCCTCAATCCTCAATCCTCAATCGTCACTCCTCAATCCTCAGTCCTCAAACCTCAATCCTGAATCCTCAATCTTGAATCCTCAATCTTCAGACCTCAGTCCTCAACAATCAGTTGTCAATTCTCAATCCTCAATAGAATATCATCAATTCACAGTTTTCAATACACAATACTCAATCTGCAATCTTCAAATCTCTATCCACAAACACCACTTCTTATCACTCAACCCTCAACTCTCAGTCCCCAAACCTCAATCTTCAATCCTCAACCCTCAATCCTCAATCCTCAATCCTCAATCTTCAATCCTCAATACTCAATCATCAATCCGCAATCCTCAATCCTCAATCTTCAATCCTCAATACTCAATCTTCAATCCTCAATCCTCAATCCCCACTCCTCAAACCTCAATTCTGAATCCTCAATCCTGAATTCTCAATCTTCAGCCCTCAGTCCTGAACAATCAGGTGACAATCCTCAATCCTCAATAGAATATCCTCAATTCACAGTTTTCAATACTCAATACTCAATCTGCAATCTTCAAATCTCTATCCACAAACATCAATTCTCATCACTCAACCCTCAATACTCAGTCCTCAATGTTCAATACTCAATCCTCAATTCTCAATCTTCAATCCTCAATACTCCATCTCTAATCCTCAATCCTCAATACTCAATCTACCATCCTCAATCCGCAATACTCAATCCTCAACCCTCAATCCTCAATCCTCAATCATCAATCCTCAATCTTCAATACTCAATCCTCAATCCTCAATCCTCAATCCTCAATCCTCAATCCTCTATCTTAAATCCTCAAACCTCAATCCTCAATCCACAATCCTCAATTCTCAATCTTCAATCCTCAATACTCAATCTTAAGTCCTCAATCCTCAATCCTCAATCCTCAATCCTCAATCCTCAATCCTCAATCCTCAATCCTCAATCCTCATCCTTCAATCCTCAATACCCAATCCTCAATCTTCAATCCTCAATCCTCAATCCTCAATTCTCAATCCTCAACCCTTAGCCCTCAGTCCTTAAACCTCAATCCTCAACCCTCAGCCCTCATCCTCAATCCTCAATCCTCAATCCTCAATCCTTAATCTTCAATCCTCAATACTCAATCTTCAATCCTCAATCCTCAGACCTCAATGTTCAATCCTCAATGTTCAATCCTCAATACCCAATCCTCAATCTTCACTCCTCAATCCTCAATCCTCAATCCTCAATCCTCACTCCTCAATCCTCAATCCTCAGTCCTCAAACCACAATCCTGAATTCTCAATCTTCAGCCCTCAGTCCTCAACAATCAGTTGTCAATCCTCAATCCTCACTAGAATATCCCCAGTTCAGAGTTTTCCATACGCAATACTCAATCTGCAATCTTCAAATCTCTATCCACAAACATCAATTGTCATCACTCAACCCTCAACACTCAGTCCCCAATCCTCAACCTTCAACCCTCAATCCTCAACCCTCAATCCACAATCCTCAATCTTCAATCCTCAATACTCAATCTTCAATCCTCAATCCTCAATCCTCAATCCTCAATTCTCAATCCTTAATCCTTAATCCTCAATCCTCAATCCTCAATCCTCAATCCTCAATCCTCAATACTAAATATTCAATCCTCAATACTCAAACTTCAATCCTCAATCCTCAATCCTCAATCCTCACTCCTCATTCTTCAATCCCCAATACCCAATCCTCAATCTTCAATCCTCAAACCTCAATCCTCAATTCTCAATCCTCAATCCTCAATCCTCAATCCTCAATCCTCAGTCCTCAATCCTCAATCCTCAATCCTCAATCTTCAATCCTCAATACTCAATCTTCAGTCCTCAATTCTCAATACTCAATACTCAATAATCAGACCTCAACCATCAATACTGAACCCTCAGTCCTTGTCCTCAATCCACAACCCTCAATCCTCAATCCTCAATCTTCAATCATCAATATTCAATATTCAGTCCTCAATGCTCAATCCTCAATCCTCAATCCTCAATCCTCAATGTTCAATCCGCAATACCCAATCCTGAATCTTCAATCCTCAATCCTCAATCCTCAATCCCCAATCCTCAATCCTCAATCCTCAGTCCTCAAACCTCAATCCTGAATCCTCAATCCTGAATCCTCAATCTTCAGACCTCAGTCCTCAACAATCAGTTGTCAATTCTCAATCCTCAGTAGAATATCATCAATTCACAGTTTTCAATACACAATACTCAATCTGCAATCTTTAAATCTCTATCCACAAACACCAATTATTATCAATCAACCCTCAACTCTCAGTCCCCAAACCTCAATCTTCAATCCTCAACCCTCAATCCTCAATCCTCAATCATCAATCCTCAATCTTCAATACTCAATCCTCAATCCTCAATCCTCAACCCTCAATCCTCAATCCTCTATCTTAAATCCTCAAACCTCAATCCTCAATCCACAATCCTCAATTCTCAATCTTCAATCCTCAATACTCAATCTTAAATCCTCAATTCTCAATCCTCAATCCTCAATCCTCAATCCTCAATCCTCAATCCTCATCCTTCAATCCTCAATACCCAATCCTCAATCTTCAATCCTCAATCTTCAATCCTCAACTCTCAATCCTCAACCCTCAGCCCTCAGTCCTTAAACCTCAATCCTCAACCCTCAGCCCTCATCCTCAATCCTCAATCCTCAATCCTCAATCCTTAATCTTCACTCCTCAATCCTCAATCCTCAATACTCAATCCTCAAACCTCAGTCCTCAATACTAAATATTCAATCCTCAATACTCAGTCTTCAATCCTCAATCCTCAATCCTCAATCCTCACTCCTCATTCTTCAATCCTCAATACCCAATCCTCAATCTTCAATCCTCAAACCTCAATCCTCAATTCTCAATCCTCAATCCTCAATCCTCAGTCCTCAATCCTCAATACTCAATCCTCAATCCTCAATCCTCAATCTTCAATCCTCAATACTCAATCTTCAGTCCTCAATTCTCAATACTAAATACTCAATAATCAGACCTCAACCATCAATACTGAACCCTCAGTCCTTGTCCTCAATCCACAACCCTCAATCCTCAATCCTCAATCTTCAATCATCAATATTCAATATTCAGTCCTCAATCCTCAATCCTCAATCCTCAATCCTCAATCCTCAATGTTCAATCCGCAATACCCAATCATGAATCTTCAATCCTCAATCCTCAATCCTCAATCCCCAATCCTCAATCCTCAATCCTCAGTCCTCAAGCCTCAATCCTGAATCCTCAATCCTGAATCCTCAATCTTCAGACCTCAGTCCTCAACAATCAGTTGTCAATTCTCAATCCTCAATAGAATATCATCAATTCACAGTTTTCAATACACAATACTCAATCTGCAATCTTTAAATCTCTATCCACAAACACCACTTCTTATCACTCAACCCTCAACTCTCAGTCCCCAAACCTCAATCTTCAATCCTCAACCCTCAATCCTCAATCCTCAATCATCAATCCTCAATCTTCAATACTCAATCCTCAATCCTCAATCCTCAACCCTCAATCCTCAATCCTCTATCTTAAATCCTCAAACCTCAATCCTCAATCCACAATCCTCAATTCTCAATCTTCAATCCTCAATACTCAATCTTAAATCCTCAATCCTCAATCCTCAATCCTCAATCCTCTATCCTCAATCCTCAATCCTCATCCTTCAATCCTCAATACCCAATCCTCAATCTTCAATCCTCAATCCTCAATCCTCAATTCTCAATCCTCAACCCTCAGCCCTCAGTCCTTAAACCTCAATCCTCAACCCTCAGCCCTCATCCTCAATCCTCAATCCTCAATCCTCAATCCTCAATCTTCACTCCTCAATCCTCAATCCTCAATCCTCAATCCTCAAACCTCAGTCCTCAAACCACAATCCTGAATCCTCAATCCTGAATCCTCAATCTTCAGCCCTCAGTCCTCAACAATCACTTGTCAATCCTCAATCCTCACTAGAATATCCTCAGTTCAGAGCTTTCCATACGCAATACTCAATCCGCGGTCTCCAAATCTCTATCCACAAACATCAATTCTCATCACTCAACCCTCAACACTCAGTCCCCAATCCTCAATCTGCAATCCTCAATCCTCAACACTCAATCCTCAATCCTCAACCTTCAATCCTCAATACTCAATCTTCAATCCTCAATCCTCAACACTCAATCCTCAGTCCTCAAACCTCAATTCTGAATCCTCGATCCTGAATCCTCAATCTCCAGCCCTCAGTCCTGAACAATTAGGTGACAATCCTCAATCCTTAATAGAATATCCTCAATTCACAGTTTTCAATACTCAATACTCAATCTGCAATCTTCAAATCTCTATCCACAAACATCAATTCTCATCACTCAACACTCAACACTCAGTCCTCAATGTTCAATCCTCAATCCTCAATCCTTAATTCTCAATCTTCAATCCTCAATACTCAATCTTAAATCCTCAATCCTCAATCCTCAATACCTAACCCTCAATCTTCAATCCTCAATCCTCAATCCTCAATTCTCAATCCTCAATCCTCAACCCTCAATCCTCAATCCTCAATCCTCAATCCTCAATCCTCAATCCTCAACCCTCAATCGTCAGTCTTCAAACCTCAATATTCAATCTTCAATCCTCAATCCTCAATCCTCAATCCTCAATCCTCATCCTTCATTCCTCAATACCCAATCCTCAATCTTCAATCCTCAATCCTCAATCCTCAATTCTCAATCCTCAATCCTCAGTCCTCAGTCCTTAAACCTCAATCCTCAGCCCTCAGCCCACATCCTCAATCCACAATCCTCAATCCTCAATCCTCAACCTTCAATCCTCAATCCTCAATCCTCAGTCCTCAAACCTCAATTCTGAATCCTCAATCCTGAATCCTCAATCTTCAGCCCTCAGTCCTCAACAATCAGGTGACAATCCTCAATCCTCAATAGAATATCCTCTATTCACAGTTTTCAATACTCAATACTCAATCTGCAATCTTCAAATCACTATCCAGAAACATCAATTCTCATCACTCAACCCTCAACACTCAGTCCTCAATGTTCAATCCTCAATCCTCAATCCTCAATCTTCAATCCTCAATACTCAATCTATAATCCTCAATCCTCAACCCTCAATCTTCAATCCTCAATCCCCAATACTCAATCTTCAATCCTCAATCCTCAATCCTCAATCATCAATCCTCAATCTTCAATACTCAATCCTCAATCCTCAATCCTCAATCCTCAATCCTCAATCCTCAATCATCAATCCTCAATCTTCAATCCTCAACACTCAATCTTTAATCCTCAATCTTCAGTCCTCAATCCTCAATCCTCAACCCTCAATCCTCAATCCTCACACCTCAAACATCAATACTCAACCCTCAGTCCTCGTCCTCAATCCACAACGCTCAATCCTCAATCCCCAATCTTCAATCATCAACATTCAATCTTCAGTCCTCAATCCTCAATCCTCAATCCTCAATCCTCATTTCTCAATGTTCAATCAGCAATACCCAACCCTCAATCTTCAATCCTCAATCCTCAATCCTCAATCCTCACTCCTCAATCCTCAATCCTCAGTCCTCAAACCTCAATCCTGAATCCTCAATCCTGAATCCTCAATCTTCAGACCTCAGTCCTCAACAATCAGTTGTCAATTCTCAATCCTCCATAGAATATCATCAATTCACAGTTTTCAATACTCAATACTGAATCTGTAATCTTTAAATCTCTATCCACAAACATCAATTCTCATCACTCAATCCTCAACACTCAGTCCCCAATCCTCAATCATCAATCCTCAATACTCAATCCTCAATCCTCAATCCTCAATCTTCAATCCTCAATACTCAATCATCAATCCTCAAACCTCAATCCTCAATCCTCAATCCTCAACCCTCAATCGTGAGTCTTCAAACCTCAATACTCAATCTTCAATCCTCAATCCTCAATCCTCAATCCTCAATCCTCAATCCTCATCCTTCAATCCTCAATACGCAATCCTCAATCTTTAATCCTCAATCCTCAATCCTCAATTCTCAATCCTCAATCCTCAGTCCTCAGTCCTTAAACCTCAGTCCTCAACCCTCAGCCCTCATCATCAATCCTCAATCCTCAATCCTCAATCCTCAATTCTCAATCTTCAACCCTCAACACTCAGTCCTCAATGTTCAAACCTCAATCCTCAATTCTCAATCTTCAATCCTCAATACTCAATCTTCAATCCTCAATCCTCAATACTCAATCCTCAGTACTCAATCCTCAAACCGCAATCATCAATCCTCAATCTTCAATACTCAATCCTCAATCCTCAATCCTCAATACTCAATCCTCAATCCTCAATCATCAATCCTCAATCTTTAATCCTCAATACTCAATCTTTAATCCTCAGCCCTCAATCCTCAATCTTCAATCTTTAATCCTCAACCCGCAATCCTCAATCCTCAATCCTCAATCCTCAGTCCTCAATCCGCAATCTTCAATCCTCAGCCCTCATCCTCAATCCTCAATCCTCAGACCTCAAACATAAATACTCAACCCTCAGTCCTCGTCCTCAATCCGCAACCCTCAATCCTCAATGCTCAATCTTCAATCATCAATATTCAATCTTCAATCCTCAACCCTCAATCCTCAATCCTCAATCCTCATTCCACAATCCTCGGACCTCAAACATGAATACTCAACCCTCAGTCCTCGTCCTCAATCCACAACCCTCGATCCTCAATCCTCAATCTTCAATCATCAATATTCAATCTTCAGTCCTCAATCCTCAATCCTCAATCCTCAATGTTCAATCCGCAATACCCAGCCCTCAATCTTCGATCCTCAATGCTCAATCCTCAGTCCTCAATCCTC
The DNA here is from genome assembly GCF_051401765.1 of Calliopsis andreniformis. Lineage (NCBI taxonomy): Eukaryota > Metazoa > Arthropoda > Insecta > Hymenoptera > Andrenidae > Calliopsis > Calliopsis andreniformis. Next base: position 261,136 of record NW_027480540.1, read on the forward strand.
AATCCTCAATCCTCAGTCCTCAAACCTCAATCCTGAAACCTCAATCCTGAATCCTCAATCTTCAGCCCTCAGTCGTCAATAATCAATAGTCAATTCTCAATCATCAATAGAATATCCTCAATTCACAGTTTTCAATAATCAATCCCCATTCTTCAATCTTCAAATCTCAATCCACAAACATCAATTCCCATCACTCAACCCTCAACACTAAGTCCTCAATCTTCAATCCTCAATCCTCAATCCTCAACCTCCAATCCTCAATACTCAATCTTCAATCCGCAATCTTCAATTCTCAATCCTCAATTCTCAATCCTCAATCGTCAATCCTCAATCCCCAATCCTCAATCTTCAATCCTCAATCCTCTATCCTCAATCCTGAAACCTCAATCCTCAGTCTTCAATCCTCAATACTCAATACCCAATCCTCAGTCTTCAATCCTCAATCCTCAATCATCAATTCTCAATCCTCAATCCTCAGGCCTCAGTCCTTAAACCTCAATCCTCAACCCTCAGCCCTCATCCTCAATCCTCAACCCTCAATCCTCAATCCTCAATCTTCAATCCTCAATACTCAATCTTCAATCCTCAATCCTCAATCCTCAGTCCTCAAACCTCAATTCTGAATCATCAATCTCCAGCCCTCAGTCCTGAACAATCAGGTGACAATTCTCAATCCTCAATAGAATATCCCCAATTCACAGTTTTCAATACTCAATGCTCAATCTGCAATCTTCAAATCTCTATCCACAAACATCAATTCTCATCACTCAACCCTCAATACTCAGTCCTCAATGTTCAATCCTCAATCCTCAATTCTCAATCTTCAATCCTCAATACTCCATCTCTAATCCTCAATCCTCAATACTCAATCTACCATCCTCAATCCGCAATACTCAATCCTCAACCCTCAATCCTCAATCCTCAATCATCAATCCTCAATCTTCAATACTCAATCCTCAATCCTCAATCCTCAATCCTCAATCCTCAATCCTCTATCTTAAATCCTCAAACCTCAATCCTCAATCCACAATCCTCAATTCTCAATCTTCAATCCTCAATACTCAATCTTAAATCCTCAATCCTCAATCCTCAACCGTCAATCCTCAATCCTCAATCCTCAATCCTCATCCTTCAATCCTCAATACCCAATCCTCAATCTTCAATCCTCAATCCTCAATCCTCAATTCTCAATCCTCAACCCTTAGCCCTCAGTCCTTAAACCTCAATCCTCAACCCTCAGCCCTCATCCTCAATCCTCAATCCTCAATCCTCAATCCTTAATCTTCAATCCTCAATACTCAATCTTCAATCCTCAATCCTCAGACCTCAATGTTCAATCCTCAATGTTCAATCCTCAATACCCAATCCTCAATCCTCACTCCTCATTCTTCAATCCTCAATACCCAATCCTCAATCTTCAATCCTCAATCCTCAATTCTCAATCCTCAATCCTCAATCCTCAATCCTCAATCCTCAATACTCAATCCTCAATCCTCAATCCTCAATCTTCAATCCTCAACACTCAATCTTCAGTCCTCAATTCTCAATACTCAATACTCAATAATCAGACCTCAACCATCAATACTGAACCCTCAGTCCTTGGCCTCGATCCACAACCCTCAATCCTCAATCCTCAATCTTCAATCATCAATATTCAATATTCAGTCCTCAATCCTCAATCCTCAATCCTCAATCCTCAATCCTCAATGTTCAATCCGCAATACCCAATCCTGAATCTTCAATCCTCAATCCTCAATCCTCAATCCCCAATCCTCAATCCTCAATCGTCAGTCCTCAAACCTCAATCCTGAATCCTCAATCCTGAATCCCCAATCTTCAGACCTCAGTCCTCAACAATCAGTTGTCAATTCTCAATCCTCAATAGAATATCATCAATTCACAGTTTTCAATACACAATACTCAATCTGCAATCTTTAAATCTCTATCCACAAACACCAATTCTTATCACTCAACCATCAACACTCAGTCCCCAATCCCCAATGTTCAATCCTCAATACCCAATCCTCAATCTTCGCTCCTCAATCCTCAATCCTCATTCCTCAATCCTCACTCCTCAATACTCAATCCTCAGTCCTCAAACCACAATCCTGAATCCTCAATCCTGAATCCTCAATCTTCAGCCCTCAGTCCTCAACAATCAGTTGTCAATCCTCAATCCTCACTAGAATATCCCCAGTTCAGAGTTTTCCATACGCAATACTCAATCTGCAATCTTCAAATCTCTATCCACAAACATCAATTGTCATCACTCAACCCTCAACACTCAGTCCCCAATCCTCAACCTTCAACCCTCAATCCTCAACCCTCAATCCTCAATCCTCAATCTTCAATCCTCAATACTCAATCTTCAATCATCAATCCTCAATCCTCAATCCTCAACTCTCAATCCTTAATCCTCAATCCTCAATCCTCAATCCTCAATCCTCAATACTCAATCCTCAATCCTCAATCCTCAATCTTCAATCCTCAATACTCAATCTTCAGTCCTCAATTCTCAATCTTCAATCCTCAATACTCAATCCTCAATCCTCAATCGTCAATCCTCAATACTCAATCTTTAATCCTCAATCCTCAATCCTCAACCTTCAATCCTCAATCCTCTATCCTCAATCCTCTATCCTCAATCCTCAATCCTCAATCCTCAATCCTCAATACTAAATATTCAATCCTCAATACTCAGTCTTCAATCCTCAATCCTCAATCCTCAATCCTCACTCCTCATTCTTCAATCCTCAATACCCAATCCTCAATCTTCAATCCTCAAACCTCAATCCTCAATTCTCAATCCTCAATCCTCAATCCTCAATCCTCAGTCCTCAAACCACAATCCTGAATCCTCAATCCTGAATCCACAATCTTCAGCCCTCAGTCCTCAACAATCGGTTGTCAATCCTCAATCCTCACTAGAATATCCCCAGTTCAGAGTTTTCCATACGCAATACTCAATCTGCAATCTTCAAATCTCTATCCACAAACATCAATTCTCATCACTCAACACTCAACACTCAGTCCTCAATGTTCAATCCTCAATCCTCAATTCTCAATCTTCAGTCCTCAGTACTCAACCTTAAATCCTCAATCCTCAATCCTCAATCTTCAATCCTCAATCCTCAATACTCAATCCTCAACCCTCAATACTCAATCCTCAATCATCAATCCTCACTCCTCAATCCTCAATCCTCAGTCCTCAAACCACAATCCTGAATCCTCAATCCTGAATCCACAATCTTCAGCCCTCAGTCCTCAACAATCGGTTGTCAATCCTCAATCCTCACTAGAATATCCCCAGTTCAGAGTTTTCCATACGCAATACTCAATCTGCAATCTTCAAATCTCTATCCACAAACATCAATTCTCATCACTCAACCCTCAACACTCAGTCGCCAATCCTGAATCTTCAATCCTCAATCCTCAACACTCAATCCTCAATCCTCAATCTTCAATCCTCAATACTCAATCTTCAATCCTCAATCCTCAATCCTCAATCCTCAATCTTCATTCCTCAATCCTCAATCCTCAATCCTCAATCCTCATTCTTCAATCCTCAATACCCAATACTCAACCGTCAATATTCAATCTTCAATCCACAATACTCAATTTTTAATACTCAATCCTCAATCCTCAATCCTCAATCTTCAATACTCAATCCTCAATCCTCAATCCTCAATCCACAATCCTCAATCCTCAATCCTCAATCGTCAATCCTCAATACTCAATCCTCAATCCTCAATCCTCAATCTTCAATACTCAATCCTCAACCCTCAATCCTCAATCATCAACCCTCAATCCTCAATCCTCTATCTTAAATCCTCAAACCTCAATCCTCAATCCACAATCCTCAATTCTCAATCTTCAATCCTCAATACTCAATCTTAAATCCTCAATCCTCAATCCTCAATCCTCAATCCTCAATCCTCAATCCTCAATCCTCATCCTTCAATCCTCAATACCCAATCCTCAATCTTCAATCCTCAATCCTCAATCCTCAATTCTCAATCCTCAACCCTCAGCCCTCAGTCCTTAAACCTCAATCCTCAACCCTCAGCCCTCATCCTCAATCCTCAATCCTCAATCCTCAATCCTTAATCTTCACTCCTCAATCCTCAATCCTCAATCCTCAATCCTCAAACCTCAGTCCTCAATACTAAATATTCAATCCTCAATACTCAGTCTTCAATCCTCAATCCTCAATCCTCAATCCTCACTCCTCATTCTTCAATCCTCAATACCCAATCCTCAATCTTCAATCCTCAAACCTCAATCCTCAATTCTCAATCCTCAATCCTGAATCCTCAATCCTCAATCCTCAATACTCAATCCTCAATCCTCAATCCTCAATCTTCAATCCTCAATACTCAATCTTCAGTCCGCAATTCTCAATACTAAATACTCAATAATCAGACCTCAACCATCAATACTGAACCCTCAGTCCTTGTCCTCAATCCACAACCCTCAATCCTCAATCCTCAATCTTCAATCATCAATATTCAATATTCAGTCCTCAATCCTCAATCCTCAATCCTCAATCCTCAATCCTCAATGTTCAATCCGCAATACCCAACCATGAATCTTCAATCCTCAATCCTCAATCCTCAATCCCCAATCCTCAATCCTCAATCCTCAGTCCTCAAACCTCAATCCTGAATCCTCAATCCTGAATCCTCAATCTTCAGACCTCAGTCCTCAACAATCAGTTGTCAATTCTCAATCCTCAATAGAATATCATCAATTCACAGTTTTCAATACACAATACTCAATCTGCAATCTTTAAATCTCTATCCACAAACACCAATTCTTATCACTCAACCCTCAACTCTCAGTCCCCAAACCTCAATCTTCAATCCTCAACCCTCAATCCTCAATCCTCAATCATCAATCCTCAATCTTCAATACTCAATCCTCAATCCTCAATCCTCAACCCTCAATCCTCAATCCTCTATCTTAAATCCTCAAACCTCAATCCTCAATCCACAATCCTCCATTCTCAATCTTCAATCCTCAATACTCAATCTTATATCCTCAATCCTCAATCCTCAATCCTCAATCCTCAATCCTCAATCCTCAATCCTCATCCTTCAATCCTCAATACCCAATCCTCAATCTTCAATCCTCAATCCTCAATCCTCAATTCTCAATCCTCAACCCTCAGCCCTCAATCCTTAAACCTCAATCCTCAACCCTCAGCCCTCATCCTCAATCCTCAATCCTCAATCCTCAATCCTTAATCTTCACTCCTCAATCCTCAATCCTCAATCCTCAATCCTCAAACCTCAGTCCTCAAACCACAATCCTGAATCCTCAATCCTGAATCCTCAATCTTCAGCCCTCAGTCCTCAACAATCACTTGTCAATCCTCAATCCTCACTAGAATATCCTCAGTTCAGAGCTTTCCATACGCAATACTCAATCTGCGATCTCCAAATCTCTATCCACAAACATCAATTCTCATCACTCAACCCTCAACACTCAGTCCCCAATCCTCAATCTGCAATCCTCAATCCTCAACACTCAATCCTCAATCCTCAACCTTCAATCCTCAATACTCAATCTTCAATCCTCAATCCTCAACACTCAATCCTCAGTCCTCAAACCTCAATTCTGAATCCTCGATCATGAATCCTCAATCTCCAGATCTCAGTCCTGAACAATCAGGTGACAATCCTCAATCCTTAATAGAATATCCTCAATTCACAGTTTTCAATACTCAATACTCAATCTGCAATCTTCAAATCTCTATCCACAAACATCAATTCTCATCACTCAACACTCAACACTCAGTCCTCAATGTTCAATCCTCAATCCTCAATCCTTAATTCTCAATCTTCAATCCTCAATACTCAATCTTAAAACCTCAATCCTCAATCCTCAATACCTAACCCTCAATCTTCAATCCTCAATCCTCAATCCTCAATTCTCAATCCTCAATCCTCAACCCTCAATCCTCAATCCTCAATCCTCAATCCTCAATCCTCAATCCTCAACCCTCAATCGTCAGTCTTCAAAACTCAATATTCAATCTTCAATCCTCAATCCTCAATCCTCAATCCTCAATCCTCATCCTTCATTCCTCAATACCCAATCCTCAATCTTCAATCCTCAATCCTCAATCCTCAATTCTCAATCCTCAATCCTCAGTCCTCAGTCCTTAAACCTCAATCCTCAGCCCTCAGCCCTCATCCTCAATCCTCAATCCTCAATCCTCAATCCTCAACCTTCAATCCTCAATCCTCAATCCTCAGTCCTCAAACCTCAATTCTGAATCCTCAATCCTGAATCCTCAATCTTCAGCCCTCAGTCCTCAACAATCAGGTGACAATCCTCAATCCTCAATAGAATATCCTCTATTCACAGTTTTCAATACTCAATACTCAATCTGCAATCTTCAAATCACTATCCAGAAACATCAATTCTCATCACTCAACCCTCAACGCTCAGTCCTCAATGTTCAATCCTCAATCCTCAATCCTCAATCTTCAATCCTCAATACTCAATCTATAATCCTCAATCCTCAACCCTCAATCTTCAATCCTCAATCCCCAATACTCAATCTTCAATCCTCAATCCTCAATCCTCAATCATCAATCCTCAATCTTCAATACTCAATCCTCAATCCTCAATCCTCAATCCTCAATCCTCAATCCTCAATCATCAATCCTCAATCTTCAATCCTCAACACTCAATCTTTAATCCTCAATCTTCAGTCCTCAATCCTCAATCCTCAACCCTCAATCCTCAATCCTCACACCTCAAACATCAATACTCAACCCTCAGTCCTCGTCCTCAATCCACAACGCTCAATCCTCAATCCCCAATCTTCAATCATCAACATTCAATCTTCAGTCCTCAATCCTCAATCCTCAATCCTCAATCCTCATTTCTCAATGTTCAATCAGCAATACCCAATCCTCAATCTTCAATCCTCAATCCTCAATCCTCAATCCTCACTCCTCAATCCTCAATCCTCAGTCCTCAAACCTCAATCCTGAATCCTCAATCCTGAATCCTCAATCTTCAGACCTCAGTCATCAACAATCAGTTGTCAATTCTCAATCCTCCATAGAATATCATCAATTCACAGTTTTCAATACTCAATACTGAATCTGTAATCTTTAAATCTCTATCCACAAACATCAATTCTCATCACTCAATCCTCAACACTCGGTCCCCAATCCTCAATCATCAATCCTCAATACTCAATCCTCAATCCTCAATCCTCAATCTTCAATCCTCAATACTCAATCATCAATCCTCAAACCTCAATCCTCAATCCTCAATCCTCAACCCTCAATCGTGAGTCTTCAAACCTCAATACTCAATCTTCAATCCTCAATCCTCAATCCTCAATCCTCAATCCTCAATCCTCATCCTTCAATCCTCAATACGCAATCCTCAATCTTTAATCCTCAATCCTCAATCCTCAATTCTCAATCCTCAATCCTCAGTCCTCAGTCCTTAAACCTCAATCCTCAACCCTCAGCCCTCATCATCAATCCTCAATCCTCAATCCTCAATCCTCAATCCTCAATCTTCAACCCTCAACACTCAGTCCTCAATGTTCAAACCTCAATCCTCAATTCTCAATCTTCAATCCTCAATACTCAATCTTCAATCCTCAATCCTCAATACTCAATCCTCAATACTCAATCCTCAAACCGCAATCATCAATCCTCAATCTTCAATACTCAATCCTCAATCCTCAATCCTCAATACTCAATCCTCAATCCTCAATCATCAATCCTCAATCTTTAATCCTCAATACTCAATCTTTAATCCTCAGTCCTCAATCCTCAATCTTCAATCTTTAATCCTCAACCCGCAATCCTCAATCCTCAATCCTCAATCCTCAGTCCTCAATCCGCAATCTTCAATCCTCAATACTCAATCTTCAATCCTCAATCCTCAATCCTCAACCCTCAGTCCTCATTCTTCAATTCTCAATAACCAATCCTCAATCTTCAATCCTCATTCCTCAATCCTCAATTCTCAATCCTCAATCCTCAATCCACAGACCTCAAACATCAATACTCAACCCTCAGTCCTCGTCCTCAATCCGCAACTCTCAAGCCTCAATCCTCAATCTTCAATCATCAATATTCAATCTTCAATACTCAATTATCAATCCTCAATCATCAATCCTCAATCCCCAATGTTCAATTCTCGATACCCAAACCTCAATCTTCAATCCTCAATCCTCAATCCTCAATGCTCAATCCTCAATCTTCAATCATGAATATTCAATCTTCAATACTCAATCCTCAATCCTCAATCCTCAATCCTCAATCCCCAATGTTCAATCCGCAATACCCAATCCTGAATCTTCAATCCTCAATCCTCAATCCTCAATCCCCAATCCTCAATCCTCAATCCTCAGTCCTCAAACCTCAATCCTGAATCCTCAATCCTGAATCCTCAATCTTCAGACCTCAGTCCTCAACAATCAGTTGTCAATTCTCAATCCTCAATAGAATATCATCAATTCACAGTTTTCAATACACAATACTCAATCTGCAATCTTTAAATCTCTATCCACAAACACCAATTCTTATCACTCAACCCTCAACTCTCAGTCCCCAAACCTCAATCTTCAATCCTCAACCCTCAATCCTCAATCCTCAATCATCAATCCTCAATCTTCAATACTCAATCCTCAATCCTCAATCCTCAACCCTCAATCCTCAATCCTCTATCTTAAATCCTCAAACCTCAATCCTCAATCCACAATCCTCAATTCTCAATCTTCAATCCTCAATACTCAATCTTAAATCCTCAATCCTCAATCCTCAATCCTCAATCCTCAATCCTCATCCTTCAATCCTCAATACCCAATCCTCAATCTTCAATCCTCAATCCTCAATCCTCAATTCTCAATCCTCAACCCTCAGCCCTCAGTCCTTAAACCTCAATCCTCAACCCTCAGCCCTCATCCTCAATCCTCAATCCTCAATCCTCAATCCTTAATCTTCACTCCTCAATCCTCAATCCTCAATCCTCAATCCTCAAACCTCAGTCCTCAATACTAAATATTCAATCCTCAATACTCAGTCTTCAATCCTCAATCCTCAATCCTCAATCCTCACTCCTCATTCTTCAATCCTCAATACCCAATCCTCAATCTTCAATCCTCAAACCTCAATCCTCAATTCTCAATCCTCAATCCTGAATCCTCAATCCTCAATCCTCAATACTCAATCCTCAATCCTCAATCCTCAATCTTCAATCCTCAATACTCAATCTTCAGTACGCAATTCTCAATACTAAATACTCAATAATCAGACCTCAACCATCAATACTGAACCCTCAGTCCTTGTCCTCAATCCACAACCCTCAATCCTCAATCCTCAATCTTCAGTCATCAATATTCAATATTCAGACCTCAATCCTCAATCCTCAATCCTCAATCCTCAATCCTCAATGTTCAATCCGCAATACCCAATCATGAATCTTCAATCCTCAATCCTCAATCCTCAATCCCCAATCCTCAATCCTCAATCCTCAGTTCTCAAACCTCAATCCTGAATCCTCAATCCTGAATCCTCAATCTTCAGACCTCAGTCCTCAACAATCAGTTGTCAATTCTCAATCCTCAATAGAATATCATCAATTCACAGTTTTCAATACACAATACTCAATCTGCAATCTTTAAATCTCTATCCACAAACACCAATTCTTATCACTCAACCCTCAACTCTCAGTCCCCAAACCTCAATCTTCAATCCTCAACCCTCAATCCTCAATCCTCAATCATCAATCCTCAATCTTCAGTACTCAATCCTCAATCCTCAATCCTCAACCCTCAATCCTCAATCCTCTATCTTAAATCCTCAAACCTCAATCCTCAATCCACAATCCTCAATTCTCAATCTTCAATCCTCAATGCTCAATCTTAAATCCTCAATCCTCAATCCTCAATCCTCAATCCTCAATCCTCAATCCTCAATCCTCATCCTTCAATCCTCAATACCCAATCCTCAATCTTCAATCCTCAATCCTCAATCCTCAATTCTCAATCCTCAACCCTCAGCCCTCAGTCCTTAAACCTCAATCCTCAACCCTCAGCCCTCATCCTCAATCCTCAATCCTCAATCCTCAATCCTTAATCTTCACACCTCAATCCACAATCCTCAATCCTCAATCCTCAAACCTCAGTCCTCAAACCACAATCCTGAATCCTCAATCCTGAATCCTAAATCTTCAGCCCTCAGTCCTCAACAATCACTTGTCAATCCTCAATCCTCACTAGAATATCCTCAGTTCAGAGCTTTCCATACGCAATACTCAATCTGCGATCTCCAAATCTCTATCCACAAACATCAATTCTCATCACTCAACCCTCAACACGCAGTCCCCAATCCTCAATCTGCAATCCTCAATCCTCAACACTCAATCCTCAATCCTCAACCTTCAATCCTCAATACTCAATCTTCAATCCTCAATCCTCAACACTCAATCCTCAGTCCTCAAACCTCAATTCTGAATCCTCGATCCTGAATCCTCAATCTCCAGCCCTCAGTCCTGAACAATCAGGTGACAATCCTCAATCCTTAATAGAATATCCTCAATTCACAGCTTTCAATACTCAATACTCAATCTGCAATCTTCAAATCTCTATCTACAAACATCAATTCTCATCACTCAACACTCAACACTCAGTCCTCAATGTTCAATCCTCAATCCTCAATCCTTAATTCTCAATCTTCAATCCTCAATACTCAATCTTAAATCCTCAATCCTCAATCCTCAATACCTAACCCTCAATCTTCAATCCTCAATCCTCAATCCTCAATTCTCAATCCTCAATCCTCAACCCTCAATCCTCAATCCTCAATCCTCAATCCTCAATCCTCAATCCTCAACCCTCAATCGTCAGTCTTCAAAACTCAATATTCAATCTTCAATCCTCAATCCTCAATCCTCAATCCTCAATCCTCATCCTTCATTCCTCAATACCCAATCCTCAATCTTCAATCCTCAATCCTCAATCCTCAATTCTCAATCCTCAATCCTCAGTCCTCAGTCCTTAAACCTCAATCCTCAGCCCTCAGCCCTCATCCTCAATCCTCAATCCTCAATCCTCAATCCTCAACCTTCAATCCTCAATCCTCAATCCTCAATCATCAATCCTCAATCTTCAATACTCAATCCTCAATCCTCAATCCTCAATCCTCAATCCTTAATCTTCAATCCTCAATACTCAATCTATAATCCTCAATCCTCTACCCTCAATCTTCAATCCTCAATCCCCAATACTCAATCTTCAATCCTCAATCCTCAATCCTCAATCATCAATCCTCAATCTTCAATACTCAATCCTCAATCCTCAATCCTCAATCCTCAGTCCTCAAACCTCAATTCTGAATCCTCAATCCTGAATCCTCAATCTTCAGCCCTCAGTCCTCAACAATCAGGTGACAATCCTCAATCCTCAATAGAATATCCTCTATTCACAGTTTTCAATACTCAATACTCAATCTGCAATCTTCAAATCACTATCCAGAAACATCAATTCTCATCACTCAACCCTCAACACTCAGTCCTCAATGTTCAATCCTCAATCCTCAATCCTCAATCTTCAATCCTCAATACTCAATCTATAATCCTCAATCCTCAACCCTCAATCTTCAATCCTCAATCTTCAATACTCAATCCTCAATCCTCAATCCTCAATACTCAATCCTCAATCCTCAATCATCAATCCTCAATCTTTAATCCTCAATACTCAATCTTTAATCCTCAGTCCTCAATCCTCAATCTTCAATCTTTAATCCTCAACCCGCAATCCTCAATCCTCAGTCCTCAATCCTCAGTCCTCAATCCGCAATCTTCAATCCTCAATACTCAATCTTCAATCCTCAATCCTCAATCCTCAACCCTCAGTCCTCATTCTTCAATTCTCAATAACCAATCCTCAATCCTGAATCCTCAATCCTCAATCCTCAATACTCAATCCTCAATCCTCAATCCTCAATCTTCAATCCTCAATACTCAATCTTCAGTCCGCAATTCTCAATACTAAATACTCAATAATCAGACCTCAACCATCAATACTGAACCCTCAGTCCTTGTCCTCAATCCACAACCCTCAATCCTCAATCCTCAATCTTCAATCATCAATATTCAATATTCAGTCCTCAATCCTCAATCCTCAATCCTCAATCCTCAATCCTCAATGTTCAATCCGCAATACCCAACCATGAATCTTCAATCCTCAATCCTCAATCCTCAATCCCCAATCCTCAATCCTCAATCCTCAGTCCTCAAACCTCAATCCTGAATCCTCAATCCTGAATCCTCAATCTTCAGACCTCAGTCCTCAACAATCAGTTGTCAATTCTCAATCCTCAATAGAATATCATCAATTCACAGTTTTCAATACACAATACTCAATCTGCAATCTTTAAATCTCTATCCACAAACACCAATTCTTATCACTCAACCCTCAACTCTCAGTCCCCAAACCTCAATCTTCAATCCTCAACCCTCAATCCTCAATCCTCAATCATCAATCCTCAATCTTCAATACTCAATCCTCAATCCTCAATCCTCAACCCTCAATCCTCAATCCTCTATCTTAAATCCTCAAACCTCAATCCTCAATCCACAATCCTCAATTCTCAATCTTCAATCCTCAATACTCAATCTTAAATCCTCAATCCTCAATCCTCAATCCTCAATCCTCAATCCTCAATCCTCAATCCTCATCCTTCAATCCTCAATACCCAATCCTCAATCTTCAATCCTCAATCCTCAATCCTCAATTCTCAATCCTCAACCCTCAGCCCTCAGTCCTTAAACCTCAATCCTCAACCCTCAGCCCTCATCCTCAATCCTCAATCCTCAATCCTCAATCCTTAATCTTCACTCCTCAATCCTCAATCCTCAATCCTCAATCCTCAAACCTCAGTCCTCAAACCACAATCCTGAATCCTCAATCCTGAATCCTCAATCTTCAGCCCTCAGTCCTCAACAATCACTTGTCAATCCTCAATCCTCACTAGAATATCCTCAGTTCAGAGCTTTCCATACGCAATACTCAATCTGCGATCTCCAAATCTCTATCCACAAACATCAATTCTCATCACTCAACCCTCAACACTCAGTCCCCAATCCTCAATCTGCAATCCTCAATCCTCAACACTCAATCCTCAATCCTCAACCTTCAATCCTCAATACTCAATCTTCAATCCTCAATCCTCAACACTCAATCCTCAGTCCTCAAACCTCAATTCTGAATCCTCGATCATGAATCCTCAATCTCCAGCCCTCAGTCCTGAACAATCAGGTGACAATCCTCAATCCTTAATAGAATATCCTCAATTCACAGTTTTCAATACTCAATACTCAATCTGCAATCTTCAAATCTCTATCCACAAACATCAATTCTCATCACTCAACACTCAACACTCAGTCCTCAATGTTCAATCCTCAATCCTCAATCCTTAATTCTCAATCTTCAATCCTCAATACTCAATCTTAAATCCTCAATCCTCAATCCTCAATACCTAACCCTCAATCTTCAATCCTCAACCCTCAATCCTCAATTCTCAATCCTCAATCCTCAACCCTCAATCCTCAATCCTCAATCCTCAATCCTCAATCCTCAATCCTCAACCCTCAATCGTCAGTCTTCAAAACTCAATATTCAATCTTCAATCCTCAATCCTCAATCCTCAATCCTCAATCCTCATCCTTCATTCCTCAATACCCAATCCTCAATCTTCAATCCTCAATCCTCAATCCTCAATTCTCAATCCTCAATCCTCAGTCCTCAGTCCTTAAACCTCAATCCTCAGCCCTCAGCCCTCATCCTCAATCCTCAATCCTCAATCCTCAATCCTCAACCTTCAATCCTCAATCCTCAATCCTCAGTCCTCAAACCTCAATTCTGAATCCTCAATCCTGAATCCTCAATCTTCAGCCCTCAGTCCTCAACAATCAGGTGACAATCCTCAATCATCAATAGAATATCCTCTATTCACAGTTTTCAATACTCAATACTCAATCTGCAATCTTCAAATCACTATCCAGAAACATCAATTCTCATCACTCAACCCTCAACACTCAGTCCTCAATGTTCAATCCTCAATCCTCAATCCTCAATCTTCAATCCTCAATACTCAATCTATAATCCTCAATCCTCAACCCTCAATCTTCAATCCTCAATCCCCAATACTCAATCTTCAATCCTCAATCCTCAATCCTCAATCCTCATTTCTCAATGTTCAATCAGCAATACCCAATCCTCAATCTTCAATCCTCAATCCTCAATCCTCAATCCTCACTCCTCAATCCTCAATCCTCAGTCCTCAAACCTCAATCCTGAATCCTCAATCCTGAATCCTCAATCTTCAGACCTCAGTCCTCAACAATCAGTTGTCAATTCTCAATCCTCCATAGAATATCATCAATTCACAGTTTTCAGTACTCAATACTGAATCTGTAATCTTTAAATCTCTATCCACAAACATCAATTCTCATCACTCAATCCTCAACACTCGGTCCCCAATCCTCAATCATCAATCCTCAATACTCAATCCTCAATCCTCAATCCTCAATCTTCAATCCTCAATACTCAATCATCAATCCTCAAACCTCAATCCTCAATCCTCAATCCTCAACCCTCAATCGTGAGTCTTCAAACCTCAATACTCAATCTTCAATCCTCAATCCTCAATCCTCAATCCTCAATCCTCAATCCTCATCCTTCAATCCTCAATACGCAATCCTCAATCTTTAATCCTCAATCCTCAATCCTCAATTCTCAATCCTCAATCCTCAGTCCTCAGTCCTTAAACCTCAATCCTCAACCCTCAGCCCTCATCATCAATCCTCAATCCTCAATCCTCAATCCTCAATCCTCAATCCTCAATCTTCAACCCTCAACACTCAGTCCTCAATGTTCAAACCTCAATCCTCAATTCTCAATCTTCAATCCTCAATACTCAATCTTCAATCCTCAATCCTCAATACTCAATCCTCAATACTCAATCCTCAAACCGCAATCATCAATCCTCAATCTTCAATACTCAATCCTCAATCCTCAATCCTCAATACTCAATCCTCAATCCTCAATCATCAATCCTCAATCTTTAATCCTCAATACTCAATCTTTAATCCTCAGTCCTCAATCCTCAATCTTCAATCTTTAATCCTCAACCCGCAATCCTCAATCCTCAATCCTCAATCCTCAGTCCTCAATCCGCAATCTTCAATCCTCAATACTCAATCTTCAATCCTCAATCCTCAATCCTCAACCCTCAGTCCTCATTCTTCAATTCTCAATAACCAATCCTCAATCTTCAATCCTCATTCCTCAATCCTCAATTCTCAATCCTCAATCCTCAATCCACAGACCTCAAACATCAATACTCAACCCTCAGTCCTCGTCCTCAATCCGCAACTCTCAAGCCTCAATCCTCAATCTTCAATCATCAATATTCAATCTTCAATACTCAATTATCAATCCTCAATCATCAATCCTCAATCCCCAATGTTCAATTCTCGATACCCAAACCTCAATCTTCAATCCTCAATCCTCAATCCTCAATGCTCAATCCTCAATCTTCAATCATGAATATTCAATCTTCAATACTCAATCCTCAATCCTCAATCCTCAATCCTCAATCCCCAATGTTCAATCCGCAATACCCAATCCTGAATCTTCAATCCTCAATCCTCAATCCTCAATCCCCAATCCTCAATCCTCAATCCTCAGTCCTCAAACCTCAATCCTGAATCCTCAATCCTGAATCCTCAATCTTCAGACCTCAGTCCTCAACAATCAGTTGTCAATTCTCAATCCTCAATAGAATATCATCAATTCACAGTTTTCAATACACAATACTCAATCTGCAATCTTTAAATCTCTATCCACAAACACCAATTCTTATCACTCAACCCTCAACTCTCAGTCCCCAAACCTCAATCTTCAATCCTCAACCCTCAATCCTCAATCCTCAATCATCACTCCTCAATCTTCAATACTCAATCCTCAATCCTCAATCCTCAACTCTCAATCCTCAATCCTCTATCTTAAATCCTCAAACCTCAATCCTCAATCCACAATCCTCAATTCTCAATCTTCAATCCTCAATACTCAATCTTAAATCCTCAATCCTCAATCCTCAATCCTCAATCCTCAATCCTCAATCCTCAATCCTCATCCTTCAATCCTCAATACCCAATCCTCAATCTTCAATCCTCAATCCTCAATCCTCAATTCTCAATCCTCAACCCTCAGCCCTCAGTCCTTAAACCTCAATCCTCAACCCTCAGCCCTCATCCTCAATCCTCAATCCTCAATCCTCAATCCTTAATCTTCACTCCTCAATCCTCAATCCTCAATCCTCAATCCTCAAACCTCAGTCCTCAATACTAAATATTCAATCCTCAATACTCAGTCTTCAATCCTCAATCCTCAATCCTCAATCCTCACTCCTCATTCTTCAATCCTCAATACCCAATCCTCAATCTTCAATCCTCAAACCTCAATCCTCAATTCTCAATCCTCAATCCTGAATCCTCAATCCTCAATCCTCAATACTCAATCCTCAATCCTCAATCCTCAATCTTCAATCCTCAATACTCAATCTTCAGTCCGCAATTCTCAATACTAAATACTCAATAATCAGACCTCAACCATCAATACTGAACCCTCAGTCCTTGTCCTCAATCCACAACCCTCAATCCTCAATCCTCAATCTTCAATCATCAATATTCAATATTCAGTCCTCAATCCTCAATCCTCAATCCTCAATCCTCAATCCTCAATGTTCAATCCGCAATACCCAATCATGAATCTTCAATCCTCAATCCTCAATCCTCAATCCCCAATCCTCAATCCTCAATCCTCAGTTCTCAAACCTCAATCCTGAATCCTCAATCCTGAATCCTCAATCTTCAGACCTCAGTCCTCAACAATCAGTTGTCAATTCTCAATCCTCAATAGAATATCATCAATTCACAGTTTTCAATACACAATACTCAATCTGCAATCTTTAAATCTCTATCCACAAACACCAATTCTTATCACTCAACCCTCAACTCTCAGTCCCCAAACCTCAATCTTCAATCCTCAACCCTCAATCCTCAATCCTCAATCATCAATCCTCAATCTTCAATACTCAATCCTCAATCCTCAATCCTCAACCCTCAATCCTCAATCCTCTATCTTAAATCCTCAAACCTCAATCCTCAATCCACAATCCTCAATTCTCAATCTTCAATCCTCAATACTCAATCTTAAATCCTCAATCCTCAATCCTCAATCCTCAATCCTCAATCCTCAATCCTCAATCCTCATCCTTCAATCCTCAATACCCAATCCTCAATCTTCAATCCTCAATCCTCAATCCTCAATTCTCAATCCTCAACCCTCAGCCCTCAGTCCTTAAACCTCAATCCTCAACCCTCAGCCCTCATCCTCAATCCTCAATCCTCAATCCTCAATCCTTAATCTTCACTCCTCAATCCACAATCCTCAATCCTCAATCCTCAAACCTCAGTCCTCAAACCACAATCCTGAATCCTCAATCCTGAATCCTCAATCTTCAGCCCTCAGTCCTCAACAATCACTTGTCAATCCTCAATCCTCACTAGAATATCCTCAGTTCAGAGCTTTCCATACGCAATACTCAATCTGCGATCTCCAAATCTCTATCCACAAACATCAATTCTCATCACTCAACCCTCAACACTCAGTCCCCAATCCTCAATCTGCAATCCTCAATCCTCAACACTCAATCCTCAATCCTCAACCTTCAATCCTCAATACTCAATCTTCAATCCTCAATCCTCAACACTCAATCCTCAGTCCTCAAACCTCAATTCTGAATCCTCGATCCTGAATCCTCAATCTCCAGCCCTCAGTCCTGAACAATCAGGTGACAATCCTCAATCCTTAATAGAATATCCTCAATTCACAGTTTTCAATACTCAATACTCAATCTGCAATCTTCAAATCTCTATCCACAAACATCAATTCTCATCACTCAACACTCAACACTCAGTCCTCAATGTTCAATCCTCAATCCTCAATCCTTAATTCTCAATCTTCAATCCTCAATACTCAATCTTAAATCCTCAATCCTCAATCCTCAATACCTAACCCTCAATCTTCAATCCTCAATCCTCAATCCTCAATTCTCAATCCTCAATCCTCAACCCTCAATCCTCAATCCTCAATCCTCAATCCTCAATCCTCAATCCTCAACCCTCAATCGTCAGTCTTCAAAACTCAATATTCAATCTTCAATCCTCAATCCTCAATCCCTAATCCTCAATCCTCATCCTTCATTCCTCAATACCCAATCCTCAATCTTCAATCCTCAATCCTCAATCCTCAATTCTCAATCCTCAATCCTCAGTCCTCAGTCCTTAAACCTCAATCCTCAGCCCTCAGCCCTCATCCTCAATCCTCAATCCTCAATCCTCAATCCTCAACCTTCAATCCTCAATCCTCAATCCTCAATCATCAATCCTCAATCTTCAATACTCAATCGTCAATCCTCAATCCTCAATCCTCAATCCTTAATCTTCAATCCTCAATACTCAATCTATAATCCTCAATCCTCAACCCTCAATCTTCAATCCTCAATCCCCAATACTCAATCTTCAATCCTCAATCCTCAATCCTCAATCATCAATCCTCAATCTTCAATACTCAATCCTCAATCCTCAATCCTCAATCCTCAGTCCTCAAACCTCAATTCTGAATCCTCAATCCTGAATCCTCAATCTTCAGCCCTCAGTCCTCAACAATCAGGTGACAATCCTCAATCCTCAATAGAATATCCTCTATTCACAGTTTTCAATACTCAATACTCAATCTGCAATCTTCAAATCACTATCCAGAAACATCAATTCTCATCACTCAACCCTCAACACTCAGTCCTCAATGTTCAATCCTCAATCCTCAATCCTCAATCTTCAATCCTCAATACTCAATCTATAATCCTCAATCCTCAACCCTCAATCTTCAATCCTCAATCCCCAATACTCAATCTTCAATCCTCAATCCTCAATCCTCAATCATCAATCCTCAATCTTCAATACTCAATCCTCAATCCTCAATCCTCAATCCTCAATCCTTAATCCTCAATCATCAATCCTCAATCTTCAATCCTCAACACTCAATCTTTAATCCTCAATCTTCAGTCCTCAATCCTCAATCCTCAACCCTCAATCCTCAATCCTCACACCTCAAACATCAATACTCAACCCTCAGTCCTCGTCCTCAATCCACAACGCTCAATCCTCAATCCCCAATCTTCAATCATCAACATTCAATCTTCAGTCCTCAATCCTCAATCCTCAATCCTCAATCCTCATTTCTCAATGTTCAATCAGCAATACCCAATCCTCAATCTTCAATCCTCAATCCTCAATCCTCAATCCTCACTCCTCAATCCTCAATCCTCAGTCCTCAAACCTCAATCCTGAATCCTCAATCCTGAATCCTCAATCTTCAGACCTCAGTCCTCAACAATCAGTTGTCAATCCTCAATCCTCCATAGAATATCATCAATTCACAGTTTTCAATACTCAATACTGAATCTGTAATCTTTAAATCTCTATCCACAAACATCAATTCTCATCACTCAATCCTCAACACTCGGTCCCCAATCCTCAATCATCAATCCTCAATACTCAATCCTCAATCCTCAATCCTCAATCTTCAATCCTCAATACTCAATCGTCAGTCCTCAAACCTCAATCCTCAATCCTCAATCCTCAACCCTCAATCGTGAGTCTTCAAACCTCAATACTCAATATTCAATCCTCAATCCTCAATCCTCAATCCTCAATCCTCAATCCTCATCCTTCAATCCTCAATACGCAATCCTCAATCTTTAATCCTCAATCCTCAATCCTCAATTCTCAATCCTCAATCCTCAGTCCTCAGTCCTTAAACCTCAATCCTCAACCCTCAGCCCTCATCATCAATCCTCAATCCTCAATCCTCAATCCTCAATCCTCAATCTTCAACCCTCAACACTCAGTCCTCAATGTTCAAACCTCAATCCTCAATTCTCAATCTTCAATCCTCAATACTCAATCTTCAATCCTCAATCCTCAATACTCAATCCTCAATACTCAATCCTCAAACCGCAATCATCAATCCTCAATCTTCAATACTCAATCCTCAATCCTCAATCCTCAATACTCAATCCTCAATCCTCAATCATCAATCCTCAATCTTTAATCCTCAATACTCAATCTTTAATCCTCAGTCCTCAATCCTCAATCTTCAATCTTTAATCCTCAACCCGCAATCCTCAATCCTCAATCCTCAATCCTCAGTCCTCAATCCGCAATCTTCAATCCTCAATACTCAATCTTCAATCCTCAATCCTCAATCCTCAACCCTCAGTCCTCATTCTTCAATTCTCAATAACCAATCCTCAATCTTCAATCCTCATTCCTCAATCCTCAATTCTCAATCCTCAATCCTCAATCCACAGACCTCAAACATCAATACTCAACCCTCAGTCCTCGTCCTCAATCCGCAACTCTCAAGCCTCAATCCTCAATCTTCAATCATCAATATTCAATCTTCAATACTCAATTATCAATCCTCAATCATCAATCCTCAATCCCCAATGTTCAATTCTCGATACCCAAACCTCAATCTTCAATCCTCAATCCTCAATCCTCAATGCTCAATCCTCAATCTTCAATCATGAATATTCAATCTTCAATACTCAATCCTCAATCCTCAATCCTCAATCCTCAATCCTCAATGTTCAATCCTCGATACCCAATCCTCAATCTTCAATCCTCAATCCTCAATCCTCAATCCTCAATCCTCAATCCTCAATACTCAGTCCTCAAACCACAATCCTGAATTCTCAATCCTGAATCCTCAATCTTCAGCCCTCAGTCCTGAACAATCAGGAGACAATCCTCAATCCTCAATAGAATATCCTCAATTCACAGTTTTCAATACTCAATACTCAATCTGCAATCTTCAAGTAGCTATCCACAAACATCAATTCTCATCTCTCAACACTCAACACTCAGTCCTCAATGTTCAACCCTCAACCCTCAATTCTCAATCTTCAATCCTCAATACTCAATCCTCAATCCTCATCCTTCAATCCTCAATACCCAATCCTCAATCTTCAATCCTCAATCCTCAATCCTCAATCCTCAGTCCTCAGTCCTTAAACCTCAATCCTCAATCCTCAATTCTCAATCCTCAATCCTCAACCCTCAATCCTCAATCCTCAATCCTCAATCCTCAATCCTCAATTCTCAATCCTCAATCCTCAACCCCCAATCCTCAATCCTCAATCCTCAATCCTCAACCCTCAATCGTCAGTCTTCAAACCTCAATATTCAATCTTCAATCGTCAATCCTCAATCCTCATTCCTCAATCCTCAATCCTCAGACCTCAAACATCAATACCCAACCCTCAGTCCTCGTCCTCAATCCGCAACACTCAATCCTCAATCCTCAATCTTCAATCATCAATATTCAATCTTCAATACTCAATCCTCAATCCTCAATCCTCAATCCTCAATCCTCAATCCTCAATGTTCAATCCTCGATACCCAATCCTCAATCTTCAATCCTCAATCCTCAATCCTCAATCCTCAATCCTCAATCCTCAATCCTCAGTCCTCAAACCACAATCCTGAATCCTCAATCCTGAATCCTCAATCTTCAGCCCTCAGTCCTCAACAATCAGATGTCAATCCTCAATCCTCACTAGAATATCCTCAGTTCAGAGCTTTCCATACGCAGTACTCAATCTGCAATCTTCAAATCCCTATCCACAAACATCAATTCTCATCACTCAACCCTCAACACTCAGTCCCCAATCCTCAATCTTCAATCCTCAATACTCAATCTTCAATCCTAAATCCTCAACCCTCAATCCTCAGTCCTCAAACCTCAATTCTGAATCCTCGATCCTGAATCCTCAATCTCCAGCCCTCAGTCCTGAACAATCAGGAGACAATTCTCAATCCTCAATAGAATATCCTCAATTCACAGTTTTCAATACTCAATACTCAATCTGCAATCTTCAAATCTCTATCCACAAACATCAATTCTCGTCACTCAACACTCAGCACTCAGTCCTCAATGTTCAATCCTGAATCCTCAATCCTCAATCTTCAATCCTCAATACTTAATCTTAAATCCTCAATCCTCAACCTTCAATACCCAATCCTCAATCTTCAATCCTCAATCCTCAATCCTCAATCCTCAATCCTCAATCCTCAACCCTCAATCCTCAATCCTCAATCCTCAATCCTCAACCCTCAATCGTCAGTCTTCAAACCTCAATATTCAATCTTCAATCGTCAATCCTCAATCCTCAATCCTCAATCCTCAATCCTCAGACCTCAAACATCAATACCCAACCCTCAGTCCTCGTCCTCAATCCGCAACACTCAATCCTCAATCCTCAATCTTCAATCATCAATATTCAATCTTCAATACTCAATCCTCAATCCTCAATCCTCAATCCTCAATCCTCAATCCTCAATCCTCAATGTTCAATCCTCGATACCCAATCCTCAATCTTCAATCCTCAATCCTCAATCCTCAATCCTCAATCCTCAATCCTCAATCCTCAGTCCTCAAACCACAATCCTGAATCCTCAATCCTGAATCCTCAATCTTCAGCCTTCAGTCCTCAACAATCAGATGTCAATCCTCAATCCTCACTAGAATATCCTCAGTTCAGAGCTTTCCATACGCAATACTCAGTCTGCAATCTGCAAATCTCTATCCACAAACATCAATTCTCATCACTCAACCCTCAACACTCAGTCCCCAATCCTCAATCTTCAATACTCAATCCTCAACCCTCAATCCTCAATCCTCAATCTTCAATCCTCAATACTCAATCTTCAATCCTCAATCATCAATCCTCAATCCTCAGTCCTCAAACCTCAATTCTGAATCCTCGATCCTGAATCCTCAATCTCCAGCCCTCAGTCCTGAACAATCAGGTGACAATCCTCAATCCTCAATAGAATATCCTCAATTCACAGTTTTCAATACTCAATACTCAATCTGCAATCTTCAAATCTCTATCCACAGACATCAATTCTCATCACACAACACTCAACACTCAGTCCTCAATGTTCAATCCTCAATCCTCAATTCTCAATCTTCAATCCTCAATACTCAATCTTAAATCCTCAATCCTCAACCCTGAATACCCAATCCTCAATCTTCAATCCTCAATCCTCAATCCTCAATTCTCAATCCTCAATCCTCAACCCTCAATCCTCAATCCTCAATCCTCAATTGTCAACCCTCAATCGTCAGTCTTCAAACCTCAATATTCAATCTTCAATCCTCAATCCTCAATCCTCAATCCTCAATCCTCATCCTTCATTCCTCAATACCCAATCCTCAATCTTCAATCCTCAATCCTCAGTCCTCAAATCTCAATCCTCAATCCTCAGTCCTCAGTCCTTAAACCTCAATCCTCAGCCCTCAGCCCTCATTCTCAATCCTCAATCCTCAATCCTCAATCCTCAATCTTCAATCCTCAATACTCAATCTTCAATCCTCAATCCTCAATCCTCAGTCCTCAAACCTCAATTCTGAATCCTCAATCCTGAATCCTCAATCTTCAGCCCTCAGTCCTCAACAATCAGGTGACAATCCTCAATCCTTAATAGAATATCCTCAATTCACAGTTTTCAATACTCAATACTCAATCTGCAATCTTCAAATCACTATCCACAAACATCAATTCTCATCACTCAACCCTCAACACTCAGTCCTCAATGTTCAATCCTCAGTCCTCAATTCTCAATCTTCAATCCTCAATACTCAATCTATAATCCTCAATCCTCAATCCTCAATCTTCAATCCTCAATCCCCAATACTCAATCCTCAATCCTCAATCCTCAATCCTCAATCATCAATCCTCAGTCTTCAAACCTCAATACTCAATCTCCAATCCTCAATCCTCAATCCTCAATCCTCAATTCTCAATCCTCATCCTTCAATCCTCAATTCCCAATCCTCAATCTTCAATCCTCAATCATCAATCCTCAATTCTCAATCCTCAATCCTCAGTCCTCAGTCCTTAAACCTCAATCCTCAACCCTTAGTCCTCATCCTCAATCCTCAATCCTCAATCCTCAATCCTCAATCCTCAATCTTCAACCCTCAACACTCAGTCCTCAATGTTCAAACCTCAATCCTCAATTCTCAATCTTCAATTCTCAATACTCAATCTTCAATCCTCATTCCTCAATCCTCAATCCTCAATCCTCAATCCTCAATCCTCAATCATCAATCCTCAATCTTTAATACTCAATCCTCTATCCTCAATCCTCAATACTCAATCCTCAATCCTCAATCATCAATCCTCAATCTTCAATCCTCAATACTCAATCTTTAATCCTCAGTCCTCAATCCTCAATCTTCAGTCTTCAATCCTCAACCCGCAATCCTCAATCCCCAATCCTCAATCCTCAGTCCTCAATCCGCAATATTCAATCCTCAATACTCAATCTTCAATCCTCAATCCTCAATCCTCAACCCTCAGTCCTCATTCTTCAATCCTCAATAACCAATCCTCAATCTTCAATCCTCATTCCTCAATCCTCAATTCTCAATCCTCAATCCTCAATCCTCAGACCTCAAACATAAATACTCAACCCTCAGTCCTCGTCGTCAATCCGCAACACTCAATCCTCAATCCTCAATCTTCAATCATCAATATTCAATCTTCAGTACTCAATCCTCAATCCTCAATCCTCAATCCTCAATCCTCAATGTTCAATCCTCGATACCCAATCCTCAATCTTCAATCCTCAATCCTCAATCCTCAATCCTCAATCCTCAATCCTCAATCCTCAGTCCTCATACCACAATCCTGAATCCTCAATCCTGAATCCTCAATTTTCAGCCCTCAGTTCTCAACAATCAGTTGTCAATCCTCAATCCTCACTAGAATAACCTCAGTTCAGAGCTTTCCATACGCAGTACTCAATCTGCAATCTTCAAATCCCTATTCACAAACATCAATTCCCATCACTCAACCCTCAACACTCAGTCCCCAATCCTCAATCTGCAATCCTCAATCCTCAACCTTCAATCCTCAATCCTCAATCTTCAATCCTCAGTACTCAATCTTCAATCCTCAATCCTCAATCCTCAATCCTCAATCCTCATCCTTCATTCCTCAATACCCAATCCTCAATCTTCAATCCTCAATCCTCAATCCTCAATTCTCAATCCTCAACCCTCAGTCCTCAGACCTTAAACCTCAATCCTCAGCCCTCAGCCCTCATCCTCAATCCTCAATCCTCAATCCTCAATCCTCAACCTTCAATCCTCAATCCTCAATCCTCAGTCCTCAAACCTCAATTCTGAATCCTCAATCGTGAATCCTCAATCTTCAGCCCTCAGTCCTCAACATTCAGGTGACAATCCTCAATCCTCAATAGAATATCCTCTATTCACAGTTTTCAATACTCAATACTCAATCTGCAATCTTCAAATCACTATCCACAAAAATCAATTTTCATCACTCAACCCTCAACACTCAGTCCTCAATGTTCAATCCTCAATCCTCAATTCTCAATCTTCAATCCTCAATACTCGATCTATAATCCTCAATCCTCAATCCTCAATCTTCAATCCCCAATCCTCAATCTTCAATCCTCAATCCTCAATCCTCAATCCTCAATCCTCAATCCTCAATCTTCAATCCTCTACACTCAATCATCAATCTTCAATCCTCAATACTCAACCTTCAATCCTCAAAGCTCAATCCTCAACATTCAATCCTCAATACTCAATCTCCAATCGTCAATCCTCAGTCCTCATCCTCAATCCTCAATACTCAATCCTCAATCCTCAATCTTCAATCCTCAATACTCAATATTCAACCCTCAATCCTCAATCCTCAGACCTCAAACCTCAATTCTGAATCCTCAATCCTGAATCCTCAATCTTCAGCCCTCAGTCCTCAACAATCAGGTGAAAATCCTCAATCCTCAATAGAATATCCTCAATTCGCAGCTTTCGATACACAATACTCAATCTGCAATCTTCAAATCTCTATCCACAAACATCAATTCTCATCACTCAACCCTCAACACTCAGTCCTCAATGTTCAATTCTCAATCCTCAATCCTCAACCCTCAATCCTCAATCCTCAATCCTCAATCCTCAATCCTCAACCCTCAATCGTCAGTCTTCACACCTCAATATTCAATCTTCAATCCTCAATCCTCAATCCTGAATCCTCAATCTTCAGACCTCAGTCCTCAACAATCAGTTGTCAATTCTCAATACTCAATAGAATATCATCAACTCACAGTTTTCAATACTCAATACTGATCTGTAATCTTTAAATCTCTATCCACAAACATCAATTCTCATCACTCAAACCTCAACACTCAGTCCCCAATCCTCAATCATCAATCCTCAATCCTCAATTCTTAATCCTCAATACTCAATGCTCAATCGTTAATCCTCAATCCCCAATCCTTAATTTTCAATCCTCAATCCTCAATCCTCAATCCACAATCCTCAATATTCAATCCTCAATACTCAATCTTGCATCCTCAATCCGCAATCCTCAATCCTTAATCCTCAATCCTCAATCCTCTATCCTCAATCTTGAATCCTCAATACTCAATCTTCAATCCCCAATCCTCAATCTTCAATCCTCAATCCTCAATCCTCAATCCTCAATCCTCAATCCTCAATGTTCAATCCTCAACAGTCAATCATCAATCTTCAATCCTCAATACTCAATCTTCAATCCTCAATGCTCAATCCTCAACCTTCAATCCTCAATACTCAATCTTCAATCGTCAATCCTCAGTCCTCATCCTCAATCCTCAATCCTCAATCCTCAATCCACAATCCTCAATATTCAATCCTCAATCCTCAATCCCCAATTCTCAGTCCTCAATCCTCAATCCTCAGACCTCAAACATCAATCCCCAACCGTCAGTCCTCGTCCTCAATCCTCAACACTCAATCCTAAATCCTCAATCTTCAATCGTCAATACTAAATCTTCAATGCTCAATCTTCAATCTTCAATCCTCAATCCTCAATCCTCAATATTCAACACACAACCCTCAACCATCAATCCTCAATACTCAACCATCAATACTCAATTCTCAATACTCAATAGCATATCCTGAATTCTCATGGTTCAATACTCAATCCACAAATACAATAATCAAATCTCAATCCTCAAACATCAATCCTCAACACTCAATACTTAACACTCAATCCTCAGTCCTCAAACCTCAATCCCGAATCCTCAATCCTGAATCCTCAATCTTCAGCCCTCAGTCCTCAACAATCAATTGTCAATCCTCAATCCTCAATAGAATATCCTCAATTCACAGTTTTCAATACTCAAACCCCATTCTTCAATCTTCAAATCTCAATCCACAAACATCAATTCCCATCACTCAACCCTCAACACTAAGTCCTCAATATTCAATCCACAGTCCTCAATCCTCAATCTTCAATCCTCAATCCTCAATCCTCAATCGTCATTACTCAATCCTCAATCGTCAATCCTCAATCCCCAATCCTCAATCTTCAATCCTCAATCCTCAATCCTCAATCCTCAATAGTCAATCTTCAATCCTCAATACTCAATCTTCAATCCTCAATCATCAATCCTCAGTCCTCAATCCTCAATCGTCAATCCTCAATCCTCAATCCTCAATTCTCAATCCTCAATCCTCATTCCTCAATCTTCAATCCTCAATACTCAATCCACAATCCTCAATATTCAATCCTCAATACTCAATCTTCAATCCACAATCCGCAATCCTCAATCCTCAATCCTCAATCTTCAATCCTCAATCCTCAATCTTGAATACTCAATACTCAATCTTCAATCCCCAATCCTCAATCTTCAATCCTCAATCCTCAATCCTCAATCCTCAATCCTCAATCCTCAATCTTCAATCCTCTACACTCAATCATCAATCTTCAATCCTCAATACTCAACCTTCAATCCTCAAAGCTCAATCCTCAACATTCAATCCTCAATACTCAATCTTCAATCGTCAATCCTCAGTCCTCATCCTCAATCCTCAATCCTCAATCCTCAATCCTCAATCTTCAATCCTCAATACTCAATATTCAATCCTCAATCCTCAATCCTCAGTCCTCAAACCTCAATTCTGAATCCTCAATCCTGAATCCTCAATCTTCAGCCCTCAGTCCTCAACAATCAGGTGACAATCCTCAATCCTCAATAGAATATCCTCAATTCGCAGCTTTCGATACACAATACTCAATCTGCAACCTTCAAATCTCTATCCACAAACATCAATTCTCATCACTCAACCCTCAACACTCAGTCCTCAATGTTCAATCCTCAATCATCAATCCTCAATCTTCAATCGTCAATATTCAATCTTCAATACTCAATCCTCAATCCTCAATCCTCAATCCTCAATCTTCAATGTTCAATCCTCGATACCCAGTCCTCAACCTTCAATCCTCAATCCTCAATCCTCAATCCTCAATCCTCAATCCTCAATCCTCAGTCCTCAAACCACAATCCTGAATCCTCAATCCTGAATCCTCAATCTTCAGCCCTGAGTCCTCAACAATCAGATGTCAATCCTCAATCCTCACTAGAATATCCTCAGTTCAGAGCTTTCCATACGCAATACTCAGTCTGCAATCTTCAAATCTCTATCCACAAACATCAATTCTCATCACTCAACCCTCAACACTCAGTCCCCAATCCTCAATCTTCAATCCTCAATACTCAATCTTCAATCCTCAATCCTCAATCCTCAATCCTCAATTCTCAATCCTTAATCCTCAATCCTCAATCCTCAATCCTCAATCCTCAATCCTCAATCCTCAATCCTCAATACTAAATATTCAATCCTCAATACTCAAACTTCAATCCTCAATCCTCAATCCTCAATCCTCACTCCTCATTCTTCAATCCCCAATACCCAATCCTCAATCTTCAATCCTCAAACCTCAATCCTCAATTCTCAATCCTCAATCCTCAATCCTCAATCCTCAATCCTCAGTCCTCAATCCTCAATCCTCAATCCTCAATCTTCAATCCTCAATACTCAATCTTCAGTCCTCAATTCTCAATACTCAATACTCAATAATCAGACCTCAACCATCAATACTGAACCCTCAGTCCTTGTCCTCAATCCACAACCCTCAATCCTCAATCCTCAATCTTCAATCATCAATATTCAATATTCAGTCCTCAATGCTCAATCCTCAATCCTCAATCCTCAATCCTCAATGTTCAATCCGCAATACCCAATCCTGAATCTTCAATCCTCAATCCTCAATCCTCAATCCCCAATCCTCAATCCTCAATCCTCAGTCCTCAAACCTCAATCCTGAATCCTCAATCCTGAATCCTCAATCTTCAGACCTCAGTCCTCAACAATCAGTTGTCAATTCTCAATCCTCAGTAGAATATCATCAATTCACAGTTTTCAATACACAATACTCAATCTGCAATCTTTAAATCTCTATCCACAAACACCAATTATTATCAATCAACCCTCAACTCTCAGTCCCCAAACCTCAATCTTCAATCCTCAACCCTCAATCCTCAATCCTCAATCATCAATCCTCAATCTTCAATACTCAATCCTCAATCCTCAATCCTCAACCCTCAATCCTCAATCCTCTATCTTAAATCCTCAAACCTCAATCCTCAATCCACAATCCTCAATTCTCAATCTTCAATCCTCAATACTCAATCTTAAATCCTCAATTCTCAATCCTCAATCCTCAATCCTCAATCCTCAATCCTCAATCCTCATCCTTCAATCCTCAATACCCAATCCTCAATCTTCAATCCTCAATCTTCAATCCTCAACTCTCAATCCTCAACCCTCAGCCCTCAGTCCTTAAACCTCAATCCTCAACCCTCAGCCCTCATCCTCAATCCTCAATCCTCAATCCTCAATCCTTAATCTTCACTCCTCAATCCTCAATCCTCAATCCTCAATCCTCAAACCTCAGTCCTCAATACTAAATATTCAATCCTCAATACTCAGTCTTGAATCCTCAATCCTCAATCCTCAATCCTCACTCCTCATTCTTCAATCCTCAATACCCAATCCTCAATCTTCAATCCTCAAACCTCAATCCTCAATTCTCAATCCTCAATCCTCAATCCTCAGTCCTCAATCCTCAATACTCAATCCTCAATCCTCAATCCTCAATCTTCAATCCTCAATACTCAATCTTCAGTCCTCAATTCTCAATACTAAATACTCAATAATCAGACCTCAACCATCAATACTGAACCCTCAGTCCTTGTCCTCAATCCACAACCCTCAATCCTCAATCCTCAATCTTCAATCATCAATATTCAATATTCAGTCCTCAATCCTCAATCCTCAATCCTCAATCCTCAATCCTCAATGTTCAATCCGCAATACCCAATCATGAATCTTCAATCCTCAATCCTCAATCCTCTATCCCCAATCCTCAATCCTCAATCCTCAGTCCTCAAGCCTCAATCCTGAATCCTCAATCCTGAATCCTCAATCTTCAGACCTCAGTCCTCAACAATCAGTTGTCAATTCTCAATCCTCAATAGAATATCATCAATTCACAGTTTTCAATACACAATACTCAATCTGCAATCTTTAAATCTCTATCCACAAACACCACTTCTTATCACTCAACCCTCAACTCTCAGTCCCCAAACCTCAATCTTCAATCCTCAACCCTCAATCCTCAATCCTCAATCATCAATCCTCAACCTTCAATACTCAATCCTCAATCCTCAATCCTCAACCCTCAATCCTCAATCCTCTATCTTAAATCCTCAAACCTCAATCCTCAATCCACAATCCTCAATTCTCAATCTTCAGTCCTCAATACTCAATCTTAAATCCTCAATCCTCAATCCTCAATCCTCAATCCTCTATCCTCAATCCTCAATCCTCATCCTTCAATCCTCAATACCCAATCCTCAATCTTCAATCCTCAATCCTCAATCCTCAATTCTCAATCCTCAACCCTCAGCCCTCAGTCCTTAAACCTCAATCCGCAACCCTCAGCCCTCATCCTCAATCCTCAATCCTCAATCCTCAATCCTCAATCTTCACTCCTCAATCCTCAATCCTCAATCCTCAATCCTCAAACCTCAGTCCTCAAACCACAATCCTGAATCCTCAATCCTGAATCCTCAATCTTCAGCCCTCAGTCCTCAACAATCACTTGTCAATCCTCAATCCTCACTAGAATATCCTCAGTTCAGAGCTTTCCATACGCAATACTCAATCTGCGATCTCCAAATCTCTATCCACAAACATCAATTCTCATCACTCAACCCTCAACACTCAGTCCCCAATCCTCAATCTGCAATCCTCAATCCTCAACACTCAATCCTCAATCCTCAACCTTCAATCCTCAATACTCAATCTTCAATCCTCAATCCTCAACACTCAATCCTCAGTCCTCAAACCTCAATTCTGAATCCTCGATCCTGAATCCTCAATCTCCAGCCCTCAGTCCTGAACAATCAGGTGACAATCCTCAATCCTTAATAGAATATCCTCAATTCACAGTTTTCAATACTCAATACTCAATCTGCAATCTTCAAATCTCTATCCACAAACATCAATTCTCATCACTCAACACTCAACACTCAGTCCTCAATGTTCAATCCTCAATCCTCAATCCTTAATTCTCAATCTTCAATCCTCAATACTCAATCTTAAATCCTCAATCCTCAATCCTCAATACCTAACCCTCAATCTTCAATCCTCAATCCTCAATCCTCAATTCTCAATCCTCAATCCTCAACCCTCAATCCTCAATCCTCAATCCTCAATCCTCAATCCTCAATCCTCAACCCTCAATCGTCAGTCTTCAAACCTCAATATTCAATCTTCAATCCTCAATCCTCAATCCTCAATCCTCAATCCTCATCCTTCATTCCTCAATACCCAATCCTCAATCTTCAATCCTCAATCCTCAATCCTCAATTCTCAATCCTCAATCCTCAGTCCTCAGTCCTTAAACCTCAATCCTCAGCCCTCAGCCCACATCCTCAATCCTCAATCCTCAATCCTCAATCCTCAACCTTCAATCCTCAATCCTCAATCCTCAGTCCTCAAACCTCAATTCTGAATCCTCAATCCTGAATCCTCAATCTTCAGCCCTCAGTCCTCAACAATCAGGTGACAATCCTCAATCCTCAATAGAATATCCTCTATTCACAGTTTTCAATACTCAATACTCAATCTGCAATCTTCAAATCACTATCCAGAAACATTAATTCTCATCACTCAACCCTCAACACTCAGTCCTCAATGTTCAATCCTCAATCCTCAATCCTCAATCTTCAATCCTCAATACTCAATCTATAATCCTCAATCCTCAACCCTCAATCTTCAATCCTCAATCCCCAATACTCAATCTTCAATCCTCAATCCTCAATCCTCAATCCTCAATCATCAATCCTCAATCTTCAATACTCAATCCTCAATCCTCAATCCTCAATCCTCAATCCTCAATCCTCAATCATCAATCCTCAATCTTCAATCCTCAACACTCAATCTTTAATCCTCAATCTTCAGTCCTCAATCCTCAATCCTCAACCCTCAATCCTCAATCCTCACACCTCAAACATCAATACTCAACCCTCAGTCCTCGTCCTCAATCCACAACGCTCAATCCTCAATCCCCAATCTTCAATCATCAACATTCAATCTTCAGTCCTCAATCCTCAATCCTCAATCCTCAATCCTCATTTCTCAATGTTCAATCAGCAATACCCAACCCTCAATCTTCAATCCTCAATCCTCAATCCTCAATCCTCACTCCTCAATCCTCAATCCTCAGTCCTCAAACCTCAATCCTGAATCCTCAATCCTGAATCCTCAATCTTCAGACCTCAGTCCTCAACAATCAGTTGTCAATTCTCAATCCTCCATAGAATATCATCAATTCACAGTTTTCAATACTCAATACTGAATCTGTAATCTTTAAATCTCTATCCACAAACATCAATTCTCATCACTCAATCCTCAACACTCAGTCCCCAATCCTCAATCATCAATCCTCAATACTCAATCCTCAATCCTCAATCCTCAATCTTCAATCCTCAATACTCAATCATCAATCCTCAAACCTCAATCCTCAATCCTCAATCCTCAACCCTC
Source organism: Calliopsis andreniformis (assembly GCF_051401765.1). Lineage (NCBI taxonomy): Eukaryota > Metazoa > Arthropoda > Insecta > Hymenoptera > Andrenidae > Calliopsis > Calliopsis andreniformis. Next base: position 294,293 of record NW_027480540.1, read on the forward strand.
AATCGTGAGTCTTCAAACCTCAATACTCAATCTTCAATCCTCAATCCTCAATCCTCAATCCTCAATCCTCAATCCTCATCCTTCAATCCTCAATACGCAATCCTCAATCTTTAATCCTCAATCCTCAATCCTCAATTCTCAATCCTCAATCCTCAGTCCTCAGTCCTTAAACCTCAGTCCTCAACCCTCAGCCCTCATCATCAATCCTCAATCCTCAATCCTCAATCCTCAATTCTCAATCTTCAACCCTCAACACTCAGTCCTCAATGTTCAAACCTCAATCCTCAATTCTCAATCTTCAATCCTCAATACTCAATCTTCAATCCTCAATCCTCAATACTCAATCCTCAGTACTCAATCCTCAAACCGCAATCATCAATCCTCAATCTTCAATACTCAATCCTCAATCCTCAATCCTCAATCCTCATCCTTCAATCCTCAATACGCAATCCTCAATCTTTAATCCTCAATCCTCAATCCTCAATTCTCAATCCTCAATCCTCAGTCCTCAGTCCTTAAACCTCAGTCCTCAACCCTCAGCCCTCATCATCAATCCTCAATGCTCAATCCTCAATCCTCAATTCTCAATCTTCAACCCTCAACACTCAGTCCTCAATGTTCAAACCTCAATCCTCAATTCTCAATCTTCAATCCTCAATACTCAATCTTCAATCCTCAATCCTCAATACTCAATCCTCAGTACTCAATCCTCAAACCGCAATCATCAATCCTCAATCTTCAATACTCAATCCTCAATCCTCAATCCTCAATACTCAATCCTCAATCCTCAATCATCAATCCTCAATCTTTAATCCTCAATACTCAATCTTTAATCCTCAGTCCTCAATCCTCAATCTTCAATCTTTAATCCTCAACCCGCAATCCTCAATCCTCAATCCTCAATCCTCAGTCCTCAATCCGCAATCTTCAATCCTCAGCCCTCATCCTCAATCCTCAATCCTCAGACCTCAAACATAAATACTCAACCCTCAGTCCTCGTCCTCAATCCGCAACCCTCAATCCTCAATGCTCAATCTTCAATCATCAATATTCAATCTTCAATCCTCAACCCTCAATCCTCAATCCTCAATCCTCATTCCACAATCCTCGGACCTCAAACATGAATACTCAACCCTCAGTCCTCGTCCTCAATCCACAACCCTCGATCCTCAATCCTCAATCTTCAATCATCAATATTCAATCTTCAGTCCTCAATCCTCAATCCTCAATCCTCAATGTTCAGTCCGCAATACCCAGCCCTCAATCTTCGATCCTCAATGCTCAATCCTCAGTCCTCAATCCTCAATCCTCAATCCTCAGTCCTCAAACCTCAATCCTGAAACCTCAATCCTGAATCCTCAATCTTCAGCCCTCAGTCGTCAATAATCAATAGTCAATTCTCAATCATCAATAGAATATCCTCAATTCACAGTTTTCAATAATCAATCCCCATTCTTCAATCTTCAAATCTCAATCCACAAACATCAATTCCCATCACTCAACCCTCAACACTAAGTCCTCAATCTTCAATCCTCAATCCTCAATCCTCAACCTCCAATCCTCAATACTCAATCTTCAATCCGCAATCTTCAATTCTCAATCCTCAATTCTCAATCCTCAATCGTCAATCCTCAATCCTCAATCTTCAATCCTCAATACTCAATCTTCAATCCTCAATCCTCAATCCTCAGTCCTCAAACCTCAATTCTGAATCATCAATCTCCAGCCCTCAGTCCTGAACAATCAGGTGACAATTCTCAATCCTCAATAGAATATCCCCAATTCACAGTTTTCAATACTCAATGCTCAATCTGCAATCTACAAATCTCTATCCACAAACATCAATTCTCATCACTCAACCCTCAATACTCAGTCCTCAATGTTCAATCCTCAATCCTCAATTCTCAATCTTCAATCCTCAATACTCCATCTCTAATCCTCAATCCTCAATACTCAATCTACCATCCTCAATCCGCAATACTCAATCCTCAACCCTCAATCCTCAATCCTCAATCATCAATCCTCAATCTTCAATACTCAATCCTCAATCCTCAATCCTCAATCCTCAATCCTCAATCCTCTATCTTAAATCCTCAAACCTCAATCCTCAATCCACAATCCTCAATTCTCAATCTTCAATCCTCAATACTCAATCTTAAATCCTCAATCCTCAATCCTCAACCCTCAATCCTCAATCCTCAATCCTCAATCCTCATCCTTCAATCCTCAATACCCAATCCTCAATCTTCAATCCTCAATCCTCAATCCTCAATTCTCAATCCTCAACCCTTAGCCCTCAGTCCTTAAACCTCAATCCTCAACCCTCAGCCCTCATCCTCAATCCTCAATCCTCAATCCTCAATCCTTAATCTTCAATCCTCAATACTCAATCTTCAATCCTCAATCCTCAGACCTCAATGTTCAATCCTCAATGTTCAATCCTCAATACCCAATCCTCAATCTTCACTCCTCAATCCTCAATCCTCAATCCTCAATCCTCACTCCTCAATCCTCAATCCTCAGTCCTCAAACCACAATCCTGAATTCTGAATCTTCAGCCCTCAGTCCTCAACAATCAGTTGTCAATCCTCAATCCTCACTAGAATATCCCCAGTTCAGAGTTTTCCATACGCAGTACTCAATCGGCAATCTTCAAATCTCTATCCACAAACATCAATTGTCATCACTCAACCCTCAACACTCAGTCCCCAATCCTCAACCTTCAACCCTCAAACCTCAACCCTCAATCTTCACTCCTCAATCCTCAATCCTCATTCCTCAATCCTCACTCCTCAATACTCAATCCTCAATCCTCAATTCTCAATCCTGAATCCTCAATCCTCAATCCTCAATCCTCAATCCTCAATCCTCAATCCTCAATTCTTAATCCTCAATACTCAATGCTCAATCGTTAATCCTCAATCCCCAATCCTTAATTTTCAATCCTCAATCCTCAATCCTCAATCCACAATCCTCAATATTCAATCCTCAATACTCAATCTTGCATCCTCAATCCGCAATCCTCAATCCTTAATCCTCAATCCTCAATCCTCTATCCTCAATCTTGAATCCTCAATACTCAATCTTCAATCCCCAATCCTCAATCTTCAATCCTCAATCCTCAATCCTCAATCCTCAATCCTCAATCCTCAATGTTCAATCCTCAACAGTCAATCATCAATCTTCAATCCTCAATACTCAATCTTCAATCCTCAATGCTCAATCCTCAACCTTCAATCCTCAATACTCAATCTTCAATCGTCAATCCTCAGTCCTCATCCTCAATCCTCAATCCTCAATCCTCAATCCACAATCCTCAATATTCAATCCTCAATCCTCAATCCCCAATTCTCAGTCCTCAATCCTCAATCCTCAGACCTCAAACATCAATCCCCAACCGTCAGTCCTCGTCCTCAATCCTCAACACTCAATCCTAAATCCTCAATCTTCAATCGTCAATACTAAATCTTCAATCCTCAATCTTCAATCTTCAATCCTCAATCCTCAATCCTCAATATTCAACACACAACCCTCAACCATCAATCCTCAATACTCAACCATCAATACTCAATTCTCAATACTCAATAGCATATCCTGAATTCTCATGGTTCAATACTCAATCCACAAATACAATAATCAAATCTCAATCCTCAAACATCAATCCTCAACACTCAATACTTAACACTCAATCCTCAGTCCTCAAACCTCAATCCCGAATCCTCAATCCTGAATCCTCAATCTTCAGCCCTCAGTCCTCAACAATCAATTGTCAATCCTCAATCCTCAATAGAATATCCTCAATTCACAGTTTTCAATACTCAAACCCCATTCTTCAATCTTCAAATCTCAATCCACAAACATCAATTCCCATCACTCAACCCTCAACACTAAGTCCTCAATATTCAATCCACAGTCCTCAATCCTCAATCTTCAATCCTCAATCCTCAATCCTCAATCGTCATTACTCAATCCTCAATCGTCAATCCTCAATCCCCAATCCTCAATCTTCAATCCTCAATCCTCAATCCTCAATCCTCAATAGTCAATCTTCAATCCTCAATACTCAATCTTCAATCCTCAATCATCAATCCTCAGTCCTCAATCCTCAATCGTCAATCCTCAATCCTCAATCCTCAATTCTCAATCCTCAATCCTCATTCCTCAATCTTCAATCCTCAATACTCAATCCACAATCCTCAATATTCAATCCTCAATACTCAATCTTCAATCCACAATCCGCAATCCTCAATCCTCAATCCTCAATCTTCAATCCTCAATCCTCAATCTTGAATACTCAATACTCAATCTTCAATCCCCAATCCTCAATCTTCAATCCTCAATCCTCAATCCTCAATCCTCAATCCTCAATCCTCAATCTTCAATCCTCTACACTCAATCACCAATCTTCAATCCTCAATACTCAACCTTCAATCCTCAAAGCTCAATCCTCAACATTCAACCCTCAATACTCAATCTTCAATCGTCAATCCTCAGTCCTCATCCTCAATCCTCAATCCTCAATCCTCAATCCTCAATCTTCAATCCTCAATACTCAATATTCAATCCTCAATCCTCAATCCTCAGTCCTCAAACCTCAATTCTGAATCCTCAATCCTGAATCCTCAATCTTCAGCCCTCAGTCCTCAACAATCAGGTGACAATCCTCAATCCTCAATAGAATATCCTCAATTCGCAGCTTTCGATACACAATACTCAATCTGCAACCTTCAAATCTCTATCCACAAACATCAATTCTCATCACTCAACCCTCAACACTCAGTCCTCAATGTTCAATCCTCAATCATCAATCCTCAATCTTCAATCGTCAATATTCAATCTTCAATACTCAATCCTCAATCCTCAATCCTCAATCCTCAATCCTCAATGTTCAATCCTCGATACCCAGTCCTCAACCTTCAATCCTCAATCCTCAATCCTCAATCCTCAATCCTCAATCCTCAATCCTCAGTCCTCAAACCACAATCCTGAATCCTCAATCCTGAATCCTCAATCTTCAGCCCTGAGTCCTCAACAATCAGATGTCAATCCTCAATCCTCACTAGAATATCCTCAGTTCAGAGCTTTCCATACGCAATACTCAGTCTGCAATCTTCAAATCTCTATCCACAAACATCAATTCTCATCACTCAACCCTCAACACTCAGTCCCCAATCCTCAATCTTCAATCCTCAATACTCAATCTTCAATCCTCAATCCTCAATCCTCAATCCTCAATTCTCAATCCTTAATCCTCAATCCTCAATCCTCAATCCTCAATCCTCAATCCTCAATCCTCAATACTAAATATTCAATCCTCAATACTCAAACTTCAATCCTCAATCCTCAATCCTCAATCCTCACTCCTCATTCTTCAATCCCCAATACCCAATCCTCAATCTTCAATCCTCAAACCTCAATCCTCAATTCTCAATCCTCAATCCTCAATCCTCAATCCTCAATCCTCAGTCCTCAATCCTCAATCCTCAATCCTCAATCTTCAATCCTCAATACTCAACCTTCAGTCCTCAATTCTCAATACTCAATACTCAATAATCAGACCTCAACCATCAATACTGAACCCTCAGTCCTTGTCCTCAATCCACAACCCTCAATCCTCAATCCTCAATCTTCAATCATCAATATTCAATATTCAGTCCTCAATGCTCAATCCTCAATCCTCAATCCTCAATCCTCAATGTTCAATCCGCAATACCCAATCCTGAATCTTCAATCCTCAATCCTCAATCCTCAATCCCCAATCCTCAATCCTCAATCCTCAGTCCTCAAACCTCAATCCTGAATCCTCAATCCTGAATCCTCAATCTTCAGACCTCAGTCCTCAACAATCAGTTGTCAATTCTCAATCCTCAGTAGAATATCATCAATTCACAGTTTTCAATACACAATACTCAATCTGCAATCTTTAAATCTCTATCCACAAACACCAATTATTATCAATCAACCCTCAACTCTCAGTCCCCAAACCTCAATCTTCAATCCTCAACCCTCAATCCTCAATCCTCAATCATCAATCCTCAATCTTCAATACTCAATCCTCAATCCTCAATCCTCAACCCTCAATCCTCAATCCTCTATCTTAAATCCTCAAACCTCAATCCTCAATCCACAATCCTCAATTCTCAATCTTCAATCCTCAATACTCAATCTTAAATCCTCAATTCTCAATCCTCAATCCTCAATCCTCAATCCTCAATCCTCAATCCTCATCCTTCAATCCTCAATACCCAATCCTCAATCTTCAATCCTCAATCTTCAATCCTCAACTCTCAATCCTCAACCCTCAGCCCTCAGTCCTTAAACCTCAATCCTCAACCCTCAGCCCTCATCCTCAATCCTCAATCCTCAATCCTCAATCCTTAATCTTCACTCCTCAATCCTCAATCCTCAATCCTCAATCCTCAAACCTCAGTCCTCAATACTAAATATTCAATCCTCAATACTCAGTCTTCAATCCTCAATCCTCAATCCTCAATCCTCACTCCTCATTCTTCAATCCTCAATACCCAATCCTCAATCTTCAATCCTCAAACCTCAATCCTCAATTCTCAATCCTCAATCCTCAATCCTCAGTCCTCAATCCTCAATACTCAATCCTCAATCCTCAATCCTCAATCTTCAATCCTCAATACTCAATCTTCAGTCCTCAATTCTCAATACTAAATACTCAATAATCAGACCTCAACCATCAATACTGAACCCTCAGTCCTTGTCCTCAATCCACAACCCTCAATCCTCAATCCTCAATCTTCAATCATCAATATTCAATATTCAGTCCTCAATCCTCAATCCTCAATCCTCAATCCTCAATCCTCAATGTTCAATCCGCAATACCCAATCATGAATCTTCAATCCTCAATCCTCAATCCTCAATCCCCAATCCTCAATCCTCAATCCTCAGTCCTCAAGCCTCAATCCTGAATCCTCAATCCTGAATCCTCAATCTTCAGACCTCAGTCCTCAACAATCAGTTGTCAATTCTCAATCCTCAATAGAATATCATCAATTCACAGTTTTCAATACACAATACTCAATCTGCAATCTTTAAATCTCTATCCACAAACACCACTTCTTATCACTCAACCCTCAACTCTCAGTCCCCAAACCTCAATCTTCAATCCTCAACCCTCAATCCTCAATCCTCAATCATCAATCCTCAATCTTCAATACTCAATCCTCAATCCTCAATCCTCAACCCTCAATCCTCAATCCTCTATCTTAAATCCTCAAACCTCAATCCTCAATCCACAATCCTCAATTCTCAATCTTCAATCCTCAATACTCAATCTTAAATCCTCAATCCTCAATCCTCAATCCTCAATCCTCTATCCTCAATCCTCAATCCTCATCCTTCAATCCTCAATACCCAATCCTCAATCTTCAATCCTCAATCCTCAATCCTCAATTCTCAATCCTCAACCCTCAGCCCTCAGTCCTTAAACCTCAATCCTCAACCCTCAGCCCTCATCCTCAATCCTCAATCCTCAATCCTCAATCCTCAATCTTCACTCCTCAATCCTCAATCCTCAATCCTCAATCCTCAAACCTCAGTCCTCAAACCACAATCCTGAATCCTCAATCCTGAATCCTCAATCTTCAGCCCTCAGTCCTCAACAATCACTTGTCAATCCTCAATCCTCACTAGAATATCCTCAGTTCAGAGCTTTCCATACGCAATACTCAATCTGCGATCTCCAAATCTCTATCCACAAACATCAATTCTCATCACTCAACCCTCAACACTCAGTCCCCAATCCTCAATCTGCAATCCTCAATCCTCAACACTCAATCCTCAATCCTCAACCTTCAATCCTCAATACTCAATCTTCAATCCTCAATCCTCAACACTCAATCCTCAGTCCTCAAACCTCAATTCTGAATCCTCGATCATGAATCCTCAATCTCCAGCCCTCAGTCCTGAACAATCAGGTGACAATCCTCAATCCTTAATAGAATATCCTCAATTCACAGTTTTCAATACTCAATACTCAATCTGCAATCTTCAAATCTCTATCCACAAACATCAATTCTCATCACTCAACACTCAACACTCAGTCCTCAATGTTCAATCCTCAATCCTCAATCCTTAATTCTCAATCTTCAATCCTCAATACTCAATCTTAAATCCTCAATCCTCAATCCTCAATACCTAACCCTCAATCTTCAATCCTCAATCCTCAATCCTCAATTCTCAATCCTCAATCCTCAACCCTCAATCCTCAATCCTCAATCCTCAATCCTCAATCCTCAATCCTCAACCCTCAATCGTCAGTCTTCAAAACTCAATATTCAATCTTCAATCCTCAATCCTCAATCCTCAATCCTCAATCCTCATCCTTCATTCCTCAATACCCAATCCTCAATCTTCAATCCTCAATCCTCAATCCTCAATTCTCAATCCTCAATCCTCAGTCCTCAGTCCTTAAACCTCAATCCTCAGCCCTCAGCCCTCATCCTCAATCCTCAATCCTCAATCCTCAATCCTCAACCTTCAATCCTCAATCCTCAATCCTCAGTCCTCAAACCTCAATTCTGAATCCTCAATCCTGAATCCTCAATCTTCAGCCCTCAGTCCTCAACAATCAGGTGACAATCCTCAATCCTCAATAGAATATCCTCTATTCACAGTTTTCAATACTCAATACTCAATCTGCAATCTTCAAATCACTATCCAGAAACATCAATTCTCATCACTCAACCCTCAACACTCAGTCCTCAATGTTCAATCCTCAATCCTCAATCCTCAATCTTCAATCCTCAATACTCAATCTATAATCCTCAATCCTCAACCCTCAATCTTCAATCCTCAATCCCCAATACTCAATCTTCAATCCTCAATCCTCAATCCTCAATCATCAATCCTCAATCTTCAATACTCAATCCTCAATCCTCAATCCTCAATCCTCAATCCTCAATCCTCAATCCTCAATCATCAATCCTCAATCTTCAATCCCCAACACTCAATCTTTAATCCTCAATCTTCAGTCCTCAATCCTCAATCCTCAACCCTCAATCCTCAATCCTCACACCTCAAACATCAATACTCAACCCTCAGTCCTCGTCCTCAATCCACAACGCTCAATCCTCAATCCCCAATCTTCAATCATCAACATTCAATCTTCAGTCCTCAATCCTCAATCCTCAATCCTCAATCCTCATTTCTCAATGTTCAATCAGCAATACCCAATCCTCAATCTTCAATCCTCAATCCTCAATCCTCAATCCTCACTCCTCAATCCTCAATCCTCAGTCCTCAAACCTCAATCCTGAATCCTCAATCCTGAATCCTCAATCTTCAGACCTCAGTCCTCAACAATCAGTTGTCAATTCTCAATCCTCCATAGAATATCATCAATTCACAGTTTTCAATACTCAATACTGAATCTGTAATCTTTAAATCTCTATCCACAAACATCAATTCTCATCACTCAATCCTCAACACTCGGTCCCCAATCCTCAATCATCAATCCTCAATACTCAATCCTCAATCCTCAATCCTCAATCTTCAATCCTCAATACTCAATCATCAATCCTCAAACCTCAATCCTCAATCCTCAATCCTCAACCCTCAATCGTGAGTCTTCAAACCTCAATACTCAATCTTCAATCCTCAATCCTCAATCCTCAATCCTCAATCCTCAATCCTCATCCTTCAATCCTCAATACGCAATCCTCAATCTTTAATCCTCAATCCTCAATCCTCAATTCTCAATCCTCAATCCTCAGTCCTCAGTCCTTAAACCTCAATCCTCAACCCTCAGCCCTCATCATCAATCCTCAATCCTCAATCCTCAATCCTCAATCCTCAATCCTCAATCTTCAACCCTCAACACTCAGTCCTCAATGTTCAAACCTCAATCCTCAATTCTCAATCTTCAATCCTCAATACTCAATCTTCAATCCTCAATCCTCAATACTCAATCCTCAATACTCAATCCTCAAACCGCAATCATCAATCCTCAATCTTCAATACTCAATCCTCAATCCTCAATCCTCAATACTCAATCCTCAATCCTCAATCATCAATCCTCAATCTTTAATCCTCAATACTCAATCTTTAATCCTCAGTCCTCAATCCTCAATCTTCAATCTTTAATCCTCAACCCGCAATCCTCAATCCTCAATCCTCAATCCTCAGTCCTCAATCCGCAATCTTCAATCTTCAATACTCAATCTTCAATCCTCAATCCTCAATCCTCAACCCTCAGTCCTCATTCTTCAATTCTCAATAACCAATCCTCAATCTTCAATCCTCATTCCTCAATCCTCAATTCTCAATCCTCAATCCTCAATCCACAGACCTCAAACATCAATACTCAACCCTCAGTCCTCGTCCTCAATCCGCAACTCTCAAGCCTCAATCCTCAATCTTCAATCATCAATATTCAATCTTCAATACTCAATTATCAATCCTCAATCATCAATCCTCAATCCCCAATGTTCAATTCTCGATACCCAAACCTCAATCTTCAATCCTCAATCCTCAATCCTCAATGCTCAATCCTCAATCTTCAATCATGAATATTCAATCTTCAATACTCAATCCTCAATCCTCAATCCTCAATCCTCAATCCCCAATGTTCAATCCGCAATACCCAATCCTGAATCTTCAATCCTCAATCCTCAATCCTCAATCCCCAATCCTCAATCCTCAATCCTCAGTCCTCAAACCTCAATCCTGAATCCTCAATCCTGAATCCTCAATCTTCAGACCTCAGTCCTCAACAATCAGTTGTCAATTCTCAATCCTCAATAGAATATCATCAATTCACAGTTTTCAATACACAATACTCAATCTGCAATCTTTAAATCTCTATCCACAAACACCAATTCTTATCACTCAACCCTCAACTCTCAGTCCCCAAACCTCAATCTTCAATCCTCAACCCTCAATCCTCAATCCTCAATCATCACTCCTCAATCTTCAATACTCAATCCTCAATCCTCAATCCTCAACCCTCAATCCTCAATCCTCTATCTTAAATCCTCAAACCTCAATCCTCAATCCACAATCCTCAATTCTCAATCTTCAATCCTCAATACTCAATCTTAAATCCTCAATCCTCAATCCTCAATCCTCAATCCTCAATCCTCAATCCTCAATCCTCATCCTTCAATCCTCAATACCCAATCCTCAATCTTCAATCCTCAATCCTCAATCCTCAATTCTCAATCCTCAACCCTCAGCCCTCAGTCCTTAAACCTCAATCCTCAACCCTCAGCCCTCATCCTCAATCCTCAATCCTCAATCCTCAATCCTTAATCTTCACTCCTCAATCCTCAATCCTCAATCCTCAATCCTCAAACCTCAGTCCTCAATACTAAATATTCAATCCTCAATACTCAGTCTTCAATCCTCAATCCTCAATCCTCAATCCTCACTCCTCATTCTTCAATCCTCAATACCCAATCCTCAATCTTCAATCCTCAAACCTCAATCCTCAATTCTCAATCCTCAATCCTGAATCCTCAATCCTCAATCCTCAATACTCAATCCTCAATCCTCAATCCTCAATCTTCAATCCTCAATACTCAATCTTCAGTCCGCAATCCTCAATACTAAATACTCAATAATCAGACCTCAACCATCAATACTGAACCCTCAGTCCTTGTCCTCAATCCACAACCCTCAATCCTCAATCCTCAATCTTCAATCATCAATATTCAATATTCAGTCCTCAATCCTCAATCCTCAATCCTCAATCCTCAATCCTCAATGTTCAATCCGCAATACCCAATCATGAATCTTCAATCCTCAATCCTCAATCCTCAATCCCCAATCCTCAATCCTCAATCCTCAGTTCTCAAACCTCAATCCTGAATCCTCAATCCTGAATCCTCAATCTTCAGACCTCAGTCCTCAACAATCAGTTGTCAATTCTCAATCCTCAATAGAATATCATCAATTCACAGTTTTCAATACACAATACTCAATCTGCAATCTTTAAATCTCTATCCACAAACACCAATTCTTATCACTCAACCCTCAACTCTCAGTCCCCAAACCTCAATCTTCAATCCTCAACCCTCAATCCTCAATCCTCAATCATCAATCCTCAATCTTCAATACTCAATCCTCAATCCTCAATCCTCAATCCTCAGTCCTCAAACCTCAATTCTGAATCCTCAATCCTGAATCCTCAATCTTCAGCCCTCAGTCCTCAACAATCAGGTGACAATCCTCAATCCTCAATAGAATATCCTCTATTCACAGTTTTCAATACTCAATACTCAATCTGCAATCTTCAAATCACTATCCAGAAACATCAATTCTCATCACTCAACCCTCAACACTCAGTCCTCAATGTTCAATCCTCAATCCTCAATCCTCAATCCTCAATCCTCAATCCTCAATCTTCAACCCTCAACACTCAGTCCTCAATGTTCAAACCTCAATCCTCAATTCTCAATCTTCAATCCTCAATACTCAATCTTCAATCCTCAATCCTCAATACTCAATCCTCAATACTCAATCCTCAAACCGCAATCATCAATCCTCAATCTTCAATACTCAATCCTCAATCCTCAATCCTCAATACTCAATCCTCAATCCTCAATCATCAATCCTCAATCTTTAATCCTCAATACTCAATCTTTAATCCTCAGTCCTCAATCCTCAATCTTCAATCTTTAATCCTCAACCCGCAATCCTCAATCCTCAATCCTCAATCCTCAGTCCTCAATCCGCAATCTTCAATCCTCAATACTCAATCTTCAATCCTCAATCCTCAATCCTCAACCCTCAGTCCTCATTCTTCAATTCTCAATAACCAATCCTCAATCTTCAATCCTCATTCCTCAATCCTCAATTCTCAATCCTCAATCCTCAATCCACAGACCTCAAACATCAATACTCAACCCTCAGTCCTCGTCCTCAATCCGCAACTCTCAAGCCTCAATCCTCAATCTTCAATCATCAATATTCAATCTTCAATACTCAATTATCAATCCTCAATCATCAATCCTCAATCCCCAATGTTCAATTCTCGATACCCAAACCTCAATCTTCAATCCTCAATCCTCAATCCTCAATGCTCAATCCTCAATCTTCAATCATGAATATTCAATCTTCAATACTCAATCCTCAATCCTCAATCCTCAATCCTCAATCCCCAATGTTCAATCCGCAATACCCAATCCTGAATCTTCAATCCTCAATCCTCAATCCTCAATCCCCAATCCTCAATCCTCAATCCTCAGTCCTCAAACCTCAATCCTGAATCCTCAATCCTGAATCCTCAATCTTCAGACCTCAGTCCTCAACAATCAGTTGTCAATTCTCAATCCTCAATAGAATATCATCAATTCACAGTTTTCAATACACAATACTCAATCTGCAATCTTTAAATCTCTATCCACAAACACCAATTCTTATCACTCAACCCTCAACTCTCAGTCCCCAAACCTCAATCTTCAATCCTCAACCCTCAATCCTCAATCCTCAATCATCACTCCTCAATCTTGAATACTCAATCCTCAATCCTCAATCCTCAACCCTCAATCCTCAATCCTCTATCTTAAATCCTCAAACCTCAATCCTCAATCCACAATCCTCAATTCTCAATCTTCAATCCTCAATACTCAATCTTAAATCCTCAATCCTCAATCCTCAATCCTCAATCCTCAATCCTCAATCCTCAATCCTCATCCTTCAATCCTCAATACCCAATCCTCAATCTTCAATCCTCAATCCTCAATCCTCAATTCTCAATCCTCAACCCTCAGCCCTCAGTCCTTAAACCTCAATCCTCAACCCTCAGCCCTCATCCTCAATCCTCAATCCTCAATCCTCAATCCTTAATCTTCACTCCTCAATCCTCAATCCTCAATCCTCAATCCTCAAACCTCAGTCCTCAATACTAAATATTCAATCCTCAATACTCAGTCTTCAATCCTCAATCCTCAATCCTCAATCCTCACTCCTCATTCTTCAATCCTCAATACCCAATCCTCAATCTTCAATCCTCAAACCTCAATCCTCAATTCTCAATCCTCAATCCTGAATCCTCAATCCTCAATCCTCAATACTCAATCCTCAATCCTCAATCCTCAATCTTCAATCCTCAATACTCAATCTTCAGTCCGCAATCCTCAATACTAAATACTCAATAATCAGACCTCAACCATCAATACTGAACCCTCAGTCCTTGTCCTCAATCCACAACCCTCAATCCTCAATCCTCAATCTTCAATCATCAATATTCAATATTCAGTCCTCAATCCTCAATCCTCAATCCTCAATCCTCAATCCTCAATGTTCAATCCGCAATACCCAATCATGAATCTTCAATCCTCAATCCTCAATCCTCAATCCCCAATCCTCAATCCTCAATCCTCAGTTCTCAAACCTCAATCCTGAATCCTCAATCCTGAATCCTCAATCTTCAGACCTCAGTCCTCAACAATCAGTTGTCAATTCTCAATCCTCAATAGAATATCATCAATTCACAGTTTTCAATACACAATACTCAATCTGCAATCTTTAAATCTCTATCCACAAACACCAATTCTTATCACTCAACCCTCAACTCTCAGTCCCCAAACCTCAATCTTCAATCCTCAACCCTCAATCCTCAATCCTCAATCATCAATCCTCAATCTTCAATACTCAATCCTCAATCCTCAATCCTCAATCCTCAGTCCTCAAACCTCAATTCTGAATCCTCAATCCTGAATCCTCAATCTTCAGCCCTCAGTCCTCAACAATCAGGTGACAATCCTCAATCCTCAATAGAATATCCTCTATTCACAGTTTTCAATACTCAATACTCAATCTGCAATCTTCAAATCACTATCCAGAAACATCAATTCTCATCACTCAACCCTCAACACTCAGTCCTCAATGTTCAATCCTCAATCCTCAATCCTCAATCTTCAATCCTCAATACTCAATCTATAATCCTCAATCCTCAACCCTCAATCTTCAATCCTCAATCCCCAATACTCAATCTTCAATCCTCAATCCTCAATCCTCAATCATCAATCCTCAATCTTCAATACTCAATCCTCAATCCTCAATCCTCAATCCTCAATCCTTAATCCTCAATCATCAATCCTCAATCTTCAATCCTCAACACTCAATCTTTAATCCTCAATCTTCAGTCCTCAATCCTCAATCCTCAACCCTCAATCCTCAATCCTCACACCTCAAACATCAATACTCAACCCTCAGTCCTCGTCCTCAATCCACAACGCTCAATCCTCAATCCCCAATCTTCAATCATCAACATTCAATCTTCAGTCCTCAATCCTCAATCCTCAATCCTCAATCCTCATTTCTCAATGTTCAATCAGCAATACCCAATCCTCAATCTTCAATCCTCAATCCTCAATCCTCAATCCTCACTCCTCAATCCTCAATCCTCAGTCCTCAAACCTCAATCCTGAATCCTCAATCCTGAATCCTCAATCTTCAGACCTCAGTCCTCAACAATCAGTTGTCAATCCTCAATCCTCCATAGAATATCATCAATTCACAGTTTTCAATACTCAATACTGAATCTGTAATCTTTAAATCTCTATCCACAAACATCAATTCTCATCACTCAATCCTCAACACTCGGTCCCCAATCCTCAATCATCAATCCTCAATACTCAATCCTCAATCCTCAATCCTCAATCTTCAATCCTCAATACTCAATCGTCAGTCCTCAAACCTCAATCCTCAATCCTCAATCCTCAACCCTCAATCGTGAGTCTTCAAACCTCAATACTCAATCTTCAATCCTCAATCCTCAATCCTCAATCCTCAATCCTCAATCCTCATCCTTCAATCCTCAATACGCAATCCTCAATCTTTAATCCTCAATCCTCAATCCTCAATTCTCAAACCTCAATCCTCAGTCCTCAGTCCTTAAACCTCAATCCTCAACCCTCAGCCCTCATCATCAATCCTCAATCCTCAATCCTCAATCCTCAATCCTCAATCTTCAACCCTCAACACTCAGTCCTCAATGTTCAAACCTCAATCCTCAATTCTCAATCTTCAATCCTCAATACTCAATCTTCAATCCTCAATCCTCAATACTCAATCCTCAATACTCAATCCTCAAACCGCAATCATCAATCCTCAATCTTCAATACTCAATCCTCAATCCTCAATCCTCAATACTCAATCCTCAATCCTCAATCATCAATCCTCAATCTTTAATCCTCAATACTCAATCTTTAATCCTCAGTCCTCAATCCTCAATCTTCAATCTTTAATCCTCAACCCGCAATCCTCAATCCTCAATCCTCAATCCTCAGTCCTCAATCCGCAATCTTCAATCCTCAATACTCAATCTTCAATCCTCAATCCTCAATCCTCAACCCTCAGTCCTCATTCTTCAATTCTCAATAACCAATCCTCAATCTTCAATCCTCATTCCTCAATCCTCAATTCTCAATCCTCAATCCTCAATCCACAGACCTCAAACATCAATACTCAACCCTCAGTCCTCGTCCTCAATCCGCAACTCTCAAGCCTCAATCCTCAATCTTCAATCATCAATATTCAATCTTCAATACTCAATTATCAATCCTCAATCATCAATCCTCAATCCCCAATGTTCAATTCTCGATACCCAAACCTCAATCTTCAATCCTCAATCCTCAATCCTCAATGCTCAATCCTCAATCTTCAATCATGAATATTCAATCTTCAATACTCAATCCTCAATCCTCAATCCTCAATCCTCAATCCTCAATGTTCAATCCTCGATACCCAATCCTCAATCTTCAATCCTCAATCCTCAATCCTCAATCCTCAATCCTCAATCCTCAATACTCAGTCCTCAAACCACAATCCTGAATTCTCAATCCTGAATCCTCAATCTTCAGCCCTCAGTCCTGAACAATCAGGAGACAATCCTCAATCCTCAATAGAATATCCTCAATTCACAGTTTTCAATACTCAATACTCAATCTGCAATCTTCAAGTATCTATCCACAAACATCAATTCTCATCTCTCAACACTCAACACTCAGTCCTCAATGTTCAACCCTCAACCCTCAATTCTCAATCTTCAATCCTCAATACTCAATCCTCAATCCTCATCCTTCAATCCTCAATACCCAATCCTCAATCTTCAATCCTCAATCCTCAATCCTCAATCCTCAGTCCTCAGTCCTTAAACCTCAATCCTCAATCCTCAATTCTCAATCCTCAATCCTCAACCCTCAATCCTCAATCCTCAATCCTCAATCCTCAATCCTCAATTCTCAATCCTCAATCCTCAACCCCCAATCCTCAATCCTCAATCCTCAATCCTCAACCCTCAATCGTCAGTCTTCAAACCTCAATATTCAATCTTCAATCGTCAATCCTCAATCCTCATTCCTCAATCCTCAATCCTCAGACCTCAAACATCAATACCCAACCCTCAGTCCTCGTCCTCAATCCGCAACACTCAATCCTCAATCCTCAATCTTCAATCATCAATATTCAATCTTCAATACTCAATCCTCAATCCTCAATCCTCAATCCTCAATCCTCAATCCTCAATGTTCAATCCTCGATACCCAATCCTCAATCTTCAATCCTCAATCCTCAATCCTCAATCCTCAATCCTCAATCCTCAATCCTCAGTCCTCAAACCACAATCCTGAATCCTCAATCCTGAATCCTCAATCTTCAGCCCTCAGTCCTCAACAATCAGATGTCAATCCTCAATCCTCACTAGAATATCCTCAGTTCAGAGCTTTCCATACGCAGTACTCAATCTGCAATCTTCAAATCCCTATCCACAAACATCAATTCTCATCACTCAACCCTCAACACTCAGTCCCCAATCCTCAATCTTCAATCCTCAATACTCAATCTTCAATCCTAAATCCTCAACCCTCAATCCTCAGTCCTCAAACCTCAATTCTGAATCATCGATCCTGAATCCTCAATCTCCAGCCCTCAGTCCTGAACAATCAGGAGACAATTCTCAATCCTCAATAGAATATCCTCAATTCACAGTTTTCAATACTCAATACTCAATCTGCAATCTTCAAATCACTATCCACAAACATCAATTCTCGTCACTCAACACTCAGCACTCAGTCCTCAATGTTCAATCCTGAATCCTCAATCCTCAATCTTCAATCCTCAATACTTAATCTTAAATCCTCAATCCTCAACCTTCAATACCCAATCCTCAATCTTCAATCCTCAATCCTCAATCCTCAATCCTCAATCCTCAATCCTCAACCCTCAATCCTCAATCCTCAATCCTCAATTCTCAACCCTCAATCGTCAGTCTTCAAACCTCAATATTCAATCTTCAATCCTCAATCCTCAATCCTCAATCCTCAATCCTCATCCTTCATTCCTCAATACCCAATCCTCAATCTTCAATCCTCAATCCTCAGTCCTCAAATCTCAATCCTCAATCCTCAGTCCTCAGTCCTTAAACCTCAATCCTCAGCCCTCAGCCCTCATTCTCAATCCTCAATCCTCAATCCTCAATCCTCAATCTTCAATCCTCAATACTCAATCTTCAATCCTCAATCCTCAATCCTCAGTCCTCAAACCTCAATTCTGAATCCTCAATCCTGAATCCTCAATCTTCAGCCCTCAGTCCTCAACAATCAGGTGACAATCCTCAATCCTTAATAGAATATCCTCAATTCACAGTTTTCAATACTCAATACTCAATCTGCAATCTTCAAATCACTATCCACAAACATCAATTCTCATCACTCAACCCTCAACACTCAGTCCTCAATGTTCAATCCTCAGTCCTCAATTCTCAATCTTCAATCCTCAATACTCAATCTATAATCCTCAATCCTCAATCCTCAATCTTCAATCCTCAATCCCCAATACTCAATCCTCAATCCTCAATCCTCAATCCTCAATCATCAATCCTCAGTCTTCAAACCTCAATACTCAATCTCCAATCCTCAATCCTCAATCCTCAATCCTCAATTCTCAATCCTCATCCTTCAATCCTCAATTCCCAATCCTCAATCTTCAATCCTCAATCATCAATCCTCAATTCTCAATCCTCAATCCTCAGTCCTCAGTCCTTAAACCTCAATCCTCAACCCTTAGTCCTCATCCTCAATCCTCAATCCTCAATCCTCAATCCTCAATCCTCAATCTTCAACCCTCAACACTCAGTCCTCAATGTTCAAACCTCAATCCTCAATTCTCAATCTTCAATTCTCAATACTCAATCTTCAATCCTCATTCCTCAATCCTCAATCCTCAATCCTCAATCCTCAATCCTCAATCATCAATCCTCAATCTTTAATACTCAATCCTCTATCCTCAATCCTCAATACTCAATCCTCAATCCTCAATCATCAATCCTCAATCTTCAATCCTCAATACTCAATCTTTAATCCTCAGTCCTCAATCCTCAATCTTCAGTCTTCAATCCTCAACCCGCAATCCTCAATCCCCAATCCTCAATCCTCAGTCCTCAATCCGCAATATTCAATCCTCAATTCTCAATCCTCAATCCTCAATCCTCAGACCTCAAACATAAATACTCAACCCTCAGTCCTCGTCGTCAATCCGCAACACTCAATCCTCAATCCTCAATCTTCAATCATCAATATTCAATCTTCAGTACTCAATCCTCAATCCTCAATCCTCAATCCTCAATCCTCAATGTTCAATCCTCGATACCCAATCCTCAATCTTCAATCCTCAATCCTCAATCCTCAATCCTCAATCCTCAATCCTCAATCCTCAGTCCTCATACCACAATCCTGAATCCTCAATCCTGAATCCTCAATTTTCAGCCCTCAGTTCTCAACAATCAGTTGTCAATCCTCAATCCTCACTAGAATAACCTCAGTTCAGAGCTTTCCATACGCAGTACTCAATCTGCAATCTTCAAATCCCTATTCACAAACATCAATTCCCATCACTCAACCCTCAACACTCAGTCCCCAATCCTCAATCTGCAATCCTCAATCCTCAACCTTCAATCCTCAATCCTCAATCTTCAATCCTCAGTACTCAATCTTCAATCCTCAATCCTCAATCCTCCATCCTCAATCCTCATCCTTCATTCCTCAATACCCAATCCTCAATCTTCAATCCTCAATCCTCAATCCTCAATTCTCAATCCTCAACCCTCAGTCCTCAGACCTTAAACCTCAATCCTCAGCCCTCAGCCCTCATCCTCAATCCTCAATCCTCAATCCTCAATCCTCAACCTTCAATCCTCAATCCTCAATCCTCAGTCCTCAAACCTCAATTCTGAATCCTCAATCGTGAATCCTCAATCTTCAGCCCTCAGTCCTCAACATTCAGGTGACAATCCTCAATCCTCAATAGAATATCCTCTATTCACAGTTTTCAATACTCAATACTCAATCTGCAATCTTCAAATCACTATCCACAAAAATCAATTTTCATCACTCAACCCTCAACACTCAGTCCTCAATGTTCAATCCTCAATCCTCAATTCTCAATCTTCAATCCTCAATACTCGATCTATAATCCTCAATCCTCAATCCTCAATCTTCAATCCCCAATCCTCAATCTTCAATCCTCAATCCTCAATCCTCAATCCTCAATCCTCAATCCTCAATCTTCAATCCTCTACACTCAATCATCAATCTTCAATCCTCAATACTCAACCTTCAATCCTCAAAGCTCAATCCTCAACATTCAATCCTCAATACTCAATCTCCAATCGTCAATCCTCAGTCCTCATCCTCAATCCTCAATACTCAATCCTCAATCCTCAATCTTCAATCCTCAATACTCAATATTCAACCCTCAATCCTCAATCCTCAGACCTCAAACCTCAATTCTGAATCCTCAATCCTGAATCCTCAATCTTCAGCCCTCAGTCCTCAACAATCAGGTGACAATCCTCAATCCTCAATAGAATATCCTCAATTCGCAGCTTTCGATACACAATACTCAATCTGCAATCTTCAAATCTCTATCCACAAACATCAATTCTCATCACTCAACCCTCAACACTCAGTCCTCAATGTTCAATTCTCAATCCTCAATCCTCAACCCTCAATCCTCAATCCTCAATCCTCAATCCTCAATCCTCAACCCTCAATCGTCAGTCTTCACACCTCAATATTCAATCTTCAATCCTCAATCCTCAATCCTGAATCCTCAATCTTCAGACCTCAGTCCTCAACAATCAGTTGTCAATTCTCAATACTCAATAGAATATCATCAACTCACAGTTTTCAATACTCAATACTGATCTGTAATCTTTAAATCTCTATCCACAAACATCAATTCTCATCACTCAAACCTCAACACTCAGTCCCCAATCCTCAATCATCAATCCTCAATCCTCAATCCTCAATTCTTAATCCTCAATACTCAATGCTCAATCGTTAATCCTCAATCCCCAATCCTTAATTTTCAATCCTCAATCCTCAATCCTCAATCCACAATCCTCAATATTCAATCCTCAATACTCAATCTTGCATCCTCAATCCGCAATCCTCAATCCTTAATCCTCAATCCTCAATCCTCTATCCTCAATCTTGAATCCTCAATACTCAATCTTCAATCCCCAATCCTCAATCTTCAATCCTCAATCCTCAATCCTCAATCCTCAATCCTCAATCCTCAATGTTCAATCCTCAACAGTCAATCATCAATCTTCAATCCTCAATACTCAATCTTCAATCCTCAATGCTCAATCCTCAACCTTCAATCCTCAATACTCAATCTTCAATCGTCAATCCTCAGTCCTCATCCTCAATCCTCAATCCTCAATCCTCAATCCACAATCCTCAATATTCAATCCTCAATCCTCAATCCCCAATTCTCAGTCCTCAATCCTCAATCCTCAGACCTCAAACATCAATCCCCAACCGTCAGTCCTCGTCCTCAATCCTCAACACTCAATCCTAAATCCTCAATCTTCAATCGTCAATACTAAATCTTCAATCCTCAATCTTCAATCTTCAATCCTCAATCCTCAATCCTCAATATTCAACACACAACCCTCAACCATCAATCCTCAATACTCAACCATCAATACTCAATTCTCAATACTCAATAGCATATCCTGAATTCTCATGGTTCAATACTCAATCCACAAATACAATAATCAAATCTCAATCCTCAAACATCAATCCTCAACACTCAATACTTAACACTCAATCCTCAGTCCTCAAACCTCAATCCCGAATCCTCAATCCTGAATCCTCAATCTTCAGCCCTCAGTCCTCAACAATCAATTGTCAATCCTCAATCCTCAATAGAATATCCTCAATTCACAGTTTTCAATACTCAAACCCCATTCTTCAATCTTCAAATCTCAATCCACAAACATCAATTCCCATCACTCAACCCTCAACACTAAGTCCTCAATATTCAATCCACAGTCCTCAATCCTCAATCTTCAATCCTCAATCCTCAATCCTCAATCGTCATTACTCAATCCTCAATCGTCAATCCTCAATCCCCAATCCTCAATCTTCAATCCTCAATCCTCAATCCTCAATCCTCAATAGTCAATCTTCAATCCTCAATACTCAATCTTCAATCCTCAATCATCAATCCTCAGTCCTCAATCCTCAATCGTCAATCCTCAATCCTGAATCCTCAATTCTCAATCCTCAATCCTCATTCCTCAATCTTCAATCCTCAATACTCAATCCACAATCCTCAATATTCAATCCTCAATACTCAATCTTCAATCCACAATCCGCAATCCTCAATCCTCAATCCTCAATCTTCAATCCTCAATCCTCAATCTTGAATACTCAATACTCAATCTTCAATCCCCAATCCTCAATCTTCAATCCTCAATCCTCAATCCTCAATCCTCAATCCTCAATCCTCAATCTTCAATCCTCTACACTCAATCATCAATCTTCAATCCTCAATACTCAACCTTCAATCCTCAAAGCTCAATCCTCAACATTCAATCCTCAATACTCAATCTTCAATCGTCAATCCTCAGTCCTCATCCTCAATCCTCAATCCTCAATCCTCAATCCTCAATCTTCAATCCTCAATACTCAATATTCAATCCTCAATCCTCAATCCTCAGTCCTCAAACCTCAATTCTGAATCCTCAATCCTGAATCCTCAATCTTCAGCCCTCAGTCCTCAACAATCAGGTGACAATCCTCAATCCTCAATAGAATATCCTCAATTCGCAGCTTTCGATACACAATACTCAATCTGCAACCTTCAAATCTCTATCCACAAACATCAATTCTCATCACGCAACCCTCAACACTCAGTCCTCAATGTTCAATCCTCAATCATCAATCCTCAATCTTCAATCGTCAATATTCAATCTTCAATACTCAATCCTCAATCCTCAATCCTCAATCCTCAATCCTCAATGTTCAATCCTCGATACCCAGTCCTCAACTTTCAATCCTCAATCCTCAATCCTCAATCCTCAATCCTCAATCCACAATCCTCAATTCTCAATCTTCAATCCTCAATACTCAATCTTAAATCCTCAATTCTCAATCCTCAATCCTCAATCCTCAATCCTCAGTCCTCAATCCTCAATCCTCAATCCTCAATCTTCAATCCTCAATACTCAATCTTCAGTCCTCAATTCTCAATACTCAATACTCAATAATCAGACCTCAACCATCAATACTGAACCCTCAGTCCTTGTCCTCAATCCACAACCCTCAATCCTCAATCCTCAATCTTCAATCATCAATATTCAATATTCAGTCCTCAATGCTCAATCCTCAATCCTCAATCCTCAATCCTCAATGTTCAATCCGCAATACCCAATCCTGAATCTTCAATCCTCAATCCTCAATCCTCAATCCCCAATCCTCAATCCTCAATCCTCAGTCCTCAAACCTCAATCCTGAATCCTCAATCCTGAATCCTCAATCTTCAGACCTCAGTCCTCAACAATCAGTTGTCAATTCTCAATCCTCAGTAGAATATCATCAATTCACAGTTTTCAATACACAATACTCAATCTGCAATCTTTAAATCTCTATCCACAAACACCAATTATTATCAATCAACCCTCAACTCTCAGTCCCCAAACCTCAATCTTCAATCCTCAACCCTCAATCCTCAATCCTCAATCATCAATCCTCAATCTTCAATACTCAATCCTCAATCCTCAATCCTCAACCCTCAATCCTCAATCCTCTATCTTAAATCCTCAAACCTCAATCCTCAATCCACAATCCTCAATTCTCAATCTTCAATCCTCAATACTCAATCTTAAATCCTCAATTCTCAATCCTCAATCCTCAATCCTCAATCCTCAATCCTCAATCCTCAATCCTCATCCTTCAATCCTCAATACCCAATCCTCAATCTTCAATCCTCAATCTTCAATCCTCAACTCTCAATCCTCAACCCTCAGCCCTCAGTCCTTAAACCTCAATCCTCAACCCTCAGCCCTCATCCTCAATCCTCAATCCTCAATCCTCAATCCTTAATCTTCACTCCTCAATCCTCAATCCTCAATCCTCAATCCTCAAACCTCAGTCCTCAATACTAAATATTCAATCCTCAATACTCAGTCTTCAATCCTCAATCCTCAATCCTCAATCCTCACTCCTCATTCTTCAATCCTCAATACCCAATCCTCAATCTTCAATCCTCAAACCTCAATCCTCAATTCTCAATCCTCAATCCTCAATCCTCAGTCCTCAATCCTCAATACTCAATCCTCAATCCTCAATCCTCAATCTTCAATCCTCAATACTCAATCTTCAGTCCTCAATTCTCAATACTAAATACTCAATAATCAGACCTCAACCATCAATACTGAACCCTCAGTCCTTGTCCTCAATCCACAACCCTCAATCCTCAATCCTCAATCTTCAATCATCAATATTCAATATTCAGTCCTCAATCCTCAATCCTCAATCCTCAATCCTCAATGTTCAATCCGCAATACCCAATCATGAATCTTCAATCCTCAATCCTCAATCCTCAATCCCCAATCCTCAATCCTCAATCCTCAGTCCTCAAGCCTCAATCCTGAATCCTCAATCCTGAATCCTCAATCTTCAGACCTCAGTCCTCAACAATCAGTTGTCAATTCTCAATCCTCAATAGAATATCATCAATTCACAGTTTTCAATACACAATACTCAATCTGCAATCTTTAAATCTCTATCCACAAACACCACTTCTTATCACTCAACCCTCAACTCTCAGTCCCCAAACCTCAATCTTCAATCCTCAACCCTCAATCCTCAATCCTCAATCATCAATCCTCAATCTTCAATACTCAATCCTCAATCCTCAATCCTCAACCCTCAATCCTCAATCCTCTATCTTAAATCCTCAAACCTCAATCCTCAATCCACAATCCTCAATTCTCAATCTTCAATCCTCAATACTCAATCTTAAATCCTCAATCCTCAATCCTCAATCCTCAATCCTCTATCCTCAATCCTCAATCCTCATCCTTCAATCCTCAATACCCAATCCTCAATCTTCAATCCTCAATCCTCAATCCTCAATTCTCAATCCTCAATCCTCAGTCCTCAGTCCTTAAACCTCAGTCCTCAACCCTCAGCCCTCATCATCAATCCTCAATCCTCAATCCTCAATCCTCAATTCTCAATCTTCAACCCTCAACACTCAGTCCTCAATGTTCAAACCTCAATCCTCAATTCTCAATCTTCAATCCTCAATACTCAATCTTCAATCCTCAATCCTCAATACTCAATCCTCAGTACTCAATCCTCAAACCGCAATCATCAATCCTCAATCTTCAATACTCAATCCTCAATCCTCAATCCCCAATCCTCAATCCTCAATCCTCAGTCCTCAAGCCTCAATCCTGAATCCTCAATCCTGAATCCTCAATCTTCAGACCTCAGTCCTCAACAATCAGTTGTCAATTCTCAATCCTCAATAGAATATCATCAATTCACAGTTTTCAATACACAATACTCAATCTGCAATCTTTAAATCTCTATCCACAAACACCACTTCTTATCACTCAACCCTCAACTCTCAGTCCCCAAACCTCAATCTTCAATCCTCAACCCTCAATCCTCAATCCTCAATCATCAATCCTCAATCTTCAATACTCAATCCTCAATCCTCAATCCTCAACCCTCAATCCTCAATCCTCTATCTTAAATCCTCAAACCTCAATCCTCAATCCACAATCCTCAATTCTCAATCTTCAATCCTCAATACTCAATCTTAAATCCTCAATCCTCAAACCTCAATCCTCAATCCTCTATCCTCAATCCTCAATCCTCATCCTTCAATCCTCAATACCCAATCCTCAATCTTCAATCCTCAATCCTCAATCCTCAATTCTCAATCCTCAACCCTCAGCCCTCAGTCCTTAAACCTCAATCCTCAACCCTCAGCCCTCATCCTCAATCCTCAATCCTCAATCCACAATCCTCAATCTTCACTCCTCAATCCTCAATCCTCAATCCTCAATCCTCAAACCTCAGTCCTCAAACCACAATCCTGAATCCTCAATCCTGAATCCTCAATCTTCAGCCCTCAGTCCTCAACAATCACTTGTCAATCCTCAATCCTCACTAGAATATCCTCAGTTCAGAGCTTTCCATACGCAATACTCAATCTGCGATCTCCAAATCTCTATCCACAAACATCAATTCTCATCACTCAACCCTCAACACTCAGTCCCCAATCCTCAATCTGCAATCCTCAATCCTCAACACTCAATCCTCAATCCTCAACCTTCAATCCTCAATACTCAATCTTCAATCCTCAATCCTCAACACTCAATCCTCAGTCCTCAAACCTCAATTCTGAATCCTCGATCCTGAATCCTCAATCTCCAGCCCTCAGTCCTGAACAATCAGGTGACAATCCTCAATCCTTAATAGAATATCCTCAATTCACAGTTTTCAATACTCAATACTCAATCTGCAATCTTCAAATCTCTATCCACAAACATCAATTCTCATCACTCAACACTCAACACTCAGTCCTCAATGTTCAATCCTCAATCCTCAATCCTTAATTCTCAATCTTCAATCCTCAATACTCAATCTTAAATCCTCAATCCTCAATCCTCAATACCTAACCCTCAATCTTCAATCCTCAATCCTCAATCCTCAATTCTCAATCCTCAATCCTCAACCCTCAATCCTCAATCCTCAATCCTCAATCCTCAATCCTCAATCCTCAACCCTCAATCGTCAGTCTTCAAACCTCAATATTCAATCTTCAATCCTCAATCCTCAATCCTCAATCCTCAATCCTCATCCTTCATTCCTCAATACCCAATCCTCAATCTTCAATCCTCAATCCTCAATCCTCAATTCTCAATCCTCAATCCTCAGTCCTCAGTCCTTAAACCTCAATCCTCAGCCCTCAGCCCACATCCTCAATCCTCAATCCTCAATCCTCAATCCTCAACCTTCAATCCTCAATCCTCAATCCTCAGTCCTCAAACCTCAATTCTGAATCCTCAATCCTGAATCCTCAACCCTCAATCCTCAATCCTCAATCATCAATCCTCAATCTTCAATACTCAATCCTCAATCCTCAATCCTCAACCCTCAATCCTCAATCCTCTATCTTAAATCCTCAAACCTCAATCCTCAATCCACAATCCTCAATTCTCAATCTTCAATCCTCAATACTCAATCTTAAATCCTCAATCCTCAATCCTCAATCCTCAATCCTCTATCCTCAATCCTCAATCCTCATCCTTCAATCCTCAATACCCAATCCTCAATCTTCAATCCTCAATCCTCAATCCTCAATTCTCAATCCTCAATCCTCAGTCCTCAGTCCTTAAACCTCAGTCCTCAACCCTCAGCCCTCATCATCAATCCTCAATCCTCAATCCTCAATCCTCAATTCTCAATCTTCAACCCTCAACACTCAGTCCTCAATGTTCAAACCTCAATCCTCAATTCTCAATCTTCAATCCTCAATACTCAATCTTCAATCCTCAATCCTCAATACTCAATCCTCAGTACTCAATCCTCAAACCGCAATCATCAATCCTCAATCTTCAATACTCAATCCTCAATCCTCAATCCCCAATCCTCAATCCTCAATCCTCAGTCCTCAAGCCTCAATCCTGAATCCTCAATCCTGAATCCTCAATCTTCAGACCTCAGTCCTCAACAATCAGTTGTCAATTCTCAATCCTCAATAGAATATCATCAATTCACAGTTTTCAATACACAATACTCAATCTGCAATCTTTAAATCTCTATCCACAAACACCACTTCTTATCACTCAACCCTCAACTCTCAGTCCCCAAACCTCAATCTTCAATCCTCAACCCTCAATCCTCAATCCTCAATCATCAATCCTCAATCTTCAATACTCAATCCTCAATCCTCAATCCTCAACCCTCAATCCTCAATCCTCTATCTTAAATCCTCAAACCTCAATCCTCAATCCACAATCCTCAATTCTCAATCTTCAATCCTCAATACTCAATCTTAAATCCTCAATCCTCAAACCTCAATCCTCAATCCTCTATCCTCAATCCTCAATCCTCATCCTTCAATCCTCAATACCCAATCCTCAATCTTCAATCCTCAATCCTCAATCCTCAATTCTCAATCCTCAACCCTCAGCCCTCAGTCCTTAAACCTCAATCCTCAACCCTCAGCCCTCATCCTCAATCCTCAATCCTCAATCCTCAATCCTCAATCTTCACTCCTCAATCCTCAATCCTCAATCCTCAATCCTCAAACCTCAGTCCTCAAACCACAATCCTGAATCCTCAATCCTGAATCCTCAATCTTCAGCCCTCAGTCCTCAACAATCACTTGTCAATCCTCAATCCTCACTAGAATATCCTCAGTTCAGAGCTTTCCATACGCAATACTCAATCTGCGATCTCCAAATCTCTATCCACAAACATCAATTCTCATCACTCAACCCTCAACACTCAGTCCCCAATCCTCAATCTGCAATCCTCAATCCTCAACACTCAATCCTCAATCCTCAACCTTCAATCCTCAATACTCAATCTTCAATCCTCAATCCTCAACACTCAATCCTCAGTCCTCAAACCTCAATTCTGAATCCTCGATCCTGAATCCTCAATCTCCAGCCCTCAGTCCTGAACAATCAGGTGACAATCCTCAATCCTTAATAGAATATCCTCAATTCACAGTTTTCAATACTCAATACTCAATCTGCAATCTTCAAATCTCTATCCACAAACATCAATTCTCATCACTCAACACTCAACACTCAGTCCTCAATGTTCAATCCTCAATCCTCAATCCTTAATTCTCAATCTTCAATCCTCAATACTCAATCTTAAATCCTCAATCCTCAATCCTCAATACCTAACCCTCAATCTTCAATCCTCAATCCTCAATCCTCAATTCTCAATCCTCAATCCTCAACCCTCAATCCTCAATCCTCAATCCTCAATCCTCAATCCTCAATCCTCAACCCTCAATCGTCAGTCTTCAAACCTCAATATTCAATCTTCAATCCTCAATCCTCAATCCTCAATCCTCAATCCTCATCCTTCATTCCTCAATACCCAATCCTCAATCTTCAATCCTCAATCCTCAATCCTCAATTCTCAATCCTCAATCCTCAGTCCTCAGTCCTTAAACCTCAATCCTCAGCCCTCAGCCCACATCCTCAATCCTCAATCCTCAATCCTCAATCCTCAACCTTCAATCCTCAATCCTCAATCCTCAGTCCTCAAACCTCAATTCTGAATCCTCAATCCTGAATCCTCAATCTTCAGCCCTCAGTCCTCAACAATCAGGTGACAATCCTCAATCCTCAATAGAATATCCTCTATTCACAGTTTTCAATACTCAATACTCAATCTGCAATCTTCAAATCACTATCCAGAAACATCAATTCTCATCACTCAACCCTCAACACTCAGTCCTCAATGTTCAATCCTCAATCCTCAATCCTCAATCTTCAATCCTCAATACTCAATCTATAATCCTCAATCCTCAACCCTCAATCTTCAATCCTCAATCCCCAATACTCAATCTTCAATCCTCAATCCTCAATCCTCAATCATCAATCCTCAATCTTCAATACTCAATCCTCAATCCTCAATCCTCAATCCTCAATCCTCAATCCTCAATCATCAATCCTCAATCTTCAATCCTCAACACTCAATCTTTAATCCTCAATCTTCAGTCCTCAATCCTCAATCCTCAACCCTCAATCCTCAATCCTCACACCTCAAACATCAATACTCAACCCTCAGTCCTCGTCCTCAATCCACAACGCTCAATCCTCAATCCCCAATCTTCAATCATCAACATTCAGTCTTCAGTCCTCAATCCTCAATCCTCAATCCTCAATCCTCATTTCTCAATGTTCAATCAGCAATACCCAACCCTCAATCTTCAATCCTCAATCCTCAATCCTCAATCCTCACTCCTCAATCCTCAATCCTCAGTCCTCAAACCTCAATCCTGAATCCTCAATCCTGAATCCTCAATCTTCAGACCTCAGTCCTCAACAATCAGTTGTCAATTCTCAATCCTCCATAGAATATCATCAATTCACAGTTTTCAATACTCAATACTGAATCTGTAATCTTTAAATCTCTATCCACAAACATCAATTCTCATCACTCAATCCTCAACACTCAGTCCCCAATCCTCAATCATCAATCCTCAATACTCAATCCTCAATCCTCAATCCTCAATCTTCAATCCTCAATACTCAATCATCAATCCTCAAACCTCAATCCTCAATCCTCAATCCTCAACCCTCAATCGTGAGTCTTCAAACCTCAATACTCAATCTTCAATCCTCAATCCTCAATCCTCAATCCTCAATCCTCAATCCTCATCCTTCAATCCTCAATACGCAATCCTCAATCTTTAATCCTCAATCCTCAATCCTCAATTCTCAATCCTCAATCCTCAGTCCTCAGTCCTTAAACCTCAGTCCTCAACCCTCAGCCCTCATCATCAATCCTCAATCCTCAATCCTCAATCCTCAATTCTCAATCTTCAACCCTCAACACTCAGTCCTCAATGTTCAAACCTCAATCCTCAATTCTCAATCTTCAATCCTCAATACTCAATCTTCAATCCTCAATCCTCAATACTCAATCCTCAGTACTCAATCCTCAAACCGCAATCATCAATCCTCAATCTTCAATACTCAATCCTCAATCCTCAATCCTCAATACTCAATCCTCAATCCTCAATCATCAATCCTCAATCTTTAATCCTCAATACTCAATCTTTAATCCTCAGTCCTCAATCCTCAATCTTCAATCTTTAATCCTCAACCCGCAATCCTCAATCCTCAATCCTCAATCCTCAGTCCTCAATCCGCAATCTTCAATCCTCAGCCCTCATCCTCAATCCTCAATCCTCAGACCTCAAACATAAATACTCAACCCTCAGTCCTCGTCCTCAATCCGCAACCCTCAATCCTCAATGCTCAATCTTCAATCATCAATATTCAATCTTCAATCCTCAACCCTCAATCCTCAATCCTCAATCCTCATTCCACAATCCTCGGACCTCAAACATGAATACTCAACCCTCAGTCCTCGTCCTCAATCCACAACCCTCGATCCTCAATCCTCAATCTTCAATCATCAATATTCAATCTTCAGTCCTCAATCCTCAATCCTCAATCCTCAATGTTCAGTCCGCAATACCCAGCCCTCAATCTTCGATCCTCAATGCTCAATCCTCAGTCCTCAATCCTCAATCCTCAATCCTCAGTCCTCAAACCTCAATCCTGAAACCTCAATCCTGAATCCTCAATCTTCAGCCCTCAGTCGTCAATAATCAATAGTCAATTCTCAATCATCAATAGAATATCCTCAATTCACAGTTTTCAATAATCAATCCCCATTCTTCAATCTTCAAATCTCAATCCACAAACATCAATTCCCATCACTCAACCCTCAACACTAAGTCCTCAATCTTCAATCCTCAATCCTCAATCCTCAACCTCCAATCCTCAATACTCAATCTTCAATCCGCAATCTTCAATTCTCAATCCTCAATTCTCAATCCTCAATCGTCAATCCTCAATCCTCAATCTTCAATCCTCAATACTCAATCTTCAATCCTCAATCCTCAATCCTCAGTCCTCAAACCTCAATTCTGCATCATCAATCTCCAGCCCTCAGTCCTGAACAATCAGGTGACAATTCTCAATCCTCAATAGAATATCCCCAATTCACAGTTTTCAATACTCAATGCTCAATCTGCAATCTTCAAATCTCTATCCACAAACATCAATTCTCATCACTCAACCCTCAATACTCAGTCCTCAATGTTCAATCCTCAATCCTCAATTCTCAATCTTCAATCCTCAATACTCCATCTCTAATCCTCAATCCTCAATACTCAATCTACCATCCTCAATCCGCAATACTCAATCCTCAACCCTCAATCCTCAATCCTCAATCATCAATCCTCAATCTTCAATACTCAATCTTCAATCCTCAATACTCAATCTTAAATCCTCAATCCTCAATCCTCAACCCTCAATCCTCAATCCTCAATCCTCAATCCTCATCCTTCAATCCTCAATACCCAATCCTCAATCTTCAATCCTCAATCCTCAATCCTCAATTCTCAATCCTCAACCCTTAGCCCTCAGTCCTTAAACCTCAATCCTCAACCCTCAGCCCTCATCCTCAATCCTCAATCCTCAATCCTCAATCCTTAATCTTCAATCCTCAATACTCAATCTTCAATCCTCAATCCTCAGACCTCAATGTTCAATCCTCAATGTTCAATCCTCAATACCCAATCCTCAATCTTCACTCCTCAATCCTCAATCCTCAATCCTCAATCCTCACTCCTCAATCCTCAATCCTCAGTCCTCAAACCACAATCCTGAATTCTGAATCTTCAGCCCTCAGTCCTCAACAATCAGTTGTCAATCGTCAATCCTCACTAGAATATCCCCAGTTCAGAGGTTTCCATACGCAGTACTCAATCGGCAATCTTCAAATCTCTATCCACAAACATCAATTGTCATCACTCAACCCTCAACACTCAGTCCCCAATCCTCAACCTTCAACCCTCAATCCTCAACCCTCAATCTTCACTCCTCAATCCTCAATCCTCATTCCTCAATCCTCACTCCTCAATACTCAATCCTCAATCCTCAATTCTCAATCCTGAATCCTCAATCCTCAATCCTCAATCCTCAATCCTCAATACTCAATCCTCAATCCTCAATCCTCAGTCTTCAATCCTCAATACTCAATCTTCAGTCCTCAATTCTCAATCTTCAATCCTCAATACTCAACCCTCAATCCTCAATCGTCAATCCTCAATACTCAATCTTTAATCCTCAATCCTCAATCCTCAACCTTCAATCCTCAATCCTCTATCCTCAATCCTCTATCCTCAATCCTCAATCCGCAATCCTCAATCCTCAATACTAAATATTCAATTATCAATACTCAGTCTTCAATCCTCAATCCTCAATCCTCAATCCTCACTCCTCATTCTTCAATCCTCAATACCCAATCCTCAATCTTCAATCCTCAAACCTCAATCCTCAATTCTCAATCCTCAATCCTCAATCCTCAATCCCCAATCCTCAATACTCAATCCTCAATCCTCAATCCTCAATCTTCAATCCTCAACACTCAATCTTCAGTCCACAATTCTCAATACTCAATACTCAATAATCAGACCTCAACCATCAATACTGAACCCTCAGTCCTTGGCCTCGATCCACAACCCTCAATCCTCAATCCTCAATCTTCAATCATCAATATTCAATATTCAGTCCTCAATCCTCAATCCTCAATCCTCAATCCTCAATCCTCAATGTTCAATCCGCAATACCCAATCCTGAATCTTCAATCCTCAATCCTCAATCCTCAATCCCCAATCCTCAATCCTCAATCGTCAGTCCTCAAACCTCAATCCTGAATCCTCAATCCTGAATCCCCAATCTTCAGACCTCAGTCCTCAACAATCAGTTGTCAATTCTCAATCCTCAATAGAATATCATCAATTCACAGTTTTCAATACACAATACTCAATCTGCAAT
Organism: Calliopsis andreniformis; assembly: GCF_051401765.1. Classification (NCBI taxonomy): domain Eukaryota; kingdom Metazoa; phylum Arthropoda; class Insecta; order Hymenoptera; family Andrenidae; genus Calliopsis; species Calliopsis andreniformis. Next base: position 328,186 of record NW_027480540.1, read on the forward strand.
CTTTAAATCTCTATCCACAAACACCAATTCTTATCACTCAACCATCAACACTCAGTCCCCAATCCCCAATGTTCAATCCTCAATACCCAATCCTCAATCTTCGCTCCTCAATCCTCAATCCTCATTCCTCAATCCTCACTCCTCAATACTCAATCCTCAGTCCTCAAACCACAATCCTGAATCCTCAATCCTGAATCCTCAATCTTCAGCCCTCAGTCCTCAACAATCAGTTGTCAATCCTCAATCCTCACTAGAATATCCCCAGTTCAGAGTTTTCCATACGCAATACTCAATCTGCAATCTTCAAATCTCTATCCACAAACATCAATTGTCATCACTCAACCCTCAACACTCAGTCCCCAATCCTCAACCTTCAACCCTCAATCCTCAACCCTCAATCCTCAATCCTCAATCTTCAATCCTCAATACTCAATCTTCAATCATCAATCCTCAATCCTCAATCCTCAACTCTCAATCCTTAATCCTCAATCCTCAATCCTCAATCCTCAATCCTCAATACTCAATCCTCAATCCTCAATCCTCAATCTTCAATCCTCAATACTCAATCTTCAGTCCTCAACCCTCAATCCTCAATCCTCAATCTTCAATCCTCAATACTCAATCTTCAATCCTCAATCCTCAATCCTCAGTCCTCAAACCTCAATTCTGAATCCTCAATACTGAATCCTCAATCTCCAGCCCTCAGTCCTGAACAATCAGGTGACAATTCTCAATCCTCAATAGAATATCCCCAATTCACAGTTTTCAATACTCAATGCTCAATCTGCAATCTTCAAATCTCTATCCACAAACATCAATTCTCATCACTCAACACTCAACACTCAGTCCTCAATGTTCAATCCTCAATCCTCAATTCTCAATCTTCAATCCTCAGTACTCAACCTTAAATCCTCAATCCTCAATTCTCAATCTTCAATCCTCAATCCTCAATACTCAATCCTCAACCCTCAATACTCAATCCTCAATCATCAATCCTCACTCCTCAATCCTCAATCCTCAGTCCTCAAACCACAATCCTGAATCCTCAATCCTGAATCCACAATCTTCAGCCCTCAGTCCTCAACAATCGGTTGTCAATCCTCAATCCTCACTAGAATATCCCCAGTTCAGAGTTTTTCATACGCAATACTCAATCTGCAATCTTCAAATCTCTATCCACAAACATCAATTCTCATCACTCAACCCTCAACACTCAGTCGCCAATCCTGAATCTTCAATCCTCAATCCTCAACACTCAATCCTCAATCCTCAATCTTCAATCCTCAATACTCAATCTTCAATCCTCAATCCTCAATCCTCAATCCTCAATCTTCATTCCTCAATCCTCAATCCTCAATCCTCAATCCTCATTCTTCAATCCTCAATACCCAATCCTCAACCGTCAATATTCAATCTTCAATCCACAATACTCAATTTTTAATACTCAATCCTCAATCCTCAATCCTCAATCTTCAATACTCAATCCTCAATCCTCAATCCTCAATCCACAATCCTCAATCCTCAATCCTCAATCGTCAATCCTCAATACTCAATCTTTAATCCTCAATCCTCAATCCTCAACTTTCAATCCTCGATCCTCTATCCTCAATCCTCTATCCTCAATCCTCAATCCTCAATCGTCAATCCTCAATCCTAAATATTCAATCCTCAATACTCAATCTTCAATCCTCAATCCTCAATCCTCAATCCTCACTCCTCGTTCTTCAATCCTCGATACCCAATCCTCAATCTTCAATCCTCAAACCTCAATCCTCAATTCTCAATCCTCAATCCTCAATCCTCAATCCTCAATCCTCAATCCTCAATACTCAATCCTCAATCCTCAATCCTCAATCTTCAATACTCAATCCTCAACACTCAATCCTCAATCATCAATCCTCAATCCTCAATCATCAATCCTCAATCTTCAATCCTCAATACTCAATCTTTAATCCTCAAACCTCAATTCTCAATCCTCAACCCTCAGCCCTCAGTCCTTAAACCTCAGTCCTCAACCCTCAGCCCTCAGTCCTTAAACCTCAATCCTCAACCCTCAGCCCTCATCCTCAATCCTCAATCCTCAATCCTCAATCCTTAATCTTCAATCCTCAATACTCAATCTTCAATCCTCAATCCTCAGACCTCAATGTTGAATCCTCAATGTTCAATCCTCAATACCCAATCCTCAACCTTCACTCCTCAATCCCCAATCCTCAATCCTCAATCCTCACTCCTCAATCCTCAATCCTCAGTCCTCAAACCACAATCCTGAATCCTCAATCCTGAATCCTCAATCTTCAGCCCTCAGTCCTCAACAATCACTTGTCAATCCTCAATCCTCACTAGAATATCCCCAGTTCAGAGTTTTCCATACGCAATACTCGATCTGCAATCTTCAAATCTCTATCCACAAACATCAATTCTCATCACTCAACCCTCAACACTCAGTCCACAATCCTCAATCTTCAATCCTCAATCCTCAACCCTCAATCCTCAATCCTCAATCTTCAATCCTCAATACTCAATCATGAATCCTCAATCCTCAATCCTCAATCCTCAATCCTCAACCCTCAACCGTCAGTCTTCAAACCTCAATACTCAATCTTCAATCCTCAATCCTCAATCCTCAATCCTCAATCCTCATCCTTCAATCCTCAGTACCCAATCCTCAATCCTCAATCCTCAATCCTCAATCCTCAATTCTCAATCCTCAACCCTCAGCCCTCAGTCCTTAAACCTCAATCCTCAACCCTCAGCCCTCATCCTCAATCCTCAATCCTCAATCCTCAATCCTTAATCTTCAATCCTCAGTACTCAATCTTCAATCCTCAATCCTCAGACCTCAATGTTCAATCCTCAATGTTCAATCCTCAATACCCAATCCTCAATCTTCACTCCTCAATCCTCAATCCTCAATCCTCAATCGTCACTCCTCAATCCTAAGTCCTCAAACCTCAATCCTGAATCCTCAATCCTGAATCCTCAATCTTCAGACCTCAGTCCTCAACAATCAGTTGTCAATTCTCAATCCTCAATAGAATATCATCAATTCACAGTTTTCAATACACAATACTCAATCTGCAATCTTCAAATCTCTATCCACAAACACCAATTCTTATCACTCAACCCTCAACTCTCAGTCCCCAAACCTCAATCTTCAATCCTCAACCCTCAATCCTCAATCCTCAATCATCAATCCTCAATCTTCAATACTCAATCCTCAATCCTCAATCCTCAACCCTCAATCCTCAATCCTCTATCTTAAATCCTCAAACCTCAATCCTCAATCCACAATCCTCAATTCTCAATCTTCAATCCTCAATACTCAATCTTAAATCCTCAATCCTCAATCCTCAATCCTCAATCCTCAATCCTCAATCCTCAATCCTCATCCTTCAATCCTCAATACCCAATCCTCAATCTTCAATCCTCAATCCTCAATCCTCAATTCTCAATCCTCAACCCTCAGCCCTCAGTCCTTAAACCTCAATCCTCAACCCTCAGCCCTCATCCTCAATCCTCAATCCTCAATCCTCAATCCTTAATCTTCACTCCTCAATCCTCAATCCTCAATCCTCAATCCTCAAACCTCAGTCCTCAATACTAAATATTCAATCCTCAATACTCAGTCTTCAATCCTCAATCCTCAATCCTCAATCCTCACTCCTCATTCTTCAATCCTCAATACCCAATCCTCAATCTTCAATCCTCAAACCTCAATCCTCAATTCTCAATCCTCAATCCTGAATCCTCAATCCTCAATCCTCAATACTCAATCCTCAATCCTCAATCCTCAATCTTCAATCCTCAATACTCAATCTTCAGTCCGCAATTCTCAATACTAAATACTTAATAATCAGACCTCAACCATCAATACTGAACCCTCAGTCCTTGTCCTCAATCCACAACCCTCAATCCTCAATCCTCAATCTTCAATCATCAATATTCAATATTCAGTCCTCAATCCTCAATCCTCAATCCTCAATCCTCAATCCTCAATGTTCAATCCGCAATACCCCACCATGAATCTTCAATCCTCAATCCTCAATCCTCAATCCCCAATCCTCAATCCTCAATCCTCAGTCCTCAAACCTCAATCCTGAATCCTCAATCCTGAATCCTCAATCTTCAGACCTCAGTCCTCAACAATCAGTTGTCAATTCTCAATCCTCAATAGAATATCATCAATTCACAGTTTTCAATACACAATACTCAATCTGCAATCTTTAAATCTCTATCCACAAACACCAATTCTTATCACTCAACCCTCAACTCTCAGTCCCCAAACCTCAATCTTCAATCCTCAACCCTCAATCCTCAATCCTCAATCATCAATCCTCAATCTTCAATACTCAATCCTCAATCCTCAATCCTCAACCCTCAATCCTCAATCCTCTATCTTAAATCCTCAAACCTCAATCCTCAATCCACAATCCTCCATTCTCAATCTTCAATCCTCAATACTCAATCTTAAATCCTCAATCCTCAATCCTCAATCCTCAATCCTCAATCCTCAATCCTCAATCCTCATCCTTCAATCCTCAATACCCAATCCTCAATCTTCAATCCTCAATCCTCAATCCTCAATTCTCAATCCTCAACCCTCAGCCCTCAGTCCTTAAACCTCAATCCTCAACCCTCAGCCCTCATCCTCAATCCTCAATCCTCAATCCTCAATCCTTAATCTTCACTCCTCAATCCTCAATCCTCAATCCTCAATCCTCAAACCTCAGTCCTCAAACCACAATCCTGAATCCTCAATCCTGAATCCTCAATCTTCAGCCCTCAGTCCTCAACAATCACTTGTCAATCCTCAATCCTCACTAGAATATCCTCAGTTCAGAGCTTTCCATACGCAATACTCAATCTGCGATCTCCAAATCTCTATCCACAAACATCAATTCTCATCACTCAACCCTCAACACTCAGTCCCCAATCCTCAATCTGCAATCCTCAATCCTCAACACTCAATCCTCAATCCTCAACCTTCAATCCTCAATACTCAATCTTCAATCCTCAATCCTCAACACTCAATCCTCAGTCCTCAAACCTCAATTCTGAATCCTCGATCATGAATCCTCAATCTCCAGCCCTCAGTCCTGAACAATCAGGTGACAATCCTCAATCCTTAATAGAATATCCTCAATTCACAGTTTTCAATACTCAATACTCAATCTGCAATCTTCAAATCTCTATCCACAAACATCAATTCTCATCACTCAACACTCAACACTCAGTCCTCAATGTTCAATCCTCAATCCTCAATCCTTAATTCTCAATCTTCAATCCTCAATACTCAATCTTAAATCCTCAATCCTCAATCCTCAATACCTAACCCTCAATCTTCAATCCTCAATCCTCAATCCTCAATTCTCAATCCTCAATCCTCAACCCTCAATCCTCAATCCTCAATCCTCAATCCTCAATCCTCAATCCTCAACCCTCAATCGTCAGTCTTCAAAACTCAATATTCAATCTTCAACCCTCAACACTCAGTCCTCAATGTTCAAACCTCAATCCTCAATTCTCAATCTTCAATCCTCAATACTCAATCTTCAATCCTCAATCCTCAATACTCAATCCTCAATACTCAATCCTCAAACCGCAATCATCAATCCTCAATCTTCAATACTCAATCCTCAATCCTCAATCCTCAATACTCAATCCTCAATCCTCAATCATCAATCCTCAATCTTTAATCCTCAATACTCAATCTTTAATCCTCAGTCCTCAATCCTCAATCTTCAATCTTTAATCCTCAACCCGCAATCCTCAATCCTCAATCCTCAATCCTCAGTCCTCAATCCGCAATCTTCAATCCTCAATACTCAATCTTCAATCCTCAATCCTCAATCCTTAACCCTCAGTCCTCATTCTTCAATTCTCAATAACCAATCCTCAATCTTCAATCCTCATTCCTCAATCCTCAATTCTCAATCCTCAATCCTCAATCCACAGACCTCAAACATCAATACTCAACCCTCAGTCCTCGTCCTCAATCCGCAACTCTCAAGCCTCAATCCTCAATCTTCAATCATCAATATTCAATCTTCAATACTCAATTATCAATCCTCAATCATCAATCCTCAATCCCCAATGTTCAATTCTCGATACCCAAACCTCAATCTTCAATCCTCAATCCTCAATCCTCAATGCTCAATCCTCAATCTTCAATCATGAATATTCAATCTTCAATACTCAATCCTCAATCCTCAATCCTCAATCCTCAATCCCCAATGTTCAATCCGCAATACCCAATCCTGAATCTTCAATCCTCAATCCTCAATCCTCAATCCCCAATCCTCAATCCTCAATCCTCAGTCCTCAAACCTCAATCCTGAATCCTCAATCCTGAATCCTCAATCTTCAGACCTCAGTCCTCAACAATCAGTTGTCAATTCTCAATCCTCCATAGAATATCATCAATTCACAGTTTTCAATACTCAATACTGAATCTGTAATCTTTAAATCTCTATCCACAAACATCAATTCTCATCACTCAATCCTCAACACTCGGTCCCCAATCCTCAATCATCAATCCTCAATACTCAATCCTCAATCCTCAATCCTCAATCTTCAATCCTCAATACTCAATCATCAATCCTCAAACCTCAATCCTCAATCCTCAATCCTCAACCCTCAATCGTGAGTCTTCAAACCTCAATACTCAATCTTCAATCCTCAATCCTCAATCCTCAATCCTCAATCCTCAATCCTCATCCTTCAATCCTCAATACGCAATCCTCAATCTTTAATCCTCAATCCTCAATCCTCAATTCTCAATCCTCAATCCTCAGTCCTCAGTCCTTAAACCTCAATCCTCAACCCTCAGCCCTCATCATCAATCCTCAATCCTCAATCCTCAATCCTCAATCCTCAATCTTCAACCCTCAACACTCAGTCCTCAATGTTCAAACCTCAATCCTCAATACTCAATCCTCAATACTCAATCCTCAAACCGCAATCATCAATCCTCAATCTTAAATACTCAATCCTCAATCCTCAATCCTCAATACTCAATCCTCAATCCTCAATCATCAATCCTCAATCTTTAATCCTCAATACTCAATCTTTAATCCTCAGTCCTCAATCCTCAATCTTCAATCTTTAATCCTCAACCCGCAATCCTCAATCCTCAATCCTCAATCCTCAGTCCTCAATCCGAAATCTTCAATCCTCAATACTCAATCTTCAATCCTCAATCCTCAATCCTCAACCCTCAGTCCTCATTCTTCAATTCTCAATAACCAATCCTCAATCTTCAATCCTCATTCCTCAATCCTCAATTCTCAATCCTCAATCCTCAATCCACAGACCTCAAACATCAATACTCAACCCTCAGTCCTCGTCCTCAATCCGCAACTCTCAAGCCTCAATCCTCAATCTTCAATCATCAATATTCAATCTTCAATACTCAATTATCAATCCTCAATCATCAATCCTCAATCCCCAATGTTCAATTCTCGATACCCAAACCTCAATCTTCAATCCTCAATCCTCAATCCTCAATGCTCAATCCTCAATCTTCAATCATGAATATTCAATCTTCAATACTCAATCCTCAATCCTCAATCCTCAATCCTCAATCCCCAATGTTCAATCCGCAATACCCAATCCTGAATCTTCAATCCTCAATCCTCAATCCTCAATCCCCAATCCTCAATCCTCAATCCTCAGTCCTCAAACCTCAATCCTGAATCCTCAATCCTGAATCCTCAATCTTCAGACCTCAGTCCTCAACAATCAGTTGTCAATTCTCAATCCTCAATAGAATATCATCAATTCACAGTTTTCAATACACAATACTCAATCTGCAATCTTTAAATCTCTATCCACAAACACCAATTCTTATCACTCAACCCTCAACTCTCAGTCCCCAAACCTCAATCTTCAATCCTCAACCCTCAATCCTCAATCCTCAATCATCACTCCTCAATCTTCAATACTCAATCCTCAATCCTCAATCCTCAACCCTCAATCCTCAATCCTCTATCTTAAATCCTCAAACCTCAATCCTCAATCCACAATCCTCAATTCTCAATCTTCAATCCTCAATACTCAATCTTAAATCCTCAATCCTCAATCCTCAATCCTCAATCCTCAATCCTCAATCCTCAATCCTCAATCCTCATCCTTCAATCCTCAATACCCAATCCTCAATCTTCAATCCTCAATCCTCAATCCTCAATTCTCAATCCTCAACCCTCAGCCCTCAGTCCTTAAACCTCAATCCTCAACCCTCAGCCCTCATCCTCAATCCTCAATCCTCAATCCTCAATCCTTAATCTTCACTCCTCAATCCTCAATCCTCAATCCTCAATCCTCAAACCTCAGTCCTCAATACTAAATATTCAATCCTCAATACTCAGTCTTCAATCCTCAATCCTCAATCCTCAATCCTCACTCCTCATTCTTCAATCCTCAATACCCAATCCTCAATCTTCAATCCTCAAACCTCAATCCTCAATTCTCAATCCTCAATCCTGAATCCTCAATCCTCAATCCTCAATACTCAATCCTCAATCCTCAATCCTCAATCTTCAATCCTCAATACTCAATCTTCAGTCCGCAATTCTCAATACTAAATACTCAATAATCAGACCTCAACCATCAATACTGAACCCTCAGTCCTTGTCCTCAATCCACAACCCTCAATCCTCAATCCTCAATCTTCAATCATCAATATTCAATATTCAGTCCTCAATCCTCAATCCTCAATCCTCAATCCTCAATCCTCAATGTTCAATCCGCAATACCCAATCATGAATCTTCAATCCTCAATCCTCAATCCTCAATCCCCAATCCTCAATCCTCAATCCTCAGTTCTCAAACCTCAATCCTGAATCCTCAATCCTGAATCCTCAATCTTCAGACCTCAGTCCTCAACAATCAGTTGTCAATTCTCAATCCTCAATAGAATATCATCAATTCACAGTTTTCAATACACAATACTCAATCTGCAATCTTTAAATCTCTATCCACAAACACCAATTCTTATCACTCAACCCACAACTCTCAGTCCCCAAACCTCAATCTTCAATCCTCAACCCTCAATCCTCAATCCTCAGTCATCAATCCTCAATCTTCAATACTCACTCCTCAATCCTCAAACCACAATCCTGAATCCTCAATCCTGAATCCTCAATCTTCAGCCCTCAGTCCTCAACAATCACTTGTCAATCCTCAATCCTCACTAGAATATCCTCAGTTCAGAGCTTTCCATACGCAATACTCAATCTGCGATCTCCAAATCTCTATCCACAAACATCAATTCTCATCACTCAACCCTCAACACTCAGTCCCCAATCCTCAATCTGCAATCCTCAATCCTCAACACTCAATCCTCAATCCTCAACCTTCAATCCTCAATACTCAATCTTCAATCCTCAATCCTCAACACTCAATCCTCAGTCCTCAAACCTCAATTCTGAATCCTCGATCCTGAATCCTCAATCTCCAGCCCTCAGTCCTGAACAATCAGGTGACAATCCTCAATCCTTAATAGAATATCCTCAATTCACAGTTTTCAATACTCAATACTCAATCTGCAATCTTCAAATCTCTATCCACAAACATCAATTCTCATCACTCAACACTCAACACTCAGTCCTCAACGTTCAATCCTCAATCCTCAATCCTTAATTCTCAATCTTCAATCCTCAATACTCAATCTTAAATCCTCAATCCTCAATCCTCAATACCTAACCCTCAATCTTCAATCCTCAATCCTCAATCCTCAATTCTCAATCCTCAATCCTCAACCCTCAATCCTCAATCCTCAATCCTCAATCCTCAATCCTCAATCCTCAACCCTCAATCGTCAGTCTTCAAAACTCAATATTCAATCTTCAATCCTCAATCCTCAATCCTCAATCCTCAATCCTCATCCTTCATTCCTCAATACCCAATCCTCAATCTTCAATCCTCAATCCTCAATCCTCAATTCTCAATCCTCAATCCTCAGTCCTCAGTCCTTAAACCTCAATCCTCAGCCCTCAGCCCTCATCCTCAATCCTCAATCCTCAATCCTCAATCCTCAACCTTCAATCCTCAATCCTCAATCCTCAATCATCAATCCTCAATCTTCAATACTCAATCCTCAATCCTCAATCCTCAATCCTCAATCCTTAATCTTCAATCCTCAATACTCAATCTATAATCCTCAATCCTCAACCCTCAATCTTCAATCCTCAATCCCCAATACTCAATCTTCAATCCTCAATCCTCAATCCTCAATCATCAATCCTCAATCTTCAATACTCAATCCTCAATCCTCAATCCTCAATCCTCAGTCCTCAAACCTCAATTCTGAATCCTCAATCCTGAATCCTCAATCTTCAGCCCTCAGTCCTCAACAATCAGGTGACAATCCTCAATCCTCAATAGAATATCCTCTATTCACAGTTTTCAATACTCAATACTCAATCTGCAATCTTCAAATCACTATCCAGAAACATCAATTCTCATCACTCAACCCTCAACACTCAGTCCTCAATGTTCAATCCTCAATCCTCAATCCTCAATCTTCAATCCTCAATACTCAATCTATAATCCTCAATCCTCAACCCTCAATCTTCAATCCTCAATCCCCAATACTCAATCTTCAATCCTCAATCCTCAATCCTCAATCATCAATCCTCAATCTTCAATACTCAATCCTCAATCCTCAATCCTCAATCCTCAATCCTTAATCCTCAATCATCAATCCTCAATCTTCAATCCTCAACGCTCAATCTTTAATCCTCAATCTTCAGTCCTCAATCCTCAATCCTCAACCCTCAATCCTCAATCCTCACACCTCAAACATCAATACTCAACCCTCAGTCCTCGTCCTCAATCCACAACGCTCAATCCTCAATCCCCAATCTTCAATCATCAACATTCAATCTTCAGTCCTCAATCCTCAATCCTCAATCCTCAATCCTCATTTCTCAATGTTCAATCAGCAATACCCAATCCTCAATCTTCAATCCTCAATCCTCAATCCTCAATCCTCACTCCTCAATCCTCAATCCTCAGTCCTCAAACCTCAATCCTGAATCCTCAATCCTGAATCCTCAATCTTCAGACCTCAGTCCTCAACAATCAGTTGTCAATCCTCAATCCTCCATAGAATATCATCAATTCACAGTTTTCAATACTCAATACTGAATCTGTAATCTTTAAATCTCTATCCACAAACATCAATTCTCATCACTCAATCCTCAACACTCGGTCCCCAATCCTCAATCATCAATCCTCAATACTCAATCCTCAATCCTCAATCCTCAATCTTCAATCCTCAATACTCAATCGTCAGTCCTCAAACCTCAATCCTCAATCCTCAATCCTCAACCCTCAATCGTGAGTCTTCAAACCTCAATACTCAATCTTCAATCCTCAATCCTCAATCCTCAATCCTCAATCCTCAATCCTCATCCTTCAATCCTCAATACGCAATCCTCAATCTTTAATCATCAATCCTCAATCCTCAATTCTCAATCCTCAATCCTCAGTCCTCAGTCCTTAAACCTCAATCCTCAACCCTCAGCCCTCATCATCAATCCTCAATCCTCAATCCTCAATCCTCAATCCTCAATCTTCAACCCTCAACACTCAGTCCTCAATGTTCAAACCTCAATCCTCAATTCTCAATCTTCAATCCTCAATACTCAATCTTCAATCCTCAATCCTCAATACTCAATCCTCAATACTCAATCCTCAAACCGCAATCATCAATCCTCAATCTTCAATACTCAATCCTCAATCCTCAATCCTCAATACTCAATCCTCAATCCTCAATCATCAATCCTCAATCTTTAATAATCAATACTCAATCTTTAATCCTCAGTCCTCAATCCTCAATCTTCAATCCTCAATTCTCAATCCTCATCCTTCAATCCTCAATTCCCAATCCTCAATCTTCAATCCTCAATCCTCAATCCTCAATTCTCAATCCTCAATCCTCAGTCCTCAGTCCTTAAACCTCAATCCTCATTCTTCAATTCTCAATAACCAATCCTCAATCTTCAATCCTCATTCCTCAATCCTCAATTCTCAATCCTCAATCCTCAATCCACAGACCTCAAACATCAATACTCAACCCTCAGTCCTCGTCCTCAATCCGCAACTCTCAAGCCTCAATCCTCAATCTTCAATCATCAATATTCAATCTTCAATACTCAATTATCAATCCTCAATCATCAATCCTCAATCCCCAATGTTCAATTCTCGATACCCAAACCTCAATCTTCAATCCTCAATCCTCAATCCTCAATGCTCAATCCTCAATCTTCAATCATGAATATTCAATCTTCAATACTCAATCCTCAATCCTCAATCCTCAATCCTCAATCCTCAATGTTCAATCCTCGATACCCAATCCTCAATCTTCAATCCTCAATCCTCAATCCTCAATCCTCAATCCTCAATCCTCAATACTCAGTCCTCAAACCACAATCCTGAATTCTCAATCCTGAATCCTCAATCTCCAGCCCTCAGTCCTGAACAATCAGGAGACAATTCTCAATCCTCAATAGAATATCCTCAATTCACAGTTTTCAATACTCAATACTCAATCTGCAATCTTCAAATCTCTATTCACAAACATCAATTCTCGTCACTCAACACTCAGCACTCAGTCCTCAATGTTCAATCCTGAATCCTCAATACTCAATCTTCAATCCTCAATACTTAATCTTAAATCCTCAATCCACAACCTTCAATACCCAATCCTCAATCTTCAATCCTCAATCCTCAATCCTCAATCCTCAATCCTCAATCCTCAACCCTCAATCCTCAATCCTCAATCCTCAATCCTCAACCCTCAATCGTCAGTCTTCAAACCTCAATATTCAATCTTCAATCGTCAATCCTCAATCCTCAATCCTCAATCCTCAATCCTCAGACCTCAAACATCAATACCCAACCCTCAGTCCTCGTCCTCAATCCGCAACACTCAATCCTCAATCCTCAATCTTCAATCATCAATATTCAATCTTCAATACTCAATCCTCAATCCTCAATCCTCAATCCTCAATCCTCAATCCTCAATCCTCAATGTTCAATCCTCGATACCCAATCCTCAATCTTCAATCCTCAATCCTCAATCCTCAATCCTCAATCCTCAATCCTCAATCCTCAGTCCTCAAACCACAATCCTGAATCCTCAATCCTGAATCCTCAATCTTCAGCCTTCAGTCCTCAACAATCAGATGTCAATCCTCAATCCTCACTAGAATATCCTCAGTTCAGAGCTTTCCATACGCAATACTGAGTCTGCAATCTGCAAATCTCTATCCACAAACATCAATTCTCATCACTCAACCCTCAACACTCAGTCCCCAATCCTCAATCTTCAATACTCAATCCTCAACCCTCAATCCTCAATCCTCAATCTTCAATCCTCAATACTCAATCTTCAATCCTCAATCATCAATCCTCAATCCTCAGTCCTCAAACCTCAATTCTGAATCCTCGATCCTCAATCCTCAATCTCCAGCCCTCAGTCCTGAACAATCAGGTGACAATCCTCAATCCTCAATAGAATATCCTCAATTCACAGTTTTCAATACTCAATACTCAATCTGCAATCTTCAAATCTCTATCCACAGACATCAATTCTCATCACACAACACTCAACACTCAGTCCTCAATGTTCAATCCTCAATCCTCAATTCTCAATCTTCAATCCTCAATACTCAATCTTAAATCCTCAATCCTCAACCCTGAATACCCAATCCTCAATCTTCAATCCTCAATCCTCAATCCTCAATTCTCAATCCTCAATCCTCAACCCTCAATCCTCAATCCTCAATCCTCAATTCTCAACCCTCAATCGTCAGTCTTCAAACCTCAATATTCAATCTTCAATCCTCAATCCTCAATCCTCAATCCTCAATCCTCATCCTTCATTCCTCAATACCCAATCCTCAATCTTCAATCCTCAATCCTCAGTCCTCAAATCTCAATCCTCAATCCTCAGTCCTCAGTCCTTAAACCTCAATCCTCAGCCCTCAGCCCTCATTCTCAATCCTCAATCCTCAATCCTCAATCCTCAATCTTCAATCCTCAATACTCAATCTTCAATCCTCAATCCTCAATCCTCAGTCCTCAAACCTCAATTCTGAATCCTCAATCCTGAATCCTCAATCTTCAGCCCTCAGTCCTCAACAATCAGGTGACAATCCTCAATCCTTAATAGAATATCCTCAATTCACAGGTTTCAATACTCAATACTCAATCTGCAATCTTCAAATCACTATCCACAAACATCAATTCTCATCACGCAACCCTCAACACTCAGTCCTCAATGTTCAATCCTCAGTCCTCAATTCTCAATCTTCAATCCTCAATACTCAATCTATAATCCTCAATCCTCAATCCTCAATCTTCAATCCTCAATCCCCAATACTCAATCCTCAATCCTCAATCCTCAATCCTCAATCATCAATCCTCAGTCTTCAAACCTCAATACTCAATCTCCAATCCTCAATCCTCAATCCTCAATCCTCAATTCTCAATCCTCATCCTTCAATCCTCAATTCCCAATCCTCAATCTTCAATCCTCAATCATCAATCCTCAATTCTCAATCCTCAATCCTCAGTCCTCAGTCCTTAAACCTCAATCCTCAACCCTTAGTCCTCATCCTCAATCCTCAATCCTCAATCCTCAATCCTCAATCCTCAATCTTCAACCCTCAACACTCAGTCCTCAATGTTCAAACCTCAATCCTCAATTCTCAATCTTCAATTCTCAATACTCAATCTTCAATCCTCATTCCTCAATCCTCAATCCTCAATCCTCAATCCTCAATCCTCAATCATCAATCCTCAATCTTCAATACTCAATCCTCAATCCTCAATCCTCAATACTCAATCCTCAATCCTCAATCATCAATCCTCAATCTTCAATCCTCAATACTCAATCTTTAATCCTCAGTCCTCAATCCTCAATCTTCAGTCTTCAATCCTCAACCCGCAATCCTCAATCCCCAATCCTCAATCCTCAGTCCTCAATCCGCAATATTCAATCCTCAATACTCAATCTTCAATCCTCAATCCTCAATCCTCAACCCTCAGTCCTCATTCTTCAATCCTCAATAACCAATCCTCAATCTTCAATCCTCATTCCTCAATCCTCAATTCTCAATCCTCAATCCTCAATCCTCAGACCTCAAACATAAATACTCAACCCTCAGTCCTCGTCGTCAATCCGCAACACTCAATCCTCAATCCTCAATCTTCAATCATCAATATTCAATCTTCAGTACTCAATCCTCAATCCTCAATCCTCAATCCTCAATCCTCAATGTTCAATCCTCGATACCCAATCCTCAATCTTCAATCCTCAATCCTCAATCCTCAATCCTCAATCCTCAATCCTCAATCCTCAGTCCTCATACCACAATCCTGAATCCTCAATCCTGAATCCTCAATTTTCAGCCCTCAGTTCTCAACAATCAGTTGTCAATCCTCAATCCTCACTAGAATAACCTCAGTTCAGAGCTTTCCATACGCAGTACTCAATCTGCAATCTTCAAATCCCTATTCACAAACATCAATTCCCATCACTCAACCCTCAACACTCAGTCCCCAATCCTCAATCTGCAATCCTCAATCCTCAACCTTCAATCCTCAATCCTCAATCTTCAATCCTCAGTACTCAATCTTCAATCCTCAATCCTCAATCCTCAATCCTCAATCCTCATCCTTCATTCCTCAATACCCAATCCTCAATCTTCAATCCTCAATCCTCAATCCTCAATTCTCAATCCTCAACCCTCAGTCCTCAGACCTTAAACCTCAATCCTCAGCACTCAGCCCTCATCCTCAATCCTCAATCCTCAATCCTCAATCCTCAACCTTCAATCCTCAATCCTCAATCCTCAGTCCTCAAACCTCAATTCTGAATCCTCAATCGTGAATCCTCAATCTTCAGCCCTCAGTCCTCAACATTCAGGTGACAATCCTCAATCCTCAATAGAATATCCTCTATTCACAGTTTTCAATACTCAATACTCAATCTGCAATCTTCAAATCACTATCCACAAAAATCAATTTTCATCACTCAACCCTCAACACTCAGTCCTCAATGTTCAATCCTCAATCCTCAATTCTCAATCTTCAATCCTCAATACTCGATCTATAATCCTCAATCCTCAATCCTCAATCTTCAATCCCCAATCCTCAATCTTCAATCCTCAATCCTCAATCCTCAATCCTCAATCCTCAATCCTCAATCTTCAATCCTCTACACTCAATCATCAATCTTCAATCCTCAATACTCAACCTTCAATCCTCAAAGCTCAATCCTCAACATTCAATCCTCAATACTCAATCTCCAATCGTCAATCCTCAGTCCTCATCCTCAATCCTCAATACTCAATCCTCAATCCTCAATCTTCAATCCTCAATACTCAATATTCAACCCTCAATCCTCAATCCTCAGACCTCAAACCTCAATTCTGAATCCTCAATCCTGAATCCTCAATCTTCAGCCCTCAGTCCTCAACAATCAGGTGACAATCCTCAATCCTCAATAGAATATCCTCAATTCGCAGCTTTCGATACACAATACTCAATCTGCAATCTTCAAATCTCTATCCACAAACATCAATTCTCATCACTCAACCCTCAACACTCAGTCCTCAATGTTCAATTCTCAATCCTCAATCCTCAACCCTCAATCCTCAATCCTCAATCCTCAATCCTCAATCCTCAACCCTCAATCGTCAGTCTTCACACCTCAATATTCAATCTTCAATCCTCAATCCTCAATCCTGAATCCTCAATCTTCAGACCTCAGTCCTCAACAATCAGTTGTCAATTCTCAATACTCAATAGAATATCATCAACTCACAGTTTTCAATACTCAATACTGATCTGTAATCTTTAAATCTCTATCCACAAACATCAATTCTCATCACTCAAACCTCAACACTCAGTCCCCAATCCTCAATCATCAATCCTCAATCCTCAATCCTCAATTCTTAATCCTCAATACTCAATGCTCAATCGTTAATCCTCAATCCCCAATCCTTAATTTTCAATCCTCAATCCTCAATCCTCAATCCACAATCCTCAATATTCAATCCTCAATACTCAATCTTGCATCCTCAATCCGCAATCCTCAATCCTTAATCCTCAATCCTCAATCCTCTATCCTCAATCTTGAATCCTCAATACTCAATCTTCAATCCCCAATCCTCAATCTTCAATCCTCAATCCTCAATCCTCAATCCTCAATCCTCAATCCTCAATGTTCAATCCTCAACAGTCAATCATCAATCTTCAATCCTCAATACTCAATCTTCAATCCTCAATGCTCAATCCTCAACCTTCAATCCTCAATACTCAATCTTCAATCGTCAATCCTCAGTCCTCATCCTCAATCCTCAATCCTCAATCCTCAATCCACAATCCTCAATATTCAATCCTCAATCCTCAATCCCCAATTCTCAGTCCTCAATCCTCAATCCTCAGACCTCAAACATCAATCCCCAACCGTCAGTCCTCGTCCTCAATCCTCAACACTCAATCCTAAATCCTCAATCTTCAATCGTCAATACTAAATCTTCAATCCTCAATCTTCAATCTTCAATCCTCAATCCTCAATCCTCAATATTCAACACACAACCCTCAACCATCAATCCTCAATACTCAACCATCAATACTCAATTCTCAATACTCAATAGCATATCCTGAATTCTCATGGTTCAATACTCAATCCACAAATTCAATAATCAAATCTCAATCCTCAAACATCAATCCTCAACACTCAATACTTAACACTCAATCCTCAGTCCTCAAACCTCAATCCCGAATCCTCAATCCTGAATCCTCAATCTTCAGCCCTCAGTCCTCAACAATCAATTGTCAATCCTCAATCCTCAATAGAATATCCTCAATTCACAGTTTTCAATACTCAAACCCCATTCTTCAATCTTCAAATCTCAATCCACAAACATCAATTCCCATCACTCAACCCTCAACACTAAGTCCTCAATATTCTATCCACAGTCCTCAATCCTCAATCTTCAATCCTCAATCCTCAATCCTCAATCGTCATTACTCAATCCTCAATCGTCAATCCTCAATCCCCAATCCTCAATCTTCAATCCTCAATCCTCAATCCTCAATCCTCAATAGTCAATCTTCAATCCTCAATACTCAATCTTCAATCCTCAATCATCAATCCTCAGTCCTCAATCCTCAATCGTCAATCCTCAATCCTCAATCCTCATTTCTCAATCCTCAATCCTCATTCCTCAATCTTCAATCCTCAATACTCAATCCACAATCCTCAATATTCAATCCTCAATACTCAATCTTCAATCCACAATCCGCAATCCTCAATCCTCAATCCTCAATCTTCAATCCTCAATCCTCAATCTTGAATACTCAATACTCAATCTTCAATCCCCAATCCTCAATCTTCAATCCTCAATCCTCAATCCTCAATCCTCAATCCTCAATCCTCAATCTTCAATCCTCTACACTCAATCATCAATCTTCAATCCTCAATACTCAACCTTCAATCCTCAAAGCTCAATCCTCAACATTCAATCCTCAATACTCAATCTTCAATCGTCAATCCTCAGTCCTCATCCTCAATCCTCAATCCTCAATCCTCAATCCTCAATCTTCTATCCTCAATACTCAATATTCAATCCTCAATCCTCAATTCTCAGTCCTCAAACCTCAATTCTGAATCCTCAATCCTGAATCCTCAATCTTCAGCCCTCAGTCCTCAACAATCAGGTGACAATCCTCAATCCTCAATAGAATATCCTCAATTCGCAGCTTTCGATACACAATACTCAATCTGCAACCTTCAAATCTCTATCCACAAACATCAATTCTCATCACTCAACCCTCAACACTCAGTCCTCAATGTTCAATCCTCAATCATCAATCCTCAATCTTCAATCGTCAATATTCAATCTTCAATACTCAATCCTCAATCCTCAATCCTCAATCCTCAATCCTCAATGTTCAATCCTCGATACCCAGTCCTCAACCTTCAATCCTCAATCCTCAATCCTCAATCCTCAATCCTCAATCCTCAATCCTCAGTCCTCAAACCACAATCCTGAATCCTCAATCCTGAATCCTCAATCTTCAGCCCTGAGTCCTCAACAATCAGATGTCAATCCTCAATCCTCACTAGAATATCCTCAGTTCAGAGCTTTCCATACGCAATACTCAGTCTGCAATCTTCAAATCTCTATCCACAAACATCAATTCTCATCACTCAACCCTCAACACTCAGTCCTCAATGTTTAGTCCTCAATCCTCAATTCTCAATCTTCAATCCTCAATACTCAATCTATAATCCTCAATCCTCAATCCTCAATATTCAATCCTAAATCCTCAGTTCTCAATCTTCAATCCTTAATACTCAATATTAAATCCTCAATTCTCAATCCTCAATACCCAATTCTCAATCTTCAATCCTCAATCCTCAATCCTCAATTCTCAGTCCTCAATCCTCAACCCTCAATCCTCAATCCTCAATCCTCAATCCTCAATCCTCAACCCTCAATCGTCAGTCTTCACATCTCAATGTTCAATCTTCAATCCTCAATCCTCAATCCTGAATCCTCAATCTTCAGACCTCAGTCCTCAACAATCAGCTGTCAATTCTCAATACTCAATAGAATATCATCAATTCACAGTTTTCAATACTCAATACTCAATCTGCAATCTTCAAATCACTATCCACAAACATCAATTCTCATCACTCAACCCTCAACACTCAGTCCTCAATGTTCAATCCTCAATCCTCAATTCTCAATCTTCAATCCTCAATACTCAATCTTAAATCCTCAATCCTCAACCCTCAATACCCAATCCTCAATCTTCAATCCTCAATCCTCAATCCTCAATTCTCAATCCTCAATCCTCAACCCTCAATCCTCAATCCTCAATCCTCAGTCCTCAAACCTCAATTCTGAATCCTCAATCCTGAATCCTCAATCTTCAGCCCTCAGTCCTCAACAATCAGGTGACAATCCTCAATCCTTAATAGAATATCCTCAATTCACAGTAATCAATACTCCATACTCAATCTGCAATCTTCAAATCACTATCCACAAACATCAATTCTCATCACTCAACCCTCAACACTCAGTCCTCAATGTTCAATCCTCAATCCTCAATTCTCAATCTTCAATCCTCAATACTCAATCTATAATCCTCAATCCTCAATCCTCAATCTTCAATCCTAAATCCTCAATTCTCAATCTTCAATCCTTAATACTCAATATTAAATCCTCAATTCTCAATCCTCAATACCCAATTCTCAACCTTCAATCCTCAATCCTCAATCCTCAATTCTCAATCCTCAATCCTCAACCCTCAATCCTCAATCCTCAATCCTCAATCCTCAATCCTCAACCCTCAATCGTCAGTCTTCACACCTCAATGTTCAATCCTCAATCCTCAATCCTCAATCCTGAATCCTCAATCTTCAGACCTCAGTCCTCAACAATCAGCTGTCAATTCTCAATACTCAATAGAATATCATCAATTCACAGTTTTCAATACTCAATACTGAATCTGTAATCTTTAAATCTCTATCCACAAACATCAATTCTCATCACTCAAACCTCAACACTCAGTCCCCAATCCTCAATCATCAATCCTCAATCCTCAATCCTCAATCCTCAATCCTCAATCTTCAATCCTCAATACTCAATCATCAATCCTCAAACCTCAATCCTCAATCCTCAATCCTCAACCCTCAATCCTCAGTCTTCAAACCTCAATACTCAATATCCAATCCTCAATCCTCAATCCTCAATCCTCAATCTTCAATCCTCAATCCTCAATCTTCAACCCTCAACACTCAGTCCTCAATGTTCAAACCTCAATCCTCAATTCTGAACCTTCAATCCACAATACTCAATCTTCAATCATCAATCCTCAATACTCAATCCTCAATCCCCAATCCTCAATCCTCAGTCATCAAACCTCAATCTTCAATACTCAATCCTCAATCCTCAATCCTTAATACTCAATCCTCAATCCTCAATCATCAATCCTCAATCTTCAATCCTCAATTCTCAATCTTTAATCCTCAGTCCTCAATCCTCAATCTTCAATCTTCAATCTTCAATCCTCGACCCGCAATCCTCAATCCTCAATCCTCAATCCTCAGTCCTCAATCCGCAATATTCAATCCTCAATACTCAATCTTCAATCCTCAATCCTCAATCCTCAATCCTCAATCCTCTATCCTCAATCTTGAATCCTCAATACTCAATCTTCAATCCCCAATCCTCAATCTTCAATCCTCAATCCTCAATCCTCAATCCTCAATCCTCAATCCTCAATGTTCAATCCTCAACAGTCAATCATCAATCTTCAATCCTCAATACTCAATCTTCAATCCTCAATGCTCAATCCTCAACCTTCAATCCTCAATACTCAATCTTCAATCGTCAATCCTCAATCCTCAATCCTCATTCTACAATCCTCAATACCCAATCCTCAATCTTCAATCCTCAATCCTCAATCCCCAATTCTCAATCCTCAATCCTCAATCCTCAGACCTCAAGCATCAATCCTCAACCGTCAGTCCTCGTCCTCAATCCTCAACACTGAATCCTAAATCCTCAATCTTCAATCGTCAATACTAAATCTTCAATCCTCAATCTTCAGTCCTCAATCCTCAATCCTCAATCCTCAATATTCAACACACAACCCTCAACATCAATCCTCAATACTCAACCATCAATACTCAATTCTCAATAGTCAATAGAATATCCTGAATTCTCATGGTTCAATAATCAATCCACAAATTCAATAATCAAATCTCAATCCTCAAACATCAATCCGCAACACTCAATACTCAACACTCAATCCTCTGTCCTCAAACCTCAATCCCGAACCCTCAATCCTGAATCCTCAATCTTCAGCACTCAGTCCTCAACAATCAATTGTCAATCCTCAATCCTCAATAGAATATCCTCAATTCACAGTTTTCAATACTCAATCCCCATTCTTCAATCTTCAAATCTCAATCCACAAACATCAATTCCCATCACTCAACCCTCAACACTAAGTCCTCAATATTCAATCCACAGTCCTCAATCCTCAATCTTCAATCCTCAATCCTCAATCCTCAATCGTCATTACTCAATCCTCAATCGTCAATCCTCAATCCCCAATCCTCAATCTTCAATCCTCAATCCTCAATCCTGAATCCTCAATAGTCAATCTTCAATCCTCGATACTCAATCTTCAATCCTCAATCATGAATCCTCAGTCCTCAATCCTCAATCGTCAATCCTCAATCCTCAATCCTCAATTCTCAATCCTCAATCCTCATTCCTCAATCTTCAATCCTCAATACTCAATCCACAATCCTCAATATTCAATCCTCAATACTCAATCTTCAATCCACAATCCGCAATCCTCAATCCTCAATCCTCAATCCTCAATCCTCAATCCTCAATCTTGAATCCTCAATACTCAATCTTCAATCCCCAATCCTCAATCTTCAATCCTCAATCCTCAATCCTCAATCCTCAATCCTCAATCCTCAATCTTCAATCCTCTACACTCAATCATCAATCTTCAATCCTCAATACTCAACCTTCAATCCTCAAAGCTCAATCATCAACATTCAATCCTCAATACTCAATCTTCAATCGTCAATCCTCAGTCCTCATCCTCAATCCTCAATCCTCAATCCTCAATCCTCAATCTTCAATCATCAATACTCAATATTCAATCCTCAATCCTCAATCCTCAGACCTCAAACCTCAATTCTGAATCCTCAATCCTGAATCCTCAATCTTCAGCCCTCAGTCCTCAACAATCAGGTGACAATCCTCAATCCTCAATAGAATATCCTCAATTCGCAGCTTTCGATACACAATACTCAATCTGCAATTTTCAAATCTCTATCCACAAGCATCAATTCTCATCACTCAACCCTCAACACTCAGTCCTCAATGTTCAATCCTCAATCATCAATCCTCAATCTTCAATCTTCAATACTCAATCTTCAATCCTCAATCCTCAATCCTCAATCCTCAATCCTCAATCCTCATTCTTCAATCCTCAATACCCAATCCTCAATCTTCAATCCTCAATCCTCAATCCCCAATTCTCAATCCTCAATCCTCAATCCTCAGACCTCAAACATCAATCCTCAATCGTCAGTCCTCGTCCTCAATCCTCAACACTCAATCCTAAATCCTCAATCTTCAATCGTCAATATTCAATCTTCAATACTCAATCCTCAATCCTCAATCCTCAATCCTCAATCCTCAATGTTCAACCCTCGATACCCAGTCCTCAACCTTCAATCCTCAATCCTCAATCCTCAATCCTCAATCCTCAATCCTCAATCCCCAATCCTCAATCCTCAATCATCAAACCTCAACATTCAATACTCAATCCTCAATCCTCAATCCTTAATACTCAATCCTCAATCCTCAATCATCAATCCTGAATCCTCAATCTTCAGCCCTCAGTCCTCAACAATCAGGTGACAATCCTCAATCCTTAATAGAATATCCTCAATTCACAGTAATCAATACTCCATACTCAATCTGCAATCTTCAAATCACTATCCACAAACATCAATTCTCATCACTCAACCCTCAACACTCAGTCCTCAATGTTCAATCCTCAATCCTCAATTCTCAATCTTCAATCCTCAATACTCAATCTTAAATCCTCAATCCTCAACCCTCAATACCCAATCCTCAATCTTCAATCCTCAATCCTCAATCCTCAATTCTCAATCCTCAATCCTCAACCCTCAATCCTCAATCCTCAATCCTCAGTCCTCAAACCTCAATTCTGAATCCTCAATCCTGAATCCTCAATCTTCAGCCCTCAGTCCTCAACAATCAGGTGACAATCCTCAATCCTTAATAGAATATCCTCAATTCACAGTAATCAATACTCCATACTCAATCTGCAATCTTCAAATCACTATCCACAAACATCAATTCTCATCACTCAACCCTCAACACTCAGTCCTCAATGTTCAATCCTCAATCCTCAATTCTCAATCTTCAATCCTCAATACTCAATCTATAATCCTCAATCCTCAATCCTCAATCTTCAATCCTAAATCCTCAATTCTCAATCTTCAATCCTTAATACTCAATATTAAATCCTCAATTCTCAATCCTCAATACCCAATTCTCAACCTTCAATCCTCAATCCTCAATCCTCAATTCTCAATCCTCAATCCTCAACCCTCAATCCTCAATCCTCAATCCTCAATCCTCAATCCTCAACCCTCAATCGTCAGTCTTCACACCTCAATGTTCAATCTTCAATCCTCAATCCTCAATCCTGAATCCTCAATCTTCAGACCTCAGTCCTCAACAATCAGCTGTCAATTCTCAATACTCAATAGAATATCATCAATTCACAGTTTTCAATACTCAATACTGAATCTGTAATCTTTAAATCTCTATCCACAAACATCAATTCTCATCACTCAAACCTCAACACTCAGTCCCCAATCCTCAATCATCAATCCTCAATCCTCAATCCTCAATCCTCAATCCTCAATCTTCAATCCTCAATACTCAATCATCAATCCTCAAACCTCAATCCTCAATCCTCAATCCTCAACCCTCAATCCTCAGTCTTCAAACCTCAATACTCAATATCCAATCCTCAATCCTCAATCCTCAATCCTCAATCTTCAATCCTCAATCCTCAATCTTCAACCCTCAACACTCAGTCCTCAATGTTCAAACCTCAATCCTCAATTCTGAACCTTCAATCCACAATACTCAATCTTCAATCCTCAATCCTCAATACTCAATCCTCAATCCCCAATCCTCAATCCTCAGTCATCAAACCTCAATCTTCAATACTCAATCCTCAATCCTCAATCCTTAATACTCAATCCTCAATCCTCAATCATCAATCCTCAATCTTCAATCCTCAATTCTCAATCTTTAATCCTCAGTCCTCAATCCTCAATCTTCAATCTTCAATCTTCAATCCTCGACCCGCAATCCTCAATCCTCAATCCTCAATCCTCAGTCCTCAATCCGCAATATTCAATCCTCAATACTCAATCTTCAATCCTCAATCCTCAATCCTCAATCCTCAATCCTCTATCCTCAATCTTGAATCCTCAATACTCAATCTTCAATCCCCAATCCTCAATCTTCAATCCTCAATCCTCAATCCTCAATCCTCAATCCTCAATCCTCAATGTTCAATCCTCAACAGTCAATCATCAATCTTCAATCCTCAATACTCAATCTTCAATCCTCAATGCTCAATCCTCAACCTTCAATCCTCAATACTCAATCTTCAATCGTCAATCCTCAATCCTCAATCCTCATTCTACAATCCTCAATACCCAATCCTCAATCTTCAATCCTCAATCCTCAATCCCCAATTCTCAATCCTCAATCCTCAATCCTCAGACCTCAAGCATCAATCCTCAACCGTCAGTCCTCGTCCTCAATCCTCAACACTGAATCCTAAATCCTCAATCTTCAATCGTCAATACTAAATCTTCAATCCTCAATCTTCAGTCCTCAATCCTCAATCCTCAATCCTCAATATTCAACACACAACCCTCAACATCAATCCTCAATACTCAACCATCAATACTCAATTCTCAATACTCAATAGAATATCCTGAATTCTCATGGTTCAATACTCAATCCACAAATTCAATAATCAAATCTCAATCCTCAAACATCAATCCTCAACACTCAATACTCAACACTCAATCCTCTGTCCTCAAACCTCAATCCCGAACCCTCAATCCTGAATCCTCAATCTTCAGCACTCAGTCCTCAACAATCAATTGTCAATCCTCAATCCTCAATAGAATATCCTCAATTCACAGTTTTCAATACTCAATCCCCATTCTTCAATCTTCAAATCTCAATCCACAAACATCAATTCCCATCACTCAACCCTCAACACTAAGTCCTCAATATTCAATCCACAGTCCTCAATCCTCAATCTTCAATCCTCAATCCTCAATCCTCAATCGTCATTACTCAATCCTCAATCGTCAATCCTCAATCCCCAATCCTCAATCTTCAATCCTCAATCCTCAATCCTGAATCCTCAATAGTCAATCTTCAATCCTCGATACTCAATCTTCAATCCTCAATCATCAATCCTCAGTCCTCAATCCTCAATCGTCAATCCTCAATCCTCAATCCTCAATTCTCAATCCTCAATCCTCATTCCTCAATCTTCAATCCTCAATACTCAATCCACAATCCTCAATATTCAATCCTCAATACTCAATCTTCAATCCACAATCCGCAATCCTCAATCCTCAATCCTCAATTCTCAATCCTCAATCCTCAATCTTGAATCCTCAATACTCAATCTTCAATCCCCAATCCTCAATCTTCAATCCTCAATCCTCAATCCTCAATCCTCAATCCTCAATCCTCAATCTTCAATCCTCTACACTCAATCATCAATCTTCAATCCTCAATACTCAACCTTCAATCCTCAAAGCTCAATCATCAACATTCAATCCTCAATACTCAATCTTCAATCGTCAATCCTCAGTCCTCATCCTCAATCCTCAATCCTCAATCCTCAATCCTCAATCTTCAATCATCAATACTCAATATTCAATCCTCAATCCTCAATCCTCAGACCTCAAACCTCAATTCTGAATCCTCAATCCTGAATCCTCAATCTTCAGCCCTCAGTCCTCAACAATCAGGTGACAATCCTCAATCCTCAATAGAATATCCTCAATTCGCAGCTTTCGATACACAATACTCAATCTGCAATCTTCAAATCTCTATCCACAAGCATCAATTCTCATCACTCAACCCTCAACACTCAGTCCTCAATGTTCAATCCTCAATCATCAATCCTCAATCTTCAATCTTCAATACTCAATCTTCAATCCTCAATCCTCAATCCTCAATCCTCAATCCTCAATCCTCATTCTTCAATCCTCAATACCCAATCCTCAATCTTCAATCCTCAATCCTCAATCCCCAATTCTCAATCCTCAATCCTCAATCCTCAGACCTCAAACATCAATCCTCAATCGTCAGTCCTCGTCCTCAATCCTCAACACTCAATCCTAAATCCTCAATCTTCAATCGTCAATATTCAATCTTCAATACTCAATCCTCAATCCTCAATCCTCAATCCTCAATCCTCAATGTTCAACCCTCGATACCCAGTCCTCAACCTTCAATCCTCAATCCTCAATCCTCAATCCTCAATCCTCAATCCTCAATCCCCAATCCTCAATCCTCAATCATCAAACCTCAACATTCAATACTCAATCCTCAATCCTCAATCCTTAATACTCAATCCTCAATCCTCAATCATCAATCCTGAATCCTCAATCTTCAGCCCTCAGTCCTCAACAATCAGGTGACAATCCTCAATCCTTAATAGAATATCCTCAATTCACAGTAATCAATACTCCATACTCAATCTGCAATCTTCAAATCACTATCCACAAACATCAATTCTCATCACTCAACCCTCAACACTCAGTCCTCAATGTTCAATCCTCAATCCTCAATTCTCAATCTTCAATCCTCAATACTCAATCTTAAATCCTCAATCCTCAACCCTCAATACCCAATCCTCAATCTTCAATCCTCAATCCTCAATCCTCAATTCTCAATCCTCAATCCTCAACCCTCAATCCTCAATCCTCAATCCTCAGTCCTCAAACCTCAATTCTGAATCCTCAATCCTGAATCCTCAATCTTCAGCCCTCAGTCCTCAACAATCAGGTGACAATCCTCAATCCTTAATAGAATATCCTCAATTCACAGTAATCAATACTCCATACTCAATCTGCAATCTTCAAATCACTATCCACAAACATCAATTCTCATCACTCAACCCTCAACACTCAGTCCTCAATGTTCAATCCTCAATCCTCAATTCTCAATCTTCAATCCTCAATACTCAATCTATAATCCTCAATCCTCAATCCTCAATCTTCAATCCTAAATCCTCAATTCTCAATCTTCAATCCTTAATACTCAATATTAAATCCTCAATTCTCAATCCTCAATACCCAATTCTCAACCTTCAATCCTCAATCCTCAATCCTCAATTCTCAATCCTCAATCCTCAACCCTCAATCCTCAATCCTCAATCCTCAATCCTCAATCCTCAACCCTCAATCGTCAGTCTTCACACCTCAATGTTCAATCTTCAATCCTCAATCCTCAATCCTGAATCCTCAATCTTCAGACCTCAGTCCTCAACAATCAGCTGTCAATTCTCAATACTCAATAGAATATCATCAATTCACAGTTTTCAATACTCAATACTGAATCTGTAATCTTTAAATCTCTATCCACAAACATCAATTCTCATCACTCAAACCTCAACACTCAGTCCCCAATCCTCAATCATCAATCCTCAATCCTCAATCCTCAATCCTCAATCCTCAATCTTCAATCCTCAATACTCAATCATCAATCCTCAAACCTCAATCCTCAATCCTCAATCCTCAACCCTCAATCCTCAGTCTTCAAACCTCAATACTCAATATCCAATCCTCAATCCTCAATCCTCAATCCTCAATCTTCAATCCTCAATCCTCAATCTTCAACCCTCAACACTCAGTCCTCAATGTTCAAACCTCAATCCTCAATTCTGAACCTTCAATCCACAATACTCAATCTTCAATCCTCAATCCTCAATACTCAATCCTCAATCCCCAATCCTCAATCCTCAGTCATCAAACCTCAATCTTCAATACTCAATCCTCAATCCTCAATCCTTAATACTCAATCCTCAATCCTCAATCATCAATCCTCAATCTTCAATCCTCAATTCTCAATCTTTAATCCTCAGTCCTCAATCCTCAATCTTCAATCTTCAATCTTCAATCCTCGACCCGCAATCCTCAATCCTCAATCCTCAATCCTCAGTCCTAAATCCGCAATATTCAATCCTCAATACTCAATCTTCAATCCTCAATCCTCAATCCTCAATGCTCAATCCTCTATCCTCAATCTTGAATCCTCAATACTCAATCTTCAATCCCCAATCCTCAATCTTCAATCCTCAATCCTCAATCCTCAATCCTCAATCCTCAATCCTCAATGTTCAATCCTCAACAGTCAATCATCAATCTTCAATCCTCAATACTCAATCTTCAATCCTCAATGCTCAATCCTCAACCTTCAATCCTCAATACTCAATCTTCAATCGTCAATCCTCAATCCTCAATCCTCATTCTACAATCCTCAATACCCAATCCTCAATCTTCAATCCTCAATCCTCAATCCCCAATTCTCAATCCTCAATCCTCAATCCTCAGACCTCAAGCATCAATCCTCAACCGTCAGTCCTCGTCCTCAATCCTCAACACTGAATCCTAAATCCTCAATCTTCAATCGTCAATACTAAATCTTCAATCCTCAATCTTCAGTCCTCAATCCTCAATCCTCAATCCTCAATATTCAACACACAACCCTCAACCATCAATCCTCAATACTCATCCATCAATACTCAATTCTCAATACTCAATAGAATATCCTGAATTCTCATGGTTCAATACTCAATCCACAAATTCAATAATCAAATCTCAATCTTCAAACATCAATCCTCAACACTCAATACTCAACACTCAATCCTCTGTCCTCAAACCTCAATCCCGAACCCTCAATCCTGAATCCTCAATCTTCAGCACTCAGTCCTCAACAATCAATTGTCAATCCTCAATCCTCAATAGAATATCCTCAATTCACAGTTTTCAATACTCAATCCCCATTCTTCAATCTTCAAATCTCAATCCACAAACATCAATTCCCATCACTCAACCCTCAACCCTAAGTCCTCAATATTCAATCCACAGTCCTCAATCCTCAATCTTCAATCCTCAATCCTCAATCCTCAATCGTCATTACTCAATCCTCAATCGTCAATCCTCAATCCCCAATCCTCAATCTTCAATCCTCAATCCTCAATCCTGAATCCTCAATAGTCAATCTTCAATCCTCGATACTCAATCTTCAATCCTCAATCATCAATCCTCAGTCCTCAATCCTCAATCGTCAATCCTCAATCCTCAATCTTCAATCCTCAATCATCAATCCTCAGTCCTCAAACCTCAATTCTGAATCCTCAATCCTGAATCCTCAATCTTCAGACCTCAGTCCTCAACAATCAGCTGTCAATTCTCAATACTCAATAGAATATCATCAATTCACAGTTTTCAATACTCAATACTGAATCTGTAATCTTTAAATCTCTATCCACAAACATCAATTCTCATCACTCAAACCTCAACACTCAGTCCCCAATCCTCAATCATCAATCCTCAATCCTCAATCCTCAATCCTCAATCCTCAATCTTCAATCCTCAATACTCAATCATCAATCCTCAAACCTCAATCCTCAATCCTCAATCCTCAACCCTCAATCCTCAGTCTTCAAACCTCAATACTCAATATCCAATCCTCAATCCTCAATCCTCAATCCTCAATCTTCAATCCTCAATCCTCAATCTTCAACCCTCAACACTCAGTCCTCAATGTTCAAACCTCAATCCTCAATTCTGAACCTTCAATCCACAATACTCAATCTTCAATCCTCAATCCTCAATACTCAATCCTCAATCCCCAATCCTCAATCCTCAGTCATCAAACCTCAATCTTCAATACTCAATCCTCAATCCTCAATCCTTAATACTCAATCCTCAATCCTCAATCATCAATCCTCAATCTTCAATCCTCAATTCTCAATCTTTAATCCTCAGTCCTCAATCCTCAATCTTCAATCTTCAATCTTCAATCCTCGACCCGCAACCCTCAATACCCAATCCTCAATCTTCAATCCTCAATCCTCAATCCTCAATTCTCAATCCTCAATCCTCAACCCTCAATCCTCAATCCTCAATCCTCAGTCCTCAAACCTCAATTCTGAATCCTCAATCCTGAATCCTCAATCTTCAGCCCTCAGTCCTCAACAATCAGGTGACAATCCTCAATCCTTAATAGAATATCCTCAATCCCCAATCCTCAATCTTCAATCCTCAATCCTCAATCCTCAATCCTCAATCCTCAATCCTCAATGTTCAATCCTCAACAGTCAATCATCAATCTTCAATCCTCAATACTCAATCTTCAATCCTCAATGCTCAATCCTCAACCTTCAATCCTCAATACTCAATCTTCAATCGTCAATCGTCAATCCTCAATCCTCATTCTACAATCCTCAATACCCAATCCTCAATCTTCAATCCTCAATCCTCAATCCCCAATTCTCAATCCTCAATCCTCAATCCTCAGACCTCAAGCATCAATCCTCAACCGTCAGTCCTCGTCCTCAATCCTCAACACTGAATCCTAAATCCACAATCTTCAATCGTCAATACTAAATCTTCAATCCTCAATCTTCAGTCCTCAATCCTCAATCCTCAATCCTCAATCATCAAACCTCAACATTCAATACTCAATCCTCAATCCTCAATCCTTAATACTCAATCCTCAATCCTCAATCATCAATCCTCAATCTTCAATCCTCAATTCTCAATCTTTAATCCTCAGTCCTCAATCCTCAATCTTCAATCTTCAATCTTCAATCCTCGACCCGCAATCCTCAATCCTCAATCCTCAATCCTCAATCCTCAATCTTGAATCCTCAATACTCAATCTTCAATCCCCAATCCTCAATCTTCAATCCTCAATCCTCAATCCTCAATCCTCAATCCTCAATCCTCAATCTTCAATCCTCTACACTCAATCATCAATCTTCAATCCTCAATACTCAACCTTCAATCCTCAAAGCTCAATCATCAACATTCAATCCTCAATACTCAATCTTCAATCGTCAATCCTCAGTCCTCATCCTCAATCCTCAATCCTCAATCCTCAATCCTCAATCTTCAATCATCAATACTCAATATTCAATCCTCAATCCTCAATCCTCAGACCTCAAACCTCAATTCTGAATCCTCAATCCTGAATCCTCAATCTTCAGCCCTCAGTCCTCAACAATCAGGTGACAATCCTCAATCCTCAATAGAATATCCTCAATTCGCAGCTTTCGATACACAATACTCAATCTGCAATCTTCAAATCTCTATCCACAAGCATCAATTCTCATCACTCAACCCTCAACACTTAGTCCTCAATGTTCAATCCTCAATCATCAATCCTCAATCTTCAATCTTCAATACTCAATCTTCAATCCTCAATCCTCAATCCTCAATCCTCAATCCTCAATCCTCATTCTTCAATCCTCAATACCCAATCCTCAATCTTCAATCCTCAATCCTCAATCCCCAATTCTCAATCCTCAATCCTCAATCCTCAGACCTCAAACATCAATCCTCAATCGTCAGTCCTCGTCCTCAATCCTCAACACTCAATCCTAAATCCTCAATCTTCAATCGTCAATATTCAATCTTCAATACTCAATCCTCAATCCTCAATCCTCAATCCTCAATCCTCAATGTTCAATCCTCGATACCCAGTCCTCAACCTTCAATCCTCAATCCTCAATCCTCAATCCTCAATCCTCAATCCTCAATCCCCAATCCTCAATCCTCAATCATCAAACCTCAACATTCAATACTCAATCCTCAATCCTCAATCCTTAATACTCAATCCTCAATCCTCAATCATCAATCCTCAATCTTCAATCCTCAATTCTCAATCTTTAATCCTCAGTCCTCAATCCTCAATCTTCAATCTTCAATCTTCAATCCTCGACCCGCAATCCTCAATCCTCAATCCTCAATCCTCAGTCCTCAATCCGCAATATTCAATCCCCAATACTCAATCTTCAATCCTCAATCCTCAATCCTCAATCCTCAATCCTCTATCCTCAATCTTGAATCCTCAATACTCAATCTTCAATCCCCAATCCTCAATCTTCAATCCTCAATCCTCAATCCTCAATCCTCAATCCTCAATCCTCAATGTTCAATCCTCAACAGTCAATCATCAATCTTCAATCCTCAATACTCAATCTTCAATCCTCAATGCTCAATCCTCAACCTTCAATCCTCAATACTCAATCTTCAATCGTCAATCCTCAATCCTCAATCCTCAATCCTCATTCTACAATCCTCAATACCCAATCCTCAATCTTCAATCCTCAATCCTCAATACTCAATCTTCAATCCTCAATCCTCAATCCTCAATCCTCAATCCTCTATCCTCAATCTTGAATCCTCAATACTCAATCTTCAATCCCCAATCCTCAATCTTCAATCCTCAATCCTCAATCCTCAATCCTCAATCCTCAATCCTCAATGTTCAATCCTCAACAGTCAATCATCAATCTTCAATCCTCAATACTCAATCTTCAATCCTCAATGCTCAATCCTCAACCTTCAATCCTCAATACTCAATCTTCAATCGTCAATCCTCAATCCTCAATCCTCATTCTACAATCCTCAATACCCAATCCTTAATCTTCAATCCTCAATCCTCAATCCCCAATTCTCAATCCTCAATCCTCAATCCTCAGACCTCAAGCATCAATCCTCAACCGTCAGTCCTCGTCCTCAATCCTCAACACTGAATCCTAAATCCTCAATCTTCAATCGTCAATACTAAATCTTCAATCCTCAATCTTCAGTCCTCAATCCTCAATCCTCAATCCTCAATATTCAACACACAACCCTCAACATCAATCCTCAATACTCAACCATCAATACTCAATTCTCAATAGTCAATAGAATATCCTGAATTCTCATGGTTCAATAATCAATCCACAAATTCAATAATCAAATCTCAATCCTCAAACATCAATCCTCAACACTCAATACTCAACACTCAATCCTCTGTCCTCAAACCTCAATCCCGAACCCTCAATCCTGAATCCTCAATCTTCAGCACTCAGTCCTCAACAATCAATTGTCAATCCTCAATCCTCAATAGAATATCCTCAATTCACAGTTTTCAATACTCAATCCCCATTCTTCAATCTTCAAATCTCAATCCACAAACATCAATTCCCATCACTCAACCCTCAACACTAAGTCCTCAATATTCAATCCACAGTCCTCAATCCTCAATCTTCAATCCTCAATCCTCAATCCTCAATCGTCATTACTCAATCCTCAATCGTCAATCCTCAATCCCCAATCCTCAATCTTCAATCCTCAATCCTCAATCCTGAATCCTCAATAGTCAATCTTCAATCCTCGATACTCAATCTTCAATCCTCAATCATCAATCCTCAGTCCTCAATCCTCAATCGTCAATCCTCAATCCTCAATCCTCAATTCTCAATCCTCAATCCTCATTCCTCAATCTTCAATCCTCAATACTCAATCCACAATCCTCAATATTCAATCCTCAATACTCAATCTTCAATCCACAATCCGCAATCCTCAATCCTCAATCCTCAATCCTCAATCCTCAATCCTCAATCTTGAATCCTCAATACTCAATCTTCAATCCCCAATCCTCAATCTTCAATCCTCAATCCTCAATCCTCAATCCTCAATCCTCAATCCTCAATCTTCAATCCTCTACACTCAATCATCAATCTTCAATCCTCAATACTCAACCTTCAATCCTCAAAGCTCAATCATCAACATTCAATCCTCAATACTCAATCTTCAATCGTCAATCCTCAGTCCTCATCCTCAATCCTCAATCCTCAATCCTCAATCCTCAATCTTCAATCATCAATACTCAATATTCAATCCTCAATCCTCAATCCTCAGACCTCAAACCTCAATTCTGAATCCTCAATCCTGAATCCTCAATCTTCAGCCCTCAGTCCTCAACAATCAGGTGACAATCCTCAATCCTCAATAGAATATCCTCAATTCGCAGCTTTCGATACACAATACTCAATCTGCAATCTTCAAATCTCTATCCACAAGCATCAATTCTCATCACTCAACCCTCAACACTCAGTCCTCAATGTTCAATCCTCAATCATCAATCCTCAATCTTCAATCTTCAATACTCAATCTTCAATCCTCAATCCTCAATCCTCAATCCTCAATCCTCAATCCTCATTCTTCAATCCTCAATACCCAATCCTCAATCTTCAATCCTCAATCCTCAATCCCCAATTCTCAATCCTCAATCCTCAATCCTCAGACCTCAAACATCAATCCTCAATCGTCAGTCCTCGTCCTCAATCCTCAACACTCAATCCTAAATCCTCAATCTTCAATCGTCAATATTCAATCTTCAATACTCAATCCTCAATCCTCAATCCTCAATCCTCAATCCTCAATGTTCAACCCTCGATACCCAGTCCTCAACCTTCAATCCTCAATCCTCAATCCTCAATCCTCAATCCTCAATCCTCAATCCCCAATCCTCAATCCTCAATCATCAAACCTCAACATTCAATACTCAATCCTCAATCCTCAATCCTTAATACTCAATCCTCAATCCTCAATCATCAATCCTGAATCCTCAATCTTCAGCCCTCAGTCCTCAACAATCAGGTGACAATCCTCAATCCTTAATAGAATATCCTCAATTACAGTAATCAATACTCCATACTCAATCTGCAATCTTCAAATCACTATCCACAAACATCAATTCTCATCACTCAACCCTCAACACTCAGTCCTCAATGTTCAATCCTCAATCCTCAATTCTCAATCTTCAATCCTCAATACTCAATCTTAAATCCTCAATCCTCAACCCTCAATACCCAATCCTCAATCTTCAATCCTCAATCCTCAATCCTCAATTCTCAATCCTCAATCCTCAACCCTCAATCCTCAATCCTCAATCCTCAGTCCTCAAACCTCAATTCTGAATCCTCAATCCTGAATCCTCAATCTTCAGCCCTCAGTCCTCAACAATCAGGTGACAATCCTCAATCCTTAATAGAATATCCTCAATTCACAGTAATCAATACTCCATACTCAATCTGCAATCTTCAAATCACTATCCACAAACATCAATTCTCATCACTCAACCCTCAACACTCAGTCCTCAATGTTCAATCCTCAATCCTCAATTCTCAATCTTCAATCCTCAATACTCAATCTATAATCCTCAATCCTCAATCCTCAATCTTCAATCCTAAATCCTCAATTCTCAATCTTCAATCCTTAATACTCAATATTAAATCCTCAATTCTCAATCCTCAATACCCAATTCTCAACCTTCAATCCTCAATCCTCAATCCTCAATTCTCAATCCTCAATCCTCAACCCTCAATCCTCAATCCTCAATCCTCAATCCTCAATCCTCAACCCTCAATCGTCAGTCTTCACACCTCAATGTTCAATCTTCAATCCTCAATCCTCAATCCTGAATCCTCAATCTTCAGACCTCAGTCCTCAACAATCAGCTGTCAATTCTCAATACTCAATAGAATATCATCAATTCACAGTTTTCAATACTCAATACTGAATCTGTAATCTTTAAATCTCTATCCACAAACATCAATTCTCATCACTCAAACCTCAACACTCAGTCCCCAATCCTCAATCATCAATCCTCAATCCTCAATCCTCAATCCTCAATCCTCAATCTTCAATCCTCAATACTCAATCATCAATCCTCAAACCTCAATCCTCAATCCTCAATCCTCAACCCTCAATCCTCAGTCTTCAAACCTCAATACTCAATATCCAATCCTCAATCCTCAATCCTCAATCCTCAATCTTCAATCCTCAATCCTCAATCTTCAACCCTCAACACTCAGTCCTCAATGTTCAAACCTCAATCCTCAATTCTGAACCTTCAATCCACAATACTCAATCTTCAATCCTCAATCCTCAATACTCAATCCTCAATCCCCAATCCTCAATCCTCAGTCATCAAACCTCAATCTTCAATACTCAATCCTCAATCCTCAATCCTTAATACTCAATCCTCAATCCTCAATCATCAATCCTCAATCTTCAATCCTCAATTCTCAATCTTTAATCCTCAGTCCTCAATCCTCAATCTTCAATCTTCAATCTTCAATCCTCGACCCGCAATCCTCAATCCTCAATCCTCAATCCTCAGTCCTCAATCCGCAATACTCAATCCTCAATACTCAATCTTCAATCCTCAATCCTCAATCCTCAATCCTCAATCCTCTATCCTCAATCTTGAATCCTCAATACTCAATCTTCAATCCCCAATCCTCAATCTTCAATCCTCAATCCTCAATCCTCAATCCTCAATCCTCAATCCTCAATGTTCAATCCTCAACAGTCAATCATCAATCTTCAATCCTCAATACTCAATCTTCAATCCTCAATGCTCAATCCTCAACCTTCAATCCTCAATACTCAATCTTCAATCGTCAATCCTCAATCCTCAATCCTCATTCTACAATCCTCAATACCCAATCCTCAATCTTCAATCCTCAATCCTCAATCCCCAATTCTCAATCCTCAATCCTCAATCCTCAGACCTCAAGCATCAATCCTCAACCGTCAGTCCTCGTCCTCAATCCTCAACACTGAATCCTAAATCCTCAATCTTCAATCGTCAATACTAAATCTTCAATCCTCAATCTTCAGTCCTCAATCCTCAATCCTCAATCCTCAATATTCAACACACAACCCTCAACATCAATCCTCAATACTCAACCATCAATACTCAATTCTCAATACTCAATAGAATATCCTGAATTCTCATGGTTCAATACTCAATCCACAAATTCAATAATCAAATCTCAATCCTCAAACATCAATCCTCAACACTCAATACTCAACACTCAATCCTCTGTCCTCAAACCTCAATCCCGAACCCTCAATCCTGAATCCTCAATCTTCAGCACTCAGTCCTCAACAATCAATTGTCAATCCTCAATCCTCAATAGAATATCCTCAATTCACAGTTTTCAATACTCAATCCCCATTCTTCAATCTTCAAATCTCAATCCACAAACATCAATTCCCATCACTCAACCCTCAACACTAAGTCCTCAATATTCAATCCACAGTCCTCAATCCTCAATCTTCAATCCTCAATCCTCAATCCTCAATCGTCATTACTCAATCCTCAATCGTCAATCCTCAATCCCCAATCCTCAATCTTCAATCCTCAATCCTCAATCCTGAATCCTCAATAGTCAATCTTCAATCCTCGATACTCAATCTTCAATCCTCAATCATCAATCCTCAGTCCTCAATCCTCAATCGTCAATCCTCAATCCTCAATCCTCAATTCTCAATCCTCAATCCTCATTCCTCAATCTTCAATCCTCAATACTCAATCCACAATCCTCAATATTCAATCCTCAATACTCAATCTTCAATCCACAATCCGCAATCCTCAATCCTCAATCCTCAATCCTCAATCCTCAATCCTCAATCTTGAATCCTCAATACTCAATCTTCAATCCCCAATCCTCAATCTTCAATCCTCAATCCTCAATCCTCAATCCTCAATCCTCAATCCTCAATCTTCAATCCTCTACACTCAATCATCAATCTTCAATCCTCAATACTCAACCTTCAATCCTCAAAGCTCAATCATCAACATTCAATCCTCAATACTCAATCTTCAATCGTCAATCCTCAGTCCTCATCCTCAATCCTCAATCCTCAATCCTCAATCCTCAATCTTCAATCATCAATACTCAATATTCAATCCTCAATCCTCAATCCTCAGACCTCAAACCTCAATTCTGAATCCTCAATCCTGAATCCTCAATCTTCAGCCCTCAGTCCTCAACAATCAGGTGACAATCCTCAATCCTCAATAGAATATCCTCAATTCGCAGCTTTCGATACACAATACTCAATCTGCAATCTTCAAATCTCTATCCACAAGCATCAATTCTCATCACTCAACCCTCAACACTCAGTCCTCAATGTTCAATCCTCAATCATCAATCCTCAATCTTCAATCTTCAATACTCAATCTTCAATCCTCAATCCTCAATCCTCAATCCTCAATCCTCAATCCTCATTCTTCAATCCTCAATACCCAATCCTCAATCTTCAATCCTCAATCCTCAATCCCCAATTCTCAATCGTCAATCCTCAATCCTCAGACCTCAAACATCAATCCTCAATCGTCAGTCCTCGTCCTCAATCCTCAACACTCAATCCTAAATCCTCAATCTTCAATCGTCAATATTCAATCTTCAATACTCAATCCTCAATCCTCAATCCTCAATCCTCAATCCTCAATGTTCAACCCTCGATACCCAGTCCTCAACCTTCAATCCTCAATCCTCAATCCTCAATCCTCAATCCTCAATCCTCAATCCCCAATCCTCAATCCTCAATCATCAAACCTCAACATTCAATACTCAATCCTCAATCCTCAATCCTTAATACTCAATCCTCAATCCTCAATCATCAATGCTGAATCCTCAATCTTCAGCCCTCAGTCCTCAACAATCAGGTGACAATCCTCAATCCTTAATAGAATATCCTCAATTCACAGTAATCAATACTCCATACTCAATCTGCAATCTTCAAATCACTATCCACAAACATCAATTCTCATCACTCAACCCTCAACACTCAGTCCTCAATGTTCAATCCTCAATCCTCAATTCTCAATCTTCAATCCTCAATACTCAATCTTAAATCCTCAATCCTCAACCCTCAATACCCAATCCTCAATCTTCAATCCTCAATCCTCAATCCTCAATTCTCAATCCTCAATCCTCAACCCTCAATCCTCAATCCTCAATCCTCAGTCCTCAAACCTCAATTCTGAATCCTCAATCCTGAATCCTCAATCTTCAGCCCTCAGTCCTCAACAATCAGGTGACAATCCTCAATCCTTAATAGAATATCCTCAATTCACAGTAATCAATACTCCATACTCAATCTGCAATCTTCAAATCACTATCCACAAACATCAATTCTCATCACTCAACCCTCAACACTCAGTCCTCAATGTTCAATCCTCAATCCTCAATTCTCAATCTTCAATCCTCAATACTCAATCTATAATCCTCAATCCTCAATCCTCAATCTTCAATCCTAAATCCTCAATTCTCAATCTTCAATCCTTAATACTCAATATTAAATCCTCAATTCTCAATCCTCAATACCCAATTCTCAACCTTCAATCCTCAATCCTCAATCCTCAATTCTCAATCCTCAATCCTCAACCCTCAATCCTCAATCCTCAATCCTCAATCCTCAATCCTCAACCCTCAATCGTCAGTCTTCACACCTCAATGTTCAATCTTCAATCCTCAATCCTCAATCCTGAATCCTCAATCTTCAGACCTCAGTCCTCAACAATCAGCTGTCAATTCTCAATACTCAATAGAATATCATCAATTCACAGTTTTCAATACTCAATACTGAATCTGTAATCTTTAAATCTCTATCCACAAACATCAATTCTCATCACTCAAACCTCAACACTCAGTCCCCAATCCTCAATCATCAATCCTCAATCCTCAATCCTCAATCCTCAATCCTCAATCTTCAATCCTCAATACTCAATCATCAATCCTCAAACCTCAATCCTCAATCCTCAATCCTCAACCCTCAATCCTCAGTCTTCAAACCTCAATACTCAATATCCAATCCTCAATCCTCAATCCTCAATCCTCAATCTTCAATCCTCAATCCTCAATCTTCAACCCTCAACACTCAGTCCTCAATGTTCAAACCTCAATCCTCAATTCTGAACCTTCAATCCACAATACTCAATCTTCAATCCTCAATCCTCAATACTCAATCCTCAATCCCCAATCCTCAATCCTCAGTCATCAAACCTCAATCTTCAATACTCAATCCTCAATCCTCAATCCTTAATACTCAATCCTCAATCCTCAATCATCAATCCTCAATCTTCAATCCTCAATTCTCAATCTTTAATCCTCAGTCCTCAATCCTCAATCTTCAATCTTCAATCTTCAATCCTCGACCCGCAATCCTCAATCCTCAATCCTCAATCCTCAGTCCTAAATCCGCAATATTCAATCCTCAATACTCAATCTTCAATCCTCAATCCTCAATCCTCAATGCTCAATCCTCTATCCTCAATCTTGAATCCTCAATACTCAATCTTCAATCCCCAATCCTCAATCTTCAATCCTCAATCCTCAATCCTCAATCCTCAATCCTCAATCCTCAATCCTCAATGTTCAATCCTCAACAGTCAATCATCAATCTTCAATCCTCAATACTCAATCTTCAATCCTCAATCCTCAATCCTCAACCCTCAATCCTCAATCCTCAATCCTCAATCCTCAATCCTCAACCCTCAGTCGTCAGTCTTCACACCTCAATGTTCAATCTTCTATCCTCAATCCTCAATCCTGAATCCTCAATCTTCAGACCTCAGTCCTCAACAATCAGCTGTCAATCCTCAATACTCAATAGAATATCATCAATTCACAGTTTTCAATACTCAATACTGAATCTGTAATCTTTAAATCTCTATCCACAAACATCAATTCTCATCACTCAAACCTCAACACTCAGTCCCCAATCCTCAATCATCAATCCTCAATCCTCAATCCTCAATCCTCAATCCTCAATATTCAATCCTCAATACTCAATCATCAATCCTCAAACCTCAATCCTCAATCCTCAATCCTCAACCCTCAGTCCTCAGTCTTCAAACCTTAATACTCAATATCCAATCCTCAATCCTCAATCCTCAATCCTCAATCTTCAATCCTCAACCCTCAATCTTCAACCCGCAACACTCAGTCCTCAATGTTCAAACCTCAATCCTCAATTCTGAACCTTCAATCC
This sequence comes from Calliopsis andreniformis, assembly GCF_051401765.1. NCBI lineage: Eukaryota > Metazoa > Arthropoda > Insecta > Hymenoptera > Andrenidae > Calliopsis > Calliopsis andreniformis. The sequence continues at coordinate 369,752 of NW_027480540.1, forward strand.
ACAATACACAATCTTCAATCCTCAATCCTCAATACTCAATCCTCAATCCCCAATCCTCAATCCTCAATCATCAAACCTCAATCTTCAATACTCAATCCTCAATCCTCAATCCTTAATACTCAATCCTCAATCCTCAATCATCAATCCTCAATCTTCAATCCTCAATTCTCAATCTTTAATCCTCAGTCCTCAATCCTCAATCTTCAATCTTCAATCTTCAATCCTCGACCCGCAATCCTCAATCCTCAATCCTCAATCCTCAGTCCTCAATCCGCAATATTCAATCCTCAATACTCAATCTTCAATCCTCAATCCTCAATCCTCAACCCTCAGTCCTCATTCTTCAATCCTCAATAACCAATCCTCAATCTTCAATCCTCATTCCACAATCCTCAATTCTCAATCCTCAATACTCAATCCTCAGACCTCAAACATCAATACTCAACCCTCAGTCCTCGTCCTCAATCCGCAACCCTCAATCCTCAATCCTCAATCTTCAATCATCAATATTCAATCTTCAATACTCAATCCTCAATCCTCAATCCTCAATCCTCAATCCTCAAATCTCAATCCTCAATCCTCAGTCCTCAGTCCTTAAACCTCAATCCTCAGCCCTCAGCCCTCATTCTCAGTCCTCAATCCTCAATCCTCAATCCTCAATCTTCAATCCTCAATACTCAATCCACAATCCTCAATATTCAATCCTCAATACTCAATCTTCAATCCACAATCCGCAGTCCTCAATCCTCAATCCTCAATCCTCAATCCTCAATCCTCAATCTTGAATCCTCAATACTCAATCTTCAATCCCCAATCCTCAATCTTCAATCCTCAATCCTCAATCCTCAATCCTCAATCCTCAATCCTCAATCTTCAATCCTCAATACTCAATATTCAATCCTCAATCCTCAATCCTCAGACCTCAAACCTCAATTCTGAATCCTCAATCCTGAATCCTCAATCTTCAATCCTGAATACTCAATCTTCAATCCTCAATCCTCAATCCTCAATCCTCAGTCCTCAAACCTCAATTCTGAATCCTCGATCCTGAATCCTCAATCTCTAGCCCTCAGTCCTGAACAATCAGGTGACAATCCTCAATCCTCAATAGAATTTCCTCAGTTCACAGTTTTCAATACTCAATACTCAATCTGCAATCTTCAAATCTCTATCCACAAACATCAATTCTCATCACTCAACACTCAACACTCAGTCCTCAATGTTCAATCCTCAATCCTCAATTCTCAATCTTCAATCCTTAATACTCAATATTAAATCCTCAATCCTCAATCCTCAATCCTCAATTCTCAATCCTCAATCCTCAACCCTCAATCCTCAATCCTCAATCCTCAATCCTCAATCCTCAACCCTCAATCGTCAGTCTTCACACCTCAATATTCAATCTTCAATCCTCAATCCTCAATCCTGAATCCTCAATCTTCAGACCTCAGTCCTCAACAATCAGTTGTCAATTCTCAATACTCAATAGAATATCATCAATTCACAGTTTTCAATACTCAATACTGAATCTGTAATCTTTAAATCTCTATCCACAAACATCAATTCTCATCACTCAAACCTCAACACTCAGTCCCCAATCCTCAATCCTCAATCCTCAATCCTCAATCCTCAATCCTCAATCTTCAACCCTCAACACTCAGTCCTCAATGTTCAAACCTCAATCCTCAATTCTCAATCTTCAATCCTCAATACTCAATCTTCAATCCTCAATCCTCAATACTCAATCCTCAGTCCTCAATCCTCAATCCTCAGTCCTCAAACCACAATCCTGAATCCTCAATCCTGAATCCTCAATTTTCAGCCCTCAGTCCTCAACAATCAGTTGTCAATCCTCAATCCTCACTAGAATAACCTCAGTTCAGAGATTTCCATACGCAGTACTCAATCTGCAATCTTCAAATCCCTATCCACAAACATCAATTCCCATCACTCAACCCTCAACACTCAGTCCCCAATCCTCAATCTGCAATCCTCAATCCTCAACCTTCAATCCTCAATCCTCAATCTTCAATCCTCAGTACTCAATCTTCAATCCTCAATCCTCAATCCTCAATCCTCAATCCTCATCCTTCATTCCTCAATACCCAATCCTCAATCTTCAATCCTCAATCCTCAACCCTCAATCCTCAAATCTCAATCCTCAATCCTCAGTCCTCAGTCCTTAAACCTCAATCCTCAGCCCTCAGCCCTCATTCTCAATCCTCAATCCTCAATCCTCAATCCTCAATCTTCAATCCTCAATACTCAATCTTCAATCCTCAATCCTCAATCCTCAGTCCTCAAACCTCAATTCTGAATCCTCAATCCTGAATCCTCAATCTTCAGCCCTCAGTCCTCAACAATCAGGTGACAATCCTCAATCCTCAATAGAATATCCTCAATTCACAGTTTTCAATAGTCAATACTCAATCTGCAATCTTCAAATCTCTATCCACAAACATCAATTCTCATCACTCAACACTCAACACTCAGTCCTCAATGTTCAATCCTCAATCCTCAATTCTCAATCTTCAATCCTTAATACTCAATATTAAATCCTCAATCCTCAATCCTCAATACCCAATTCTCAATCTTCAATCCTCAATCCTCAATCCTCAGTCCTCAAACCTCAATTCTGAATCCTCAATCCTGAATCCTCAATCTTCAGCCCTCAGTCCTCAACAATCAGGTGACAATCCTCAATCCTCAATAGAATATCCTCAATTCACAGTTTTCAATACTCAATTCTGAATCTGTAATCTTTAAATCTCTATCCACAAACATCAATTCTCATCACTCAAACCTCAACACTCAGTCCCCAATCCTCAATCATCAATCCTCAATCCTCAATCCTCAATCTTCAATCCTCATTCTTCAATCCTCGATACCCAGTCCTCAATCTTCAATCCTAAATCCTCAATCCTCAATTCTCAATCCTCAATCCTCAGTCCTCAGTCCTCAAACCGCAATCCTCAACCCTCAGCCCTCATAGTCAATCCTCAATCCTCAATTCTCAATACTCAATCTTCAATCCTCAATACTGTATCTTCAATCCTCAATCCTCATTCCTCAATTCTCAATCCTCAATACTCAGTCCTCAATCGTCAATCCTCAATCCTCAATCCTCAATCCTCAATCTTCTATCATCAATATTCAATCTTCAATCCTCAATCCTCAATCATCAATCGACAATCCTCAATCCTCAATGTTCAGTCCTCAATACTCAATCCTCAATCTTCAATCCTCAATCTTCAATCCTCAATCCTCAATCCTCAATCCTCAATCCTCAGTCCTCAAACCACAATCCTGAATCCTCAATCCTGAATCCTCAATCTTCAGCGCCCTGTCCTCAACAATCAGTTATCAATCCTCAATCCTCAATAGAATATCCTAAGTTCGGAGTTTTCCATACGCAATACTCAATCTGCAATCTTCAAATCTCTATCCACAAACATCAATTCTCATCACTCAACCCTCAACACTCAGTCCCCAATCCTCAATCTACAATCCTCAATCCTCGGTCCTCAATCCTCAATCCTCAATCCTCAATCCTTAATACTCAATCCTCAATCCTCAATCATCAATCCTCAATCTTCAATCCTCAATTCTCAATCTTTAATCCTCAGTCCTCAATCCTCAATCTTCAATCTTCAATCTTCAATCCTCGACCCGCAATCCTCAATCCTCAATCCTCAATCCTCAGTCCTCAATCCGCAATATTCAATCCTCAATACTCAATCTTCAATCCTCAATCCTCAATCCTCAACCCTCAGTCCTCATTCTTCAATCCTCAATAACCAATCCTCAATCTTCAATCCTCATTCCTCAATCCTCAATTCTCAATCCTCAATCCTCAATCCTCAGACCTCAAACATCAATACTCAACCCTCAGTCCTCGTCCTCAATCCGCAACCCTCAATCCTCAATCCTCAATCTTCAATCATCAATATTCAATCTTCAATACTCAATCCTCAATCCTCAATCCTCAATCCTCAATCCTCAAATCTCAATCCTCAATCCTCAGTCCTCAGTCCTTAAACCTCAATCCTCAGCCCTCAGCCCTCATTCTCAATCCTCAATCCTCAATCCTCAATCCTCAATCTTCAATCCTCAATACTCAATCCACAATCCTCAATATTCAATCCTCAATACTCAATCTTCAATCCCCAATCTTCAATCCTCAATCCTCAATCTTCAACCCTCAACACTCAGTCCTCAATGTTCAAACCTCAATCCTCAATTCTGAACCTTCAATCCACAATACTCAATCTTCAATCCTCAATCCTCAATACTCAATCCTCAATCCCCAATCCTCAATCCTCAATCATCAAACCTCAATCTTCAATACTCAATCCTCAATCCTCAATCCTTAATACTCAATCCTCAATCCTCAATCCTCAATCATCAATCCTCAATCTTCAATCCTCAATTCTCAATCTTTAATCCTCAGTCCTCAATCCTCAATCATCAAACCTCAATCTTCAATAACCAATCCTCAATCTTCAATCCTCATTCCTCAATCCTCAATTCTCAATCCTCAATCCTCAATCCTCAGACCTCAAACATCAATACTCAACCCTCAGTCCTCGTCCTCAATCCGCAACCCTCAATCCTCAATCCTCAATCTTCAATCATCAATATTCAATCTTCAATACTCAATCCTCAATCCTCAATCCTCAATCCTCAATCCTCAATGTTCAATCCTCGGTACCCAATCCTCAATCTTCAATCCTCAATCCTCAATCCTCAATCCTCAATCCTCAATCCTCAATCCTCAGTCCTCAAACCACAATCCTGAATCCTCAATCCTGAATCCTCAATCTTCAGCCCTCAGTTCTCAACCATCAGTTGTCAATCCTCAATCCTCACTAGAATATCCTCAGTTCAGAGCTTTCCATACGCAATACTCAATCTGCAATCTTCAAATCCCTATGCACAAACATCTCATTCTCATCACTCAACCCTCAACACTCAGTCCCCAATCCTCAATCTGCAATCCTCAATCCTCAACCTTCAATCCTCAATCCTCAATCTTCAATCCTCAATACTCAATCTTCAATCCTCAATCCTCAACCCTCAATCCTCAGTCCTCAAACCTCAATTCTGAATCCTCGATCCTGAATCCTCAATCTCCAGCCCTCAGTCCTGAACAATCAGGTGACAATTCTCAATCCTCAATAGAATATCCTCAATTCACATTTTTCAATACTCAATACTCAATCTGCAATCTTCAAATCTCTATCCACAAACATCAATTCTCATCACTCAACACTCAACACTCAGTCTTCAATGTTCAATCCTCAATCCTCAATTCTCAATCTTCAATCCTCAATACTCAATCTTAAATCCTCAATCCTCAACCCTCAATACCCAATCCTCAATCTTCAATCCTCAATCCTCAATCCTCAATTCTCAATCCTCAATCCTCAACCCTCAATCCTCAATCCTCAATCCTGAATTCTCAACCCTCAATCGTCAGTCTTCAAACCTCAATATTCAATCTTCAATCCTCAATCCTCAATCCTCAATCCTCAATCCTCATCCTTCATTCCTCAATACCCAATCCTCAATCTTCAATCCTCAATCCTCTGTCCTCAAATCTCAATTATCAATCCTCAGACCTCAGTCCTTAAACCTCAATCCTCAGCCCTCAGCCCTCATCCTCAATCCTCAATCCTCAATCCTCAATCATCAATCTTCAATCCTCAATACTCAATCTTCAATCCTCAATCCTCAATCCTCAGTCCTCAAACCTCAATTCTGAATCCACAATCCTGAATCCTCAATCTTCAGCCCTCAGTCCTCAACAATAAGGTGACAATCCTCAATCCTTAATAAAATATCCTCAATTCACAGTTTTCAATACTCAATACTCAATCTGCAATCTTCAAATCACTATCCACAAACATCAATTCTCATCACTCAACCCTCAACACTCAGTCCTCAATGTTCAATCCTCAATCCTCAATTCTCAATCTTCAATCCTCAATACTCAATCTATAATCCTCAATCCTCAATCCTCAATCTTCAATCCTAAATCCTCAATTCTCAATCTTCAATCCTTAATACTCAATATTAAATCCTCAATTCTCAATCCTCAATACCCAATTCTCAATCTTCAATCCTCAATCCTCAATCCTCAATTCTCAATCCTCAATCCTCAACCCTCAATCCTGAATCCTCAATCCTCAATCCTCAATCCTCAACCCTCAATCGTCAGTCTTCACACCTCAATGTTCAATCTTCAATCCTCAATCCTCAATCCTGAATCCTCAATCTTCAGACCTCAGTCCTCAACAATCAGCTGTCAATTCCCAATACTCAATAGAATATCATCAATTCACAGTTTTCAATACTCAATACTGAATCTGTAATCTTTAAATCTCTATCCACAAACATCAATTCTCATCACTCAAACCTCAACACTCAGTCCCCAATCCTCAATCATCAATCCTCAATCCTCAATCCTCAATCCTCAATCCTCAATCTTCAATCCTCAATACTCAATCATCAATCCTCAAACCTCAATCCTCAATCCTCAATCCTCAACCCTCAATCCTCAGTCTTCAAACCTCAATACTCAATATCCAATCCTCAATCCTCAATCCTCAATCCTCAATCTTCAATCCTCAATCCTCAATCTTCAACCCTCAACACTCAGTCCTCAATGTTCAAACCTCAATCCTCAATTCTGAACCTTCAATCCACAATACTCAATCTTCAATCCTCAATCCTCAATACTCAATCCTCAATCCCCAATCCTCAATCCTCAATCATCAATCCTCAATACTCAATCTTCAATCGTCAATCCTCAATCCTCAATCCTCTACCCTCAGCCCTCATCCTCAATCCTCAATCCTGAATCCTCAATCCTCAATGTTCAATCCTCAATACTCAGTCTTCAATCATCAATCCTCAGTACTCAATCCTCAATACTCAATCCTCAATCATCAATCCTCAATCCTCAATCATCAACCTTCAATCCTCAATACTCAATCTTCAATCCTCAATATTCAATCCTCAATATTCAACACACAACCATCAACCATCAATTCTCAATACTCAACCATCAATCCTCAATTCTCAATACTCAATAGAATATCCTGTATTCTCATGACTCAATACTCAATCCACAATATTCAATAATCAAATCTCGATCCTCAAACATCAATTCTCAACACTCAATCCTGAACACTCGGTCCTCTCTCTTCAATCCTCCATCCTCAATCCTCTGTCCCCAAGCGTCAATCCTCAATCCTCAATCCTTAACCCTCAATCCTCAGTCCTCAAACCTCAATTCCGAATCCTCAATCCTGAATGCTCAATCTTCATCCCTCAGTCCGCAACAATCAATTGTCAATCCTCAATCCTCAATAGAATATCCTCAATTCACAGTTTTCAATACTGAATCCCCAATCTTCAGTCTTCAAATCTCAATTCACTGTCATCAATTCTCATGACTCAACCCTGAACACTCAGTCCTCAATCTACAATCCTCAATCTTCAATACTCAATCCTCAATCCTCAATCCTCAATCATCAATCCTCAATCCTCAATCCTCAATCCTCAGTCATCGATCCTCAATCTTCAATACTCAATCCTCAATACTCAATCTTCAATCCTCAATCCTCAATCCTCAATCCTCAATCCTCATCCTTGTATCCTCAATACCCAATCCTCAATCTTCAATCCTCAATGCTCAATCCTCAATCCTCAATTCTCAATCCTCAATCCTCAGTCCTCAGTCCTCAAACCTCAATCCTCAACCCTCAGGCCTCATCCTCAATCCTCAATCCTCAATCCTCAATCCTCAATCCTCAGTCTTCAATCCTCAGTACTCAATCGTCAATCCACAATCCTCAGACCTCAAACCTCAATTCTGAATCCTCAATCCTGAATCCTCAATCTTCAGCTCTCAGTCATCAACAATCAGTTGTCAATCCTCAATCCTCAATAGAATATCCTCAATTCACAGTTTTCAATACTCAATACTCAATCTGCAATCTTCCAACCTCTATCCACAAACATCAATTCTCATCTCTCAACACTCAACACTCAGTCCTGAATGTTCAATCCTCAATCCTCAATTCTCAATCTGCATTCCTCAATACTGAATCCTCAATCCTCAATCCTCAATAGTCAATCTCCAACCCTCAATCCTCAAGCCTCAATCCTAAATCCACAATCTTCAATCCTCAATCCTCAATTCTCAATCACCAATACTCAATCCTCAATCCTCAATCCTCAATCCTCAATCCTCAATCCTCATTCCTCAAACCCCAATCCTCAACCCTCAGTCCTCATCCTCCATCATCAATCCTCAATCCTCAATACTCAATCTTCAATCCTCAATACTCAACCTTCGATCCTCAATCCTCAGTCCTCAAACCTCAAACCTCAATCCTCAGTCATGAATACTCCATCTTCAATACTCAATACACAATCCTCAATCCCCAATCCTCAAACCTCAATCCTCAATCCTCATTCCTCAAACCTCAAACCTCAACCATCAGTCCTCATCCTCAATCCTCAACTATCAATCCTCAGTCCTCAATATTCAATCATCAATACTCAATCTTCAGTCCTCAATCCTCAATCCTCAATACTCAATCCTCAATCCTCATTCCTCAAACCTCAAACCTCAACCCTCAGTCCTCATCCTCAATTCCCAATTCTCAATCCTCAATCCTCAATTCTCAATCTTCAATCCTCAATAACCAATCTTCAATCCTCAATCCGCAGTCCTCAATCTTCAATCCTCAATGCTCAATCCTCAATCCTCAATCCTCAGTCCTCTATCCTCAATCCTCAAACCTCATACCTCAATCCTCAACCGTCAGTCCTCGTCCTCAATCCTCGACTATCAATCCTCAATCCTCAATATTCAATTATCAATACTCAAACTTCAATCCTCAATCCTCAATACTCAATCCTCAATCCTCAATCCTCGATCTTCAGTCCTCAAACCTCAATCCTGAATCTTCAATCCTGAATCCTCAATCTTCAGACCTCAGTCCTCAACAATCAGTTGTCAATTCTCAATCATCAATACAATATCATCAATTCACAGCTTTCAATACTCAATACTCAATCTGCAATCTTCAAATCTCTATCCACAAACATCAATTCTCATCACTGAACACTCAGCACTCTGTCCCCAATCCTCAATCTTCAATCCTCAATCCTCAATCCTCAATCTTCAATCCTCAATACTCAATCTTCAATCCTCAATCCTCAATCCCCAATCTTCAATCCTCAATCCTCAATCGTCAGTCTTCAATACTCAATACTGAATCTGCAATTCTCAGTCCTCAATCCTCAATCCTCAATCCTCATTCTTCAGGCCTCAATACCCAATCCTCAATCTTCAACCCTCAATCGTCAATCCTCAATCCTCAATCCTCAATCCTCAATCCTCAATCTTCAATCATCAATCCTCAATCTTCAATACTCAATCCTAAATCCTCAATCCTCAATCCTCAATCCTCAATCCTCAATCCTCAATCCTCAATCCTCATTCCTCAAACCTCAAACCTCAACCCTCAGTCCTCATTCTCAATTCTCAATTCTCAATCCTCAATCCTCAATTCTCAATCTTCAATCCTCAATAATCAATCTCCAATCCTAGATACTCAATCCCCAATCCTCAATCGTTAATCCTCAATCCTCAATCCTCAATCCCCAGTCCTCAATCCTCAATACTCAATCTTCAATCCTCAATCCTCAATTCTCAATCCTCAATACTCAATCCTCAATCGTCAATCCTCAATCGTCAATCATCAATCCGCAATCCTGAATCTTCAATCCTCAATCCTCAACCCTCAATCCTCAATCCTCAATCTTCAATCCTCAATACTCAATCTTCAAACCTCAATCCTCAAACCTCAATCTTCAATACTCAATCCTCAATCCTCAAATCCTCATTCTTCAGGCCTCAATACCCAATCCTCACTCTTCAACCCTCAATCCTCAATCCTCAATCCTCAATCCTCAATCCTCAATCCTCAATCCTCAATCATCAATCCTCAATCTTCAATACTCAATCCTCAATCCTCAATCCTCAATCCTCAATACTCAAACATCAATCCTCAATTCCCAATACTCAATAGAATATCCTGGACTCTCAGTATTCAATACTCAAACCTCAATCCTCAACCATCAGCCCTCATCCTCCATCCTCAATCCTCAATCCTCAAACCTCAATCTCCAATCCTCAATACTCAATTTTCGATCCTCAATCCGCAACACTCAATCCTCCATCCTCAATCCTCAGTCATGAATACTCAATCTTCAATACTCAATCCTCAATCCTCAATCCTCAATCCTCAATCCTCAATCCTCAATCCTCATTCCTCAATAATCAATCTCCAATCCTAGATACTCAATCCCCAATCCTCAATCGTTAATCCTCAAACTTCTATCCTCAATCCCCAGTCCTCAATCCTCAATACTCAATCTTCAATCCTCAATCCACAATTCTCAATCCTCAATACTCAATCCTCAATCGTCAATCCTCAATCGTCAATCCTCAACCCACAATCCTCAGTCCTCAAACCTCAATTCCGTATCCTCAATCCTGAATGCTCAATCTTCATTCCTCAGTCCGCAACAATCAATAGTCAATCCTCAATCCTCAACAGAATATCCTCTATTCACAGTTTTCAATACTCAATCCCCAATCTTCAATCTTCAAATCTCAATCCACAGTCATCAATTCTCATCACTCAACCCTCAACACTCAGTCCTGAATCTTCAATCCTCAATCCTCAATCCTCAATCTTCTATCCTCCATACTCAATCTTCAATCCTCAATCCTCAATCATCAACCATCAATCCTCAATCCTCAGTCATCAGTCCACAATCTTCAATACTCAATCCTCAGTCCTCAATCCTTAATCATCAATCCTCAAGCCTCAATCCTCAATCCTCAATCTTCAATCCTGAATACTCTATCTTCAATCCTCAATCCTCAATCCTCAATCCTCCATCCTCAATCGTCAGTCTTCAATCCTCAATACTCAATCTTCAATCCTCAAACCTCAATCCTCAACCCTCAAACCTCATTCTTCTATCCTCAATACCCAATCCTCAATCTTCAATCCTCAATCCTCAATCCTCAATTCTCAATCCTCAATCCTCAATACTCAATCCTCAATCCTCATTCCTCAAACCTCAAACCTCAACCCTCAGTCCTCATCCTCAATTCCCAATTCTCAATCCTCAATCCTCAATTCTCAATCTTCAATCCTCAATAACCAATCTTCAATCCTCAATCCGCAGTCCTCAATCTTCAATCCTCAATGCTCAATCCTCAATCCTCAATCCTCAGTCCTCTATCCTCAATCCTCAAACCTCATACCTCAATCCTCAACCGTCAGTCCTCGTCCTCAATCCTCGACTATCAATCCTCAATACTCAATATTCAATTATCAATACTCAAACTTCAATCCTCAATCCTCAATACTCAATCCTCAATCCTCAATCCTCGATCTTCAGTCCTCAAACCTCAATCCTGAATCTTCAATCCTGAATCCTCAATCTTCAGACCTCAGTCCTCAACAATCAGTTGTCAATTCTCAATCATCAATACAATATCATCAATTCACAGCTTTCAATACTCAATACTCAATCTGCAATCTTCAAATCTCTATCCACAAACATCAATTCTCATCACTGAACACTCAGCACTCTGTCCCCAATCCTCAATCTTCAATCCTCAATCCTCAATCCTCAATCTTCAATCCTCAATACTCAATCTTCAATCCTCAATCCTCAATCCCCAATCTTCAATCCTCAATCCTCAATCGTCAGTCTTCAATACTCAATACTGAATCTGCAATTCTCAGTCCTCAATCCTCAATCCTCAATCCTCATTCTTCAGGCCTCAAGACCCAATCCTCAATCTTCAACCCTCAATCGTCAATCCTCAATCCTCAATCCTCAATCCTCAATCCTCAATCCTCAATCTTCAATCATCAATCCTCAATCTTCAATACTCAATCCTAAATCCTCAATCCTCAATCCTCAATCCTCAATCCTCAATCCTCAATCCTCAATCCTCATTCCTCAAACCTCAAACCTCAACCCTCAGTCCTCATTCTCAATTCTCAATTCTCAATCCTCAATCCTCAATTCTCAATCTTCAATCCTCAATAATCAATCTCCAATCCTAGATACTCAATCCCCAATCCTCAATCGTTAATCCTCAATCCTCAATCCTCAATCCCCAGTCCTCAATCCTCAATACTCAATCTTCAATCCTCAATCCTCAATTCTCAATCCTCAATACTCAATCCTCAATCGTCAATCCTCAATCGTCAATCATCAATCCGCAATCCTGAATCTTCAATCCTCAATCCTCAACCCTCAATCCTCAATCCTCAATCTTCAATCCTCAATACTCAATCTTCAAACCTCAATCCTCAGCACCTCAATCTTCAATACTCAATCCTCAATCCTCAAATCCTCATTCTTCAGGCCTCAATACCCAATCCTCACTCTTCAACCCTCAATCCTCAATCCTCAATCCTCAATCCTCAATCCTCAATCCTCAATACTCAATCATCAATCCTCAATCTTCAATACTCAATCCTCAATCCTCAATCCTCAATCCTCAATACTCAAACATCAATCCTCAATTCCCAATACTCAATAGAATATCCTGGACTCTCAGTATTCAATACTCAAACCTCAATCCTCAACCATCAGCCCTCATCCTCCATCCTCAATCCTCAATCCTCAAACCTCAATCTCCAATCCTCAATACTCAATTTTCGATCCTCAATCCGCAACACTCAATCCTCCATCCTCAATCCTCAGTCATGAATACTCAATCTTCAATACTCAATCCTCAATCCTCAATCCTCAATCCTCAATCCTCAATCCTCAATCCTCATTCCTCAATAATCAATCTCCAATCCTAGATACTCAATCCCCAATCCTCAATCGTTAATCCTCAAACTTCTATCCTCAATCCCCAGTCCTCAATCCTCAATACTCAATCTTCAATCCTCAATCCACAATTCTCAATCCTCAATACTCAATCCTCAATCGTCAATCCTCAATCGTCAATCCTCAACCCACAATCCTCAGTCCTCAAACCTCAATTCCGTATCCTCAATCCTGAATGCTCAATCTTCATTCCTCAGTCCGCAACAATCAATAGTCAATCCTCAATCCTCAACAGAATATCCTCTATTCACAGTTTTCAATACTCAATCCCCAATCTTCAATCTTCAAATCTCAATCCACAGTCATCAATTCTCATCACTCAACCCTCAACACTCAGTCCTGAATCTTCAATCCTCAATCCTCAATCCTCAATCTTCTATCCTCCATACTCAATCTTCAATCCTCAATCCTCAATCATCAACCATCAATCCTCAATCCTCAGTCATCAGTCCACAATCTTCAATACTCAATCCTCAGTCCTCAATCCTTAATCATCAATCCTCAAGCCTCAATCCTCAATCCTCAATCTTCAATCCTGAATACTCTATCTTCAATCCTCAATCCTCAATCCTCAATCCTCCATCCTCAATCGTCAGTCTTCAATCCTCAATACTCAATCTTCAATCCTCAAACCTCAATCCTCAACCCTCAAACCTCATTCTTCTATCCTCAATACCCAATCCTCAATCTTCAATCCTCAATCCTCAATCCTCAATTCTCAATCCTCAATCCTCAGTCCTCAGTCCTCAAACCTCAATCCTCAACCCTCAGCCCTCATCCTCAATCCTCAATCCTCAATCCTCAATCTTCAATAGTCAATCCTCAATCCTCAATCCTCAATCCTCAATACTCAAACATCAATCCTCAATTCCCAATACTCAATAGAATATCCTGGACTCTCAGTATTCAATACTCAAACCTCAATCCTCAACCATCAGCCCTCATCCTCCATCCTCAATCCTCAATCCTCAAACCTCAATCTCCAATCCTCAATACTCAATCTTCGATCCTCAATCCGCAACACTCAATCCTCCATCCTCAATCCTCAGTCATGAATACTCAATCTTCAATACTCAATCCTCAATACTCAATCCTCAATCCTCAATCCTCAACCCTCAATCCTCAATCCTCATTCCTCAAACCTCAAACCTCAACCCTCAGTCCTCAACCTCAATTCTCAATTCTCAATCCTCAATCCTCAATTCCCAATCTTCAATCCTCAAGAATCAATCTCCAATCCTAGATACTCAATCCCCAATCCTCAATCGTTAATCCTCAATCTTCAATCCTCAATCCCCAGCCCTCAATCCTCAATACTCAATCTTCAATCCTCAATCCACAATTCTCAATCCTCAATACTCAATCCTCAATCGTCAATCCTCAATCGTCAATCCTCAACCCACAATCCTCAGTCCTCAAACCTCAATTCCGTATCCTCAATCCTGAATGCTCAATCTTCATTCCTCAGTCCGCAACAATCAATAGTCAATCCTCAATCCTCAACAGAATATCCTCTATTCACAGTTTTCAATACTCAATCCCCAATCTTCAATCTTCAAATCTCAATCCACAGTCATCAATTCTCATCACTCAACCCTCAACACTCAGTCCTGAATCTTCAATCCTCAATCCTCAATCCTCAATCTTCTATCCTCCATACTCAATCTTCAATCCTCAATCCTCAATCATCAACCATCAATCCTCAATCCTCAGTCATCAGTCCACAATCTTCAATACTCAATCCTCAGTCCTCAATCCTTAATCATCAATCCTCAAGCCTCAATCCTCAATCCTCAATCTTCAATCCTGAATACTCTATCTTCAATCCTCAATCCTCAATCCTCAATCCTCCATCCTCAATCGTCAGTCTTCAATCCTCAATACTCAATCTTCAATCCTCAAACCTCAATCCTCAACCCTCAAACCTCATTCTTCTATCCTCAATACCCAATCCTCAATCTTCAATCCTCAATCCTCAATCCTCAATTCTCAATCCTCAATCCTCAGTCCTCAGTCCTCAAACCTCAATCCTCAACCCTCAGCCCTCATCCTCAATCCTCAATCCTCAATCCTCAATCTTCAATAGTCAATCCTCAATCCTCAATCCTCAATCCTCAATACTCAAACATCAATCCTCAATTCCCAATACTCAATAGAATATCCTGGACTCTCAGTATTCAATACTCAAACCTCAATCCTCAACCATCAGCCCTCATCCTCCATCCTCAATCCTCAATCCTCAAACCTCAATCTCCAATCCTCAATACTCAATCTTCGATCCTCAATCCGCAACACTCAATCCTCCATCCTCAATCCTCAGTCATGAATACTCAATCTTCAATACTCAATCCTCAATACTCAATCCTCAATCCTCAATCCTCAACCCTCAATCCTCAATCCTCATTCCTCAAACCTCAAACCTCAACCCTCAGTCCTCAACCTCAATTCTCAATTCTCAATCCTCAATCCTCAATTCCCAATCTTCAATCCTCAAGAATCAATCTCCAATCCTAGATACTCAATCCCCAATCCTCAATCGTTAATCCTCAATCTTCAATCCTCAATCCCCAGTCCTCAATCCTCAATACTCAATCTTCAATCCTCAATCCACAATTCTCAATCCTCAATACTCAATCCTCAATCGTCAATCCTCAATCGTCAATCATCAATCCGCAATCCTGAATCTTCAATCCTCAATCCTCAACCCTCAATCCTCAATCCTCAATCTTCAATCCTCAATACTCAATCTTCAACCCTCAATCCTCAAACCTCAATCCTCAGTCCTCAATCCTCAATCCTCAATCTTCAATCCTCAACCGTCAGTCCTCGTCCTCAATCCTCAAACCTCAATCCTCAATCCTCAATCTTCAATCATCAATCCTCAATCCCCAGTCCTCAATCCTCAATACTCAATCTTCAATCCTCAATCCACAATTCCCAATCCTCAATACTCAATCCTCAATCGTCAATCCTCAATCGTCAATCATCAATCCGCAATCCTGAATCTTCAATCCTCAATCCTCAACCCTCAATCCTCAATCCTCAATCTTCAATCCTCAATACTCAATCTTCAACCCTCAATCCTCAAACCTCAATCCTCAGTCCTCAATCCTCAATCCTCAATCTTCAATCCTCAACCGTCAGTCCTCGTCCTCAATCCTCAAACCTCAATCCTCAATCCTCAATCTTCAATCATCATTACTCAATCTTCAATCCTCCATTCTCAATCCTCAATCCTCAATCCTCAATCCTCAATATTCAACACACAACCATCAGCCATCAATTCTCAATTCTCAACCATCAATCCTCAAATCTTAATACTCAATAGAATATCCTGAATTCTCATGATTCAATACTCAACCCACAATATTCAATAATTAAATCTCGATCCTCAAACATCAATTCTCAACACTCAATCCTCAACACTCGGTCCTCTCTCTTCAATCCTCCAACCTCAATCCTCTATCCTCAAGCGTCAATCCTCAATCCTCAATCCTCAACCCACAATCCTCAGTCCTCAAACCTCAATTCCGTATCCTCAATCCTGAATGCTCAATCTTCATTCCTCAGTCCGCAACAATCAATAGTCAATCCCCAATCCTCAACAGAATATCCTCTACTCACAGTTTTCAATACTCAATCCCCAATCTTCAATCTTCAAATCTCAATCCACAGTCATCAATTCTCATCACTCAACCCTCAACCTTCAGTCCTGAATCTTCAATCCTCAATCCTCAATCCTCAATCTTCTATCCTCCATACTCAATCTTCAATCCTCAATACTCAGTCTTCAATCATCAATCCTCAATACTCAATCCTCAATCCTCAATCCTCAAACCCCAATCCTCAACCCTCAGTCCTCATCCTGCATCATCAATACTCAATCCTCAATCCTCAATCTTCAATCCTCAATACTCAACCTTCGATCCTCAATCCTCAGTCCTCAAACCTCAAACCTCAACCTCAGTCATGAATACTCCATCTTCAATACTCAATACACAATCCTCAATCCTCAATCCTCAAACCTCAATCCTCAATCGTCATTCCTCAATCCTCAAACCTCAACCCTCAGTCCTCATCCTCAATCCTCAACTATCAATCCTCAATCCTCAATATTCAATCATCAATACTCAATGTTCAATCCTCAATCCTCAATCCTCAATACTCAATCCTCAATCCTCATTACTGAAACCTCAAACCTCAACCCTCAGTCCTCATCCTCAATTCCCAATTCTCAATCCTCAATCCTCAATTCTCAATTTTCAATCCTCAATAACCAATCTTCAATCCTCAATCCCCAGTCGTCAATCTTCGATCCTCAATGCTCAATCCTCAATCCTCAATCCTCAGTCCTCAATCCTCAATCCTCAATCCTCGTACCTCAATCCTCAACCGTCAGTCCTCGTCCTCAATCCTCAACTATCAATACTCAATCCTCAATATTCAATCATCAATACTCAATCTTCAATCCTCAATCCTCAATCCTCAATCCTCAATCCTCAATCCTCAATCTTCAGTCCTCAAACCTCAATCCTGAACCTTCAATCCTGAATCCTCAATCTTCAGACCTCAGTCCTCAACAATCAGTTGTCAATTCTCAATACTCAATACAATATCATCAATTCACAGGTTTCAATACTCAATACTCAATCTGCAATCTTCAAATCTCTATCCACAAACATCAATTCTCATCACTGAACCCTCAGCACTCTGTCCCCAATCCTCAATCTTCAATCCTCAATCCTCAATCCTCCATCTTCAGTCCTCAATACTCAGTCTTCAATCCTCAATTCTCAATCCCCAATCCTCAATCCTCAATCCTCAATCGTCAGTCTTCAATACTCAATACTCAATCTGCAATTCTCAGTCCTCAATCCTCAATCCTCAATCCTCATTCTTCAGTCCTCAATACCCAATCATCAATCTTCAACCCTCAGTCCTCAATCCTCAACTCTCAATCCTCAATCCTCAGTCCACAGTCCTCAAACCTCAATCCTCAACCCTCAGCCATCATCCTCAATCCTCAATCCTCGTTCCTCAATCCTCAATCCTCAATCCTCAATAGACAATCTCCAATCCTAGATCCTCAATCCCCAATCCTCAATCCTTAATCCACAATTTTCAATCCTCAATCCTCAATTCTCAAACATCAATACTCAATCCTCAATCCTCAATCCTCAATCTTCAAAACTCAATCCTCAATCGTCATTCCTCAAACCTCGAACGTCAACCCTCAGTCCTCATCCTCAATCCTCAACTATCAATCCTCAATCCTCAATATTCAATCATCAATACTCAAACTTCAATCCTCAATCCTCAATACTCAATCCTCAATCCTCAATCCTCGATCTTCAGTCCTCAAACCTCAATCCTGAATCTTCAATCCTGAATCCTCAATCTTCAGACCTCAGTCCTCAACAATCAGTTGTCAATTCTCAATCCTCAATACAATATCATCAATTCACAGTTTTCAATACTCAATACTCAATCTGCAATCTTCAAATCTCTATCCACAAACATCAATTCTCATCACTGAACCCTCAGCACTCTGTCCCCAATCCTCAATCTTCAATACTCAATCCTCAATCCTCAATCTTCAATCCTCAATACTCAATCTTCAATCCTCAATCCTCAATCCCCAATCCTCAATCCTCAATCCTCAATCGTCAGTCTTCTATACTCAATACTCAATCTGCAATTCTCAGTCCTCAATCCTCAATCCTCAATCCTCATTCTTCAGGCCTCAATACCCAATCCTCAATCTTCAACCCTCAATCCTCAATCCTCAATACTCAATCCTCAATCCTCAATCCTCAATCCTCAATCATGAATCCTCAATCTTCAATACTCAATCCTCAATCCTCAATCCTCAATCCTCAATCCTCAATACTCAAACATCAATCCTCAATTCCCAATACTCAATAGAATATCCTGGACTCTCAGTATTCAATACTCAAACCTCAATCCTCAACCATCAGCCCTCATCCTCCATCCTCAATCCTCAATCCTCAAACCTCAATCTCCAATCCTCAATACTCAATCTTCGATCCTCAATCCGCAACACTCAATCCTCCATCCTCAATCCTCAGTCATGAATACTCAATCTTCAATACTCAATCCTCAATCCTCAATCCTCAATCCTCAATCCTCAATCCTCAATCCTCATTCCTCAAACCTCAAACCTCAACCCTCAGTCCTCATCCTCAATTCTCAATTCTCAATCCTCAATCCTCAATTCTCAATCTTCAATCCTCAATAATCAATCTCCAATCCTAGATACTCAATCCCCAATCCTCAATCGTTAATCCTCAAACTTCAATCCTCAATCCCCAGTCCTCAATCCTCAATACTCAATCTTCAATCCTCAATCCACAATTCTCAATCCTCAATACTCAATCCTCAATCGTCAATCCTCAATCGTCAATCATCAATCCGCAATCCTGAATCTTCAATCCTCAATCCTCAACCCTCAATCCTCAATCCTCGATCTTCAATCCTCAATACTCAATCTTCAACCCTCAATCCTCAAACCTCAATCCTCAGTCCTCAATCCTCAATCCTCAATCTTCAATCCTCAACCGTCAGTCCTCGTCCTCAATCCTCAAACCTCAATCCTCAATCCTCAATCTTCAATCATCAATACTCAATCTTCAATCCTCCATTCTCAATCCTCAATCCTCAATCCTCAATCCTCAATATTCAACACACAACCGTCAGCCATCAATTCTCAATACTCAACCATCAATCCTCAAATCTTAATACTCAATAGAATATCCTGAATTCTCATGATCCAATGCTCAACCCACAATATTCAATAATCAAATCTCGATCCTCAAACATCAATTCTCAACACTCAATCCTCAACACTCGGTCCTCTCTCTTCAATCCTCCAACCTCAATCCTCTATCCTCAAGCGTCAATCCTCAATCCTCAATACTCAACCCACAATCCTCAGTCCTCAAACCTCAATTCCGTATCCTCAATCCTGAATGCTCAATCTTCATTCCTCAGTCCGCAACAATCAATAGTCAATCCTCAATCCTCAACAGAATATCCTCTATTCACAGTTTTCAATACTCAATCCCCAATCTTCAATCTTCAAATCTCAATCCACAGTCATCAATTCTCATCACTCAACCCTCAACACTCAGTCCTGAATCTTCAATCCTCAATCCTCAATCCTCAATCTTCTATCCTCCATACTCAATCTTCAATCCTCAATCCTCAATCATCAATCATCAATCCTCAATCCTCAGTCATCAGTCCACAATCTTCAATACTCAATCCTCAGTCCTCAATCCTTAATCATCAATCCTCAAGCCTCAATCCTCAATCCTCAATCTTCAATCCTGGATACTCAACCTTCAATCCTCAATACTCAATCCTCAATCCTCCATCCTCAATCGTCAGTCTTCAATCCTCAATACTCAATCTTCAATCCTCAATCCTCAATCCTCAACCCTCAAACCTCATTCTTCTATCCTCAATACCCAATCCACAATCTTCAATCCTCAATCCTCAATCCTCAATTCTCAATCCTCAATCCTCAGTCCTCAGTCCTCAAACCTCAATCCTCAACCCTCAGCCCTCATTCTCAATCCTCAATCCTCAATCCTCAATCTTCAATAGTCAATCCTCAATCCTCAATCCTCAATCCTCAATACTCAACTCTCAATCCTCAATCCTCAGTCCACAGTCCTCAAACCTCAATCCTCAACCCTCAGCCATCATCCTCAATCCTCAATCCTCGTTCCTCAATCCTCAATCCTCAATCCTCAATCCTCAATAGACAATCTCCAATCCTAGATCCTCAATCCCCAATCCTCAATCCTTAATCCACAATTTTCAATCCTCAATCCTCAATTCTCAAACATCAATACTCAATCCTCAATCCTCAATCCTCAATCCCCAATCCTCAATCTTCAATCCTCGATCCTCAATCCTCAAGCCTCAATCCTCAATCCTCAATCCTCAATCCTCAATACTCAATCTTCAATCCTCAATCCTCAATCCTCAATCCTCAACCCTCAGCCCTCATCCTCAATCCTCAATCCTGAATCCTCAATCCTCAATGTTCAATCCTCAATACTCAATCCTCAATCCTCAATAGAATATCCTCAATTCACAGTTTTCAATACTCAATACTCAATCTGCAATCTTCCAACCTCTATCCACAAACCTCAATTCTCACAACTCAACCCTCAACACTCAGTCCTCAATGTTCAATCCTCAATCCTCAATCCTCAATCCTCAATCATCAATCCTCAATCTTCAAAACTCAATCCTCAATCCTCAATTCTCAATCCTCAATACTCAACCATCAATCCTCAATCTTCAATCCTCAATACTCAGTCTTCAATCATCAATCCTCAATCCTCAATCCTCAATCCTCAATCATCAATCCGCAATCCTGAATCTTCAATCCTCAATCCTCAACCCTCAATCCTCAATCCTCAATCTTCAATCCTCAATACTCAATCTTCAACCCTCAATCCTCAAACCTCAATCCTCAGTCCTCAATTTTCAATCCTCAATCTTCAATCCTTAACCGTCAGTCCTCGTCCTCAATCCTCAAACCTCAATCCTCAATCCTCAATCTTCAATCATCAATACTCAATCTTCAATCCTCCATTCTCAATGCTCAATCCTCGATCCTCAATCCTCAATATTGAACACACAACCATCAGCCATCAATTCTCAATACTCAACCATCAATCCTCAAATCTTAATACTCAATAGAATATCCTGAATTCTCATGATTCAATACTCAACCCACAATATTCAATAATCAAACCTCGATCCTCAAACATCAATTCTCAACACTCAATCCTCAACACTCGGTCCTCTCTCCTCAATCCTCCAACCTCAATCCTCTATCCTCAAGCGTCAATCCTCAATCCTCAATCCTCAACCCTCAACCCTCAGTCCTCAAACCTCAATTCCGTATCCTCAATCCTGAATGCTCAATCTTCATTCCTCAGTCCGCAACAATCAATAGTCAATCCTCGATCCTCAACAGAATATCCTCTATTCACAGTTTTCAATACTCAATCCCCAATCTTCAATCTTCAAATCTCAATCCACAGTCATCAATTCTCATCACTCAACCCTCAACACTCAGTCCTGAATCTTCAATCCTCAATCCTCAATCCTCAATCTTCTATCCTCCATACTCAATCTTCAATCCTCAATCCTCAATAATCAGTCATCAATCCTCAATCCTCAGTCATCAGTCCACAATCTTCAATACTCAATCCTCAGTCCTCAATCCTTAATCATCAATCCTCAAGCCTCAGTCCTCATCCTCAATTCTCAATTCTTAATCCTCAATCCTCAATCCTCAATCTTCAACCCTCAATAATCAATCCTCGATACTCAGTCTTCAATCCTCAATCCTCAGTCCTCAATCCTCAGTCCGCAATCCTCAATCATCAATGCTCAACCTTCAATACTCAATCCTCAATCCTCAAACCTCAATCCTCAATACTCAACCTTCAATCCTCCATACTCAATCTACAATTCTCAATCCTCAATCCCCAATCCTCAATCTTCAATCCTCAATACTCAATCTTCAATCCTCAATCCTCAATCCTCAATCCTCAATCCCCAATACTCAACCATCAATCCTCAATTCTCAATACTCAATAGAATATCCTGAATTCTCAGTATTCAATACTCAAACCTCAACGCTCAACCCTCAGCCCACATCCTCCATCCTCAATCCTCAATCCTCAAACTTCAATCTTCAATCCTCAATACTCAATCTTCGATTCTCAATCCTCAATCCTCAATCCTCAATCCCAATCCTCAATCTTCAATCCTCAATCCTCAATCCTCAATCCACAATCCTCAATCCTCAATCATCAATCCTCAATCTTCAACACTCAATCCTCAATCCTCAATCCTCAATCTTCAATCCTCAACCCTAAATCCTCGATTCTCAATCCTCAATCCTCAATCATCAATCCTCAATCTTCAACACACAATCCTCAATCCCCAATCCTCAATCCTCAATCCTCAATCATCAATCCTCAATCTTCATTGCTCAATCCTCAATCCTCAATCCTCAATCCTCAATACGCAACCATCAATCCTCAATTCTCAATACTCAATAGCATATCCTGAACTCTCAGTATTCAATACTTAAACCTCAATCCTCAACCCTCAGCCCTCATCCTCCGTCCTCAATCCTCAATCTTCAAACCTCAATCTTCAATCCTCAATCCTCAATCCTCAGTCCTCAATCCTCAATCATCAATACTCAATGATCAATACTCAATACTCAACCTTCAATCCTCAACCCTCAATCCTCAAACCACAATCCTCAATCCTCAATCATCAACCTTCAATCCTCAATACTCAATCTTCAATCCTCAATTCCCAATCCTCAATAGTCAATCCTCAATCCTCAATCCTCAGTCATCAATCCTCAATCTTCAATACTCAATCCACAATCCTCAATCCTCAATCCTCAATCCTCAATCGTCAATCCTCATTCCTCAAACCTCAATCCTCAACCCTCAGTCCTCATCCTCAATTCTCAATTCTCAATCCTCAATCCTCAATACTCAATCTTCAATCCTCAATAATCAATCTCCTATCCTAGATCCTCAGTCCCCAATACTCTATCCTTAATCCTCAATATTCAGTCCTCTATCCCCAGTCCACAATCTTCAATCCCCAACGCTCAATAATCAATCCTCAATCCTCAGTCCTCAATCATCAATCACCAGTGCACAATCTTCAATACTCAATCCTCAATCCTCAATCCTCAATCCTCAGTACTCAATCCTCAATACTCAATCCTCAATCATCAATCCTCAATTCTCAATACTCAATAGAATATCCTGTATTCTCATGATTCAATACTCAATCCACAATATTCAATAATCAAATCTCGATCCTCAAACATCAATTCTCAACACACAATCCTGAACACTCGGTCCTCTCTCTGCAATCCTCCATCCTCAATCCTCTGTCCCCAAGCGTCAATCCTCAATCCTCAATCCTCAACCCTCAATCCTCAGTCCTCAAACCTCAATTCCGAAACCTCAACCCTGAATGCTCAATCTTCATCCCTCAGTCCGCAGCAATCAATTGTCAATCCTCAATCCTCAATAGAATAACCTCAATTCACAGTTTTCAATACTGAATCCCCAATCTTCAGTCTTCAAATCTCACTTCACAGACATCAATTCTCATGACTCAACCCTGAACTCTCAGCCCTCAATCTACAATCCTCAATCCTCAATCCTCAATCTTCAATCCTCCATACTCAATCTTCAATCCTCAATCCTCAATCATCAATCCTCAATCCTCAATCCTCAGTCATCAATCCTCAATCTTCAATACTCATTCCTCAATCATCAATCCTCAATCCTCAATCCTCAATCCTCATTCCTCAAACCTCAATACTCAACCCTCAGTCCTCATCCTCAATTCTCAATTCTTAATCCTCAATCCTCAATCCTCAATCTTCAATCCTCAATAATCAATCCTCAATACTCAGTCTTCAATCCTCAATCCTCAATCCTCAGTCCGCAATCCTCAATCATCAATCCTCAATCTTCAATACTCAACCTTCAATCCTCAATCCTCAATCCTCAATCCTCAATCCTCAATCCTCAATCCTCAGACATCAATCCTCAATCTTCAATTCTCAATCGTAAATCCTCAGTCCTCAATTCCCAGTCCTCAATCCTCGTTCCTCAAACCTCAATCCTCAACCCTCAGTCCTCATCCTCAATTCTCAATTCTCAGTCCTCAAACCTCAATCTTCAATCCTCAATACTCAATCCTCAATCCCCAATACTCAACCATCAATCCTCAATTCTCAATACTCAGTAGAATATCCTGAATTCTCAGTATTCAATACTCAAACCTCAACGCTCAACCCTCAGCCCTCATCCTCCATTCTCAATCCTCAATCCTCAAACTTCAATCTTCAATCCTCAATACTCAATCTTCGATTCTCAATCCTCAATCCTCAATCCTCAATCCCAATCCTCAACCTTCAATCCTCAATCCTCAATCCTCAATCCTCAATCCTCAATCCTCAATCATCAATCCTCAATCTTCAACACTCAATCCTCAATCCTCAATCCTCAATCTTCAATCCTCAATCCTAAATCCTCGATTCTCAATCCTCAATCCTCAATCATCAATCCTCAATCTTCAACACACAATCCTCAATCCCCAATCCTCAATCCTCAATCCTCAATCATCAATCCTCAATCTTCAATGCTCAAACCTCAATCCTCAATCCTCAATCCTCAATACTCAACCATCAATCCTCAATTCTCAATACTCAATAGCATATCCTGAACTCTCAGTATTCAATACTTAAACCTCAATCCTCAACCCTCAGCCCTCATCCTCCGTCCTCAATCCTCAATCTTCAAACCTCAATCTTCAATCCTCCATACTCAATCTTCTATCCTCAATCCTCAACCCTCAATCCTCAATCCACAATCCTCAGTCATGAATACTCAATCTTCAATACTCAATCCTCAATCCTCAATCCTCAATATTCAATACACAACCCTCAAACATCAATCCTCAATACTCAATCGTCAGTGTTCAATCCTCAATACTCAATCTTCAATCCTCAATCCTAAATCCTCGATTCTCAATCCCCAATCCTCAATCATCAATCCTCAATCTTCAACACACAATCCTCAATCCCCAATCCTCAATCTTCAATCCTCAATACTCAATCTTCAATCCTCAATCCTCAATCCTCAATCCTCAATCCTCAATCCTCAGACATCAATCCTCAATCTTCAATACTCAATCGTAAATCCTCAGTCCTCAATTCTCAATCCTCAATCCTCGTTCCTCAAACCTCAATCCTCAACCCTCAGTCCTCATCCTCAATTCTCAATTCTCAGTCCTCAAACCTCAATCTTCAATCCTCAATACTCAATCCTCAATCCCCAATACTCAACCATCAATCCTCAATTCTCAATACTCAATAGAATATCCTGAATTCTCAGTATTCAATACTCAAACCTCAACGCTCAACCCTCAGCCCTCATCCTCCATCCTGAATCCTCTATCCTCAAACTTCAATCTTCAATCCTCAATACTCAATCTTCGATTCTCAATCCTCAATCCTCAATCCTCAATCCCAATCCTCAATCTTCAATCCTCAATCCTCAATCCTCAATCCTCAATACTCAATCCTCAATCATCAATCCTCAATCTTCAACACTCAATCCTCAATCCTCAATCCTCAATCTTCAATCCTCAATCCTAAATCCTCGATTCTCAATCCTCAATCCTCAATCATCAATCCTCAATCTTCAACACACAATCCTCAATCCCCAATCCTCAATCCTCAATCCTCAATCCTCAATCATCAATCCTCAATCTTCAATGCTCAATCCTCAATCCTCAATCCTCAATCCTCAATACGCAACCATCAATCCTCAATTCTCAATACTCAATAGCATATCCTGAACTCTCAGTATTCAATACTTAAACCTCAATCCTCAACCCTCAGCCCTCATCCTCCGTCCTCAATCCTCAATCTTCAAACCTCAATCTTCAATCCTCAATACTCAATCTTCTATCGTCAATCCTCAACCCTCAATCCTCAATCCACAATCCTCAGTCATGAATACTCAATCTTCAATACTCAATCCTCAATCCTCAATCCTCAATATTCAATACACAACCCTCAAACATCAATCCTCAATACTCAATCGTCAGTGTTCAATCCTCAATACTCAATCTTCAATCCTCAATCCTAAATCCTCGATTCTCAATCCTCAATCCTCAATCATCAATCCTCAATCTTCAACACACAATCCTCAATCCCCAATCCTCAATCCTCAATCCTCAATCATCAATTCTCAATCTTCAATGCTCAATCCTCAATCCTCAATCTTCACTCATCAATACTCAACCTTCAATGCTCAATCCTCAATCCTCAATCCTCAATCCTCAATCCTCAATATTCAATACACAACCCTCAAACATCAATCCTCAATACTCAATCGTCAGTCTTCAATCCTCAATACTCAATCTTCAATCCTCAATACTCAATCCTCAATCCTCAATCCTCATTCATCAATCCTCAATACCCAATCCTCAATCTTCAATCCTCAATCCCCAATCCTCAATCCTTAATCCTCAATCTTCAATCCTCAATCCCCAGTCCACAATCTTCAATCCTCAATGCTCAATCCTCAATCCGCAATCCTCAGTCATCAGTCCTCAATCCTCAATCCTCAAACCTGAATCCTCAACCGTCAGTCCTCGTCCTCAAACCTCAATCCCGAATCCTCAATCCTGAATCGTCAATCTTCAGCCCTCAGTCCTCAACAATCAATTGTCAATCCTCAGTCCTCATTACAATATCCTCAATTCACAGTTTTCAGTACTCAATCCCCAATCTTCAATCTTCAAATCTCAGTCTACAAACATCAACTCGCATCACTCAAAACTCAACACTCAGTCCTCAATCTTCAGTCCTCAATCCTCAATCCTCAACCTTCAATCCTCAATACTCAATCTTCAATCCTCAATCCTCAATTCTCAATCCTCAGTCCTCAATCCTCAATCGCCAATCCTCAATCCCCAATCCTCAATCTTCAATCCTCAGTCCTCAATCCTCAATCATCAATACTCAATGATCAATACTCAATACTCAACCTTCAATCCTCAACCCTCAATCCTCAAACCACAATCCTCAATCCTCAATCATCAACCTTCAATCCTCAATACTCAATCTTCAATCCTCAATTCCCAATCCTCAATCGTCAATCCTCAATCCTCAATCCTCAGTCATCAATCCTCAATCTTCAATACTCAATCCACAATCCTCAATCCTCAATCCTCAATCCTCAATCGTCAATCCTCATTCCTCAAACCTCGATCCTCAACCCTCAGTCCTCATCCTCAATTCTCAATTCTCAATCCTCAATCCTCAATCCTCAGTCTTCAATCCTCAATAATCAATCTCCTATCCTAGATCCTCAATCCCCAATACTCTATCCTTAATCCTCAATATTCAATCCTCTATCCCCAGTCCACAATCTTCAATCCCCAAAGCTCAATAATCAATCCTCAATCCTCAGTCCTCAATCGTCAATCATCAGTGCACAATCTTCAATACTCAATCCTCAATCCTCAATCCTCAATGCTCAATCCTCAATCCTCAATCATCAATAATGAATCTTCAATACTCAATCCTCAATCCTAAATCCTCAATCCTCAATCGTCAATCCTCATTCCTCAATCCTCAATACCCAATCCTCAATCCTCAATCCTCAATCCTCGATCCTCAATCATCAATCCTCATTCCTCAAACCTCAACCGCCAACCCTCAGTCCTCATCCTCAATTCTCAATTCTTAATCCTCAATCCTCAATCCTCAATCTTCAATCCTCAATAATTAATCCTCAATACTCAGTCTTCAATCCTCAATTCTGAATCCTCAGTCCTCAGTGCGCAATCCTCAATCATCAATACTCAACCTTCAATACTCAATCCTCAATCCTCAAACCTCAATCCTCAATACTCAACCTTCAATCCTCCATACTCAATCTACAATCCTCAATCCTCAATCATCAATCCTCAATCCTCAATCCTCAGTCATCAATCCTCAATCTTCAATACTCAATCCTCAATCCTCAATCCTCAATCCTCAATCCTCAATCCCCAATCCTCAATTCTCAATCCTGAATCCTCAGTCCTCAGTCCTCAAACCTCAGTCCTCAAACCTCAGCCATCATCCTCAATCGTCAATCCTCGTTCCTCAATCCTCAATCCTCAATCTTCAATCCTCCATGCTCAATCTTCAATCCTCAATCCTCAATCATCAATCGTCAATACTCAATCCTCAGTCATCAATCCTCAATCTTCAATACTCAATCCTCAATCATCAATCCTCAATCCTCAATGCTCAATCCTCATTCCTCAAACCTCAATCCTCAACCCTCAGGCCTCATCCTGAATTCTCAATTCTTAATCCTCAATCCTCAATCCTCAATTTTCAATCCTCAAAATTCAATCCTCAATACTCAGTCTTCAATCCTCAATCCTCGATCCTCAATTCTCAGTCCGCAATCCTCAACATTCAATCCTCAATCCTCAATCCTCAGTCATCAATCCTCAATCTTCAATACTCAATCCTCAATCCTCAATCCTCAATCCTCAATCCTCAGTCCTCAATCCACAATCATCAATCCTCAATCTTCAATACTCAATCCTCAATCCTCAATCCTCAATATTCAATACACAACCCTCAAACATCAATCCTCAATACTCAATCGTCAGTGTTCAATCCTCAATACTCAATCTTCAATCCTCAATCCTAAATCCTCGATTCTCAATCCTCAATCCTCAATCATCAATCCTCAATCTTCAACACACAATCCTCAATCCCCAATCCTCAATCTTCAATCCTCAATACTCAATCTTCAATCCTCAATCCTCAATCCTCAATCCTCAATCCTCAATCCTCAGACATCAATCCTCAATCTTCAATACTCAATCGTAAATCCTCAGTCCTCAATTCTCAATCCTCAATCCTCGTTCCTCAAACCTCAATCCTCAACCCTCAGTCCTCATCCTCAATTCTCAATTCTCAGTCCTCAAACCTCAATCTTCAATCCTCAATACTCAATCCTCAATCCCCAATACTCAACCATCAATCCACAATTCTCAATACTCAATAGAATATCCTGAATTCTCAGTATTCAATACTCAAACCTCAACGCTCAACCCTCAGCCCACATCCTCCATCCTCAATCCTCAATCCTCAAACTTCAATCTTCAATGCTCAATACTCAATCTTCGATTCTCGATCCTCAATCCTCAATCCTCAATCCCAATCCTCAATCTTCAGTCCTCAATCCCCAATCCTCAATCCTCAATCCTCAATCCTCAATCATCAATCCTCAATCTTCAACACTCAATCCTCAATCCTCAATCCTCAATCTTCAATCCTCAACCCTAAATCCTCGATTCTCAATCCTCAATCCTCAATCATCAATCCTCAATCTTCAACACACAATCCTCAATCCTCAGTCCGCAATCCTCAACATTCAATCCTCAATCTTCAATACTCAATCCTCAATCCTCAATCCTCAATCCTCAATCCTCAATACTCAACCTTCAATCCTCCATACTCAATCTTCAATCCTCAATCCTGAATCATCAATCCTCAATCCTCAATCCTCAGTCATCAATCCTCAATCTTCAACACTCAATCCTCAATCCTCAATCCTCAATCCTCAATCCTCAGTCCTCAATCCACAATCATCAATCCTCAATCTTCAATACTCAATCCTCAATCCTCAATCCTCAATCCTCAATACTCAATCTTCAATCCTCAATCCTCAATCCTCAATCCTCAATCCTCAATACTCAATCTTCAATCCTCAATCCTCAATCCTCAATCCTCAATCCTCAATCCTCAGACATCAATCCTCAATCTTCAATACTCAATCGTCAATCCTCAGTCCTCAATTCTCAATCCTCAATCCTCGTCCCTCAAACCTCAATCCTCAACCCTCAGTCCTCATCCTCAATTCTCAATTCTCAATCCTCAAACCTCAATCTTCAATACTCTATACTCAATCCTCAATCCTCAATACTCAGCCATCAATCCTCAATTCTCTATACTCAATAGAATATCCTGAATTCTCAGTATTCAATACTCAAACCTCAACGCTCAACCCTCAGCCCTCATCCTCCATCCTCAATCCACAATCCTCAAACCTCAACCTTCAATCCTCAATACTCAATCTTCGATTCTCAATCCTCAATCCTCAATCCTCAATCCCAATCCTCAATCTTCAATCCTCAATCCTCAATCCACAATCCTCAATCCTCAATCCTCAATCCTCAATCATCAATTCTCAATCTTCAACACTCAATCCTCAATCCTCAATCCTCAATCTTCAATCCTCAATCCTAAATACTCGATTCTCAATCCTCAATCCTCAATCATCAATCCTCAATCTTCAACACACAATCCTCAATCCCCAATCCTCAATCCTCAATCCTCAATCATCAATCCTCAATCTTCAATGCTCAATCCTCAATCCTCAATCCTCAATCCTCAATACTCAACCATCAATCCTCAATTCTCAATACTCAATAGCATATCCTGAACTCTCAGTATTCAATACTTAAACCTCAATCCTCAACCCTCAGCCCTCATCCTCCGTCCTCAATCCTCAATCTTCAAACCTCAATCTTCAATCCTCAATACTCAATCTTCTATCCTCAATCCTCAACCCTCAATCTTCAATCCACAATCCTCAGTCATGAATACTCAATCTTCAATACTCAATACTCAATCCTCAATCCTCAATATTCAATACACAACCCTCAAACATCAATCCTCAATACTCAATCGTCAGTGTTCAATCCTCAATCCTCAATCCTCAATCCTCAATCCTCAGACATCAATCCTCAATCTTCAATACTCAATCGTAAATCCTCAGTCCTCAATTCTCAATCCTCAATCCTCGTTCCTCAAACCTCAATCCTCAACCCTCAGTCCTCATCCTCAATTCTCAATTCTCAGTCCTCAAACCTCAATCTTCAATCCTCAATACTCAATCCTCAATCCCCAATACTCAACCATCAATCCACAATTCTCAATACTCAATAGAATATCCTGAATTCTCAGTATTCAATACTCAAACCTCAACGCTCAACCCTCAGCCCACATCCTCCATCCTCAATCCTCAATCCTCAAACTTCAATCTTCAATGCTCAATACTCAATCTTCGATTCTCGATCCTCAATCCTCAATCCTCATCCCAATCCTCAATCTTCAGTCCTCAATCCTCAATCCTCAATCCTCAATCCTCAATCCTCAATCATCAATCCTCAATCTTCAACACTCAATCCTCAATCCTCAATCCTCAATCTTCAATCCTCAACCCTAAATCCTCGATTCTCAATCCTCAATCCTCAATCATCAATCCTCAATCTTCAACACACAATCCTCAATCCTCAGTCCGCAATCCTCAACATTCAATCCTCAATCTTCAATACTCAATCCTCAATCCTCAATCCTCAATCCTCAATCCTCAATACTCAACCTTCAATCCTCCATACTCAATCTTCAATCCTCAATCCTGAATCATCAATCCTCAATCCTCAATCCTCAGTCATCAATCCTCAATCTTCAACACTCAATCCTCAATCCTCAATCCTCAATCCTCAATCCTCAGTCCTCAATCCACAATCATCAATCCTCAATCTTCAATACTCAATCCTCAATCCTCAATCCTCAATCCTCAATACTCAATCTTCAATCCTCAATCCTCAATCCTCAATCCTCAATCCTCAATACTCAATCTTCAATCCTCAATCCTCAATCCTCAATCCTCAATCCTCAATCCTCAGACATCAATCCTCAATCTTCAATACTCAATCGTCAATCCTCAGTCCTCAATTCTCAATCCTCAATCCTCGTCCCTCAAACCTCAATCCTCAACCCTCAGTCCTCATCCTCAATTCTCAATTCTCAATCCTCAAACCTCAATCTTCAATACTCTATACTCAATCCTCAATCCTCAATACTCAGCCATCAATCCTCAATTCTCTATACTCAATAGAATATCCTGAATTCTCAGTATTCAATACTCAAACCTCAACGCTCAACCCTCAGCCCTCATCCTCCATCCTCAATCCACAATCCTCAAACCTCAACCTTCAATCCTCAATACTCAATCTTCGATTCTCAATCCTCAATCCTCAATCCTCAATCCCAATCCTCAATCTTCAATCCTCAATCCTCAATCCACAATCCTCAATCCTCAATCCTCAATCCTCAATCATCAATTCTCAATCTTCAACACTCAATCCTCAATCCTCAATCCTCAATCTTCAATCCTCAATCCTAAATACTCGATTCTCAATCCTCAATCCTCAATCATCAATCCTCAATCTTCAACACACAATCCTCAATCCCCAATCCTCAATCCTCAATCCTCAATCATCAATCCTCAATCTTCAATGCTCAATCCTCAATCCTCAATCCTCAATCCTCAATACTCAACCATCAATCCTCAATTCTCAATACTCAATAGCATATCCTGAACTCTCAGTATTCAATACTTAAACCTCAATCCTCAACCCTCAGCCCTCATCCTCCGTCCTCAATCCTCAATCTTCAAACCTCAATCTTCAATCCTCAATACTCAATCTTCTATCCTCAATCCTCAACCCTCAATCTTCAATCCACAATCCTCAGTCATGAATACTCAATCTTCAATACTCAATACTCAATCCTCAATCCTCAATATTCAATACACAACCCTCAAACATCAATCCTCAATACTCAATCGTCAGTGTTCAATCCTCAATACTCAATCTTCAATCCTCAATCCTAAATCCTCGATTCTCAATCCTCAATCCTCAATCATCAATCCTCAATCTTCAACACACAATCCTCAATCCCCAATCCTCAATCTTCAATCCTCAATACTCAATCTTCAATCCTCAATCCTCAATCCTCAATCCTCAATCCTCAGACATCAATCCTCAATCTTCAATACTCAATCGTAAATCCTCAGTCCTCAATTCTCAATCCTCAATCCTCGTTCCTCAAACCTCAATCCTCAACCCTCAGTCCTCATCCTCAATTCTCAATTCTCAGTCCTCAAACCTCAATCTTCAATCCTCAATACTCAATCCTCAATCCCCAATACTCAACCATCAATCCACAATTCTCAATACTCAATAGAATATCCTGAATTCTCAGTATTCAATACTCAAACCTCAACGCTCAACCCTCAGCCCACATCCTCCATCCTCAATCCTCAATCCTCAAACTTCAATCTTCAATGCTCAATACTCAATCTTCGATTCTCAATCCTCAATCCTCAATCCTCAATCCCAATCCTCAATCTTCAGTCCTCAATCCTCAATCCTCAATCCTCAATCCTCAATCCTCAATCATCAATCCTCAATCTTCAACACTCAATCCTCAATCCTCAATCCTCAATCTTCAATCCTCAACCCTAAATCCTCGATTCTCAATCCTCAATCCTCAATCATCAATCCTCAATCTTCAACACACAATCCTCAATCCCCAATCCTCAATCCTCAATCCTCAATCATCAATCCTCAATCTTCAATGCTCAATCCTCAATCCTCAATCCTCAACCCTCAATACGCAACCATCAATCCTCAATTCTCAATACTCAATAGCATATCCTGAAATCTCAGTATTCAATACTTAAACCTCAATCCTCAACCCTCAGCCCTCATCCTCCGTCCTCAATCCTCAATCTTCAAACCTCAATCTTCAATCCTCAATCCTCAATCATCAACTTTCAATCCTCAATACTCAATCCTCATTCCTCAAACCTCAATTCTCAACCCATAGTCCTCATCCTCAATTCTTAATTCTTAATCCTCAATCCTCAATCCTCAATCTTCAATCCTCAAAATTCAAACCTCAATACTCAGTCTTCAATCCTCAATCCTCAGTCCTCAATCCTCAATCCTCAATCCTCAATCCTCAGTCCTCAATCCACAATCATCAATCCTCAATCTTCAATTCTCAATACTCAATCCTCAATCCTCAATCCTCAATCATCAATCCTCAATCCTCAATCATCAACCTTCAATCCTCAATACTCAATCTTCAATCCTCAATACTCAATCTTCAATCCTCAATACTCAATCCTCAATATGCAACACACAACCATCAACCATCAATTCTCAATACTCAACCATCAATCCTCAATTCTCAATACTCAATAGAATATCCTGAATTCTCATGATACAATACTCAATCCGCAATATTCAATAATCAAATCTCGATCCTCAAACATCAATTCTCAACACTCAATCCTCAACACTCGGTCCTCTCTCTTCAATCCTCCATCCTCAATCCTCTATCCCCAAGCGTCAATCCTCAATCCTCAATCCTCTACCCTCAATCCTCAGTCCTCAAACCTCAATTCCGAATCCTCAATCCTGAATGCTCAATCTTCATTCCTGAAACCTCAATCCTCAACCTTCAGTCCTCATCCTCAATCCTCAATCATCAATCCTCAATCCTCAATCCTCAATCCTCATTCCTCAAACCTCAATCCTCAACCCTCAGTCCTCATCCTCAATTCTCAATTCTTAATCCTCAATCCTCAATCCTCAATCTTCAATCCTCAATAATCAATCCTCAATACTCAGTCTTCAATCCTCAATACTCAATCCTCAATCCTCAGTCCGCAATCCTCAATCATCAATCCTCAATCTTCAATACTCAATCCTCAATCCTCAATCCTCAATCCTCAATACTCAATCTTCAATCCTCAATCCTCAATCCTCAATCCTCAATCCTCAATCCTCAGACATCAATCCTCAATCTTCAATACTCAATCGTCAATCCTCAGTCCTCAATTCTCAATCCTCAATCCTCGTCCCTCAAACCTCAATCCTCAACCCTCAGTCCTCATCCTCAATTCTCAATTCTCATTCCTCAAACCTCAATCTTCAATACTCTATACTCAATCCTCAATCCTCAATACTCAGCCATCAATCCTCAATTCTCTATACTCAATAGAATATCCTGAATTCTCAGTATTCAATACTCAAACCTCAACGCTCAACCCTCAGCCCTCATCCTCCATCCTCAATCCACAATCCTCAAACCTCAACCTTCAATCCTCAATACTCAATCTTCGATTCTCAATCCTCAATCCTCAATCCTCAATCCTCAATCTTCAACATACAATCCTCAATCCCCAATCCTCAATCCTCAATCCTCAATCATCAATCCTCAATCTTCAATACTCAATCCTCAATCCTCAATCCTCAATCCTCAATACTCAACCATCAATCCTCAGTTCTCAATACTCAATAGAATATCCTGAATTCTCAGTATTCAATACTTAAACCTCAATCCTCAACCCTCAGCCCTCTACCTCCATCCTCAATCCTCAATCCTCAAACCTCAATCTTCAATCCTCAATACTCAATCTTCGATCCTCAATCCTCAACCCTCAATCCTCAATCCTCAATCCTCAGTCATGAATACTCAATCTTCAATACTCAATCCTCAATCCTCCATCCTCAACCCTCAGTCCTCAATCCTCAATCTTCAATCGTCAATACTCAATCCTCAATGCTAAATCCTCAATCCTGAATCCTCAATCCTCAATCCTCAATATTCAATACACAACTCTCAAACATCAATCCTCAATACTCAATCGTCAGTCTTCAATCCTCAATACTCAATCTTCAATCCTCAATCCTCAATCCTCAATCCTCAGTCATCAACCCTCAATCTTCAATACTCAATCCTCAATCTTCAATCCTCAATCCTCAATCCTCAATCCTCAATCCTCAGTCCTCAATCCACAATCATCAATCCTCAATCTTCAATACTCAATCCTGAATCCTCAATCCTCAATCCTCAATACTCGACCTTCAACCCTCAATCCTCAATCCTCAATCCTCAACCCTCATCCCTCATACTCAATCCTCAATCCTGAATTCTCAAACCTCAATCTTCAATCCTCAATACTCAGTCTTCAATCCTCAATCCTCAATCCTCTGTCCTCAATCGTCAATCCTCAATTCTCAATCCTCAATCCTCAACCCTCAGCCCTCATCCTCAATCCTCAATCCTGAATCCTCAATCCTGAATCTTCAATCCTCAATACTCAGTCTTCAATCCTCAATCCTCAATCCTCAATCCTCAGTCCTCAATCCACAATCTTCAATCCTCAATCTTCAATACTCAATCCTCAATCATCAATCCTCAATCCTCAATCCTCAATCCTCAATCCTCAGTCCTCAATCCACAATCATCAATCCTCAATCTTCAATACTCAATCCTGATTCCTCAATCCTCAATCCTCAATACTCAATCTTCAATCCTCAATCCTCAATCCTCAATCCTCAACCCTCAGCCCTCCTCCTCAATCCTCAATCCTGAATCCTCAATCCTCAATGTTCAATCGTCAGTACTCAGTCTTCAATCATCAATCCTCAATGCTAAATCCTCAATCCTGAATCCTCAATCCTCAATCCTCAATATTCAATACACAACTCTCAAACATCAATCCTCAATCCTCAATCATCGACCTTCAATCCTCAATACTCAATCTTCAATCCTCAATACTCAATCCTCAATATTCAACACACAACCATCAACCATCAGTTCTCAATACTCAACCATCAATCCTCAATTCTCAATACTCAATAGAATATCCTGAATTCTCATGATTCAATACTCAATCCACAATATGCAATAATCAAATCTCGATCCTCAAACATCAATTCTCAACACTCAATCCTCAACAGTCGGTCCTCTCTCTTCAATCCTCCATCCTCAATCCTCTATCCCCAAGCGTCAATCCTCAATCCTCAATCCTCAACCCTCAATCATCAGTCCTCAAACCTCAATTCCGAATCCTCAATCCTGAATGCTCAATCTTCATTCCTCAAACCTCAACCCTCAACCCTCAGTCCTCGTCCTCAATCCTCAATCATCAATCCTCAATCCTCAATCCTCAATCCTCACTCCTCAAACCTCAATCCTCAACCCTCAGTCCTCATCCTCAATTCTCAATTCTTAATCCTCAATCCTCAATCCTCAATCTTCAATCCTCAATAATCAATCCTCAATACTCAGTCTTCAATCCTCAATCCTCAATCCTCAATCCTCAGTCCGCAATCCTCAATCATCAATCCTCAATCTTCAATACTCAATCCTCAATCCTCAATCCTCAATCCTCAATACTCAATCTTCAATCCTCAATCCTCAATCCTCAATCCTCAATCCTCAATCCTCAGACATCAATCCTCAATCTTCAATACTCAATCGTCAATCCTCAGTCCTCAATTCTCAATCCTCAATCCTCGTCCCTCAAACCTCAATCCTCAACCCTCAGTCCTCATCCTCAATTCTCAATTCTCAATCCTCAAACCTCAATCTTCAATACTCTATACTCAATCCTCAATCCTCAATACTCAGCCATCAATCCTCAATTCTCTATACTCAATAGAATATCCTGAATTCTCAGTATTCAATACTCAAACCTCAACGCTCAACCCTCAGCCCTCATCCTCCATCCTTAATCCACAATCCTCAAACCTCAACCTTCAATCCTCAATACTCAATCTTCGATTCTCAATCCTCAATCCTCAATCCTCAATCCCAATCCTCAATCTTCAATCCTCAATCCTCAATCCACAATCCTCAATCCTCAATCCTCAATCCTCAATCATCAATTCTCAATCTTCAACACTCAATCCTCAATCCTCAGTCCTCAATCTTCAATCCTCAATCCTAAATCCTCGATTCTCAATCCTCAATCCTCAATCATCAATCCTCAATCTTCAACACACAATCCTCAATCCCCAATCCTCAATCCTCAATCCTCAATCATCAATCCTCAATCTTCAATGCTCAATCCTCAACCCTCAATCCTCAATCCTCAATACTCAACCATCAATCCTCAATTCTCAATACTCAATAGCATATCCTGAACTCTCAGTATTCAATACTTAAACCTCAATCCTCAACGCTCAGCCCTCATCCTCCGTCCTCAATCCTCAATCTTCAAACCTCAATCTTCAATCCTCAATACTCAATCTTCTATCCTCAATCCTCAACCCTCAATCTTCAACCCACAATCCTCAGTCATGAATACTCAATCTTCAATACTCAATCCTCAATCCTCAATCCCAATCCTCAATCTTCAATCCTCAATCCTCAATCCTCAATCCTCAATCCTCAATCCTCAATCATCAATCCTCAATCTTCAACACTCAATCCTCAATCCTCAATCCTCAATCTTCAATCCTCAACCCTAAATCCTCGATTCTCAATCCTCAATCCTCAATGATCAATCCTCAATCTTCAACACACAATCCTCAATCCCCAATCCTCAATCCTCAATCCTCAATCATCAATCCTCAATCTTCAATGCTCAATCCTCAATCCTCAATCCTCAATCCTCAATACGCAACCATCAATCCTCAATTCTCAATACTCAATAGCATATCCTGAACTCTCAGTATTCAATACTTAAACCTCAATCCTCAACCCTCAGCCCTCATCCTCCGTCCTCAATCCTCAATCTTCAAACCTCAATCTTCAATCCTCAATCCTCAATCATCAACTTTCAATCCTCAATACTCAATCCTCATTCCTCAAACCTCAATTCTCAACCCATAGTCCTCATCCTCAATTCTTAATTCTTAATCCTCAATCCTCAATCCTCAATCTTCAATCCTCAAAATTCAAACCTCAATACTCAGTCTTCAATCCTCAATCCTCAGTCCTCAATCCTCAATCCTCAATCCTCAATCCTCAGTCCTCAATCCACAATCATCAATCCTCAATCTTCAATTCTCAATACTCAATCCTCAATCCTCAATCCTCAATCACCAATCCTCAATCCTCAATCATCAACCTTCAATCCTCAATACTCAATCTTCAATCCTCAATACTCAATCTTCAATCCTCAATACTCTATCCTCAATATGCAACACACAACCATCAACCATCAATTCTCAATACTCAACCATCAATCCTCAATTCTCAATACTCAATAGAATATCCTGAATTCTCATGATACAATACTCAATTCACAATATTCAATAATCAAATCTCGATCCTCAAACATCAATTCTCAACACTCAATCCTCAACACTCGGTCCTCTCTCTTCAATCCTCCATCCTCAATCCTCTATCCCCAAGCGTCAATCCTCAATCCTCAATCCTCAACCCTCAATCCTCAGTCCTCAAACCTCAATTCCGAATCCTCAATCCTGAATGCTCAATCTTCATTCCTCAAACCTCAATCCTCAACCCTCAGTCCTCATCCTCAATCCTCAATCATCAATCCTCAATCCTCAATCCTCAATCCTCATTCCTCAAACCTCAATCCTCAACCCTCAGTCCTCATCCTCAATTCTCAATTCTTAATCCTCAATCCTCAATCCTCAATCATCAATCCTCAATAATCAATCCTCAATACTCAGTCTTCAATCCTCAATCCACAATCCTCAATTCTCAGTCCGCAATCCTCAATCATCAATCCTCAATCTTCAATACTCAATCCTCAATCCTCAATCCTCAATCCTCAATACTCAATCTTCAATCCTCAATCCTCAATCCTCAATCCTCAATCCTCAATCCTCAGATATCAATCCTCAATCTTCAATACTCAATCGTCAATTATCAGGCCTCAATTCTCAATCCTCAATCCTCGTCCTTCAAACCTCAATCCTCAACCCTCAGTCCTCATCCTCAATTCTCAATTCTCAATCCTCAAACCTCAATCTTCAATACTCTATACTCAATCCTCAATCCTCAATACTCAGCCATCAATCCTCAATTCTCTATACTCAATAGAATATCCTGAATTCTCAGTATTCAATACTCAAACCTCAACGCTCAACCCTCAGCCCTCATCCTCCATCCTCAATCCACAATCCTCAAACCTCAACCTTCAATCCTCAATACTCAATCTTCGATTCTCAATCCTCAATCCTCAATCCTCAATCCCAATCCTCAATCTTCAATCCTCAATCCTCAATCCTCAATCCTCAATCCTCAATCCTCAATCCTCAATCATCAATCCTCAATCTTCAACACTCAATCCTCAATCCTCAATCCTCAATCTTCAATCCTCAATCCTAAATCCTCGATCCTCAATCCTCAATCCTCAATCATCAATCCTCAATCTTCAACATACAATCCTCAATCCCCAATCCTCAATCCTCAATCCTCAATCATCAATCCTCAATCTTCAATACTCAATCCTCAATCCTCAATCCTCAATACTCAACCATCAATCCTCAGTTCTCAATACTCAACAGAATATCCTGAATTCTCAGTATTCAATACTTAAACCTCAATCCTCAACCCTCAGCCCTCTACCTCCATCCTCAATCCTCAATCCTCAAACCTCAATCTTCAATCCTCAATACTCAATCTTCGATCCTCAATCCTCAACCCTCAATCCTCAATCCTCAATCCTCAGTCATGAATACTCAATCTTCAATACTCAATCCTCAATCCTCAATCCTCAATCCTCCATCCTCAACCCTCAGTCCTCAATCCTCAATCTTCAATCGTCAATACTCAATCCTCAATGCTAAATCCTCAATCCTGAATCCTCAATCCTCAATCCTCAATATTCAATACACAACTCTCAAACATCAATCCTCAATACTCAATCGTCAGTCTTCAATCCTCAATACTCAATCTTCAATCCTCAATCCTCAATCCTCAATCCTCAGTCATCAACCCTCAATCTTCAATACTCAATCCTCAATCTTCAATCCTCAATCCTCAATCCTCAATCCTCAATCCTCAGTCCTCAATCCACAATCATCAATCCTCAATCTTCAATACTCAATCCTGAATCCTCAATCCTCAATCCTCAATACTCGACCTTCAACCCTCAATCCTCAATCCTCAATCCTCAACCCTCATCCCTCATACTCAATCCTCAATCCTGAATTCTCAAACCTCAATCTTCAATCCTCAATACTCAGTCTTCAATCCTCAATCCTCAATCCTCTGTCCTCAATCCTCAATCCTCAATTCTCAATCCTCAATCCTCAACCCTCAGCCCTCATCCTCAATCCTCAATCCTGAATCCTCAATCCTGAATCTTCAATCCTCAATACTCAGTCTTCAATCCTCAATCCTCAATCCTCAATCCTCAGTCCTCAATCCACAATCTTCAATCCTCAATCTTCAATACTCAATCCTCAATCTTCAATCCTCAATCCTCAATCCTCAATCCTCAATCCTCAGTCCTCAATCCACAATCATCAATCCTCAATCTTCAATACTCAATCCTGAATCCTCAATCCTCAATCCTCAATACTCAATCTTCAATCCTCAATCCTCAATCCTCAATCCTCAACCCTCAGCCCTCCTCCTCAATCCTCAATCCTGAATCCTCAATCCTCAATGTTCAATCGTCAGTACTCAGTCTTCAATCATCAATCCTCAATGCTAAATCCTCAATCCTGAATCCTCAATCCTCAATCCTCAATATTCAATACACAACTCTCAAACATCAATCCTCAATCCTCAATCATCGACCTTCAATCCTCAATACTCAATCTTCAATCCTCAATACTCAATCCTCAATATTCAACACACAACCATCAACCATCAGTTCTCAATACTCAACCATCAATCCTCAATTCTCAATACTCAATAGAATATCCTGAATTCTCATGATTCAATACTCAATCCACAATATGCAATAATCAAATCTCGATCCTCAAACATCAATTCTCAACACTCAATCCTCAACAGTCGGTCCTCTCTCTTCAATCCTCCATCCTCAATCCTCTATCCCCAAGCGTCAATCCTCAATCCTCAATCCTCAACCCTCAATCATCAGTCCTCAAACCTCAATTCCGAATCCTCAATCCTGAATGCTCAATCTTCATTCCTCAAACCTCAACCCTCAACCCTCAGTCCTCGTCCTCAATCCTCAATCATCAATCCTCAATCCTCAATCCTCAATCCTCACTCCTCAAACCTCAATCCTCAACCCTCAGTCCTCATCCTCAATTCTCAATTCTTAATCCTCAATCCTCAATCCTCAATCTTCAATCCTCAATAATCAATCCTCAATACTCAGTCCTCAGTCCTCAATCCACAATCATCAATCCTCAATCTTCAATACTCAATCCTGAATCCTCAATCCTCAATCCTCAATACTCGACCTTCAACCCTCAATCCTCAATCCTCAATCCTCAACCCTCATCCCTCATACTCAATCCTCAATCCTGAATTCTCAAACCTCAATCTTCAATCCTCAATACTCAGTCTTCAATCCTCAATCCTCAATCCTCTGTCCTCAATCCTCAATCCTCAATTCTCAATCCTCAATCCTCAACCCTCAGCCCTCATCCTCAATCCTCAATCCTGAATCCTCAATCC
The DNA here is from genome assembly GCF_051401765.1 of Calliopsis andreniformis. Classification (NCBI taxonomy): domain Eukaryota; kingdom Metazoa; phylum Arthropoda; class Insecta; order Hymenoptera; family Andrenidae; genus Calliopsis; species Calliopsis andreniformis. The sequence goes on from NW_027480540.1 coordinate 412,611, forward strand.
TGAATCTTCAATCCTCAATACTCAGTCTTCAATCCTCAATCCTCAATCCTCAATCCTCAGTCCTCAATCCACAATCTTCAATCCTCAATCTTCAATACTCAATCCTCAATCTTCAATCCTCAATCCTCAATCCTCAATCCTCAATCCTCAGTCCTCAATCCACAATCATCAATCCTCAATCTTCAATACTCAATCCTGAATCCTCAATCCTCAATCCTCAATACTCAATCTTCAATCCTCAATCCTCAATCCTCAATCCTCAACCCTCAGCCCTCCTCCTCAATCCTCAATCCTGAATCCTCAATCCTCAATGTTCAATCGTCAGTACTCAGTCTTCAATCATCAATCCTCAATGCTAAATCCTCAATCCTGAATCCTCAATCCTCAATCCTCAATATTCAATACACAACTCTCAAACATCAATCCTCAATCCTCAATCATCGACCTTCAATCCTCAATACTCAATCTTCAATCCTCAATACTCAATCCTCAATATTCAACACACAACCATCAACCATCAGTTCTCAATACTCAACCATCAATCCTCAATTCTCAATACTCAATAGAATATCCTGAATTCTCATGATTCAATACTCAATCCACAATATGCAATAATCAAATCTCGATCCTCAAACATCAATTCTCAACACTCAATCCTCAACAGTCGGTCCTCTCTCTTCAATCCTCCATCCTCAATCCTCTATCCCCAAGCGTCAATCCTCAATCCTCAATCCTCAACCCTCAATCATCAGTCCTCAAACCTCAATTCCGAATCCTCAATCCTGAATGCTCAATCTTCATTCCTCAAACCTCAACCCTCAACCCTCAGTCCTCGTCCTCAATCCTCAATCATCAATCCTCAATCCTCAATCCTCAATCCTCACTCCTCAAACCTCAATCCTCAACCCTCAGTCCTCATCCTCAATTCTCAATTCTTAATCCTCAATCCTCAATCCTCAATCTTCAATCCTCAATAATCAATCCTCAATACTCAGTCTTCAATCCTCAATCCTCAATCCTCAATCCTCAGTCCGCAATCCTCAATCATCAATCCTCAATCTTCAATACTCAATCCTCAATCCTCAATCCTCAATCCTCAATACTCAATCTTCAATCCTCAATCCTCAATCCTCAATCCTCAATCCTCAATCCTCAGACATCAATCCTCAATCTTCAATACTCAATCGTCAATCCTCAGTCCTCAATTCTCAATCCTCAATCCTCGTCCCTCAAACCTCAATCCTCAACCCTCAGTCCTCATCCTCAATTCTCAATTCTCAATCCTCAAACCTCAATCTTCAATACTCTATACTCAATCCTCAATCCTCAATACTCAGCCATCAATCCTCAATTCTCTATACTCAATAGAATATCCTGAATTCTCAGTATTCAATACTCAAACCTCAACGCTCAACCCTCAGCCCTCATCCTCCATCCTCAATCCACAATCCTCAAACCTCAACCTTCAATCCTCAATACTCAATCTTCGATTCTCAATCCTCAATCCTCAATCCTCAATCCCAATCCTCAATCTTCAATCCTCAATCCTCAATCCACAATCCTCAATCCTCAATCCTCAATCCTCAATCATCAATTCTCAATCTTCAACACTCAATCCTCAATCCTCAGTCCTCAATCTTCAATCCTCAATCCTAAATCCTCGATTCTCAATCCTCAATCCTCAATCATCAATCCTCAATCTTCAACACACAATCCTCAATCCCCAATCCTCAATCCTCAATCCTCAATCATCAATCCTCAATCTTCAATGCTCAATCCTCAACCCTCAATCCTCAATCCTCAATACTCAACCATCAATCCTCAATTCTCAATCCTCAATCCTCAGATATCAATCCTCAATCTTCAATACTCAATCGTCAATTATCAGGCCTCAATTCTCAATCCTCAATCCTCGTCCTTCAAACCTCAATCCTCAACCCTCAGTCCTCATCCTCAATTCTCAATTCTCAATCCTCAAACCTCAATCTTCAATCCTCAATCCTCAATCATCAACTTTCAATCCTCAATACTCAATCCTCATTCCTCAAACCTCAATTCTCAACCCATAGTCCTCATCCTCAATTCTTAATTCTTAATCCTCAATCCTCAATCCTCAATCTTCAATCCTCAAAATTCAAACCTCAATACTCAGTCTTCAATCCTCAATCCTCAGTCCTCAATCCTCAATCCTCAATCCTCAATCCTCAGTCCTCAATCCACAATCATCAATCCTCAATCTTCAATTCTCAATACTCAATCCTCAATCCTCAATCCTCAATCACCAATCCTCAATCCTCAATCATCAACCTTCAATCCTCAATACTCAATCTTCAATCCTCAATACTCAATCTTCAATCCTCAATACTCTATCCTCAATATGCAACACACAACCATCAACCATCAATTCTCAATACTCAACCATCAATCCTCAATTCTCAATACTCAATAGAATATCCTGAATTCTCATGATACAATACTCAATTCACAATATTCAATAATCAAATCTCGATCCTCAAACATCAATTCTCAACACTCAATCCTCAACACTCGGTCCTCTCTCTTCAATCCTCCATCCTCAATCCTCTATCCCCAAGCGTCAATCCTCAATCCTCAATCCTCAACCCTCAATCCTCAGTCCTCAAACCTCAATTCCGAATCCTCAATCCTGAATGCTCAATCTTCATTCCTCAAACCTCAATCCTCAACCCTCAGTCCTCATCCTCAATCCTCAATCATCAATCCTCAATCCTCAATCCTCAATCCTCATTCCTCAAACCTCAATCCTCAACCCTCAGTCCTCATCCTCAATTCTCAATTCTTAATCCTCAATCCTCAATCCTCAATCATCAATCCTCAATAATCAATCCTCAATACTCAGTCTTCAATCCTCAATCCACAATCCTCAATTCTCAGTCCGCAATCCTCAATCATCAATCCTCAATCTTCAATACTCAATCCTCAATCCTCAATCCTCAATCCTCAATACTCAATCTTCAATCCTCAATCCTCAATCCTCAATCCTCAATCCTCAATCCTCAGATATCAATCCTCAATCTTCAATACTCAATCGTCAATTATCAGGCCTCAATTCTCAATCCTCAATCCTCGTCCTTCAAACCTCAATCCTCAACCCTCAGTCCTCATCCTCAATTCTCAATTCTCAATCCTCAAACCTCAATCTTCAATACTCTATACTCAATCCTCAATCCTCAATACTCAGCCATCAATCCTCAATTCTCTATACTCAATAGAATATCCTGAATTCTCAGTATTCAATACTCAAACCTCAACGCTCAACCCTCAGCCCTCATCCTCCATCCTCAATCCACAATCCTCAAACCTCAACCTTCAATCCTCAATACTCAATCTTCGATTCTCAATCCTCAATCCTCAATCCTCAATCCCAATCCTCAATCTTCAATCCTCAATCCTCAATCCTCAATCCTCAATCCTCAATCCTCAATCCTCAATCATCAATCCTCAATCTTCAACACTCAATCCTCAATCCTCAATCCTCAATCTTCAATCCTCAATCCTAAATCCTCGATCCTCAATCCTCAATCCTCAATCATCAATCCTCAACCTTCAACATACAATCCTCAATCCCCAATCCTCAATCCTCAATCCTCAATCATCAATCCTCAATCTTCAATACTCAATCCTCAATCCTCAATCCTCAATACTCAACCATCAATCCTCAGTTCTCAATACTCAACAGAATATCCTGAATTCTCAGTATTCAATACTTAAACCTCAATCCTCAACCCTCAGCCCTCTACCTCCATCCTCAATCCTCAATCCTCAAACCTCAATCTTCAATCCTCAATACTCAATCTTCGATCCTCAATCCTCAACCCTCAATCCTCAATCCTCAATCCTCAGTCATGAATACTCAATCTTCAATACTCAATCCTCAATCCTCAATCCTCAATCCTCCATCCTCAACCCTCAGTCCTCAATCCTCAATCTTCAATCGTCAATACTCAATCCTCAATGCTAAATCCTCAATCCTGAATCCTCAATCCTCAATCCTCAATATTCAATACACAACTCTCAAACATCAATCCTCAATACTCAATCGTCAGTCTTCAATCCTCAATACTCAATCTTCAATCCTCAATCCTCAATCCTCAATCCTCAGTCATCAACCCTCAATCTTCAATACTCAATCCTCAATCTTCAATCCTCAATCCTCAATCCTCAATCCTCAATCCTCAGTCCTCAATCCACAATCATCAATCCTCAATCTTCAATACTCAATCCTGAATCCTCAATCCTCAATCCTCAATACTCGACCTTCAACCCTCAATCCTCAATCCTCAATCCTCAACCCTCATCCCTCATACTCAATCCTCAATCCTGAATTCTCAAACCTCAATCTTCAATCCTCAATACTCGGTCTTCAATCCTCAATCCTCAATCCTCTGTCCTCAATCCTCAATCCTCAATTCTCAATCCTCAATCCTCAACCCTCAGCCCTCCTCCTCAATCCTCAATCCTGAATCCTCAATCCTCAATGTTCAATCCTCAGTACTCAGTCTTCAATCATCAATCCTCAATACTCAATCCTCAATCCTCAATCCTCAATCATCAATCCTCAATCCTCAATCATCAACCTTCAATCCTCAATACTCAATCTTCAATCCTCAATACTCAATCCTCAATATTCAACACACAACCATCAACCATCAGTTCTCAATACTCAACCATCAATCCTCAATTCTCAATACTCAATAGAATATCCTGAATTCTCATGATTCAATACTCAATCCACAATATTCAATAATCAAATATCGATCCTCAAACATCAATTCTCAACAAACAATCCTCAACAGTCGGTCCTCTCTCTTCAATCCTCAATCCTCAATCCTCTATCCCCAAGCGTCAATCCTCAATCCTCAATCCTCAACCCTCAATCGTCAGTCCTCAAACCTCAATCCCGAATCCTCAATCCTGAATGCTCAACCTTCATCCCTCAGTCCGCAACAATCAATTGTCAATCCTCAATCCTCAATAGAATATCCTCAACTCACAGTTTTCAATACTGCATCCCCAATCTTCAATCTTCAAATCTCAATCCACAGACATCAGTTCTCATCACTCAAACTTAAAAATTCAGTCCTCAATCTCCAATCCTCAATCCTCAATCCTCAATCTTCAATCCTCCATACTCAATCTTCAATCCTCAATCCTCAGTCATCAATCCTCAATCCTCAATCCTCAGTCCTCAATCCTCAATCCTCAATCCTCAGTCCTCATCCTCAATTCTCAATTCTCAATCCTCAAACCTCAATCTTCAATACTCTATACTCAATCCTCAATCCTCAATACTCAGCCATCAATCCTCAATTCTCTATACTCAATAGAATATCCTGAATTCTCAGTATTCAATACTCAAACCTCAACGCTCAACCCTCAGCCCTCATCCTCCATCCTCAATCCACAATCCTCAAACCTCAACCTTCAATCCTCAATACTCAATCTTCGATTCTCAATCCTCAATCCTCAATCCTCAATCCCAATCCTCAATCTTCAATCCTCAATCCTCAATCCTCAATCCTCAATCCTCAATCCTCAATCCTCAATCATCAATCCTCAATCTTCAACACTCAATCCTCAATCCTCAATCCTCAATCTTCAATCCTCAATCCTAAATCCTCGATCCTCAATCCTCAATCCTCAATCATCAATCCTCAATCTTCAACATACAATCCTCAATCCCCAATCCTCAATACTCAATCCTCAATCATCAATCCTCAATCTTCAATACTCAATCCTCAATCCTCAATCCTCAATCCTCAATACTCCACCATCAATCCTCAGTTCTCAATACTCAATAGAATATCCTGAATTCTCAGTATTCAATACTTAAACCTCAATCCTCAACCCTCAGCCCTCTACCTCCATCCTCAATCCTCAATCCTCAAACCTCAATCTTCAATCCTCAATACTCGATCTTCGATCCTCAAACCTCAACCCTCAATCCTCAATCCTCAATCCTCAGTCATGAATACTCAATCTTCAATACTCAATCCTCAATCCTCAATCGTCCATCCTCAACCCTCAGTCCTCAATCCTCAATCTTCAATCGTCAATACTCAATCTTCAATGCTAAATCCTCAATCCTGAATCCTCAATCCTCAATCCTCAATATTCAATAAACAACTCTCAAACATCAATCCTCAATACTCAATCGTCAGTCTTCAATCCTCAATACTCAATCTTCAATTCTCAATCCTCAATCGTCAATCCTCAGTCATCAACCCTCAATCTTCAATACTCAATCCTCAATCTTCAATCCTCAATCCTCAATCCTCAATCCTCAATCCTCAGTCCTCAATCCACAATCATCAATCCTCAATCTTCAATACTCAATCCTGAATCCCCAATCCTCAATCCTCAATACTCGACCTTCAACCCTCAATCCTCAATCCTCAATCCTCAACCCTCATCCCTCATACTCAATCCTCAATCCTGAATTCTCAAACCTCAATCTTCAATCCTCAATACTCAGTCTTCAATCCTCAATCCTCAATCCTCAGTCCTCAATCCTCAATCCTCAATTCTCAATCCTCAATCCTCAACCCTCAGCCCTCATCCCCAATCCTCAATCCTGAATCCTCAATCCTGAATCTTCAATCCTCAATACTCAGTCTTCAATCCTCAATCCTCAATCCTCAATCCTCAGTCCTCAATCCACAATCTTCAATCCTCAATCTTCAATACTCAATCCTCAATCTTCAATCCTCAATCCTCAATCCTCAATCCTCAATCCTCAGTCCTCAATCCACAATCATCAATCCTCAATCTTCACTACTCAATCCTGAATCCTCAATCCTCAATCCTCAATACTCAATCTTCAATCCTCAATCCTCAATCCTCAATCCTCAACCCTCAGCCCTCCTCCTCAATCCTCAATCCTGAATCCTCAATCCTCAATGTTCAATCCTCAGTACTCAGTCTTCAATCATCAATCCTCAATACTCAATCCTCAATCCTCAATCCTCAATCATCAATCCTCAATCCTCAATCATCAACCTTCAATCCTCAATACTCAATCTTCAATCCTCAATACTCAATCCTCAATATTCAACACACAACCATCAACCATCAGTTCTCAATACTCAACCATCAATCCTCACTTCTCAATACTCAATAGAATATCAAGAATTCTAATGATTCAATACTCAATCCACAATATTCAATAATCAAATCTCGATCCTCAAACATCAATTCTCAACACTCAATCCTCAACACTCGGTCCTCTCTCTTCAATCCTCCATCATCAATCCTCTATCCCCAAGCGGCAATCCTCAATCCTCAATCCTCAACCCTCAATCCTCAGTCCTCAAACCTCAATTCCGAATCCTCAATCCTGAATGCTCAATCTTCATCCCTCAGTCCGCAACAATCAATGGTCAATCCGCAATCCTCAATAGAATATCCTCAACTCACAGTTTTCAATACTGAATCCCCAATCTTCTATCTTCAAATCTCAATCCACAGACATCAGTTCTCATCACTCAAACTAAAAAATTCAGTCCTCAATCTCCAATCCTCAATCCTCAATCCTCAATCTTCAATCCTCCATACTCAATCTTCAATCCTCAATCCTCAGTCATCAATCCTCAATCCTCAATCCTCAGTCATCAATCCTCAATCTTCAATACTCAATCCTCAATCATCAATCCTCAATCCTCAATCCTCAATCCTCATTCCTCAAACCTCAATCCTCAACCCTCAGTCCTCATCCTCAATTCTCAATTCTTAATCCTCAATCCCCAATCCTGAATCCTCAATCTTCAATAATCAATCCTCAATACTCAGTCTTCAATCCTCAATCCTCAACGCCTCAATCCTCAGTCCTTTATCCACAATCATCAATCCTCAATCTTCAATACTCAATCCTCAATCCTCAATACTCAATCCTCAATACTCAATCTTCAATCCTCAATCCTCAATCCTCAATCCTCTACCCTCAGTCCTCATCCTCAATCCTCAGTCTTCAATACTCAATCGTCAACGTTCAATCCTCAATACTCAGTCTTCAATCATCAATCCTCAATACTCAATCCTCAATCGTCAATCCTCAATCATCAATCCTCAATCCTCAATAATCAAACTTCAATCCTCAATACTCAATCCTCATTCCTCAAACCTCAATTCTCAACCCTCAGTCCTTATCCTCAATTCTTATTTCTTAATCCTCAATCCTCAATCCTCAGTCTTCAATCCTCAATATTCAAACCTCAATACTCAGTCTTCAATCCTCAATCCTCAGTCCTCAATCCTCAATCCTCAATCCTCAATCCTCAGTCCTCAATCCACAGTCATCAATCCTCAATCTTCAATTCTCAATACTCAATCCTCAATCCACAATCCTCAATCATCAATCCTCAATCCTCAATCATCAACCTTCAATCCTCAATACTCAATCTTCAATCCTCAATACTCAATCTTCAATCCTCAATACTCAATCCTCAATATTCAACACACAACCATGAACCATCAATTCTCAATACTCAACCATCAATCCTCAATTCTCAATACTCAATAGAATATCCTGAATTCTCTTGATACAATACACAATCCAAAATATTCAATAATCAAATCTCGATCCTCAAACATCAATTCTCAACACTCAATCCTCAACTCTCGGTCCTCTCTCTTCAATCCTTCATCCTCAATCCTCTATCCCCAAGCGTCAATCCTCAATCCTCAATCCTCAACCCTCAATCCTCAGTCCTCAAACCTCAATTCCGAATCCTCAATCCTGAATGCTCAATCTTCATTCCTCAAACCTCAATCCTCAACCCTCAGTCCTCATCCTCAATCTTCGATCCTCAATCCTCAACCCTCAATCCTCAATCCTCAATCCTCAGTCATGAATACTCAATCTTCAATACTCAATCCTCAATCCTCAATCCTCCATCCTCAACCCTCAGTCCTCAATCCTCAATGTTCAATCATCAATACTCAATCTTCAATGCCAAATCCTCAATCCTCAATCCTAAAATCCTCAATCCTCAATATTCAATACACAACCCTCAAACATCAATCCTCAATACTCAATCGTCAGTCTTCAATCCTCAATACTCAATCTTCAATCCTCAATCCTCAATCCTCAATCCTCAATCCTCAATCTTCAATCCTCAATACCCTATCCTCAATCTTCAATCCTCAATCCCCAATCCTCAATCCTTAACCCTCAATCTTCAATCATCAATCCCCAGTCCACAATCTTCAATCCTCAATGCTCAATCCTCAATCCTCAATCCTCAGTCATCAGTCCTCAATCCTCAATCCTCAAACCTGAATCCTCAACCGTCAGTTCACGTCCTCAAACCTCAATCCCGAATCCTCAATCCTGAATCGTCAACCTTCAGCCCTCAGTCCTCAACAATCAATTGTCAATCCTCAGTCCTCATTAGAATATCCTCAATTCACAGTTTTCAGTACTCAATCCCCAATCATCAATCTTCAAATCTCAGTCTACAAACATCAATTCGCATCACTCAAATCTCAACACTCAGTCCTCAGTCTTCAGTCCTCAATCCACAATTCTCAACCTTCAATCCTCCATACTCAATCTTCAATCCTCAATCCTCAATTCTCAATCCTCAGTCCTCAATCCTCAATCGCCAATCCTCAATCCCCAATCCTCAGTCCTCAGTCCTCAATCATCAATACTCAATGATCATTCCTCAATACTCAACCTTCAATCCTCAACCCTCAATCCACAAGCCACAACCCTCAATCCTCAATCATCAACCTTCAATCCTCAATCCTCAATCCTCAATCTTCAATCCTCAATCCTAAATCCTCGATCCTCAATCCTCAATTCTCAATCATCAATCCTCAATCTTCAACACTCAATCCTCAATCCTCAATCCTCAATCTTCAATCCTCAATCCTAAATCCTCGATTCTCAATCCTCAATCCTCAATCATCAATCCTCAATCTTCAACACACAATCCTCAATCCCCAATCCTCAATCCTCAATCCTCAATCATCAAACCTCAATCTTCAATGCTCAACCCTCAATCCTCAATCCTCAATCCTCAATACTCAACCATCAATCCTCAATTCTCAATACTCAATAGCATATCCTGAACTCTCAGTATTCAATACTTAAACCTCAATCCTCAACCCTCAGCCCTCATCCTCCGTCCTCAATCCTCAATCTTCAAACCTCAATCTTCAATCCTCAATACTCAATCTTCTATCCTCAATCCTCAACCCTCAATCTTCAATCCACAATCCTCAGTCATGAATACTCAATCTTCAATACTCAATCCTCAATCCTCAATCCTCAATATTCAATACACAACCCTCAAACATCAATCCTCAATACTCAATCGTCAGTGTTCAATCCTCAATACTCAATCTTCAATCCTCAATCCTAAATCCTCGATTCTCATTCCTCAATCCTCAATCATCAATCCTCAATCTTCAACACACAATCCTCAATCCCCAATCCTCAATCTTCAATCCTCAATACTCAATCTTCAATCCTCAATCCTCAATCCTCAATCCTCAATCCTCAATCCTCAGACATCAATCCTCAATCTTCAATACTCAATCGTAAATTTTCAGTCCTCAATTCTCAATCCTCAATCCTCGTTCCTCAAACCTCAATCCTCAACCCTCAGTCCTCATCCTCAATTCTCAATTCTCAGTCCTCAAACCTCAATCTTCAATCCTCAATACTCAATCCTCAATCCCCAATACTCAACCATCAATCCTCAATTCTCAATACTCAATAGAATATCCTGAATTCTCAGTATTCAATACTCAAACCTCAACGCTCAACCCTCAGCCCACATCCTCCATCCTCAATCCTCAATCCTCAAACTTCAATCTTCAATCCTCAATACTCAATCTTCGATTCTCAATCCTCAATCCTCAATCCTCAATCCCAATCCTCAATCTTCAATCCTCAATCCTCAATTCTCAATCCTCAATCCTCAATCCTCAATCATCAATCCTCAATCTTCAACACTCAATCCTCAATCCTCAATCCTCAATCTTCAATCCTCAACCCTAAATCCTCGATTCTCAATCCTCAATCCTCAATCATCAATCCTCAATCATCAACACACAATCCTCAATCCCCAATCCTCAATCCTCAATCCTCAATCATCAATCCTCAATCTTCAATGCTCAATCCTCAATCCTCAATCCTCAGTCCTCAATACGCAACCATCAATCCTCAATTCTCAATGCTCAATAGCATATCCTGAACTCTCAGTATTCAATACTTAAACCTCAATCCTCAACCCTCAGCCCTCATCCTCCGTCCTCAATCCTCAATCTTCAAACCTCAATACTCAATCTTCAATCCTCAATACTCAATCCTCAATATGCAACACACAACCATCAACCATCAATTCTCAATACTCAACCATCAATCCTCAATTCTCAATACTCAATAGAATATCCTGAATTCTCATGATACAATACTCAATTCGCAATATTCAATAATCAAATCTCGATCCTCAAACATCAATTCTCAACACTCAATCCTCAACACTCGGTCCTCTCTCTTCAATCCTCCATCCTCAATCCTCTATCCCCAAGCGTCAATCCTCAATCCTCAATCCTCAACCCTCAATCCTCAGTCCTCAAACCTCAATTCCGAATCCTCAATCCTGAATGCTCAATCTTCATTCCTCAAACCTCAATCCTCAACCCTCAGTCCTCATCCTCAATCCTCAATCATCAATCCTCAATCCTCAATCCTCAATCCTCATTCCTCAAACCTCAATCCTCAACCCTCAGTCCTCATCCTCAATTCTCAATTCTTAATCCTCAATCCTCAATCCTCAATCTTCAATCCTCAATAATCAATCCTCAATACTCAGTCTTCAATCCTCAATCCTCAATCCTCAATCCTCAGTCCGCAATCCTCAATCATCAATCCTCAATCTTCAATACTCAATCCTCCATCCTCAACCCTCAGTCCCCAATCCTCAATCTTCAATCGTCAATACTCAATCTTCAATGCTAAATCCTCAATCCTGAATCCTCAATCCTCAATCCTCAATATTCAATACACAACCCTCAAACATCAATCCTCAATACTCAATCGTCAGTCTTCAATCCTCAATACTCAATCTTCAATCCTCAATCCTCAATCCTCAATCCTCAGTCATCAACCCTCAATCTTCAATACTCAATCCTCAATCTTCAATCCTCAATCCTCAATCCTCCATCCTCAATCCTCAGTCCTCAATCCACAATCATCAGTCCTCAATCTTCAATACTCAATCCTGAATCCTCAATCCTCAATCCTCAATACTCGACCTTCAACCCTCAATCCTCAATCCTCAATCCTCAACCCTCATCCCTCATACTCAATCCTCAATCCTGAATTCTCAAACCTCAATCTTCAATCCTCAATACTCAGTCTTCAATCCTCAATCCTCAATCCTCAGTCCTCAATCCTCAATCCTCAATTCTCAATCCTCAATCCTCAACCCTCAGCCCTCATCCTCAATCCTCAATCCTGAATCCTCAATCCTGAATCTTCAATCCTCAATACTCAGTCTTCAATCCTCAATCCTCAATCCTCAATCCTCAGTCCTCAATCCACAATCTTCAATCCTCAATCTTCAATACTCAATCCTCAATCTTCAATCCTCAATCCTCAATCCTCAATCCTCAATCCTCAATCCTCAATACTCAATCTTCAATCCTCAATCCTCAATCCTCAATCCTCAACCCTCAGCCCTCCTCCTCAATCCTCAATCCTGAATCCTCAATCCTCAATGTTCAATCCTCAGTACTCAGTCTTCAATCATCAATCCTCAATACTCAATCCTCAATCCTCAATCCTCAATCATCAATCCTCAATCCTCAACCATCAACCTTCAATGCTCAATACTCAATCTTCAATCCTCAGTACTCAATCCTCAATATTCAACACACAACCATCAACCATCAGTTCTCAATACTCAACCATCAATCCTCAATTCTCAATACTCAATAGAATATCCTGAATTCTCATGATTCAATACTCAATCCACAATATTCAATAATCAAATATCGATCCTCAAACATCAATTCTCAACAAACAATCCTCAACAGTCGGTCCTCTCTCTTCAATCCTCCATCCTCAATCCTCTATCCCCAAGCGTCAATCCTCAATCCTCAACCCTCAACCCTCAATCATCAGTCCTCAAACCTCAATCCCGAATCCTCAATCCTGAATGCTCAATCTTCATCCCTCAGTCCGCAACAACCAATTGTCAATCCTCAATCCTCAATAGAATATCCTCAACTCACAGTTTTCAATACTGAATCCCCAATCTTCAATCTTCAAATCTCAATCCACAGACATCAGTTCTCATCACTCAACCCTCAACATTCAGTCCTCAATCTCCAATCCTCAATCCTCAATCCTCAATCTTCAATCCTCCATACTCAATCTTCAATCCTCAATCCTCAATCATCAATCCTCAATCCTCAATCCTCAGTCATCAATCCTCAATCTTCAATACTCAATCCTCAATCATCAATCCTCAATCCTCAATCCTCAATCCTCATTCCTCAAACCTCAATCCTCAACCCTCAGTCCTCATCCTCAATTCTCAATTCTTAATCCTCAATCCTCAATCCTGAATCCTCAATCTTCAATAATGAATCTTCAATACTCAGTCTTCGATCCTCAAACCTCAACGCCTCAATCCTCAGTCCTCAATCCACAATCATCAATCCTCAATCTTCAATACTCAATCCTCAATCCTCAATACTCAATCCTGAATGCTCAATCTTAATTCCTCAAACCTCAATCCTCAACCCTCAGTCCTCATCCTCAATCTTCGATCCTCAATCCTCAACCCTCAATCCTTAATCCTCAATCCTCAGTCATGAATACTCAATCTTCAATACTCAATCCTCAATCCTCAATCCTCCATCCTCAACCCTCAGTCCTCAATCCTCAATGTTCAATCATTAATACTCAATCTTCAATGCCAAATCCTCAATCCTCAATCCTAAAATCCTCAATCCTCAATATTCAATACACAATCCTCAATACTCAATCGTCAGTCTTCAATCCTCAATACTCAATCTTCAATCCTCAATCCTCAATCCTCAATCCTCAATCCTCAATCTTCAATCCTGAATACCCTATCCTCAATCTTCAATCCTCAATCCCCAATCCTCAATCCTTAACCCTCAATCTTCAATCATCAATCCCCAGTCCACAATCTTCAATCCTCAATGCTCAATCCTCAATCCTCAATCCTCATTCATCAGTCCTCAATCCTGAATCCTCAAACCTGAATCCTCAACCGTCAGTTCACGTCCTCAAACCTCAATCCCGAATCCTCAATCCTGAATCGTCAACCTTCAGCCCTCAGGCCTCAACAATCAATTGTCAATCCTCAGTCCTCATTAGAGTATCCTCAATTCACAGTTTTCAGTACTCAATCCCCAATCATCAATCTTCAAATCTCAGTCTACAAACATCAATTCGCATCACTCAAAGCTCAACACTCAGTCCTCAATCTTCAGTCCTCAATCCACAATCCTCAATCTTCAGTCCTCAATACTCAATCTTCAATCCCCAAACCTCAATTCTCAATCCTCAGTCCTCAATCCTCAATCGCCAATCCTCAATCCCCAATCCTCAATCTTCAATCCTCAGTCCTCAGTCCTCAATCATCAATACTCAATGATCAATCCTCAATACTCAACCTTCAATCCTCAACCCTCAATCCACAAGCCACAACCCTCAATCCTCAATCATCAACCTTCAATCCTCAATCCTCAATCCTCAATCTTCAATCCTCAATCCTAAATCCTGGATCCTCAATCCTCAATCCTCAATCATCAATCCTCAATCTTCAACATACAATCCTCAATCCCCAATCCTCAATCCTCAATCCTCAATCATCAATCCTCAATCTTCAATACTCAATCCTCAATCCTCATTCCTCAATCCTCAATACTCAACCATCAATCCTCAATCCTCAATACTCAATAGAATATCCTGAATTCTCAGTATTCAATACTTAAACCTCAATCCTCAACCCTCAGCCCTCTACCTCCATCCTCAATCCTCAATCCTCAAACCTCAATCTTCAATCCTCAATACTCAATCTTCGATCCTCAATCCTCAACCCTCAATCCTCAATCCTCAATCCTCAGTCATGAATACTAAATCTTCAATACTCAATCTTCAATCATCAATACTCAATCTTCAATGCTAAATCCTCAATCCTGAATCCTCAATCCTCAATGCTCAATATTCAATACACAACCCTCAAACATCAATCCTCAATACTCAATCGTCAGTCTTCAATCCTCAATACTCAATCTTCAATCCTCAATCCTCAATCCTCAATCCTCAGTCATCAATCCTCAATCTTCAATACTCAATCCTCAATCTTCAATCCTCAATCCTCAATCCTCAATCCTCAATCCTCAGTCCTCAATCCACAATCATCAATCCTCAATCTTCAATACTCAATCCTGAATCCTCAATCGTCAATCCTCAATACTCGATCTTCAACCCTCAATCCTCAATCCTCAATCCTCAACCCTCAATCATCAGTCCTCAAACCTCAATCCCGAATCCTCAATCCTGAATGCTCAATCTTCATCCCTCAGTCCGCAACAATCAATTGTCAATCCTCAATCCTCAATAGAATATCCTCAACTCACAGTTTTCAATACTGAATCCCCAATCTTCAATCTTCAAATCTCAATCCACAGACATCAGTTCTCATCACTCAACCCTCAACACTCAGTCCTCAAAGTCCAATCCTCAATCCTCAATCCTCAATCTTCAATCCTCCATACTCAATCTTCAATCCTCAATCCTCAATCATCAATCCTAAATCCTCAATCCTCAGTCATCAATCCTCAATCTTCAATACTCAATCCTCAATCATCAATCCTCAATCCTCAATCCTCAATCCTCATTCCTCAAACCTCAATCCTCAACCCTCAGTCCTCATCCTCAATTCTCAATTCTTAATCCTCAATCCTCAATCCTGAATCCTCAATCTTCAATAATCAATCTTCAATACTCAGTCTTCAATCCTCAATCCTCAACGCCTCAATCCTCAGTCCTCAATCCACAATCATCAATCCTCAATCTTCAATACTCAATCCTCAATCCTCAATCCTCAATCCTCAATCCTCAATGTTCAATCCTCAATCCTCAATCCTCAATCCTCTACCCTCAGCCCTCATCCTCAATCCTCAGTCTTCAATACTCAATCGACAATGTTCAATCCTCAATACTCAGACTTCAATCATCAATCCTCAATACTCAATCCTCAATCCTCAATCCTCAATCATCAATCCTCAATCCTCAATCATCGACCTTCAATCCTCAATACTCAATCTTCAATCCTCAATACTCAATCCTCAATATTCAACACACAACCATCAACCATCAATTCTCAATACTCAATCATCAATCCTAAATTCTCAATACTCAATAGAATATCCTGAATTCTAATGATTCAATACTCAATCCACAATATTCAATAATCAAATCTCGATCCTCAAACATCAATTCACAACACTTAATCCTCAACACTCGGTCCTCTCTCTTCAATCCTCCATCCTCAATCCTCTATCCCCAAGCGTCAATCCTCAATCCTCAATCCTCAACCCTCAATCCTCAGTCCTCAAACATCAATTCCGAATCCTCAATCCTGAATGCTCAATCTTCATACCTCAGTCCGCAACAATCAATTGTCAATCCTCAATCCTCAATAGAATATCCTCAATTCACAGTTTTCAATACTGAATCCCCAATCTTCAATCTTCAAATCTCAATCCACAGACATCAATTCTCATCACTCAACCCTCAACACTCAGTCCTCAATCTTCAATCCTCAATCCTCAATCCTCAATCTTCAATCCTCCATACTCAATCTTCAATCCTCAATCCTCAATCATCAGTCCTCAATCCTCAATCATCAACCTTCAGTCCTCAATACTCAATCCTCAATCCTCAATCCTCAATATTCAATACACAACCCTCAAACATCAATCCTCAATACTCAATCGTCAGTCTTCAATCCTCAATACTCAATCTTCAATCCTCAATCCTCAATCCTCAGTCATCAGTCCTCAATCCTCAATCCTGAAACCTGAATCCTCAACCGTCAGTCCACGTCCTCACACCTCAATCCCGAATCCTCAATCCTGAATCGTCAACCTTCAGCCCTCAGTCCTCAACAATCAATTGTCAATCCTCAGTCCTCATTAGAATATCCTCAAGTCACAGTTTTCAGTACTCAATCCCCAATCATCAATCTTCAAATCTCAGTCTACAAACATCAATTCGCATCACTCAAAGCTCAACACTCAGTCCTCAATCTTCAGTCCTCAATCCACAATCCTCAATCTTCAATCCTCAATACTCAATCTTCAATCCTCAAACCTCAATTCTCAATCCTCCGTCCTCAATCCTCAATCGCCAATCCTCAATCCCCAATCCTCAATCTTCAATCCTCAGTCCTCAGTCCTCAATCATCAATACTCAATGATCAATCCTCAATACTCAACCTTCAATCCTCAACCCTCAATCCACAAGCCACAACCCTCAATCCTCAATCATCAACCTTCAATCCTCAATCCTCAATACTCAATCTTCAATCCTCAATCTTAAATCCTCGATCCTCAATCCTCAATCCTCAATCATCAATCCTCAATCTTCAACATACAATCCTCAATCCCCAATCCTCAATCCTCAATCCTCAATCATCAATCCTCAATCTTCAATACTCAATCCTCAATCCTCATTCCTCAATCCTCAATACTCAACCATCAATCCTCAATCCTCAATACTCAATAGAATATCCTGAATTCTCAGTATTCAATACTTAAACCTCAATCCTCAACCCTCAGCCCTCTACCTCCATCCTCAATCCTCAATCCTCAAACCTCAATCTTCAATCCTCAATACTCAATCTTCGATCCTCAATCCTCAACCCCCAACCCACAATCCTCAATCCTCAGTCATGAATACTCAATCTTCAATACTCAATCTTCAATCACCAATACTCAATCTTCAATGCTAAATCCTCAATCCTGAATCCTCAATCCTCAATCCTCAATATTCAATACACAACCCTCAAACGTCAATCCTCAATACTCAATCGTCAGTCTTCAATCCTCAATACTCAATCTTCAATCCTCAGTCCTCAATCCTCAATCCTCAGTCATCAATCCTCAATCTTCAATCCTCAATCCTCAATCTTCAATCCTCAATCCTCAATCCTCAATCCTCAATCCTCAGTCCTCAATCCACAATCATCAATCCTCAATCTTCAATACTCAATCCTGAATCCTCAATCCTCAATACTCGATCTTCAACCCTCAATCCTCAATCCTCAATCCTCAACCCTCATCCCTCATACTCAATCCTCAATCCTGAATTCTCAAACCTCAATCTTCAATCCTCAATACTCAGTCTTCAATCCTCAATCCTCAATCCTCAGTCCTCAATCCTCAATCCTCAATCCTCAACCCTCAGCCCTCCTCCTCAATCCTCAATCCTGTATCCTCAATCCTCAATGTTCAATCCTCAGTACTCAGTCTTCAATCATCAATCCTCAATACTCAATCCTCAATCCTCAATCCTCAATCATCAATCCTCAATCCTCAATCATCAACCTTCAATCCTCAATACTCAATCTTCAATCCTCAATACTCAATCCTCAATATTCAACACACAACCATCAACCATCAGTTCTCAATACTCAACCATCAATCCTCAATTCTCAATACTCAATAGAATATCCTGAATTCTCATGATTCAATACTCAATCCACAATATTCAATAATCAAATATCGATCCTCAAACATCAATTCTCAACAAACAGTCCTCAACAGTCGGTCCTCTCTCTTCAATCGTCCACCCTCAATCCTCTATCCCCAAGCGTCAATCCTCAATCCTCAATCCTCAACCCTCATCCCTCATACTCAATCCTCAATCCTGAATTCTCAAACCTCAATCTTCAATCCTCAATACTCAGTCTTCAATCCTCAATCCTCAATCCTCAGTCCTCAATCCTCAATCCTCAATTCTCAATCGTCAATCCTCAACCCTCAGCCCTCTACCTCCATCCTCAATCCTCAATCCTCAAACCTCAATCTTCAATCCTCAATACTCAATCTTCGATCCTCAATCCTCAACCCTCAATCCTCAATCCTCAATCCTCAGTCATGAATACTCAATCTTCAATACTCAATCCTCAATCCTCAATCCTCAATCCTCCATCCTCAACCCTCAGTCCTCAATCCTCAATCTTCAAACATCAATACTCAATCTTCAATGCTAAATCCTCAATCCTGAATCCTCAATCCTCAATCCTCAATATTCAATACACAACCCTCAAACATCAATCCTCAATACTCAATCGTCAGTCTTCAATCCTCAATACTCAATCTTCAATCCTCAATCCTCAATCCTCAATCCTCAGTCATCAATCCTCAATCTTCAATACTCAATCCTCAATCTTCAATCCTCAATCCTCAATCCTCAATCCTCAATCCTCAGTCCTCAATCCACAATCATCAATCCTCAATCTTCAATACTCAATCCTGAATCCTCAATCCTCAATCCTCAATACTCGATCTTCAACCCTCAATCCTCAATCCTCAATCCTCAACCCTCATCCCTCACACTCAATCCTCAATCCTGAATTCTCAAACCTCAATCTTCAATCCTCAATACTCAGTCTTCAATCCTCAATCCTCAATCCTCAGTCCTCAATCCTCAATCCTCAATTCTCAATCCTCAACCCTCAACCCTCAGACCTCATCCTCAATCCTCAATCCTGAATCTTCATTCCTCAATACTCAGTCTTCAATCCTCAATCCTCAATCCTCAATCCTCAGTCCTCAATCCACAATCTTAAATCCCCAATCTTCAATACTCAATCCTCAATCTTCAATCCTCAATCCTCAATCCTCAATCCTCAATCCTCAGTCCTCAATCCACAATCATCAATCCTCAATCTTCAATACTCAATCCTGAATCCTCAATCCTCAATCCTCAATACTCAATCTTCAATCCTCAATCCTCAATCCTCAATCCTCAACCCTCAGCCCTCCTCCTCAATCCTCAATCCTGAATCCTCAATCCTCAATGTTCAATCCTCAGTACTCAGTCTTCAATCATCAATCCTCAATACTCAATCCTCAATCCTCAATCCTCAATCATCAACCTTCAATCCTCAATACTCAATCTTCAATCCTCAATACTCAATCCTCAATATTCAACACACAACCATCAACCATCAGTTCTCAATACTCAACCATCAATCCTCAATTCTCAATACTCAATAGAATATCCTGAATTCTCATGATTCAATACTCAATCCACAATATTCAATAATCAAATATCGATCCTCAAACATCAATTCTCAACAAACAATCCTCAACAGTCGGTCCTCTCTCTTCAATCGTCCACCCTCAATCCTCTATCCCCAAGCGTCAATCCTCAATCCTCAATCCTCAACCCTCAATCATCAGTCCTCAAACCTCAATCCCGAATCCTCAATCCTGAATGCTCAATCTTCATCCCTCAGTCCGCAACAATCAATCGTCAATCCTCAATCCTCAATAGAATATCCTCAACTCACAGTTTTCAATACTGAATCCCCAATCTTCAATCTTCAAATCTCAATCCACAGACATCAGTTCTCATCACTCAACCCTCAACACTCAGTCCTCAAAGTCCAATCCTCAATCCTCAATCCTCAATCTTCAATCCTCCATACTCAATCTTGAATCCTCAATCCTCAATCATCAATCCTCAATCCTCAATCCTCAGTCATCAATCCTCAATCTTCAATACTCAATCCTCAATCCTCAATCCTCAATCCTCAATCCTCAGTCCTCAATCCACAATCATCAATCCTCAATCTTCAATACTCAATCCTCAATCCTCAATCCTCAATCCTCAATACTCAATCTTCAATCCTCAATCCTCAATCCTCAACCCTCAACCCTCAGCCCTCATCCTCAATCCTCAATCCTGAATTCTCAATCCTCAATCTTCAATCCTCAATACTCAGTCTTCAATCCTCAATCCTCAATCCTCAATCCTCAGTCCTCTATCCACAATCACCAATCCTCAATCTTCAATACTCAATCCTCAATCCTCAATCCTCAATCCTCAATACTCAATCTTCAATCCTCAACCCTCAACCCTCAATCCTCAACCCTCAGCCCTCATCCTCAATCCTCAATCCTGAATCCTCAATCCTCAATGTTCAATCCTCAATACTCAGTCTTCAATCATCAATCCTCAATACTCAATCCTCAATCCTCAACCCTCAAACATCAGTCCACAATCCTCAATCATCAACCTTCAGTCCTCAATACTCAATCTTCAATCCTCAATACTCAATCCTCAATAGAATATCCTGAATTCTCATGATTCAATACTCAATCCACAATATTCAATAATCAAATCTCGATCCTCAAACATCAGTTCTCAACACTCAATCCTCAACACTCGGCCCTCAGTCCTCAAACCTCAATTCCGAAACCTCAATCCTGAATGCTCAATCTTCATTCCTCAAACCTCAATCCTCAACCCTCAGTCCTCATACTCAATCCTCAATCATCAATCCTCAATCCTCAATCCTCAATTCTCAATCCTCATTCCTCAAACCTCAATCCTCAACCCTCAGTCCTCATCCTCAATACTCAATTCTTAATTCTCAATCCTCAATCCTCAATCTTCAATCCTCAATAATCAATCCTCAATACTCAGTCTTCAATCCTCATCCTCAATCTCAATCCTCAGTCCGCAATCCTCAATCATCAATCCTCAATCTTCAATACTCAATCCTCAATCCTCAATCCTCAATCCTCAATCCTCAATACTCAATCTTCAATCCTCAATCCTCAATCCTCAATCCTCAATCCTCAATCCTCAGACATCAATCCTCAATCTTCAATACTCAATCGCCAATCCTCAGTCCTCAATTCTCAAACCTCAATCCTCGTCCCTCAAACCTCAATCCTCAACCCTCAGTCCTCATCCTCAACTCTCAATTCTCAATCCTCAAACCTCAATCTTCAATACTCTATACTCAATCCTCAATCCTCGATACTCAACCATCAATCCTCAACTCTCTATACTCAATAGAATATCCTGAATTCTCAGTATTCAATACTCAAACCTCAACGCTCAACCCTCAGCCCTCATCCTCCATCCTCAACCCACAATCCTCAAACCTCAACCTTCAATCCTCAATATTCAATCTTCGATCCTCAATCCTCAATCATCAGTCCTCAATCCTCAATCATCAACCTTCAGTCCTCAATACTCAATCCTCAATCCTCAATCCTCAATATTCAATACACAACCCTCAAACATCAATCCTCAATACTCAATCGTCAGTCTTCAATCCTCAATACTCAATCTTCAATCCTCAATCCTCAATCCTCAGTCATCAGTCCTCAATCCTCAATCCTC
Source organism: Calliopsis andreniformis (assembly GCF_051401765.1). Classification (NCBI taxonomy): domain Eukaryota; kingdom Metazoa; phylum Arthropoda; class Insecta; order Hymenoptera; family Andrenidae; genus Calliopsis; species Calliopsis andreniformis. The sequence goes on from NW_027480540.1 coordinate 435,076, forward strand.
AAACCTGAATCCTCAACCGTCAGTCCACGTCCTCACACCTCAATCCCGAATCCTCAATCCTGAATCGTCAACCTTCAGCCCTCAGTCCTCAACAATCAATTGTCAATCCTCAGTCCTCATTAGAATATCCTCAATTCACAGTTTTCAGTTCTCAATCCCCAATCATCAATCTTCAAATCTCAGTCTACAAACATCAATTCGCATCAGTCAAAGCTCAACACTCAGTCCTCAATCTTCAGTCCTCAATCCACAATCCTCAATCTTCAATCCTCAATACTCAATCTTCAATCCTCAATCCACAATTCTCAATCCTCAGTCCTCAATCCTCAATCGCCAATCCTCAATCCCCAATCCTCAATCTTCAATCCTCAGTCCTCAGTCCTCAATCATCAATACTCAATGATCAATCCTCAATACTCAACCTTCAATCCTCAACCCTCAATCCTCAAGCCACAACCCTCAATCCTCAATCATCAACCTTCAATCCTCAATACTCAATCTTCAATCCTCAATTCCCAATCCTCAATCGTCAATCCTCAATCCTCAATCCTCAGTCATCATTCCTCAATCTTCAATACTCAATCCTCAATCTTCAATCCTCAATCCTCAATCCTCAACCCTCAATCCTCAGTCCTCAATCCACAATCATCAATCCTCAATCATCAATACTCAATCCTGAATCCTCAATCCTCAATCCTCAATACTCGATCTTCAACCCTCAATCCTCAATCCTCAATCCTCAACCCTCATCCCTCATCCTCAATCCTCAATCCTGAACTCTCAAACCTCAATATTCAATCCTCAATACTGAGTCTTCAATCCTCAATCCTCAATCCTCAGTCCTCAATCCTCAATCCTCAATTCTCAATCCTCAATCCTCAACCCTCAGCCCTCATCCTCAATCCTCAATCCTCAATCCTGAATCCTCAATCCTCAACCTTCAATCCTCAATACTCAGTCTTCAATCCTCAATCCTCAATCCTCAATCCTCAGTCCTCAATCCACAATCATCAATCCTCAATCTTCAATACTCAATCCTCAATCCTCAATTCCCAATACTCAATAGAACATCCTGGATTCTCATTATTCAATACTCAAACCTCAATCCTCAAACATCAGCCCTTATACTCCATCCTCAATCCTCAATCCTCAAACCTCAATCTCCAATCCTCAATACTCAATCTTCGATCCTCAATCCGCAACACTCAATCCTCAATCCTCAATCCTCAGTCATGAATACTCAATCTTCAATACTCAATCCTCAATCCTCAATCCTCAATCCTCAATCCTCAATCCTCAATCCTCAATCCTCATTCCTCAAACCTCAAACCTCAACCCTCAGTCCTCATCCTCAATTCTCAATTCTCAATCCTCAATCCCCAATTCTCAATCTTCAATCCTCAATAATCAATCTCCAATCCTAGATACTCAATCCCCAATCCTCAATCGTTAATCCTCAATCTTCAATCCTCAATCCCCAGTCCTCAATCCTCAATACTCAATCTTCAATCCTCAATCCTCAATTCTCAATCCTCAATACTCAATCCTCAATCGTCAATCCTCAATCGTCAATCATCAATCCGCAATCCTGAATCTTCAATCCTCAATCCTCAACCCTCAATCCTCAATCCTCAATCTTCAGTCCTCAACACTCAATCTTCAATCCTCAATCCTCAATCCTCAAACCTCAATCCTCAATCCTCAATCCTCAATCCTCAATCTTCAATCCTCAACCGTCAGTGCTCGTCCTCAATCCTCAAACCTCAATCCTCAATCCTCAATCTTCAATCATCAATACTCGATCTTCAATCCTCAAACCTCATTCCTCAATACTGAATCCTCAGTCCTCAATCCTCAATAGTCAATCTCCAATCCTCAATCCTCAATCCTCAATCCTTAATCCACAATCTTCAATCCTCAATCCTCAATTCTCAATCATCAATACTCAATCCTCAATCCTCAATCCTCAAACCCCAACCCTCAATCCTCAAACCTCAAACCTCAACCCTCAGTCCTCATCCTCAATTCTCAATTCTCAATCCTCAATCCCCAATTCTCAATCTTCAATCCTCAATAATCAATCTCCAATCCTAGATACTCAATCCCCAATCCTCAATCGTTAATCCTCAATCTTCAATCCTCAATCCCCAGTCCTCAATCCTCAATACTCAATCTTCAATCCTCAATCCTCAATTCTCAATCCTCAATACTCAATCCTCAATCGTCAATCCTCAATCGTCAATCATCAATCCGCAATCCTGAATCTTCAATCCTCAATCCTCAACCCTCAATCCTCAATCCTCAATCTTCAGTCCTCAACACTCAATCTTCAATCCTCAATCCTCAATCCTCAAACCTCAATCCTCAATCCTCAATCCTCAATCCTCAATCTTCAATCCTCAACCGTCAGTGCTCGTCCTCAATCCTCAAACCTCAATCCTCAATCCTCAATCCTCAATCTTCAATCATCAATACTCGATCTTCAATCCTCAAACCTCATTCCTCAATACTGAATCCTCAGTCCTCAATCCTCAATAGTCAATCTCCAATCCTCAATCCTCAATCCTCAATCCTTAATCCACAATCTTCAATCCTCAATCCTCAATTCTCAATCATCAATACTCAATCCTCAATCCTCAATCCTCAAACCCCAACCCTCAATCCTCAGTCCTCAATCCTCAATCCTCAATCCTCGATCTTCAATCCTCAATACTCAGTCTTCAATCATCAATCCTCAATCATCAATCCTCAATCCTCAATCCTCAATCATCAATCCGCAATCCTCAATCATCAACCTTCATTCCTCAATACTCAATCTTCAATCCTCAATACTCAATCCACAATCCTCAATCCTCAATCCTCAATCCTCAATCCTCATTCCTCAAACCTCAAACCTCAAGCCTCAGTCCTCATCCTCAATTCTCAATTCTCAATCCTCAATCCCCAATTCTCAATCTTCAATCCTCAATAATCAATCTCCAATCCTAGATACTCAATCCCCAATCCTCAATCGTTAATACTCAATCTTCAATCCTCAATCCCCAGTCCTCAATCCTCAATACTCAATCTTCAATCCTCAATCCTCAATTCTCAATCCTCAATACTCAATCCTCAATCGTCAATCCTCAATCGTCAATCATCAGTCCGCAATCCTGAATCTTCAATCCTCAATCCTCAACCCTCAATCCTCAATCCTCAATCTTCAGTCCTCAACACTCAATCTTCAATCCTCAATCCTCAAACCTCAATCCTCAATCCTCAATCCTCAATCCTCAATCTTCAATCCTCAACCGTCAGTGCTCGTCCTCAATCCTCAAACCTCAATCCTCAATCCTCAATCTTCAATCATCAATACTCAATCTTCAATCCTCAAACCTCATTCCTCAATAGTGAATCCTCAGTCCTCAATCCTCAATAGTCAATCTCCAATCCTCAATCCTCAATCCTCAATTCTTAATCCACAATCTTCAATCCTCAAACCTCAATTCTCAATCATCAATACTCAATCCTCAATCCTCAATCCTCAAACCCCAACCCTCAATCCTCAGTCCTCAATCCTCAATCCTCAATCCTCGATCTTCAATCCTGAATACTCAGTCTTCAATCATCAATCCTCAATCATCAATCCTCAATCCTCAATCCTCAATCATCAATCCGCAATCCTCAATCATCAACCTTCATTCCTCAATACTCAATCTTCAATCCTCAATACTCAATCCACAATCGTCAATTCTCATTCTTCAATCCTCAATACCCAATCCTCAATCCTCAATCCACAATCTTCAATAGTCAATCCTCAATCCTCAATCCTCAATCCTCAATACTCAATCTTCAATCCTCAATCCTCAATCCTCAATACTCAACCCTCAGCCCTCATCCTCAATCCTCAATCCTGAATCCACAATCCTCAATGTTCAAACCTCAATACTCAGTCTTCAATCATCAATCCTCAATACTCAATCCTCAATCCTCAATCCTCAATCATCAATCCTCAATCCCCATTCCTCAATCCTTAATCCTCAATCCTCGATCTTCAATCCTCAATACTCAATCCACAATCGTCAATTCTCATTCTTCAATCCTCAATACCCAATCCTCAATCCTCAATCCTCAATCGTCAATAGTCAATCCTCAATCCTCAACCCTCAATCCTCAATACTCAATCTTCAATCCTCAATACTCAATCCACAATCGTCAATTCTCATTCTTCAATCCTCAATACCCAATCCTCATTCCTCAATCCTCAATCTTCAATAGTCAATCCTCAATCCTCAATCCTCAATCCTCAATACTCAATCTTCAATCCTCAATCCTCAATCCTCAATACTCAACCCTCAGCCCTCATCCTCAATCCTCAATCCTGAATCCACAATCCTCAATGTTCAAACCTCAATACTCAGTCTTCAATCATCAATCCTCAATACTCAATCCTCAATCCTCAATCCTCAATCATCAATCCTCAATACTCAATCCTCAATCCTCAATCCTCAATCATCAATCCTCAATCCTCATTCCTCAATCCTCAATCCTCAATCCTCGATCTTCAATCCTCAATACTCAATCGTCAATCCACAATCCTCAGACCTTAAACCTCAATTCTGAATCCTCAATCCTGAATCCTCAATCTTCAGCTCTCAGTCATCAACAATCTGTTGTCAATCCTCAATCCTCAATAGAATATCCTCAATCCACAGTTTTCAATACTCAATACTCAATCTGCAATCTTCCAACCTCTATCCACAAACATCAATTCTGATCACTCAACCCTCAACACTCAGTCCTCAATGTTCAACCCTCAATCCTCAATTGTCAATCTTCATTAATCAATACTGAATCTTCAATCTTCAATACTCAATCTTCAATCCTCAATCCTCAATCCTCAATCCTCAATCCTCAATCATCAATCCTCAATCTTCAAAACTCAATCCTCAATCCGAAATTCTCAATCCTCAATACTCAACCATCAATCCTCAATCTTCAATCCTCAATACTCAGTCTTCAATCATCAATCCTCAATCCTCAATCCTCAGTCCGCAATCCTCAATCATCAATCCTCAATCTTCAATACTCAATCCTCAATCCTCAATCCTCAATCCTCAATCCTCAATACTCAATCTTTAATCCTCAATCCTCAATCCTCAATCCTCAATCCTCAATCCTCAGACATCTATCCTCAATCTTCACTACTCAATCGTCAATCCTCAGTCCTCAATTCTCAATCCTCAATCCTCGTTCCTCAAACCTCAATCCTCAACCCTCAGTCCTCATACTCAATTCTCAATTCTCAATCCTCAAACCTCAATCTTCAATCCTCAATACTCAATCCTCAATCCTCAATACTCAACCATCAATCCTCAATTCTCTATACTCAATAGAATATCCTGAATTCTCAGTATTCAATACTCAAACCTCAACGCTCAACCCTCAGCCCTCATCCTCCATCCTCAATCCACAGTCCTCAAACCTCAACCTTCAATCCTCAATACTCAATCTTCGATTCTCAATCCTCAATCCTCAATCCTCAACCCCAATCCTCAATCTTCAATCCTCAATCCTCAATCCTCAATCCTCAAACCTCAATCCTCAATCATCAATCCTCAATCTTCAACACTCAATCCTCAATCCTCAATCCTCAATCTTCAATCCTCAATCCTAAATCCTCGATCCTCAATCCTCAATCCTCAATCATCAATCCTCAATCTTCAACACACAATCCTCAATCCCCAATCCTCAATCCTCAATCCTCAATCATCAATCCTCAATCTTCAATACTCAATCCTCAATCCTCAATCCTCAATCCTCAATACTCAACAATCAATCCTCAATTCTCAATACTCAATAGTATATCCTGAGTTCTCAGTATTCAATACTTAAACCTCAATCCTCAACCATCAGCCCTTATCCTCCATCCTCAATCCTCAATCCTCAAACCTCAATCTCCAATCCTCAATACTCAATCTTCGATCCTCAATCCGCAACACTCAATCCTCAATCCTCAATCCTCAGTCATGAAAACTCAATCTTCAATACTCAATCCTCAATCCTCAATCCTCAATCCTCAATCCTCAATCCTCAATCCTCATTCCTCAAACCTCAAACCTCAACCCTCAGTCCTCATCCTCAATTCTCAATTCTCAATCCTCAATCCCCAATTCGCAATCTTCAATCCTCAATAATCAATCTCCAATCCTAGATACTCAATCCCCAATCCTCGATCGTTAATCCTCAATCTTCTATCCTCAATCCCCAGTCCTCAATCCTCAATACTCAATCTTCAATCCTCAATCCTCAATTCTCAATCCTCAATACTCAATCCTCAATCGTCAATGCTCAATCGTCAATCATCAATCCGCAATCCTGAATCTTCAATCCTCAATCCTCAACCCTCAATCCTCAATCCTCAATCTTCAGTCCTCAACACTCAATCTTCAATCCTCAATCCTCAAACCTCAATCCTCAATCCTCAATCCTCAATCCTCAATCTTCAATCCTCAACCGTCAGTGCTCGTCCTCAATCCTCAAACCTCAATCCTCAATCCTCAATCTTCAATCATAAATACTCAATCTTCAATCCTCAAACCTCATTCCTCAATACTGAATCCTCAGTCCTCAATCCTCAATAGTCAATCTCCTATCCTCAATCCTCAATCCTCAATCCTTAATCCACAATCTTCAATCCTCAATCCTCAATTCTCAATCATCAATACTCAATCCTCAATCCTCAATCCTCAAACCCCAACCCTCAATCCTCATTCCTCAATCCTTAATCCTCAATCCTCGATCTTCAATCCTCAATACTCAATCCACAATCGTCAATTCTCATTCTTCAATCCTCAATACCCAATCCTCAATCCTCAATCCTCAATCGTCAATAGTCAATCCTCAATCCTCAACCCTCAATCCTCAATACTCAATCTTCAATCCTCAATACTCAATCCACAATCGTCAATTCTCATTCTTCAATCCTCAATACCCAATCCTCATTCCTCAATCCTCAATCTTCAATAGTCAATCCTCAATCCTCAATCCTCAATCCTCAATACTCAATCTTCAATCCTCAATCCTCAATCCTCAATACTCAATCCTCAATCTTCAGTCATCAATCCTCAATCTTCAATACTCAATCCTCAACCCTCAATCCTCAATCCTCAATCCTCAATCCTCAATCCTCAATCATCAATCCTCAATCCTCAATCCTCAGTCATCAATCCTCAATCTTCAATACTCAATCCTCAATCCTCAATCCTCAATCATCAATCCTCAATCCTCAGTCCTCAATCCACAATCATCAATCCTCAATCTTCAATACTCAATCCTCAATCCTCAACCCTCAGTCCTCATCCTCAATCCTCAATCATCAATCCTCAATCCTCAATCCTCAATCCTCATTCCTCAAACATCAATCCTCAACCCTCAGTCCTCATCCTCAATTCTCAATTCTTAATCCTCAATCCTCAATCCTCAATCTTCAATCCTCAATAATCAGTCCTCAATACTCAGTCTTCAATCCTCAATCCTCAATCCTCAATCCTCTGTCCGCAATCCTCAATCATCAATCCTCAATCTTCAATACTCAATCCTCAATCCTCAATCCTCAGTCCTCAATACTCAATCTTCAATCCTCAATCCTCAATCCTCAACACTCAGACATCAATCCTCAATCTTCAATACTCAATCGTCAATCTTCAGTCCTCAATTCTCAATCCTCGTTCCTCAAACCTCAATCCTCAACCCTCAGTCCTCATCCTCAATTCTCAATTCTCAATCCTCAAACCTCAATCTTCAATACTCAATACTCAATCCTCAATCCTCAATACTCAACCATCAATACTCAATTCTCTATACTCAATAGAATATCCTGAATTCCCAGTATTCAATACACAAACCTCAATCCTCAATCCTCAGTCATCAACCCTCAATCTTCAATACTCAATCCTCAATCATCAATCCTCAATCCTCAATCCTCAATCCTCATTCCTCAAACCTCAATCCTCAACCCTCAGTCCTCATCCTCAATTCTCAATTCTTAATCCTCAATGCTCAATGCTCAATCTTCAATCCTCAAAATTCAAACCGCAATACTCAGTCTTCAATCCTCAAAATTCAAACCGCAATACTCAGTCTTCAATCCTCAATCCTCAATCCTCAATCCTCAATCCTCAATCCTCAATCCTGAGTCCTCAATCCACAATCATCAATCCTCAATCTTCAATTCTCAATACTCAATCCTCAATCCTCAATACTCAATCATCAACCTTCAATCCTCAATACTCAATCTTCAATCCTCAATACTCAATCTTCAATCCTCAATACTCAATCCTCAATATTCAACACACAACCATCAACCATCAATTCTCAATACTCAACCATCAGTCCTCAATTCTCAATACTCAATAGAACATCCTGAATTCTCATGATACAATACTCAATCCACAATATTCAATAGTCAAACCTCGATCCTCAAACATCAATTCTCAACACTCAATCCTCAACACTCGGTCCTCTCTCTTCAATCCTCCATCCTCAATCCTCTATCCCCAAGCGTCAATCCTCAATCCTCAATACTCAACCCTCAATCCTCAGTCCTCAAACCTCAATTCCGAATCCTCAGTCCTGAATGCTCAATCTTCATTCCTCAAACCTCAATCCTCAAACCTCAGTCCTCATCGTCAATCCTCAATCAGCAATCCTCAATCCTCAATCCTCAGTCCGCAATCCTCAATCATCAATCCTCAATCTTCAATACTCAATCCTCAATCCTCAATCCTCAATCCTCAATCCTCAATACTCAATCTTCAATCCTCAATCCTCAATCCTCAATCCCCAATCCTCAATCCTCAGACGTCAACCCTCAATCTTCAATACTCAATCGTCAATCCTCAGTCCTCAATTCTCAATCCTCAATCCTCGTTCCTCAAACCTCAATCCTCAACCCTCAGTCCTCATCCTCAATTCTGAATTCTCAATCCTCAAACCTCAATCTTCAATCCTCAATACTCAATCCTCAATCCTCAATACTCAACCATCAATCCTCAATTCTCTATACTCAATAGAATATCCTGAATTCTCAGTATTCAATACTCAAACCTCAACGCTCAACCCTCAGCCCTCATCCTCCATCCTCAATCCACAATCCTCAAACCTCAACCTTCAATCCTCAATACTCAATCTTCGATTCTCAATCCTCAATCCTCAATCCTCAATCCCAATCCTCAATCTTCAATCCTCAATCCTCAACCCTCAATCCTCAATACTCAATCCTCAATCCTCAATCATCAATCCTCAATCTTCAACACTCAATCCTCAATCCTCAATCCTCAATCTTCAATCCTCAACCCTAAATCCTCGATCCTCAATCTTCAATCCTCAATCATCAATCCTCAATCTTCAGCACACAATCCTCAATCCCCAATCCTCAATCCTCAATCCTCAATCATCAATCCTCAATCTTCAATAATCAATCCTCAATCCTCAATCCTCAATCCTCAATACTCAACCATCAATCCTGAATTCTCAATACTCAATAGAATATCCTGAATTCTCAGTATTCAATACTTAAACCTCAATCCTCAACCCTCAGCCCTCATCCTCCATCCTCCATCCTCAATCCTCAATCCTCAAACCTCAATCTTCAATCCTCAATACTCAATCTTCGATCCTCATTCCTCAACCCTCAATCCTCAATCCTCAATCCTCAGTCATGAATACTCAATCTTCAATACTCAATCCTCAATCCTCATTCCTCCATCCTCAACCCTCAGTCCTCAATCCTCAATCCTCAATCCTCATTCTTCAATCCTCAATACCCTATCCTCAATCTTCAATCCTCAATCCCCAATCCTCAATCCTTAATCCTCAATCTTCAATCATCAATCCCCAGTCAACAATCTTCAATCCTCAATGCTCAATCCTCAATCCTCAATCCTCAGTTATCAGTCCTCAATCCTCAATCCTCAAACCTGAATCCTCAACCGTCAGTCCTCGTCCTCAAACCTCAATCCCGAATCCTCAATCCTGAATCGTCAATCTTCAGCCCTCAGTCCTCAACAATCAATTGTCAATCCTCAGTCCTCATTAGAATATCCTCAATTCACAGTTTTCAGTACTCAATCCCCAATCTTCAATCTTCAAATCTCAGTCTACAAACATCAATTCGCATCACTCAAAACTCAACACTCAGTCCTCAATCTTCAGCCCTCAATCCTCAATCCTCAATCTTCAATCCTCAATACTCAATCTTCAATCCTCAATCCTCAATTCTCAATCCTCAGTCCTCAATCCTCAATCGCCAATCCTCAATCCCCAATCCTCAATCTTCAATCCTCAGTCCTCAGTCCTCAATCATCAATACTCAATGATCAATCCTCAATTTTCAACCTTCAATCCTCAACCCTCAATCCTCAAACCACAACCCTCAATCCTCAATCATCAACCTTCAATCCTCAATACTCAATCTTCAATCCTCAATTCCCAATCCTCAATCCTCAATCTTCTGTCATCAATCCTCAATCTTCAATACTCAATCCTCAACCCTCAATCCTCAATCCTCAATCCTCAATCCTCAATCCTCAATCATCAATCCTCAATCGTCAATCCTCAGTCATCAATCCTCAATCTTCAATACTCAATCCTCAATCCTCAATCCTCAATCATCAATCCTCAATCCTCAGTCCTCAATCCACAATCATCAATCCTCAATCTTCAATACTCAATCCTCAATCCTCAACCCTCAGTCCTCATCCTCAATCCTCAATCATCAATCCTCAATCCTCAATCCTCAATCCTCATTCCTCAAACCTCAATCCTCAACCCTCAGTCCTCATCCTCAATTCTCAATTCTTAATCCTCAATCCTCAATCCTCAATCTTCAATCCTCAATAATCAATCCTCAATACTCAGTCTTCAATCCTCAATCCTCAATCCTCAATCCTCTGTCCGCAATCCTCAATCATCAATCCTCAATCTTCAATACTCAATCCTCAATCCTCAATCCTCAATCCTCAATACTCAATCTTCAATCCTCAATCCTCAATCCTCAACACTCAGACATCAATCCTCAATCTTCAATACTCAATCGTCAATCCTCAGTCCTCAATTCTCAATCCTCGTTCCTCAAACCTCAATCCTCAACCCTCAGTCCTCATCCTCAATTCTCAATTCTCAATCCTCAAACATCAATCTTCAATACTCAATACTCAATCCTCAATCCTCAATACTCAACCATCAATGCTCAATTCTCCATACTCAATAGAATATCCTGAATTCCCAGTATTCAATACACAAACCTCAATCCTCAATCCTCAGTCATCAACCCTCAATCTTCAATACTCAATCCTCAATCATCAATCCTCAATCCTCAATCCTCAATCCTCATTCCTCAAACCTCAATCCTCAACCCTCAGTCCTCATCCTCAATTCTCAATTCTTAATCCTCAATGCTCAATGCTCAATCTTCAATCCTCAAAATTCAAACCGCAATACTCAGTCTTCAATCCTCAATCCTCAATCCTCAATCCTCAATCCTCAATCCTCAATCCTCAGTCCTCAATCCACAATCATCAATCCTCAATCTTCAATTCTCAATACTCAATCCTCAATCCTCAATCCTCAATCATCAATCCTCAATACTCAATCATCAACCTTCAATCCTCAATACTCAATCTTCAATCCTCAATACTCAATCTTCAATCCTCAATACTCAATCCTCAATATTCAACACACAACCATCAACCATCAATTCTCAATACTCAACCATCAGTCCTCAATTCTCAATACTCAATAGAATATCCTGAATTCTCATGATACAATACTCAATCCACAATATTCAATAATCAAACCTCGATCCTCAAACATCAATTCTCAACACTCAATCCTCAACACTCGGTCCTCTCTCTTCAATCCTCCATCCTCAATCCTCTATCCCCAAGCGTCAATCCTCAATCCTCAATACTCAACCCTCAATCCTCAGTCCTCAAACCTCAATTCCGAATCCTCAGTCCTGAATGCTCAATCTTCATTCCTCAAACCTCAATCCTCAAACCTCAGTCCTCATCCTCAATCCTCAATCAGCAATCCTCAATCCTCAATCCTCAGTCCGCAATCCTCAATCATCAATCCTCAATCTTCAATACTCAATCCTCAATCCTCAATCCTCAATACTCAATCCTCAATACTCAATCTTCAATCCTCAATCCTCAATCCTCAATCCCCAATCCTCAATCCTCAGACATCAACCCTCAATCTTCAATACTCAATCGTCAATCCTCAGTCCTCAATTCTCAATCCTCAATCCTCGTTCCTCAAACCTCAATCCTCAACCCTCAGTCCTCATCCTCAATTCTGAATTCTCAATCCTCAAACCTCAATCTTCAATCCTCAATACTCAATCCTCAATCCTCAATACTCAACCATCAATCCTCAATTCTCTATACTCAATAGAATATCCTGAATTCTCAGTATTCAATACTGAAACCTCAACGCTCAACCCTCAGCCCTCATCCTCTATCCTCAATCCACAGTCCTCAAACCTCAACCTTCAATCCTCAGTACTCAATCTTCGATTCTCAATCCTCAATCCTCAATCCTCAACCCCAATCCTCAATCCTCAATCCTCAATCCTCAATCCTCAATCCTCAAACCTCAATCCTCAATCATCAATCCTCAATCTTCAACACTCAATCCTCAATCCTCAATCCTCAATCTTCAATCCTCAATCCTAAATCCTCGATCCTCAATCCTCAATCCTCAATCATCAATCCTCAATCTTCAACACACAATCCTCAATCCTCAATCCTCAATCCTCAATCCTCAATCATCAATCCTCAATCTTCAATACTCAATCCTCAATCCTCAATCCTCAATCCTGAATCCTCAAACCTCAATCTTCAATCCTCAATACTCAGTCTTCAATTATCAATCCTCAATCCTCAATCCTCAATCCTCAATCCTCAATCCTCAATTCTCAATCCTCAATCCTCAACCCTCAGCCCTCATCCTCAATCCTCAATCCTGAATCCTCAATCCTCAATCTTCAATCCTCAATACTCAGTCTTCAATCCTCAATCCTCAATCCTGAATCCTCAATCCTCAATCTTCAATCCTCAATACTCAGTCATCAATCCTCAATCTTCAATACTCAATCCTCAATCCTCAATCCTCAATCCTCAATTCTCAATCCTCAATCCTCAGTCCTCAGTCCTCAAACCTCAGCCCTCAAACCTCAGCCATCATCCTCAATCGTCAATCCCCGTTCCTCAATCCTCAATCCTCAATCTTCAATCCTCCATACTCAATCTTCAATCCTCAATCCTCAATCATCAATCCTCAATCCTCAATCCTCAGTCATCAATCCTCAATCTTCAATACTCAATCCTCAATCATCAATCCTCAATCCTCAATCCTCAATCCTCATTCCTCAAACATCAATCCTCAACCCTCAGTCCTCATCCTCAATTCTCAATTCTTAATCCTCAATCCTCAATCCTCAATCCTCAATCCTCAAACTTCAAACCTCAATACTCAGTCTTCAATCCTCAATCCTCAATCCTCAATCCTCAATCCTCAATCCTCAATCCTCAGTCCTCAATCCACAATCATCAATCCTCAATCTTCAATTCTCAATACTCAATCCTCAATCCTCAATCCTCAATCATCAATCCTCAATCCTCAATCATCAACCTTCAATCCTCAATACTCAATCTTCAATCCTCAATACTCAATCTTCAATCCTCAATACTCAATCCTCAATATTCAACACACAACCATCAACCATCAATTCTCAATACTCAACCATCAATCCTCAATTCTCAATACTCAATAGAATATCCTGAATTCTCATGATTCAATACTCAATCCACAATATTCAATAATCAAATCTCGATCCTCAAACATCAATTCTCAACACTCAATCCTCAACACTCGGTCCTCTCTCTTCAATCCTCCATCCTCAATCCTCTATCCCCATGCGTCAATCCTCAATCCTCAATCCTCAACCCTCAATCCTCAGCCCTCAAACCTCAATTCCGAATCCTCAATCCTGAATGCTCAATCTTCATTCCTCAAACCTCAATCCTCAAACCTCAGTCCTCATCCTCAATCCTCAATCATCAATCCTCAATCCTCAATCCTCAGTCCGCAATCCTCAATCATCAATTCTCAATACTCAGTCTTCAATCCTCAATCCTCAATCCTCAATCCTCAGTCCTCAATCCACAATCATCAATCCTCAATCTTCAATACCCAATCCTCAATCCTCAATCCTCAATCCTCAATACTCAATCTTCAATCCTCAATCCTGAATCCTCAATCCTCAACCCTCAGCCCTCATCCTCAATCCTCAATCCTGAATCCTCAATCCTCAATGTTCAATCCTCAATACTCAGTCTTCAATCATCAATCCTCAATCCTCAATACGCAATCCTCAATATTCAACACACAACCATCAACCATCAGTTCTCAATACTCAACCATCAATCCTCAATTCTCAATACTCAATAGAATATCCTGAATTCTCATGTTTCAATACTCAATCCACAATATTCAATAATCAAATCTCGATCCTCAAACATCAATTCTCAACACTCAATCCTCAACAGTCGGTCATCTCTCTTCAATCCTCCATCCTCAATCCTCTATCCCCAAGCGTCAATCCTCAATCCTCAATCCTCAACCCTCAATCATCAGTCCTCAAACCTCAATTCCGAATCTTCAATCCTGAATGCTCAATCTTCATCCCTCAGTCCGAAACAATCAATTGTCAATCCTCAATCCTCAATAGAATATCCTCAACTCACAGTTTTCAATACTGAATCCCCAAACTTCAATCTTCAAATCTCAATCCACAGACATCAGTTCTCATCACTCAACCCTCAACACTCAGTCGTCAATCTCCAATCCTCAATCCTCAATCCTCAATCTTCAATCCTCCATACTCAATCTTCAATCCTCAATCCTCAATCATCAATCCTCAATCCTCAATCCTCAGTCATCAATCCTCAATCTTCAATACTCAATCCTCAATCATCAATCCTCAGTCCTCAATCCTCAATCCTCATTCCTCAAACCTCAATCCTCAAACCTCAGTCCTCATCCTCAATTCTCAATTCTTAATCCTCAGTCCTCAATCCTGAATCCTCAATCATCAATAATCAATCCTCAATACTCAGTCTTCAATCCTCAATCCTCAACGCCTCAATCCTCAGTCCTCAATCCACAATCATCAATCCTCAATCTTCAATACTCAATCCTCAATCCTCAATCCTCAATCCTCAATACTCAGTCTCCAATCCTCAATCCTCAATCCTCAATCCTCTACCCTCAGCCCTCATCCTCAATCCTCAGTCTTCAATACTCAATCGTCAATGTTCAATCCTCAATACTCAGTCTTCAATCATCAATCCTCAATACTCAATACTCAATCCTCAATCCTCAATCGTCAATCCTCAATCCTCAATCATCAACCTTCAATCCTCAATACTCAATCCTCATTCCTCAAACCTCAATCCTCAACCCTCAGTCCTCATACTCAATTCTTAATTCTTAATCCTCAATCCTCAATCCTCAATCTTCAATCCTCAAAATTCAAACCTCAATACTCAGTCTTCAATCCTCAATCCTCAATCCTCAATCCTCAATCCTCAATCCTCAATCCTCAGTCCTCAATCCACAATCATCAATCATCAATCCTCAATCTTCAATTCTCAATACTCAATCCTCAATCCTCAATCCTCAATCATCAATCCTCAATCCTCAATCATCAACCTTCAATCCTCAATACTCAATCTTCAATCCTCAATACTCAATCTTCAATCCTCAATACTCAATCCTCAATATTCAACACACAACCATCAACCATCAATTCTCAATACTAAACAATCAATCCTCAATTCTCAATACTCAATATGATATCCTGAATTCTCATGATACAATACTCAATCCACAATATTCAATAATCAAATCTCGATCCCCAAACATCAATTCTCAACACTCAATCCTCAACACTCGGTCCTCTCTCTTCAATCCTCCATCCTCAATCCTCTATCCCCAAGCGTCAATCCTCAATCCTCAATCCTCAATCTTCAATCCTCAATAATCAATCCGCAATACTCAGTCTTCAATCCTCAATCCTCAATCCTCAACACTCAGTCCGCAATCCTCAATCATCAATCCTCAATCTTCAATACTCAATCCTCAATCCTCAATCCTCAATCCTCAATACTCAATCTTCAATCCTCAATCCTCAATCCTCAATCCTCAATCCTGAATCCTCAGACATCAATCCTCAATCTTCAATACTCAATCGTCAATCCTCAGTCCTCAATTCTCAATCCTCAATCCTCGTTCCTCAAACCTCAATCCTCAACCCTCAGTCCTCATCCTCAATTCTGAATTCTCAATCCTCAATCCTCAATCATCAATCCTCAATCTTCAATACTCAATCCTCAATCCTCAATCCTCAATCCTGAATCCTCAAACCTCAATCTTCAATCCTCAATACTCAGTCTTCAATTATCAATCCTCAATCCTCAATCCTCAATCCTCAATCCTCAATCCTCAATTCTCAATCCTCAATCCTCAACCCTCAGCCCTCATCCTCAATCCTCAATCCTGAATCCTCAATCCTCAATCTTCAATCCTCAATACTCAGTCTTCAATCCTCAATCCTCAATCCTGAATCCTCAATCCTCAATCTTCAATCCTCAATACTCAGTCATCAATCCTCAATCTTCAATACTCAATCCTCAATCCTCAATCCTCAATCCTCAATTCTCAATCCTCAATCCTCAGTCCTCAGTCCTCAAACCTCAGCCCTCAAACCTCAGCCATCATCCTCAATCGTCAATCCCCGTTCCTCAATCCTCAATCCTCAATCTTCAATCCTCCATACTCAATCTTCAATCCTCAATCCTCAATCATCAATCCTCAATCCTCAATCCTCAGTCATCAATCCTCAATCTTCAATACTCAATCCTCAATCATCAATCCTCAATCCTCAATCCTCAATCCTCATTCCTCAAACATCAATCCTCAACCCTCAGTCCTCATCCTCAATTCTCAATTCTTAATCCTCAATCCTCAATCCTCAATCCTCAATCCTCAAACTTCAAACCTCAATACTCAGTCTTCAATCCTCAATCCTCAATCCTCAATCCTCAATCCTCAATCCTCAATCCTCAGTCCTCAATCCACAATCATCAATCCTCAATCTTCAATTCTCAATACTCAATCCTCAATCCTCAATCCTCAATCATCAATCCTCAATCCTCAATCATCAACCTTCAATCCTCAATACTCAATCTTCAATCCTCAATACTCAATCTTCAATCCTCAATACTCAATCCTCAATATTCAACACACAACCATCAACCATCAATTCTCAATACTCAACCATCAATCCTCAATTCTCAATACTCAATAGAATATCCTGAATTCTCATGATTCAATACTCAATCCACAATATTCAATAATCAAATCTCGATCCTCAAACATCAATTCTCAACACTCAATCCTCAACACTCGGTCCTCTCTCTTCAATCCTCCATCCTCAATCCTCTATCCCCATGCGTCAATCCTCAATCCTCAATCCTCAACCCTCAATCCTCAGCCCTCAAACCTCAATTCCGAATCCTCAATCCTGAATGCTCAATCTTCATTCCTCAAACCTCAATCCTCAAACCTCAGTCCTCATCCTCAATCCTCAATCATCAATCCTCAATCCTCAATCCTCAGTCCGCAATCCTCAATCATCAATTCTCAATACTCAGTCTTCAATCCTCAATCCTCAATCCTCAATCCTCAGTCCTCAATCCACAATCATCAATCCTCAATCTTCAATACCCAATCCTCAATCCTCAATCCTCAATCCTCAATACTCAATCTTCAATCCTCAATCCTGAATCCTCAATCCTCAACCCTCAGCCCTCATCCTCAATCCTCAATCCTGAATCCTCAATCCTCAATGTTCAAACCTCAATACTCAGTCTTCAATCATCAATCCTCAATCCTCAATACTCAATCCTCAATATTCAACACACAACCATCAACCATCAGTTCTCAATACTCAACCATCAATCCTCAATTCTCAATACTCAATAGAATATCCTGAATTCTCATGTTTCAATACTCAATCCACAATATTCAATAATCAAATCTCGATCCTCAAACATCAATTCTCAACACTCAATCCTCAACAGTCGGTCATCTCTCTTCAATCCTCCATCCTCAATCCTCTATCCCCAAGCGTCAATCCTCAATCCTCAATCCTCAACCCTCAATCATCAGTCCTCAAACCTCAATTCCGAATCTTCAATCCTGAATGCTCAATCTTCATCCCTCAGTCCGCAACAATCAATTGTCAATCCTCAATCCTCAATAGAATATCCTCAACTCACAGTTTTCAATACTGAATCCCCAAACTTCAATCTTCAAATCTCAATCCACAGACATCAGTTCTCATCACTCAACCCTCAACACTCAGTCGTCAATCTCCAATCCTCAATCCTCAATCCTCAATCTTCAATCCTCCATACTCAATCTTCAATCCTCAATCCTCAATCATCAATCCTCAATCCTCAATCCTCAGTCATCAATCCTCAATCTTCAATACTCAATCCTCAATCATCAATCCTCAGTCCTCAATCCTCAATCCTCATTCCTCAAACCTCAATCCTCAAACCTCAGTCCTCATCCTCAATTCTCAATTCTTAATCCTCAGTCCTCAATCCTGAATCCTCAATCATCAATAATCAATCCTCAATACTCAGTCCTCAATCCACAATCATCAATCATCAATCCTCAATCTTCAATTCTCAATACTCAATCCTCAATCCTCAATCCTCAATCATCAATCCTCAATCCTCAATCATCAACCTTCAATCCTCAATACTCAATCTTCAATCCTCAATACTCAATCTTCAATCCTCAATACTCAATCCTCAATATTCAACACACAACCATCAACCATCAATTCTCAATACTAAACAATCAATCCTCAATTCTCAATACTCAATATGATATCCTGAATTCTCATGATACAATACTCAATCCACAATATTCAATAATCAAATCTCGATCCCCAAACATCAATTCTCAACACTCAATCCTCAACACTCGGTCCTCTCTCTTCAATCCTCCATCCTCAATCCTCTATCCCCAAGCGTCAATCCTCAATCCTCAATCCTCAATCTTCAATCCTCAATAATCAATCCGCAATACTCAGTCTTCAATCCTCAATCCTCAATCCTCAACACTCAGTCCGCAATCCTCAATCATCAATCCTCAATCTTCAATACTCAATCCTCAATCCTCAATCCTCAATCCTCAATACTCAACCATCAATCCTCAATTCTCTATACTCAATAGAATATCCTGAATTCTCAGTATTCAATACCCAAACCTCAACGCTCAACCCTCAGCCCTCATCCTCCATCCTCAATCCACAATCCTCAAACCTCAACCTTCAATCCTCAATACTCAATCTTCGATTCTCAATCCTCAATCCTCAATCCTCATTCCCAATCCTCAATCTTCAATCCTCAATCCTCAATCCTCAATCCTCAATCCTCAGTCATCAATCCTCAATCTTCAATACTCAATCCTCAACCCTCAATCCTCAATCCTCAATCCTCAATCCTCAATCCTCAATCCTCAATCATCAATCCTCAATCCTCAATCCTCAGTCATCAATCCTCAATCTTCAATACTCAATCCTCAATCCTCAATCGTCAATCCTCAATCCTCAGTCCTCAATCCACAATCATCAATCCTCAATCTTCAATACTCAATCCTCAATCCTCAACCCTCAATCCTCAATACTCGATCTTCAATCCTCAATCCTCAATCCTCAATCCTCAAACCTCATCCCTCATCCTCAATCCTCAATCCTGAATCCTCAAACCTCAATCTTCAATCCTCAATCCTCAGTCGTCAACCCTCAATCTTCAATACTCAATCCTCAATCATCAATCCTCAATCCTCAATCCTCAATCCTCATTCCTCAAACCTCAATCCTCAACCCTCAGTCCTCATTCTCAATTCTCAATTCTTAATCCTCAATGCTCAATCCTCAATCTTCAATCCTCAAAATTCAAACCTCAATACTCAGTCTTCAATCCTCAATCCTCAATCCTCAATCCTCAATCCTCAATCCTCAATCCTCAGTCCTCAATCCACAATCATCAATCCTCAATCTTCAATTCTCAATACTCAATCCTCAATCCTCAATCCTCAATCATCAATCCTCAATCCTCAATCATCAACCTTCAATCCTCAATACTCAATCTTCAATCCTCAATACTCAATCTTCAATCCTCAATACTCAATCCTCAATATTCAACACACAACCATCATCCATCAATTCTCAATACTCAACCATCAATCCTCAATTCTCAATACTCAATAGAATATCCTGAATTCTCATGATACAATACTCAATCCACAATATTCAATAATCAAATCTCGATCCTCAAACATCAATTCTCAACACTCAATCCTCAACACTCGGTCCTCTCTCTTCAATCCTCCATCCTCAATCCTCTATCCCCAAGCGTCAATCCTCAATCCTCAATCCTCAACCCTCAATCCTCAGTCCTCAAACCTCAATTCCGAATCCTCAATCCTGAATGCTCAATCTTCATTCCTCAAACCTCAATCCTCAACCCTCAGTCCTCATCCTCAATCCTCAATCATCAATCCTCAATCCTCAATCCTCAATCCTCATTCCTCAAACCTCAATCCTCAACCCTCAGTCCTCAGCCTCAATTCTCAATTCTTAATCCTCAATCCTCAATCCTCAATCTTCAATCCTCAATAATCAATCCTCAATACTCAGTCTTCAATCCTCAATCCTCAATCCTCAATCCTCAGTCGGCAATCCTCAATCATCAGTCCTCAATCTTCAATACTCAATCCTCAATCCTCAATCCTCAATCCTCAATACTCAATCTTCAATCCTCAATCCTCAATCCTCAATCCTCAATCCTCAACCCTCAGACATCAATCCTCAATCTTCAATACTCAATCGTCAATCCTCAGTCCTCAATTCTCAATCCTCGTTCCTCAAACCTCAATCCTCAACCCTCAGTCCTCATCCTCAATTCTCAATTCTCAATCCTCAAACCTCAATCTTCAATACTCAATACTCAATCCTCAATCCTCAATACTCAACCATCAATACTCAATTCTCTATACACAATAGAATATCCTGAATTCTCAGTATTCAATACTCAAACCTCAACGCTCAACCCTCAGCCCTCATCCTCCATCCTCAATCCACAATCCTCAAACCTCAACCTTCAATCCTCAATACTCAATCTTCGGTCCTCAATCCTCAACCCTCAATGCTCAATCCTCAATCCTCAGTCATTAATACTCAATCTTCAATACTCAATCCTCAATCCTCAATCCTCCATCCTCAACCCTCAGTCCTCAATCCTCAATCTTCAATCATCAATACTCAATCTTCAATGCTAAATCCTCAATCCTCAGTCATCAATCCTCAATCCTTAATATTCAATACACAACCCTCAAACATCAATCCTCAATACTCAATCGTCAGTCTTCAATCCTCAATAGTCAATCTTCAATCCTCAATCCTCAATCCTCAATCCTCAATCCTCAATCCTCAATCTTCAATACTCAATACCCTATCCTCAATCTTCAATCCTCAATCCCCAATCCTCAATCCTTAATCCTCAATCTTCAGTCATCAATCTTCAATCATCAATACTCAATCTTCAATGCTCAATCCTCAATCCTCAATCCTCAATCCTCAATCCTCAATATTCAATACACAACCCTCAAACATCAATCCTCAATACTCAATCATCAGTCCTCAATTCTCAATACTCAATAGAATATCCTGAATTCTCTGTTGTCAATTCTCAATCCTCAATCTTCAATCTTCAAGTCTCCATCCACAGACAACAATTCTCATCACTCAACCCTCAACACTCTGTCCTCAATCTTCAATCCTCAATCCTCAATCCTCAATCCTCAATTCTCAATCCTCAGTCCTCAATCCTCAATCGCCAATCCTCAATCCCCAATCCTCAATCTTCAATTCTCGGTCCTCAATCCTCAATCATCAATACTCAATGTTCAATCCTCAATACTCAACCTTCAATCCTCAACCCTCAATCCTTAATCCGCAATCCTCAATCCTCAATCATCAACCTTCAATCCTCAATACTCAATCTTCAATCCTCAATTCCCAATCCTCAATCGTCAATCCTCATTCTTCAATCCTCAATACCCAATCCTCAATCCTCAATCCTAAATCCGCCATCCTCAATTCTCAATCCTCAACCCTCAGTCCTCAGTCCTCAAACCTCAATCCTCAACCATCAGCCCTCATTGTCAATCCTCAATACTGAATCCTCAATCATCAGTCTTCAATCCTCAATACTCAATCTTCAATCCTCAATCCTCAATCCTCAATCCTCAATCCTCATTCTTCAATCCTCAATACCCAATCCTCAATCTTCGATCCTCAATCCCCAATCCTCTATCCTTAATCCTCAATCTTCAATCCTCAATCCCAAGTCCACAATCTTCAATCCTCAATGCTCAATCCTCAATCCTCAATCCTCAGTCATCAGTCCTCAGTCCTCAATCCTCAAACCTCAATCCTCAACAGTCAGTCCCCGACCTCAAACCTCAATCCCGAATCCTCAACCCTGAATCGTCAATCTTCAGGCCTCAGTCCTCAACAATCAATTATCAATCCTCAGTCCTCATTAGAATATCCTCAATTCACAGTTTTCAGTACCCAATCCCCAATCTTCAATCTTCAAATCTCAGTCTACAAACATCAATTCGCATCACTCAACACTCAACACTCAGTCCTCAATCTTCAGTCCTCAATCCACAATCCTCAATCTTCAATCCTCAATACTCATTCTTCAATCTTCAATCCTCAATTCTCAATCCTCAATCATCAATCCTCAATCCTCAATCCTCAATCCTCACTCCTCAAACCTCAATCCTCAACCCTCAGTCCTCATCCTCAATTCTCAATTCTTAATCCTCAATCCTCAATCTTCTATCCTCAATAATCAATCATCAATACTCAGCCTTCAATCCTCAATACTCAGTCTTCAACCATCAAACCTCAATCCTCAATCCTCAATCCTCAATCCTCAGTCATCAATCCTCAATCCTCAATCATCAACCTTCAATCCTCAATACTCAATCTTCAATCCTCAATACTCAATCCACAATAGTCAATTGTCATTCTTCAATCCTCAATACCCAATCCTCAATCCTCAATCCTCAATCCTCAATCCTCCATCCTCAATACTCAATCCTCTATCCTCTGTCCTCAGTCCTCAAACCTCAACCCTCAACCCTTAGCCCTCATCCTCAATCCTCAATCCTGAATCCTCAATCCTCAATCTTCAAACTCCTATCCTAGATCCTCAATCCACAATACTCTATCCTTAATCCTCAATATTCAATCCTCTATCCCCAGTCCACAATCTTCAATCCCCAAAGCTCAATAATCAATCCTCAATCCTCAGGCCTCAATCGTCAATCATCAGTCCACAATCTTCAATACTCAATCCTCAATCCTCAATCCTCAATCCTCAATCATCCATCCTGAATCTTCAATACTCAATCCTCAATCCTCAATACTCAAGCCTCAATCCTCAATCCTCAGTCTTCAATCCTGAATACTCAATCTTCTATCCTCAATCCTCAATCCTCAATCCTCAATCCTCAATCATCAGTCTTCAATCCTCAATACTCAATCTTCAATCTTCAATCCTCAATCCTCAATCCTCAATCCTCATTCTTCAATCCTCAATACCCAATCCTCAATCTTCGATCCTCAATCCCCAATCCTCTATCCTTAATCCTCAATCTTCAATCCTCAATCCCAAGTCCACAATCTTCAATCCTCAATGCTCAATCCTCAATCCTCAATCCTCAGTCATCAGTCCTCAGTCCTCAATCCTCAAACCTCGATCCTCAACAGTCAGTCCTCGTCCTCAAACCTCAATCCCGAATCCTCAACCCTGAATCGTCAACCTTCAGGCCTCAGTCCTTAACAATCAATTGTCAATCCTCAGTCCTCATTAGAATATCCTCAATTCACAGTTTTCAGTACTCAATCCCCAATCCTCAAACTTCAAATCTCAGTCTACAAACATCAATTCGCATCACTCAACACTCAACACTCAGTCCTCAATCTTCAGTCCTCAATCCTCAATCCTCAATCTTCAATCCTCAATACTCAATCTTCAATCTTCAATCCTCAATTCTCAATCCTCAGTCCTCAATCCTCAATCGCCAATCCTCAATCCCCAATCCTCAACCTTCAATCCTCAACCCTCAATCCTCAATCCACAATCCTCAATTCTCAATCATCAACCTTCAATCTTCAGTACTCAATCTTCAATCCTCAATTCCCAGCCCTCAATCGTCAATCCTCAATCCTCAATCCTCAGTCATCAACCCTCAATCTTCAATACTCAATCCTCAATCCTCAATACTCACTCCTCAATCCTCAATCCTCAATTCTCAATCATCAACCTTCAATCTTCAGTACTCAATCTTCAATCCTCAATTCCCAGCCCTCAATCTTCAATCCTCAACCCTCAGTCCCCATCCTCAATTCTCAATTCTCAATCCTCAATCCTCAATACTCAATCTTCAATCCTCAATAATCAACCTCCTATCCTAGATCCTCAATCCCCAATACTGTATCCTTAATCCTCAATATTCAATCCTCTATCCCCAGTCCACGATCTTCAATCCCCAAAGCTCAATAATCAATCCTCAATCCTCAGTCCTCAATCGTCAATCATCAGTCCACAATCTTCAATACTCAATCCTCAATCCTCAATCCTCAATCCTCAATCCTCAATCCTCAATCCTCAATCATCCATTCTGAATCTTCAATACTCAATCCTCAATCCTCAATCCTCAATCCTCAATCGTCAATCCTCATTCTTCAATCCTCAATACCCAATCCTCAATACTCAATCATCAATCCTCAAGTCTCAATCCTCAATCCTCAGTCCTCAGGCCTCAAAGCTCAGTCCTCAAACCTCAGCCATCATCCTCAATCGTCAATCCTCGTTCCTCAATCCTCAATCCTCGTTCCTCAATCCTCAATCCTCAATCTTCAATCCTCCATACACAATCTTCAATCCTCAATCCTCAATCCTCAATCCTCAACCTTCAATCCTCCATACTCAACCTTCAATCCTCAATCCTCAATCATCAATCCTCAATCCTCAATCCTCAGTCATCAATCCTCAATCTTCAGTACTCAATCCTCAATCCTCAATCTTCAATCCTCAATAATCAATCATCAATACTCAGCCTTCAATCCTCAATCCTCAATCCTCAATCCCCAGTCCGCAATCCTCAATCATCAATCCTCAATCTTCAATACTCAATCCTCAATCCTCAATCCTCAATCCTCAGTCTTCAACCCTCAATGCTCAATCTTCAATCCTCAGTCCTCAATCCTCAATCCCCAATCCTCAATCCTCAATGTTCAACACACAACCCTTAACCATCAATCCTCAATACTCAACCATCAATCCTCAAATCTCAATACTCAGTAGAATATCCGGAATTCTCATGGTTCAATACTCAATCCACAATATTCAATAATCAAATCTCAATCCTGAAACATCAATTCTCAACACTCAATCCTCAACGCTCAGTCCTCTCACTTCAATCCTCCATCCTCAATCCTCTATCCTCAAGCGTCAATCCTCAATCCTCAATCCTCATCCCTCAATCCTCAGACATCAAACCTCAATTCCGAATCCTCAATCCTGAATGCTCAATCTTCATCCCTCAGTCTGCAACAATCAGTTGCCAATCCTCAATGCTCAATAGAATATCATCAACTCACAGCTTTCAATACTCAATCCCCAATCTTCAATCTTCAAATCTCAATCCACAAACATCAACTCTCATCACTCTACCCTCAACGCTCAGTCCTCAATCTTCAATCCTCAATCCTCAATCCTCAAACTCCAATCCTCAATACTCAATCTTCAATCCTCAATCCTCAATTCTCAATTCTCAATCCTCAATCCTCAATCCTCAATCGTCAATCCCCAATCCCCAATCCTCAATCATCAGTCCTCAATCCTCAATCCTTAATCCCCAATCGTCAATCCTCAATCCGAAATCCTCTATCTTCAATCCTCAATCCTCAATCCTCAATCCTCCATTCTCAATCCTCAATCTTCAAGCCTCAATACTCAAACTTCAATCCTCAATCCTCAGTCCTCAATCCTCAATCGTCAATCCTCAATCCTCAATCCTCAAACCTCAATATTCTACACACAAACCTCAACCAACAATCCTCAATACTCAACTATCGATCCTCAGTTTTCAATACTCAATAGAATATACTGAATTCTCAGGATTCTATACTCAAACCACAATAGTCAATCATCAAATCTCAATCCTCAGTCATCAATCCTCAACACTCAATCCTCAGACATCTGTCCTCATTCTTCAATCCTCAGTCCTCCATCCTCAATCCTCAATCCTCGATCTTCAATCATCAATCCTCAATTCTCAGTCCTCAATACTCAATCTTCAATCCTCAATCCTCAATCCTCAATCATCAATGCTCAATCCTCAATCCTCAATATTCAACACACAACCCTCAACCATCAATTCTCAATACTCAACCATCAATCCTCAATTCTCAATACTCAATGGAATATCCTGAATTCTCATGGTTCAATACTCAATCCACAATCTTCAATCTTCAAGTCTCCATCCACAAACATCAATCCTCAACACTCAATCCTCAGACATCTGTCCTCATTCTTCAATCCTCAGTCCTCCATCCTCAATCCTCAATCCTCGATCTTCAATCATCAATCCTCAATTCTCAATCCTCAATACTCAATCTTCGATCCTCAATCCTCAATCCTCTATCCTTAATCCTCAATCTTCAATCCTCAATCCCAAGTCCACAATCTTCAATCCTCAATGCTCAATCCTCAATCCTCAATCCTCAGTCATCAGTCCTCAGTCCTCAATCCTCAAACCTCGATCCTCAACAGTCAGTCCTCGTCCTCAAACCTCAATCCCGAATCCTCAACCCTGAATCGTCAACCTTCAGGCCTCAGTCCTCAACAATCAATTGTCAATCCTCAGTCCTCATTAGAATATCCTCAATTCACAGTTTTCAGTACTCAATCCCCAATCCTCAAACTTCAAATCTCAGTCTACAAACATCAATACGCATCACTCAACACTCAACACTCAGTCCTCAATCTTCAGTCCTCAATCCTCAATCCTCAATCTTCAATCCTCAATACTCAATCTTCAATCTTCAATCCTCAATTCTCAATCCTCAGTCCTCAATCCTCAATCGCCAATCCTCAATCCCCAATCCTCAACCTTCAATCCTCAACCCTCAATCCTCAATCCACAATCCTCAATCCTCAATCATCAACCTTCAATCTTCAGTTCTCAATCTTCAATCCTCAATTCCCAGCCCTCAATCGTCAATCCTCAATCCTCAATCCTCAGTCATCAACCCTCAATCTTCAATACTCAATCCTCAATCCTCAATCCTCACTCCTCAATCCTCAATCCTCAATCCTCATTGCTCAATCTTCAATCCTCAACCCTCAGTCCCCATCCTCAATTCTCAATTCTCAATCCTCAATCCTCAATACTCAATCTTCAATCCTCAATAATCAACCTCCTATCCTAGATCCTCAATCCCCAATACTCTATCCTTAATCCTCAATATTCAATCCTCTATCCCCAGTCCACGATCTTCAATCCCCAAAGCTCAATAATCAATCCTCAATCCTCAGTCCTCAATCGTCAATCATCAGTCCACAATCTTCAATACTCAATCCTCAATCCTCAATCCTCAATCCTCAATCCTCAATCCTCAATCATCCATTCTGAATCTTCAATACTCAATCCTCAATCCTCAATCCTCAATCCTCAATCGTCAATCCTCATTCTTCAATCCTCAATACCCAATCCTCAATACTCAATCATCAATCCTCAAGTCTCAATCCTCAATCCTCAGTCCTCAGACCTCAAAGCTCAGTCCTCAAACCTCAGCCATCATCCTCAATCGTCAATCCTCGTTCCTCAATCCTCAATCCTCGTTCCTCAATCCTCAATCCTCAATCTTCAATCCTCCATACTCAATCTTCAATCCTCAATCCTCAATCCTCAATCCTCAATCTTCAATCCTCCATACTCAACCTTCAATCCTCAATCCTCAATCATCAATCCTCAATCCTCAATCCTCAGTCATCAATCCTCAATCTTCAATACTCAATCCTCAATCATCAATCCTCAATCCTCAATCCTCAATACTCAACCCTCAGCCCTCATCCTCAATACTCAATTCTGAATCCTCAATCCTCAATCTTCAATCCTCAATACTCAGTCTTCAATCCTCAACACTCAATCCTCAATCCTCAATACTCAATCTTCAATCCTCAATCCTCAATCCTCAATCCTCAACCCTCAGCCCTCATCCTCAATCCTCAATCCTGAATCATCAATCCTCAATGTTCAGTCCTCAATACTCAGTCTTCAATCATCAATCCTCAATACTCAATACTCAATCATCAATCCTCAATCATCAACCTTCATTCCTCAATACTCAATCTTCAATCCTCAATACTCAATCCTCAATATTCAACACACAACCATCAACCATCAATTCTCAATACTCAACCATCAATGCTCAATTCTCAATACTCAATAGAATATCCTGAATTCTCATGATTCAAAACTCAATCCACAATATCCAATAATCAAATCTCGATCCTCAAACATCAATTCTCAACACTCAATCCTCAACACTCAGCCCTCTCACTTCAATCCTCCATCCTCAGTCCTCTATCCTCAAGCGTCAATCCTGAATCCTCAATCCTCATCCCTCAATCCTCAGACATCAAACCTCAATTCCGAATCCTCAATCCTGAATGCTCAATCTTCATCCCTCACTCTGCAACAATCAGTTGCCAATCCTCAATGCTCAATAGAATATCATCAACTCACAGTTTTCAATACTCAATCCCCAATCTTCAATCTTCAAATCTCAATCCACAAACATCAACTCTCATCACTCTACCCTCAACACTCAGTCCTCAATCTTCAATCCTCAATCCTCAATCCTCAAACTCCAATCCTCAATACTCAATCTTCAATCCTCAATCCGCAATTCTCAATTCTCAATCCTCAATCCGCAATCCTCAATCGTCAATCCCCAATCCCCAATCCTCAATCATCAGTCCTGAATCCTCAATCGTCAATCCTCAATCGTCAATCCTCAATCCCCAATCCTCAAACCTCAATATTCTACACACAAACCTCAACCAACAATCCTCAATACTCAACTATCGATCCACAGTTTTCAATACTCAATAGAATATCCTGAATTCTCAGGATTCTATACTCAATCCACAATACTCAATCATCAAATCTCAATCCTCAGTCATCAATCCTCAACACTCAATCCTCAGACATCTGTCCTCATTCTTCAATCCTCAGTCCTCCATCCTCAATCCTCAATCCTCGATCTTCAATCATCAATCCTCAATTCTCAGTTCTCAATACTCAATCTTCAATCCTCAATCCTCAATCCTCAATCCTCAATGCTCAATCCTCAATCCTCAATATTCAACACACAACCCTCAACCATCAATTCTCAATACTCAACCATCAATCCTCAATTCTCAATACTCAATGGAATATCCTGAATTCTCATGGTTCAATACTCAATCCACAATCTTCAAACTTCAAGTCTCCATCCACAAACATCAATCCTCAACACTCAATCCTCAGACATCTGTCCTCATTCTTCAATCCTCAGTCCTCCATCCTCAATCCTCAATCCTCGATCTTCAATCATCAATCCTCAATTCTCAATCCTCAATTCTCAATCTTCGATCCTCAATCCTCAATCCTGAATCCTCAATCCTCAAACTTCAATCATCAATACTCAATCTTCAATCCTCAATAATCAATCTCCAATCCTAGATCCTCAATCCCCAATCCTCAATCGTTAATCCTCAATCTTCATTCCTCAATCCCCAGTCCTCAATCCTCAATACTAAATCTTCAATCCTCAATCCTCAATTCTCAATCATCAATACTCAATCTTCAATCCTCAGTCCTCAATCCTCAATCTTTCAACTCTCAATCGTCAGGCCTCAAACCTCAATTCCGAATCCTCAATCGTGAATGCTCAATCTTCATCCCACAGGCCGCAACAATCAATTGTCAATCCTCAATCCTCAATAGAGTATCCTCAATTCACAGTTTTCAATACTCAATCCCCAATCTTCAATCTTCAAATCTCAATCCACAGACATCAATTCTCATCACTCAACCCTCAACACTCAGTCCTCAATCTTCAGTCCTCAATCCTCAATCCTCAATATTAAATCCTCCATACTCAATCTTCAATCCTCAATCCTCAATCATCAATCCTCAATCCTCAATCCTCAGTCATCAATCCTCAATCTTCAATACCCAATCTTAAATCCTCAATCCTGAATCCTCAACCCTCAATCCTCATTCCTCAAACCTCAATCCTCAACCCTCGGTCCTCATCCTCAATTCTCAATTCTCAAACCTCAAACCTCAATCTTCAATCCTCAATACTCAATCCTCAATCCTCAATACTCAACCATCAATCCTCAATTCTCAATACTCAATAGAATATCCTGAATTCTCAGTATTCAATACTCAAACCTCAATCCTCAACCCTCAGCCCTCATCCTCCATTCTCAATCCTCAATCCTCAAACCTCAATCTTCAATCCTCAATACTCAATCTTCGATTCTCAATCCTCAATCCCAATCCTCAATCTTCAATCCTCAATCCTCAATCCTCAGTCCTCAATCCTCAATCCTTAATCATCAATCCTCAATCTTCAACACTCAATCCTCAATCCTCAATCATCAATCTTCACTCCTCAATCCTCAATCCTCGATTCTCAATCCTCAATCCTCAATCATCAATCCTCAATCTACAACACTCAATCCTCTATCCCCAATCCTCAATCTTCAATCCTCAATCATCGATCCTCAATCTTCAATA
Organism: Calliopsis andreniformis; assembly: GCF_051401765.1. Taxonomy (NCBI): domain Eukaryota; kingdom Metazoa; phylum Arthropoda; class Insecta; order Hymenoptera; family Andrenidae; genus Calliopsis; species Calliopsis andreniformis. The sequence continues at coordinate 466,144 of NW_027480540.1, forward strand.
CTCAATCCTCAATCCTCAATCCTCAATCCTCAATACTGAACTATCAATCCTCAATTCTCAATACTCAACAGAATATCCTGAATTCTCAGTATTCAATACTCAAACCTCAATCCTCAACCCTCAGCCCTCATCCTCCATCCTCAATCCTCAATCCTCAATCCTCAATCTTCAATCCTCAATACTCAATCTTCGATCCTCAATCCTCAATCTTCAATCCTCAATCCTCAATCCTCAGTCATGAATACTCAATCTTCAATACTCAATCCTCAATCCTCAGTCCTCAATCCTCAATCCTCAATCCTCAATCATCCATGCTGAATCTTCAATACTCAATCCTCAATCCTCAATCCTCAATCCTCAATCGTCAATCCTCATTCTTCAATCCTCAATACCCAATCCTCAATCCTCAATCATCAATCCTCAAGTCTCAATCCTCAGTCATCAATCCTCAATCCTGAGTCCTCAACCCTCAATCCCCATTCCTCAAACCTCCATCCTCAACCCTCAGTCCTCATCCTCAATTCTCAATTCACAATCCTCAATCCTCAATCCTCAATCTTCAATCCTCAATAATCAATCTCCTATCCTAGATCCTCAATCCCCAATACTCTATCATTAATCCTCAATATTCAATCCTCTATCCCCAGTCCTCAATCTTCAATCCCCAAAGCTCAATAATCAATCCTCAATCCGCAGTCCTCAATCCTCAATCCTCAGTCCTCAATCCTCAATCCTCAATACTCAAACATCAATCCTCAACCGTCAGTCCTCGTCCTCAATCCTCAACCCTCAATCCTCAATCCTCAGTCTTCAATCCTCAATCCTCAATGCTCAATCCTCAATCGTCAAACGTCAATCCCCAATCGTCAATCTTCAATCCTCAATCCCCAATACTCAATCCTCAATCCTCAATCTTCAATCCTCCATACTCAATCTTCAATCCTCAATCCTCAATCATCAATCCTCAATCCCCAATCCTCAGTCATCAATCCTCAATCTTCAATACTCATTCCTCAATCATCAATCCTCAATCCTCAATCCTCAATCCTCATTCCTCTATCCTCAATCCTCAACCCTCAGTCCTCAGCCTCAATTCTCAATTCTCAATTCTCAATCCTCAATCCTCAGTCTTCAATCCTCAATAATCAATCTCCTATCCTAAATCCTCAATCCCCAATACTCTATCCTTAATCCTCAATATTCAATCCTCTATCCCCAGTCCACAATCTTCAAGCCCCAAAGCTCAATAATCAATCCTGAATCCTCAGTCCTCAATCGTCAATCATCAGTCCACAATCCTCAATACTCAATCCTCAATCCTCAATCCTCAGTCATCAATCCTCAATCTTCAATACTCAATCCTAAGTCCTCAATCCTGAGTCCTCAACCCTCAATCCTCATTCCTCAAACCTCAATCCTCAACCCTCAGTCCTCATCCTCAATTCTCAATTCACAATCCTCAATCCTCAATCCTCAATCTTCAATCCTCAATAATCAATCTCCTATCCTAGATCCTCAATCCCCAATACTCTATCATTAATCCTCAATATTCAATCCTCTATCCCCAGTCCTCAATCTTCAATCCCCAAAGCTCAATAATCAATCCTCAATCCGCAGTCCTCAATCCTCAATCCTCAGTCCTCAATCCTCAATCCTCAATACTCAAACATCAATCCTCAACCGTCAGTCCTCGTCCTCAATCCTCAACCCTCAATCCTCAATCCTCAGTCTTCAATCCTCAATCCTCAATGCTCAATCCTCAATCGTCAATCCTCAATCCCCAATCGTCAATCTTCAATCCTCAATCCCCAATACTCAATCCTCAATCCTCAATCTTCAATCCTACATACTCAATCTTCAATCCTCAATCCTCAATCATCAATCCTCAATCCCCAATCCTCAGTCATCAATCCTCAATCTTCAATACTCAATCCTCAATCATCAATCCTCAATCCTCAATCCTCAATACTCAACCCTCAGCCCTCATCCTCAATACTCAATTCTGAATCCTCAATCCTCAATCTTCAATCCTCAATACTCAGTCTTCAATCCTCAACACTCAATCCTCAATCCTCAATACTCAATCTTCAATCCTCAATCCTCAATCCTCAATCCTCAACCCTCAGCCCTCATCCTCAATCCTCAATCCTGAATCATCAATCCTCAATGTTCAGTCCTCAATACTCAGTCTTCAATCATCAATCCTCAATACTCAATACTCAATCCTCAATCCTCAATCATCAACCTTCATTCCTCAATACTCAATCTTCAATCCTCAATACTCAATCCTCAATATTCAACACACAACCATCAACCATCAATTCTCAATACTCAACCATCAATGCTCAATTCTCAATACTCAATAGAATATCCTGAATTCTCAAGATTCAAAACTCAATCCACAATATTCAATAATCAAATCTCGATCCTCAAACATCAATTCTCAACACTCAATCCTCAACACTCAGTCCTCTCACTTCAATCCTCCATCCTCAGTCCTCTATCCTCAAGCGTCAATCCTGAATCCTCAATCCTCATCCCTCAATCCTCAGACATCAAACCTCAATTCCGAATCCTCAATCCTGAATGCTCAATCTTCATCCCTCACTCTGCAACAATCAGTTGCCAATCCTCAATGCTCAATAGAATATCATCAACTCACAGTTTTCAATACTCAATCCCCAATCTTCAATCTTCAAATCTCAATCCACAAACATCAACTCTCATCACTCTACCCTCAACACTCAGTCCTCAATCTTCAATCCTCAATCCTCAATCCTCAAACTCCAATCCTCAATACTCAATCTTCAATCCTCAATCCACAATTCTCAATTCTCAATCCTCAATCCTCAATCCTCAATCGTCAATCCCCAATCCCCAATCCTCAATCATCAGTCCTGAATCCTCAATCCTCAATCCTCAATCGTCAATCCTCAATCCCCAATCCTCTATCTTCAATCCTCAATCCTCAATCCTCAATCCTCCATCCTCAATCCTCAATCTTCAAGCCTCAATACTCAAACTTCAATCCTCAATCCTCAGTCCTCAATCCCCAGTCCTCAATCTTCAATCCTCAATGCCCAATAATCAATCCTCAATGCTCAGTCCTCAGTCCTCAATCTTCAGTCCTCAATCCCCAATCCTCAATCCTCAATCGTCAGTCCTCAATCCTCAATCCTCAAACCTCAATATTCTACACACAACCCTCAACCATCAATTCTCAATACTCAACCATCAATCCTCAATTCTCAATCCTCAATACTCAATCTTCGATCCTCAATCCTCAATCCTGAATCCTCAATCCTCAAGCTTCAATCATCAATACTCAATCTTCAATCCTCAATAATCAATCTCCAATCCTAGATCCTCAATCCCCAATCCTCAATCGTTAATCCTCAATCTTCATTCCTCAATCCCCAGTCCTCAATCCTCAATACTAAATCTTCAATCCTCAATCCTCAATTCTCAATCATCAATACTCAATCTTCAATCCTCAGTCCTCAATCCTCAATCCTCAACTCTCAATCGTCAGGCCTCAAACCTCAATTCCGAATCCTCAATCGTGAATGCTCAATCTTCATCCCACAGGCCGCAACAATCAATTGTCAATCCTCAATCCTCAATAGAGTATCCTCAATTCACAGTTTTCAATACTCAATCCCCAATCTTCAATCTTCAAATCTCAATCCACAGACATCAATTCTCATCACTCAACCCTCAACACTCAGTCCTCAATCTTCAGTCCTCAATCCTCAATCCTCAATATTAAATCCTCCATACTCAATCTTCAATCCTCAATCCTCAATCATCAATCCTCAATCCTCAATCCTCAGTCATCAATCCTCAATCTTCAATACCCAATCTTAAATCCTCAATCCTGAATCCTCAACCCTCAATCCTCATTCCTCAAACCTCAATCCTCAACCCTCGGTCCTCATCCTCAATTCTCAATTCTCAAACCTCAAACCTCAATCTTCAATCCTCAATACTCAATCCTCAATCCTCAATACTCAACCATCAATCCTCAATTCTCAATACTCAATAGAATATCCTGAATTCTCAGTATTCAATACTCAAACCTCAATCCTCAACCCTCAGCCCTCATCCTCCATTCTCAATCCTCAATCCTCAAACCTCAATCTTCAATCCTCAATACTGAATCTTCGATTCTCAATCCTCAATCCTCAATCCTCAATCCCAATCCTCAATCTTCAATCCTCAATCCTCAATCCTCAGTCCTCAATCCTCAATCCTTAATCATCAATCCTCAATCTTCAACACTCAATCCTCAATCCTCAATCATCAATCTTCAATCCTCAATCCTCAATCCTCGATTCTCAATCCTCAATCCTCAATCATCAATCCTCAATCTACAACACTCAATCCTCTATCCCCAATCCTCAATCTTCAATCCTCAATCATCGATCCTCAATCTTCAATACTCAATCCTCAATCCTCAATCCTCAATCCTCAATACTGAACCATCAATCCTCAATTCTCAATACTCAACAGAATATCCTGAATTCCCAGTATTCAATACTCAAACCTCAATCCTCAACCCTCAGCCCTCATCCTCCATCCTCAATCCTCAATCCTCAATCCTCAATCTTCAATCCTCAATACTCAATCTTCGATCCTCAATCCTCAATCTTCAATCCTCAATCCTCAATCCTCAGTCATGAATACTCAATCTTCAATACTCAATCCTCAATCCTCAGTCCTCAATCCTCAATCCTCAATCCTCAATCATCCATGCTGAATCTTCAATACTCAATCCTCAATCCTCAATCCTCAATCCTCAATCGTCAATCCTCATTCTTCAATCCTCAATACCCAATCCTCAATCCTCAATCATCAATCCTCAAGTCTCAATCCTCAGTCATCAATCCTCAATCTTCAGTACTCAATCCTCAATCATCAATCCTCAACCATCAATCCTCAATCCTCATTCCTCAAACCTCAATCCTGAACCCTCAGTCCTCATCCTCAATTCTCAATTCTTAATCCTCAATCCTCAATCCTCAATCTTCAATCCTCAATAATCAATCATCAATAGTCAGCTTTCAATCCTCAATCCTCAATCCTCAATCCTCAGTCCGCAATCCTCAATCATCAATCCTCAATCTTCAATACTCAATCCTCAATCCTCAATCCTCAATCCTTAATCTTCAATCCTCAATGCTCAATCTTCAATCCTCAGTCCTCAATCCTCAATCCTCAATCCTCAATCCTCAATATTCAACACACAACCCTCAACCATCAATCCTCAATACTCAACCATCAATTCTCAAATCTCAAAACTCAGTAGAATATCCGGAATTCTCATGTTTCAATACTCAATCCACAATATTCAATAATCAAATCTCAATCCTGAAACATCAATTCTCAACACTCTACCCTCAACGCTCAGTCCTCAATCTTCAATCCTCAATCCTCAATCCTCAAACTCCAATCCTCAATACTCAATCTTCAATCCTCAATCCTCAATTCTCAATTCTCAATCCTCAATCCTCAATCCTCAATCGTCAATCCCCAATCCCCAATCCTCAATCATCATTCCTCAATCCTCAATCCTCAATCCTCAATCGTCAATCCTCAATCCCCAATCCTCTATCTTCAATCCTCAATACTCAATCCTCAATCCTCCATCCTCAATACTCAATCTTCAAGCCTCAATACTCAAACTTCAATCCTCAATCCACAGTCCTCAATCCCCAGTCCTCAATCTTCAATCCTCAATGCCCAATAATCAATCCTCAATGCTCAGTCCTCAATCCTCAATCTTCACTCCTCAATCCCCAATCCTCAATCCTCAATCGTCAATCCTCAATCCTCAATCCTCAAACCTCAATATTCTACACACAAACCTCAACCAACAATCCTCAATACTCAACTATCGATCCTCAGCTTTCAATACTCAATAGAATATCCTGAATTCTCAGGATTCTATACTCAGTTCACAATACTCAATCATCAAATCTCAATCCTCAGTCATCAATCCTCAACACTCAATCCTCAGACATCTGTCCTCATTCTTCAATCCTCAGTCCTCCATCCTCAATCCTCAATCCTCGATCTTCAATCATCAATCCTCAATTCTCAGTCCTCAATACTCAATCTTCAATCCTCAATCCTCAATCCTCAATCCCCAATACTCAATCCTCAATCCTCAGTCTTCAATCCTCCATACTCAATCTTCAAACCTCAATCCTCAATCATCAATCCTCAATCCCCAATCCTCAGTCATCAATCCTCAATATTCAATACTCAATCCTCAATCATCAATCCTCAATCCTCAATCCTCAATCCTCATTCCTCTATCCTCAATCCTCAACCCTCAGTCCTCAGCCTCAATTCTCAATTCTCAATTCTCAATCCTCAATCCTCAATCTTCAATCCTCAATAATCAATCTCCTATCCTAGATCCTCAATCCCCAATACTCTATCCTTAATCCTCAAAATTCAATCCTCTATCCCCAGTCCACAATCTTCAATCCCCAAAGCTCAATAATCAATCCTCAATCCTCAGTCCTCAATCGTCAATCATCAGTCCACAATCTTCAATACTCAATCCTCAATCCTCAATCCTCAATCCTCAATCCTCAATCCTCAATCCTCAATCCTCAATGTTCAATACTCAATCCTCAATCCTCAATCCTCAATCCTGAATCGTCAATCCTCATTCTTCAATCCTCAATACCCTATCCTCAATCCTCAATCCTCAATCCTCAATCCTCATTGCTCTATCCTCAATCCTCAACCCTCAGTCCTCAGCCTCAATTCTCAATTCTCAATTCTCAATTCTCAATTCTCAATCCTCAATCCTCAATCTTCAATCCTCAATAATCAATCTCCTATCCTAGATCCTCAATCCTCAATCCTCAATCCTCAGTCCGCAATCCTCAATCATCAATCCTCAATCTTCAATACACAATCCTCAATCCTCAATCCTCAATCCTCAATACTCAATCTTCAATCCTCAATCCTCAACCCTCAATCCTCAATCCTCAATGCTCAGTCATCAATCCTCAATCTTCAATACTCAATCGTCAATCCTCAGTCCTCAATTCTCAATTCTCAATCCTCGTTCCTCAAACCTCAATCCTCAGTCCTCAGCCCTCATCCTCAATTCTCAATTCTCAAACCTCAAACCTCAATCTTCAATCCTCAATACTCAATCCTCAATCCTCAATACTCAACCATCAACCCTCAATTCTCAATACTCAATAGAATATCCTGAATTCTCAGTATTCAATACTCAAACCTCAATCCTAAACCCTCAGCCCTCATCCTCCATTCTCAATCCTCAATCCTCAAACCTCAATCTTCAATCCTCAATACTCAATCTTCGATTCTCAATCCTCAATCCTCAATCCTCAATCCCAATCCTCAATCTTCAATCCTCAATCCTCAATCCTCAGTCCTCAATCCTCAATCCTTAATCATCAATCCTCAATCTTCAACACTCAATCCTCAATCCTCAATCATCAATCTTCAATCCTCAATCCTCAATCCTCGATTCTCAATCCTCAATCCTCAATCATCAATCCTCAATCTACAACACTCAATCCTCTATCCCCAATCCTCAATCTTCAATCCTCAATCATCGATCCTCAATCTTCTATACTCAATCCTCAATCCTCAATCCTCGATCCTCAATACTGAACCATCAATCCTCAATTCTCAATACTCAACAGAATATCCTGAATTCTCAGTATTCAATACTCAAACCTCAATCCTCAACCCTCAGCCCTCATCCTCCATCCTCAATCCTCAATCCTCAATCCTCAATCTTCAATCCTCAACACTCAATCTTCGATCCTCAATCCTCAATCTTCAATCCTCAATCCTCAATCCTCAGTCATGAATACTCAATCTTCAATACTCAATCCTCAATCTTCAATCCTCAACACTCAATCTTCGATCCTCAATCCTCAATCCTCAATCCTCAATCCTCAATCCTCAATCCTCAATCCTCATTCCTCAAACCTCAATCCTCAACCATCAGTCCTCATCCTCAATTCTCAATGCACAATCATCAATCCTCAATTCTCAAACTTCAATCATCAATAATCAATCTCCAATCCTAGATCCTCAATCCCCGATCCTCAATCCTCAATCCTCAACCCTCAAACATCAATCCTCAATCCTCATTCCTCAAACCTCAATCCTCAACCATCAGTCCTCGTCCTCAATCCTCAAATCTCAATCCTCAGTCCTCAATCTTCAATCATCAATACTCAATCTTCAATCGTCAATGCTCAATCCTCAATCCCCAATCCTCAATCCTCAATATTCAACACACAACCATCAACCATCAGTTATCAATACTCGACCATCAATCCTCAATTCTCAATACTCAACCATCAATCCTCAAATCTCAATACTCAGTAGAATATCCGGAATTCTCATGTTTCAATACTCAATCCACAATATTCAATAATCAAATCTCAATCCTGAAACATCAATTCTCAACACTCAATCCTCAACACTCAGTCCTCTCACTTCAATCCTCCATCCTCAATCCTCTATCCTCAAGCGTCAATCCTCAATCCTCAATCCTCATCCTTCAATCCTCAGACATCAAACCTCAATTCCGAATCCTCAATCCTGAATGCTCAATCTTCATCCCTCAGTCTGCAACAATCAGTTGCCAATCCTCAATGCTCAATAGAATATCATCAACTCACAGCTTTCAATACTCAATCCCCAATCATCAATCTTCAAATCTCAATCCACAAACATCAACACTCATCACTCTACCCTCTACGCTCAGTCCTCAATCTTCAATCCTCAATCCTCAATCCTCAAACTCCAATCCTCAATACTCAATCTTCAATCCTCAATCCTCAATTCTCAATTCTCAATCCTCAATCCTCAATCCTCAATCGTCAATCCCCAATCCCCAATCCTCAATCATCATTCCTCAATCCTCAATCCTCAATCCTCAATCGTCAATCCTCAATCCCCAATCCTCTATCTTCAATCCTCAATACTCAATCCTCAATCCTCCATCCTCAATACTCAATCTTCAAGCCTCAATACTCAAACTTCAATCCTCAATCCACAGTCCTCAATCCCCAGTCCTCAATCTTCAATCCTCAATGCCCAATAATCAGTCCTCAATGCTCAGTCCTCAATCCTCAATCTTCACTCCTCAATCCCCAATCCTCAATCCTCAATCGTCAATCCTCAATCCTCAATCCTCAAACCTCAATATTCTACACACAAACCTCAACCAACAATCCTCAATACTCAACTATCGATCCTCAGCTTTCAATACTCAATATAATATCCTGAATTCTCAGGATTCTATACTCAATTCACAATACTCAATCATCAAATCTCAATCCTCAGTCATCAATCCTCAACACTCAATCCTCAGACATCTGTCCTCATTCTTCAATCCTCAGTCCTCCATCCTCAATCCTCAATCCTCGATCTTCAATCATCAATCCTCAATTCTCAGTCCTCAATACTCAATCTTCAATCCTCAATCCTCAATCCTCAATCCCCAATACTCAATCCTCAATCCTCAGTCTTCAATCCTCCATACTCAATCTTCAATCCTCAATCCTCAATCATCAATCCTCAATCCCCAATCCTCAGTCATCAATCCTCAATATTCAATACTCAATCCTCAATCATCAATCCTCAATCCTCAATCCTCAATCCTCATTCCTCTATCCTCAATCCTCAACCCTCAGTCCTCAGCCTCAATTCTCAATTCTCAATTCTCAATCCTCAATCCTCAATCTTCAATCCTCAATAATCAATCTCCTATCCTAGATCCTCAATCCCCAATACTCTATCCTTAATCCTCAATATTCAATCCTCTATCCCCAGTCCACAATCTTCAATCCCCAAAGCTCAATAATCAATCCTCAATCCTCAGTCCTCAATCGTCAATCATCAGTCCACAATCTTCAATACTCAATCCTCAATCCTCAATCCTCAATCCTCAATCCTCAATCCTCAATCCTCAATGTTCAATACTCAATCCTCAATCCTCAATCCTCAATCCTGAATCGTCAATCCTCATTCTTCAATCCTCAATACCCTATCCTCAATCCTCAATCCTCAATCCTCAATCCTCATTGCTCTATCCTCAATCCTCAACCCTCAGTCCTCAGCCTCAATTCTCAATTCTCAATTCTCAATTCTCAATCCTCAATCCTCAATCTTCAATCCTCAATAATCAATCTCCTATCCTAGATCCTCAATCCTCAATCCTCAATCCTCGATCTTCAATCATCAATCCTCAATTCTCAATCCTCAATACTCAACCTTCGATCCTCAATCCTCAATCCTGAATCCTCAATCCTCAAACTTCAATCATCAATACTCAATCTTCAATCCTCAATAATCAATCTCCATTCCTAGATCCTCAATCCCCAATCCTCAATCGTTAATCCTCAATCTTCATTCCTCAATCCTCAATCCTCAATCCTCAATCCTCAATCATCAATCCCCAATCTTCAATACTCAATCCTCAATCCTCAATCCTCAATCCTGAATCGTCAGTCCTCATTCTTCAATCCTCGATACCCAATCCTCAATCCTCAATCCTCAATCCTCCATAATCAATTCTTAATCCTCAATCGTCTGTCCTCAGTCGTCAAACCTCAACCCTCAACCCTCAGCCCTCATCCTCAATCCTCAATCCTGAATCCTCAATCCTCAATCTTCAATCCTCAATACTCAGTCTTCAATCCTCAATCCTCAATCCTCAATCCTCAGTCCGCAATCCTCAATCATCAATCATCAATCTTCAATACTCAATCCTCAATCCTCAATCCTCAATCCTCAATAATCAATCTTCAATCCTCAATCCTCAACCCTCAATCCTCAATCCTCAATCCTCAGTCATCAATACTAAATCCTCAATACTCAAACTTCAATCCTCAATCCTCAATTCTCAATCCTCAATACTCAATCTTCAATCCTCAATCCTCAATCCTCAATCCTCAACTCTCAATCGTCAGGCCTCAAACCTCAATTCCGAATCCTCAATCGTGAATGCTCAATCTTCATCCCATAGGCCGCAACAATCAATTGTCAATCCTCAATCCTCAATAGAGTATCCTCAATTCACAGTTTTCAATACTCAATCCCCAATCTTCAATCTTCAAATCTCAATCCACAGACATCAATTCTCATCACTCAACCCTCAACACTCAGTCCTCAATCTTCAGTCCTCAATCCTCAATCCTCAATCTTCAATCCTCCATACTCAATCTTCAATCCTCAATCCTCAATCATCAATCCTCAATCCTCAATCCTCAGTCATCGATCCTCAATCCTCAATCCTCAGTCATCAATCCTCAATCTTCAATACACAATCCTAAATCCTCAACCCTCAGCCCTCATCCTCCATCCTCAATCCTCAATCCTCAATCCTCAATCTTCAATCCTCAATACTCAATCTTCGATCCTCAATCCTCAATCTTCAATCCTCAATCCTCAATCCTCAGTCATGAATACTCAATCTTCAATACTCAATCCTCAATCCTCAGTCCTCAATCCTCAATCCTCAATCCTCAATCATCCATGCTGAATCTTCAATACTCAATCCTCAATCCTCAATCCTCAATCCTCAATCGTCAATCCTCATTCTTCAATCCTCAATACCCAATCCTCAATCCTCAATCATCAATCCTCAAGTCTCAATCCTCAGTCATCAATCCTCAATCTTCAGTACTCAATCCTCAATCATCAATCCTCAATCCTCAATCCTCAATCCTCATTCCTCAAACCTCAATCCTGAACCCTCAGTCCTCATCCTCAATTCTCAATTCTGAATCCTCAATCCTCAATCCTCAATCTTCAATCCTCAATAATCAATCATCAATACTCAGCTTTCAATCCACAATCCTCAATCCTCAATCCTCAGTCCGCAATCCTCAATCATCAATCCTCAATCTTCAATACTCAATCCTCAATCCTCAATCCTCAATCCTTAATCTTCAATCCTCAATGCTCAATCTTCAATCCTCAGTCCTCAATCCTCAATCCTCAATCCTCAATCCTCAATATTCAACACACAACACTCAACCATCAATCCTCAATGCTCAACCATCAATTCTCAAATCTCAATACTCAGTAGAATATCCGGAATTCTCATGTTTCAATACTCAATCCACAATATTCAATAATCAAATCTCAATCCTGAAACATCAATTCTCAACACTCAATCCTCAACACTCAGTCCTCTCACTTCAATCCTCCATCCTCAATCCTCTATCCTCAAGCGTCAATCCTCAATCCTCAACCCTCATCCCTCAATCCTCAGACATCAAACCTCAATTCCGAATCCTCAATCCTGAATGCTCAATCTTCATCCCTCAGTCTGCAACAATCAGTTGCCAATCCTCAATGCTCAATAGAATATCATCAACTCACAGCTTTCAATACTCAATCCCCAATCTTCAATCTTCAAATCTCAATCCACAAACATCAACTCTCATCACTCTACCCTCAACGCTCAGTCCTCAATCTTCAATCCTCAATCCTCAATCCTCAAACTCCAATCCTCAATACTCAATCTTCAATCCTCAATCCTCAATTCTCAATTCTCAATCCTCAATCCTCAATCCTCAATCGTCAATCCCCAATCCCCAATCCTCAATCATCATTCCTCAATCCTCAATCCTCAATCCTCAATCGTCAATCCTCAATCCCCAATCCTCTATCTTCAATCCTCAATACTCAATCCTCAATCCTCCATCCTCAATACTCAATCTTCAAGCCTCAATACTCAAACTTCAATCCTCAATCCACAGTCCTCAATCCCCAGGCCTCAATCTTCAATCCTCAATGCCCAATAATCAATCCTCAATACTCAATCTTCGATCCTCAATCCTCAATCTTCAATCCTCAATCCTCAATCCTCAGTCATGAATACTCAATCTTCAATACTCAATCCTCAATCCTCAGTCCTCAATCCTCAATCCTCAATCCTCAATCATCCATGCTGAATCTTCAATACTCAATCCCCAATCCTCAGTCATCAATCCTCAATCTTCAATACTCAGTCCTCAATCATCAATCCTCAATCCTCAATCCTCAATCCTCATTCCTCTATCCTCAATCCTCAACCCTCAGTCCTCAGCCTCAATTCTCAATTCTCAATTCTCAATCCTCAATCCTCAATCTTCAATCCTCAATAATCAATCTCCTATCCTAGATCCTCAATCCCCAATACTCTATCCTTAATCCTCAATATTCAATCCTCTATCCCCAGTCCACAATCTTCAATCCCCAAAGCTCAATAATCAATCCTCAATCCGCAGTCCTCAATCCTCAATCCTCAGTCCTCAATCCTCAATCCTCAATACTCAAACATCAATCCTCAACCGTCAGTCCTCGTCCTCAATCCTCAACCCTCAATCCTCAATCCTCAGTCTTCAATCCTCAATCCTCAATGCTCAATCCTCAATCGTCAATCCTCAATCCCCGATCGTCAATCTTCAATCCTCAATCCCCAATACTCAATCCTCAATCCTCAATCTTCAATGCTCCATACTCAATCTTCAATCCTCAATCCTCAATCATCAATCCTCAATCCCCAATCCTCAGTCATCAATCCTCAATCTTCAATACTCAATCCTCAATCATCAATCCTCAATCCTCAATCCTCAATCCTCATTCCTCTATCCTCAATCCTCAACCCTCAGAGCTCATCCTCAATTCTCAATTCTCAATTCTCAATCCTCAATCCTCAATCTTCAATCCTCAATAATCAATCTCCTATCCTAGATCCTCAATCCCCAATACTCTATCCTTAATCCTCAATATTCAATCCTCTATCCCCAGTCCACAATCTTCAATCCCCAAAGCTCAATAATCAATCCTCAATCCTCAGTACTCAATCGTCAATCATCAGTCCACAATCTTCAATACTCAATCCTCAATCCTCAATCCTCAATCCTCAATCCTCAATCCTCAATCATCAATCCCCAATCTTCAATACTCAATCCTCAATCCTCAATCCTCAATCCTGAATCGTCAGTCCTCATTCTTCAATCCTCGATACCCAATCCTCAATCCTCAATCCTCAATCCTCCATAATCAATTCTTAATCCTCAATCGTCTGTCCTCAGTCGTCAAACCTCAACCCTCAACCCTCAGCCCTCATCCTCAATCCTCAATCCTGAATCCTCAATCCTCAATCTTCAATCCTCAATACTCAGTCTTCAATCCTCAATCCTCAATCCTCAATCCTCAGTCAGCAATCCTCAATCATCAATCATCAATCTTCAATACTCAATCCTCAATCCTCAATCCTCAATCCTCAATAATCAATCTTCAATCCTCAATCCTCAACCCTCAATCCTCAATCCTCAATCCTCAGTCATCAATACTAAATCCTCAATACTCAAACTTCAATCCTCAATCCTCAATTCTCAATCCTCAATACTCAATCTTCAATCCTCAATCCTCAATCCTCAATCCTCAACTCTCAATCGTCAGGCCTCAAACCTCAATTCCGAATCCTCAATCGTGAATGCTCAATCTTCATCCCATAGGCCGCAACAATCAATTGTCAATCCTCAATCCTCAATAGAGTATCCTCAATTCACAGTTTTCAATACTCAATCCCCAATCTTCAATCTTCAAATCTCAATCCACAGACATCAATTCTCATCACTCAACCCTCAACACTCAGTCCTCAATCTTCAGTCCTCAATCCTCAATCCTCAATCTTCAATCCTCCATACTCAATCTTCAATCCTCAATCCTCAATCATCAATCCTCAATCCTCAATCCTCAGTCATCGATCCTCAATCCTCAATCCTCAGTCATCAATCCTCAATCTTCAATACACAATCCTAAATCCTCAACCCTCAGCCCTCATCCTCCATCCTCAATCCTCAATCCTCAATCCTCAATCTTCAATCCTCAATACTCAATCTTCGATCCTCAATCCTCAATCTTCAATCCTCAATCCTCAATCCTCAGTCATGAATACTCAATCTTCAATACTCAATCCTCAATCCTCAGTCCTCAATCCTCAATCCTCAATCCTCAATCATCCATGCTGAATCTTCAATACTCAATCCTCAATCCTCAATCCTCAATCCTCAATCGTCAATCCTCATTCTTCAATCCCCAATACCCAATCCTCAATCCTCAATCATCAATCCTCAAGTCTCAATCCTCAGTCATCAATCCTCAATCTTCAGTACTCAATCCTCAATCATCAATCCTCAATCCTCAATCCTCAATCCTCATTCCTCAAACCTCAATCCTGAACCCTCAGTCCTCATCCTCAATTCTCAATTCTGAATCCTCAATCCTCAATCCTCAATCTTCAATCCTCAATAATCAATCATCAATACTCAGCTTTCAATCCACAATCCTCAATCCTCAATCCTCAGTCCGCAATCCTCAATCATCAATCCTCAATCTTCAATACTCAATCCTCAATCCTCAATCCTCAATCCTTAATCTTCAATCCTCAATGCTCAATCTTCAATCCTCAGTCCTCAATCCTCAATCCTCAATCCTCAATCCTCAATATTCAACACACAACACTCAACCATCAATCCTCAATGCTCAACCATCAATTCTCAAATCTCAATACTCAGTAGAATATCCGGAATTCTCATGTTTCAATACTCAATCCACAATATTCAATAATCAAATCTCAATCCTGAAACATCAATTCTCAACACTCAATCCTCAACACTCAGTCCTCTCACTTCAATCCTCCATCCTCAATCCTCTATCCTCAAGCGTCAATCCTCAATCCTCAACCCTCATCCCTCAATCCTCAGACATCAAACCTCAATTCCGAATCCTCAATCCTGAATGCTCAATCTTCATCCCTCAGTCTGCAACAATCAGTTGCCAATCCTCAATGCTCAATAGAATATCATCAACTCACAGCTTTCAATACTCAATCCCCAATCTTCAATCTTCAAATCTCAATCCACAAACATCAACTCTCATCACTCTACCCTCAACGCTCAGTCCTCAATCTTCAATCCTCAATCCTCAATCCTCAAACTCCAATCCTCAATACTCAATCTTCAATCCTCAATCCTCAATTCTCAATTCTCAATCCTCAATCCTCAATCCTCAATCGTCAATCCCCAATCCCCAATCCTCAATCATCATTCCTCAATCCTCAATCCTCAATCCTCAATCGTCAATCCTCAATCCCCAATCCTCTATCTTCAATCCTCAATACTCAATCCTCAATCCTCCATCCTCAATACTCAATCTTCAAGCCTCAATACTCAAACTTCAATCCTCAATCCACAGTCCTCAATCCCCAGGCCTCAATCTTCAATCCTCAATGCCCAATAATCAATCCTCAATACTCAATCTTCGATCCTCAATCCTCAATCTTCAATCCTCAATCCTCAATCCTCAGTCATGAATACTCAATCTTCAATACTCAATCCTCAATCCTCAGTCCTCAATCCTCAATCCTCAATCCTCAATCATCCATGCTGAATCTTCAATACTCAATCCCCAATCCTCAGTCATCAATCCTCAATCTTCAATACTCAGTCCTCAATCATCAATCCTCAATCCTCAATCCTCAATCCTCATTCCTCTATCCTCAATCCTCAACCCTCAGTCCTCAGCCTCAATTCTCAATTCTCAATTCTCAATCCTCAATCCTCAATCTTCAATCCTCAATAATCAATCTCCTATCCTAGATCCTCAATCCCCAATACTCTATCCTTAATCCTCAATATTCAATCCTCTATCCCCAGTCCACAATCTTCAATCCCCAAAGCTCAATAATCAATCCTCAATCCGCAGTCCTCAATCCTCAATCCTCAGTCCTCAATCCTCAATCCTCAATACTCAAACATCAATCCTCAACCGTCAGTCCTCGTCCTCAATCCTCAACCCTCAATCCTCAATCCTCAGTCTTCAATCCTCAATCCTCAATGCTCAATCCTCAATCGTCAATCCTCAATCCCCAATCGTCAATCTTCAATCCTCAATCCCCAATACTCAATCCTCAATCCTCAATCTTCAATGCTCCATACTCAATCTTCAATCCTCAATCCTCAATCATCAATCCTCAATCCCCAATCCTCAGTCATCAATCCTCAATCTTCAATACTCAATCCTCAATCATCAATCCTCAATCCTCAATCCTCAATCCTCATTCCTCTATCCTCAATCCTCAACCCTCAGAGCTCATCCTCAATTCTCAATTCTCAATTCTCAATCCTCAATCCTCAATCTTCAATCCTCAATAATCAATCTCCTATCCTAGATCCTCAATCCCCAATACTCTATCCTTAATCCTCAATATTCAATCCTCTATCCCCAGTCCACAATCTTCAATCCCCAAAGCTCAATAATCAATCCTCAATCCTCAGTACTCAATCGTCAATCATCAGTCCACAATCTTCAATACTCAATCCTCAATCCTCAATCCTCAATCCTCAATCCTCAATCCTCAATCATCAATCCCCAATCTTCAATACTCAATCCTCAATCCTCAATCCTCAATCCTGAATCGTCAGTCCTCATTCTTCAATCCTCGATACCCAATCCTCAATCCTCAATCCTCAATCCTCCATAATCAATTCTTAATCCTCAATCGTCTGTCCTCAGTCGTCAAACCTCAACCCTCAACCCTCAGCCCTCATCCTCAATCCTCAATCCTGAATCCTCAATCCTCAATCTTCAATCCTCAATACTCAGTCTTCAATCCTCAATCCTCAATCCTCAATCCTCAGTCAGCAATCCTCAATCATCAATCATCAATCTTCAATACTCAATCCTCAATCCTCAATCCTCAATCCTCAATAATCAATCTTCAATCCTCAATCCTCAACCCTCAATCCTCAATCCTCAATCCTCAGTCATCAATACTAAATCCTCAATACTCAAACTTCAATCCTCAATCCTCAATTCTCAATCCTCAATACTCAATCTTCAATCCTCAATCCTCAATCCTCAATCCTCAACTCTCAATCGTCAGGCCTCAAACCTCAATTCCGAATCCTCAATCGTGAATGCTCAATCTTCATCCCATAGGCCGCAACAATCAATTGTCAATCCTCAATCCTCAATAGAGTATCCTCAATTCACAGTTTTCAATACTCAATCCCCAATCTTCAATCTTCAAATCTCAATCCACAGACATCAATTCTCATCACTCAACCCTCAACACTCAGTCCTCAATCTTCAGTCCTCAATCCTCAATCCTCAATCTTCAATCCTCCATACTCAATCTTCAATCCTCAATCCTCAATCATCAATCCTCAATCCTCAATCCTCAGTCATCGATCCTCAATCCTCAATCCTCAGTCATCAATCCTCAATCTTCAATACACAATCCTAAATCCTCAACCCTCAGCCCTCATCCTCCATCCTCAATCCTCAATCCTCAATCCTCAATCTTCAATCCTCAATACTCAATCTTCGATCCTCAATCCTCAATCTTCAATCCTCAATCCTCAATCCTCAGTCATGAATACTCAATCTTCAATACTCAATCCTCAATCCTCAGTCCTCAATCCTCAATCCTCAATCCTCAATCATCCATGCTGAATCTTCAATACTCAATCCTCAATCCTCAATCCTCAATCCTCAATCGTCAATCCTCATTCTTCAATCCTCAATACCCAATCCTCAATCCTCAATCATCAATCCTCAAGTCTCAATCCTCAGTCATCAATCCTCAATCTTCAGTACTCAATCCTCAATCATCAATCCTCAATCCTCAATCCTCAATCCTCATTCCTCAAACCTCAATCCTGAACCCTCAGTCCTCATCCTCAATTCTCAATTCTGAATCCTCAATCCTCAATCCTCAATCTTCAATCCTCAATAATCAATCATCAATACTCAGCTTTCAATCCACAATCCTCAATCCTCAATCCTCAGTCCGCAATCCTCAATCATCAATCCTCAATCTTCAATACTCAATCCTCAATCCTCAATCCTCAATCCTTAATCTTCAATCCTCAATGCTCAATCTTCAATCCTCAGTCCTCAATCCTCAATCCTCAATCCTCAATCCTCAATATTCAACACACAACACTCAACCATCAATCCTCAATGCTCAACCATCAATTCTCAAATCTCAATACTCAGTAGAATATCCGGAATTCTCATGTTTCAATACTCAATCCACAATATTCAATAATCAAATCTCAATCCTGAAACATCAATTCTCAACACTCAATCCTCAACACTCAGTCCTCTCACTTCAATCCTCCATCCTCAATCCTCTATCCTCAAGCGTCAATCCTCAATCCTCAACCCTCATCCCTCAATCCTCAGACATCAAACCTCAATTCCGAATCCTCAATCCTGAATGCTCAATCTTCATCCCTCAGTCTGCAACAATCAGTTGCCAATCCTCAATGCTCAATAGAATATCATCAACTCACAGCTTTCAATACTCAATCCCCAATCTTCAATCTTCAAATCTCAATCCACAAACATCAACTCTCATCACTCTACCCTCAACGCTCAGTCCTCAATCTTCAATCCTCAATCCTCAATCCTCAAACTCCAATCCTCAATACTCAATCTTCAATCCTCAATCCTCAATTCTCAATTCTCAATCCTCAATCCTCAATCCTCAATCGTCAATCCCCAATCCCCAATCCTCAATCATCATTCCTCAATCCTCAATCCTCAATCCTCAATCGTCAATCCTCAATCCCCAATCCTCTATCTTCAATCCTCAATACTCAATCCTCAATCCTCCATCCTCAATACTCAATCTTCAAGCCTCAATACTCAAACTTCAATCCTCAATCCACAGTCCTCAATCCCCAGGCCTCAATCTTCAATCCTCAATGCCCAATAATCAATCCTCAATACTCAATCTTCGATCCTCAATCCTCAATCTTCAATCCTCAATCCTCAATCCTCAGTCATGAATACTCAATCTTCAATACTCAATCCTCAATCCTCAGTCCTCAATCCTCAATCCTCAATCCTCAATCATCCATGCTGAATCTTCAATACTCAATCCTCAATCCTCAATCCTCAATCCTCAATCGTCAATCCTCATTCTTCAATCCTCAATACCCAATCCTCAATCCTCAATCATCAATCCTCAAGTCTCAATCCTCAGTCATCAATCCTCAATCTTCAGTACTCAATCCTCAATCATCAATCCTCAATCCTCAATCCTCAATCCTCATTCCTCAAACCTCAATCCTGAACCCTCAGTCCTCATCCTCAATTCTCAATTCTGAATCCTCAATCCTCAATCCTCAATCTTCAATCCTCAATAATCAATCATCAATACTCAGCTTTCAATCCTCAATCCTCAATCCTCAATCCTCAGTCCGCAATCCTCAATCATCAACCCTCAGTCCTCAGCCTCAATTCTCAATTCTCAATTCTCAATCCTCAATCCTCAGTCTTCAATCCTCAATAATCAATCTCCTATCCTAAATCCTCAATCCCCAATACTCTATCCTTAATCCTCAATATTCAATCCTCTATCCCCAGTCCACAATCTTCAAGCCCCAAAGCTCAATAATCAATCCTGAATCCTCAGTCCTCAATCGTCAATCATCAGTCCACAATCCTCAATACTCAATCCTCAATCCTCAATCCTCAGTCATCAATCCTCAATCTTCAATACTCAATCCTAAGTCCTCAATCCTGAGTCCTCAACCCTCAATCCTCATTCCTCAAACCTCAATCCTCAACCCTCAGTCCTCATCCTCAATTCTCAATTCACAATCCTCAATCCTCAATCCTCAATCTTCAATCCTCAATAATCAATCTCCTATCCTAGATCCTCAATCCCCAATACTCTATCATTAATCCTCAATATTCAATCCTCTATCCCCAGTCCTCAATCTTCAATCCCCAAAGCTCAATAATCAATCCTCAATCCGCAGTCCTCAATCCTCAATCCTCAGTGCTCAATCCTCAATCCTCAATACTCAAACATCAATCCTCAACCGTCAGTCCTCGTCCTCAATCCTCAACCCTCAATCCTCAATCCTCAGTCTTCAATCCTCAATCCTCAATGCTCAATCCTCAATCGTCAATCCTCAATCCCCAATCGTCAATCTTCAATCCTCAATCCCCAATACTCAATCCTCAATCCTCAATCTTCAATCCTACATACTCAATCTTCAATCCTCAATCCTCAATCATCAATCCTCAATCCCCAATCCTCAGTCATCAATCCTCAATCTTCAATACTCAATCCTCAATCATCAATCCTCAATCCTCAATCCTCAATACTCAACCCTCAGCCCTCATCCTCAATACTCAATTCTGAATCCTCAATCCTCAATCTTCAATCCTCAATACTCAGTCTTCAATCCTCAACACTCAATCCTCAATCCTCAATACTCAATCTTCAATCCTCAATCCTCAATCCTCAATCCTCAACCCTCAGCCCTCATCCTCAATCCTCAATCCTGAATCATCAATCCTCAATGTTCAGTCCTCAATACTCAGTCTTCAATCATCAATCCTCAATACTCAATACTCAATCCTCAATCCTCAATCATCAACCTTCATTCCTCAATACTCAATCTTCAATCCTCAATACTCAATCCTCAATATTCAACACACAACCATCAACCATCAATTCTCAATACTCAACCATCAATGCTCAATTCTCAATACTCAATAGAATATCCTGAATTCTCAAGATTCAAAACTCAATCCACAATATTCAATAATCAAATCTCGATCCTCAAACATCAATTCTCAACACTCAATCCTCAACACTCAGTCCTCTCACTTCAATCCTCCATCCTCAGTCCTCTATCCTCAAGCGTCAATCCTGAATCCTCAATCCTCATCCCTCAATCCTCAGACATCAAACCTCAATTCCGAATCCTCAATCCTGAATGCTCAATCTTCATCCCTCACTCTGCAACAATCAGTTGCCAATCCTCAATGCTCAATAGAATATCATCAACTCACAGTTTTCAATACTCAATCCCCAATCTTCAATCTTCAAATCTCAATCCACAAACATCAACTCTCATCACTCTACCCTCAACACTCAGTCCTCAATCTTCAATCCTCAATCCTCAATCCTCAAACTCCAATCCTCAATACTCAATCTTCAATCCTCAATCCACAATTCTCAATTCTCAATCCTCAATCCTCAATCCTCAATCGTCAATCCCCAATCCCCAATCCTCAATCATCAGTCCTGAATCCTCAATCCTCAATCCTCAATCGTCAATCCTCAATCCCCAATCCTCTATCTTCAATCCTCAATCCTCAATCCTCAATCCTCCATCCTCAATCCTCAATCTTCAAGCCTCAATACTCAAACTTCAATCCTCAATCCTCAGTCCTCAATCCCCAGTCCTCAATCTTCAATCCTCAATGCCCAATAATCAATCCTCAATGCTCAGTCCTCAGTCCTCAATCTTCAGTCCTCAATCCCCAATCCTCAATCCTCAATCGTCAGTCCTCAATCCTCAATCCTCAAACCTCAATATTCTACACACAACCCTCAACCATCAATTCTCAATACTCAACCATCAATCCTCAATTCTCAATCCTCAATACTCAATCTTCGATCCTCAATCCTCAATCCTGAATCCTCAATCCTCAAACTTCAATCATCAATACTCAATCTTCAATCCTCAATAATCAATCTCCAATCCTAGATCCTCAATCCCCAATCCTCAATCGTTAATCCTCAATCTTCATTCCTCAATCCCCAGTCCTCAATCCTCAATACTAAGTCTTCAATCCTCAATCCTCAATTCTCAATCATCAATACTCAATCTTCAATCCTCAGTCCTCAATCCTCAATCCTCAACTCTCAATCGTCAGGCCTCAAACCTCAATTCCGAATCCTCAATCGTGAATGCTCAATCTTCATCCCACAGGCCGCAACAATCAATTGTCAATCCTCAATCCTCAATAGAGTATCCTCAATTCACAGTTTTCAATACTCAATCCCCAATCTTCAATCTTCAAATCTCAATCCACAGACATCAATTCTCATCACTCAACCCTCAACACTCAGTCCTCAATCTTCAGTCCTCAATCCTCAATCCTCAATATTAAATCCTCCATACTCAATCTTCAATCCTCAATCCTCAATCATCAATCCTCAATCCTCAATCCTCAGTCATCAATCCTCAATCTTCAATACCCAATCTTAAATCCTCAATCCTGAATCCTCAACCCTCAATCCTCATTCCTCAAACCTCAATCCTCAACCCTCGGTCCTCATCCTCAATTCTCAATTCTCAAACCTCAAACCTCAATCTTCAATCCTCAATACTCAATCCTCAATCCTCAATACTCAACCATCAATCCTCAATTCTCAATACTCAATAGAATATCCTGAATTCTCAGTATTCAATACTCAAACCTCAATCCTCAACCCTCAGCCCTCATCCTCCATTCTCAATCCTCAATCCTCAAACCTCAATCTTCAATCCTCAATACTGAATCTTCGATTCTCAATCCTCAATCCTCAATCCTCAATCCCAATCCTCAATCTTCAATCCTCAATCCTCAATCCTCAGTCCTCAATCCTCAATCCTTAATCATCAATCCTCAATCTTCAACACTCAATCCTCAATCCTCAATCATCAATCTTCAATCCTCAATCCTCAATCCTCGATTCTCAATCCTCAATCCTCAATCATCAATCCTCAATCTACAACACTCAATCCTCTATCCCCAATCCTCAATCTTCAATCCTCAATCATCGATCCTCAATCTTCAATACTCAATCCTCAATCCTCAATCCTCAATCCTCAATACTGAACCATCAATCCTCAATTCTCAATACTCAACAGAATATCCTGAATTCCCAGTATTCAATACTCAAACCTCAATCCTCAACCCTCAGCCCTCATCCTCCATCCTCAATCCTCAATCCTCAATCCTCAATCTTCAATCCTCAATACTCAATCTTCGATCCTCAATCCTCAATCTTCAATCCTCAATCCTCAATCCTCAGTCATGAATACTCAATCTTCAATACTCAATCCTCAATCCTCAGTCCTCAATCCTCAATCCTCAATCCTCAATCATCCATGCTGAATCTTCAATACTCAATCCTCAATCCTCAATCCTCAATCCTCAATCGTCAATCCTCATTCTTCAATCCTCAATACCCAATCCTCAATCCTCAATCATCAATCCTCAAGTCTCAATCCTCAGTCATCAATCCTCAATCTTCAGTACTCAATCCTCAATCATCAATCCTCAATCCTCAATCCTCAATCCTCATTCCTCAAACCTCAATCCTGAACCCTCAGTCCTCATCCTCAATTCTCAATTCTTAATCCTCAATCCTCAATCCTCAATCTTCAATCCTCAATAATCAATCATCAATAGTCAGCTTTCAATATTCAATCCTCAATCCTCAATCCTCAGTCCGCAATCCTCAATCATCAATCCTCAATCTTCAATACTCAATCCTCAATCCTCAATCCTCAATCCTTAATCTTCAATCCTCAATGCTCAATCTTCAATCCTCAGTCCTCAATCCTCAATCCTCAATCCTCAATCCTCAATATTCAACACACAACCCTCAACCATCAATCCTCAATACTCAACCATCAATTCTCAAATCTCAAAACTCAGTAGAATATCCGGAATTCTCATGTTTCAATACTCAATCCACAATATTCAATAATCAAATCTCAATCCTGAAACATCAATTCTCAACACTCAATCCTCAACACTCAGTCCTCTCACTTCAATCCTCCATCCTCAATCCTCTATCCTCAAGCGTCAATCCTCAATCCTCAATCCTCATCCCTCAATCCTCAGACATCAAACCTCAATTCCGAATCCTCAATCCTGAATGCTCAATCTTCATCCCTCAGTCTGCAACAATCAGTTGCCAATCCTCAATGCTCAATAGAATATCATCAACTCACAGCTTTCAATACTCAATCCCCAATCTTCAATCTTCAAATCTCAATCCACAAACATCAACTCTCATCACTCTACCCTCAACGCTCAGTCCTCAATCTTCAATCCTCAATCCTCAATCCTCAAACTCCAATCCTCAATACTCAATCTTCAATCCTCAATCCTCAATTCTCAATTCTCAATCCTCAATCCTCAATCCTCAATCGTCAATCCCCAATCCCCAATCCTCAATCATCATTCCTCAATCCTCAATCCTCAATCCTCAATCGTCAATCCTCAATCCCCAATCCTCTATCTTCAATCCTCAATACTCAATCCTCAATCCTCCATCCTCAATACTCAATCTTCAAGCCTCAATACTCAAACTTCAATCCTCAATCCACAGTCCTCAATCCCCAGTCCTCAATCTTCAATCCTCAATGCCCAATAATCAATCCTCAATGCTCAGTCCTCAATCCTCAATCTTCACTCCTCAATCCCCAATCCTCAATCCTCAATCGTCAATCCTCAATCCTCAATCCTCAAACCTCAATATTCTACACACAAACCTCAACCAACAATCCTCAATACTCAACTATCGATCCTCAGCTTTCAATACTCAATAGAATATCCTGAATTCTCAGGATTCTATACTCAGTTCACAATACTCAATCATCAAATCTCAATCCTCAGTCATCAATCCTCAACACTCAATCCTCAGACATCTGTCCTCATTCTTCAATCCTCAGTCCTCCATCCTCAATCCTCAATCCTCGATCTTCAATCATCAATCCTCAATTCTCAGTCCTCAATACTCAATCTTCAATCCTCAATCCTCAATCCTCAATCCTCAATCCCCAATCCTCAGTCATCAATCCTCAATATTCAATACTCAATCCTCAATCATCAATCCTCAATCCTCAATCCTCAATCCTCATTCCTCTATCCTCAATCCTCAACCCTCAGTCCTCAGCCTCAATTCTCAATTCTCAATTCTCAATCCTCAATCCTCAATCTTCAATCCTCAATAATCAATCTCCTATCCTAGATCCTCAATCCCCAATACTCTATCCTTAATCCTCAAAATTCAATCCTCTATCCCCAGTCCACAATCTTCAATCCCCAAAGCTCAATAATCAATCCTCAATCCTCAGTCCTCAATCGTCAATCATCAGTCCACAATCTTCAATACTCAATCCTCAATCCTCAATCCTCAATCCTCAATCCTCAATCCTCAATCCTCAATCCTCAATGTTCAATACTCAATCCTCAATCCTCAATCCTCAATCCTGAATCGTCAATCCTCATTCTTCAATCCTCAATACCCTATCCTCAATCCTCAATCCTCAATCCTCAATCCTCATTGCTCTATCCTCAATCCTCAACCCTCAGTCCTCAGCCTCAATTCTCAATTCTCAATTCTCAATTCTCAATTCTCAATCCTCAATCCTCAATCTTCAATCCTCAATAATCAATCTCCTATCCTAGATCCTCAATCCTCAATCCTCAATCCTCAGTCCGCAATCCTCAATCATCAATCCTCAATCTTCAATACACAATCCTCAATCCTCAATCCTCAATCCTCAATACTCAATCTTCAATCCTCAATCCTCAACCCTCAATCCTCAATCCTCAATGCTCAGTCATCAATCCTCAATCTTCAATACTCAATCGTCAATCCTCAGTCCTCAATTCTCAATTCTCAATCCTCGTTCCTCAAACCTCAATCCTCAGTCCTCAGCCCTCATCCTCAATTCTCAATTCTCAAACCTCAAACCTCAATCTTCAATCCTCAATACTCAATCCTCAATCCTCAATACTCAACCATCAACCCTCAATTCTCAATACTCAATAGAATATCCTGAATTCTCAGTATTCAATACTCAAACCTCAATCCTAAACCCTCAGCCCTCATCCTCAATTCTCAATCCTCAATCCTCAAACCTCAATCTTCAATCCTCAATACTCAATCTTCGATTCTCAATCCTCAATCCTCAATCCTCAATCCCAATCCTCAATCTTCAATCCTCAATCCTCAATCCTCAGTCCTCAATCCTCAATCCTTAATCATCAATCCTCAATCTTCAACACTCAATCCTCAATCCTCAATCATCAATCTTCAATCCTCAATCCTCAATCCTCGATTCTCAATCCTCAATCCTCAATCATCAATCCTCAATCTACAACACTCAATCCTCTATCCCCAATCCTCAATCTTCAATCCTCAATCATCGATCCTCAATCTTCTATACTCAATCCTCAATCCTCAATCCTCGATCCTCAATACTGAACCATCAATCCTCAATTCTCAATACTCAACAGAATATCCTGAATTCTCAGTATTCAATACTCAAACCTCAATCCTCAACCCTCAGCCCTCATCCTCCATCCTCAATCCTCAATCCTCAATCCTCAATCTTCAATCCTCAACACTCAATCTTCGATCCTCAATCCTCAATCTTCAATCCTCAATCCTCAATCCTCAGTCATGAATACTCAATCTTCAATACTCAATCCTCAATCTTCAATCCTCAACACTCAATCTTCGATCCTCAATCCTCAATCCTCAATCCTCAATCCTCAATCCTCAATCCTCAATCCTCATTCCTCAAACCTCAATCCTCAACCATCAGTCCTCATCCTCAATTCTCAATGCACAATCATCAATCCTCAATTCTCAAACTTCAATCATCAATAATCAATCTCCAATCCTAGATCCTCAATCCCCGATCCTCAATCCTCAATCCTCAACCCTCAAACATCAATCCTCAATCCTCATTCCTCAAACCTCAATCCTCAACCATCAGTCCTCGTCCTCAATCCTCAAATCTCAATCCTCAGTCCTCAATCTTCAATCATCAATACTCAATCTTCAATCGTCAATCCTCAATCCTCAATCCCCAATCCTCAATCCTCAATATTCAACACACAACCATCAACCATCAGTTATCAATACTCGACCATCAATCCTCAATTCTCAATACTCAACCATCAATCCTCAAATCTCAATACTCAGTAGAATATCCGGAATTCTCATGTTTCAATACTCAATCCACAATATTCAATAATCAAATCTCAATCCTGAAACATCAATTCTCAACACTCAATCCTCAACACTCAGTCCTCTCACTTCAATCCTCCATCCTCAATCCTCTATCCTCAAGCGTCAATCCTCAATCCTCAATCCTCATCCCTCAATCCTCAGACATCAAACCTCAATTCCGAATCCTCAATCCTGAATGCTCAATCTTCATCCCTCAGTCTGCAACAATCAGTTGCCAATCCTCAATGCTCAATAGAATATCATCAACTCACAGCTTTCAATACTCAATCCCCAATCATCAATCTTCAAATCTCAATCCACAAACATCAACACTCATCACTCTACCCTCTACGCTCAGTCCTCAATCTTCAATCCTCAATCCTCAATCCTCAAACTCCAATCCTCAATACTCAATCTTCAATCCTCAATCCTCAATTCTCAATTCTCAATCCTCAATCCTCAATCCTCAATCGTCAATCCCCAATCCCCAATCCTCAATCATCATTCCTCAATCCTCAATCCTCAATCCTCAATCGTCAATCCTCAATCCCCAATCCTCTATCTTCAATCCTCAATACTCAATCCTCAATCCTCCATCCTCAATACTCAATCTTCAAGCCTCAATACTCAAACTTCAATCCTCAATCCACAGTCCTCAATCCCCAGTCCTCAATCTTCAATCCTCAATGCCCAATAATCAGTCCTCAATGCTCAGTCCTCAATCCTCAATCTTCACTCCTCAATCCCCAATCCTCAATCCTCAATCGTCAATCCTCAATCCTCAATCCTCAAACCTCAATATTCTACACACAAACCTCAACCAACAATCCTCAATACTCAACTATCGATCCTCAGCTTTCAATACTCAATATAATATCCTGAATTCTCAGGATTCTATACTCAATTCACAATACTCAATCATCAAATCTCAATCCTCAGTCATCAATCCTCAACACTCAATCCTCAGACATCTGTCCTCATTCTTCAATCCTCAGTCCTCCATCCTCAATCCTCAATCCTCGATCTTCAATCATCAATCCTCAATTCTCAGTCCTCAATACTCAATCTTCAATCCTCAATCCTCAATCCTCAATCCCCAATACTCAATCCTCAATCCTCAGTCTTCAATCCTCCATACTCAATCTTCAATCCTCAATCCTCAATCATCAATCCTCAATCCCCAATCCTCAGTCATCAATCCTCAATATTCAATACTCAATCCTCAATCATCAATCCTCAATCCTCAATCCTCAATCCTCATTCCTCTATCCTCAATCCTCAACCCTCAGTCCTCAGCCTCAATTCTCAATTCTCAATTCTCAATCCTCAATCCTCAATCTTCAATCCTCAATAATCAATCTCCTATCCTAGATCCTCAATCCCCAATACTCTATCCTTAATCCTCAATATTCAATCCTCTATCCCCAGTCCACAATCTTCAATCCCCAAAGCTCAATAATCAATCCTCAATCCTCAGTCCTCAATCGTCAATCATCAGTCCACAATCTTCAATACTCAATCCTCAATCCTCAATCCTCAATCCTCAATCCTCAATCCTCAATCCTCAATGTTCAATACTCAATCCTCAATCCTCAATCCTCAATCCTGAATCGTCAATCCTCATTCTTCAATCCTCAATACCCTATCCTCAATCCTCAATCCTCAATCCTCAATCCTCATTGCTCTACCCTCAATCCTCAACCCTCAGTCCTCAGCCTCAATTCTCAATTCTCAATTCTCAATTCTCAATCCTCAATCCTCAATCTTCAATCCTCAATAATCAATCTCCTATCCTAGATCCTCAATCCTCAATCCTCAATCCTCGATCTTCAATCATCAATCCTCAATTCTCAATCCTCAATACTCAACCTTCGATCCTCAATCCTCAATCCTGAATCCTCAATCCTCAAACTTCAATCATCAATACTCAATCTTCAATCCTCAATAATCAATCTCCATTCCTAGATCCTCAATCCCCAATCCTCAATCGTTAATCCTCAATCTTCATTCCTCAATCCCCAGTCCTCAATCCTCAATACTCAATCTTCAATCCTCAATCCTCAATCATCAATCCTCAATCCCCAATCCTCAGTCATCAATCCTCAATCTTCAATACTCAGTCCTCAATCATCAATCCTCAATCCTCAATCCTCAATCCTCATTCCTCTATCCTCAATCCTCAACCCTCAGTCCTCAGCCTCAATTCTCAATTCTCAATTCTCAATCCTCAATCCTCAATCTTCAATCCTCAATAATCAATCTCCTATCCTAGATCCTCAATCCCCAATACTCTATCCTTAATCCTCAATATTCAATCCTCTATCCCCAGTCCACAATCTTCAATCCCCAAAGCTCAATAATCAATCCTCAATCCGCAGTCCTCAATCCTCAATCCTCAGTCCTCAATCCTCAATCCTCAATACTCAAACATCAATCCTCAACCGTCAGTCCTCGTCCTCAATCCTCAACCCTCAATCCTCAATCCTCAGTCTTCAATCCTCAATCCTCAATGCTCAATCCTCAATCGTCAATCCTCAATCCCCAATCGTCAATCTTCAATCCTCAATCCCCAATACTCAATCCTCAATCCTCAATCTTCAATGCTCCATACTCAATCTTCAATCCTCAATCCTCAATCATCAATCCTCAATCCCCAATCCTCAGTCATCAATCCTCAATCTTCAATACTCAATCCTCAATCATCAATCCTCAATCCTCAATCCTCAATCCTCATTCCTCTATCCTCAATCCTCAACCCTCAGAGCTCAGCCTCAATTCTCAATTCTCAATTCTCAATCCTCAATCCTCAATCTTCAATCCTCAATAATCAATCTCCTATCCTAGATCCTCAATCCCCAATACTCTATCCTTAATCCTCAATATTCAATCCTCTATCCCCAGTCCACAATCTTCAATCCCCAAAGCTCAATAATCAATCCTCAATCCTCAGTACTCAATCGTCAATCATCAGTCCACAATCTTCAATACTCAATCCTCAATCCTCAATCCTCAATCCTCAATCCTCAATCCTCAATCATCAATCCCCAATCTTCAATACTCAATCCTCAATCCTCAATCCTCAATCCTGAATCGTCAGTCCTCATTCTTCAATCCTCGATACCCAATCCTCAATCCTCAATCCTCAATCCTCCATAATCAATTCTTAATCCTCAATCGTCTGTCCTCAGTCGTCAAACCTCAACCCTCAACCCTCAGCCCTCATCCTCAATCCTCAATCCTGAATCCTCAATCCTCAATCATCAATCCTCAATACTCAGTCTTCAATCCTCAATCCTCAATCCTCAATCCTCAGTCCGCAATCCTCAATCATCAATCATCAATCTTCAATACTCAATCCTCAATCCTCAATCCTCAATCCTCAATAATCAATCTTCAATCCTCAATCCTCAACCCTCAATCCTCAATCCTCAATCCTCAGTCATCAATACTAAATCCTCAATACTCAAACTTCAATCCTCAATCCTCAATTCTCAATCCTCAATACTCAATCTTCAATCCTCAATCCTCAATCCTCAATCCTCAACTCTCAATCGTCAGGCCTCAAACCTCAATTCCGAATCCTCAATCGTGAATGCTCAATCTTCATCCCATAGGCCGCAACAATCAATTGTCAATCCTCAATCCTCAATAGAGTATCCTCAATTCACAGTTTTCAATACTCAATCCCCAATCTTCAATCTTCAAATCTCAATCCACAGACATCAATTCTCATCACTCAACCCTCAACACTCAGTCCTCAATCTTCAGTCCTCAATCCTCAATCCTCAATCTTCAATCCTCCATACTCAATCTTCAATCCTCAATCCTCAATCATCAATCCTCAATCCTCAATCCTCAGTCATCGATCCTCAATCCTCAATCCTCAGTCATCAATCCTCAATCTTCAATACACAATCCTAAATCCTCAACCCTCAGCCCTCATCCTCCATCCTCAATCCTCAATCCTCAATCCTCAATCTTCAATCCTCAATACTCAATCTTCGATCCTCAATCCTCAATCTTCAATCCTCAATCCTCAATCCTCAGTCATGAATACTCAATCTTCAATACTCAATCCTCAATCCTCAGTCCTCAATCCTCAATCCTCAATCCTCAATCATCCATGCTGAATCTTCAATACTCAATCCTCAATCCTCAATCCTCAATCCTCAATCGTCAATCCTCATTCTTCAATCCTCAATACCCAATCCTCAATCCTCAATCATCAATCCTCAAGTCTCAATCCTCAGTCATCAATCCTCAATCTTCAGTACTCAATCCTCAATCATCAATCCTCAATCCTCAATCCTCAATCCTCATTCCTCAAACCTCAATCCTGAACCCTCAGTCCTCATCCTCAATTCTCAATTCTGAATCCTCAATCCTCAATCCTCAATCTTCAATCCTCAATAATCAATCATCAATACTCAGCTTTCAATCCTCAATCCTCAATCCTCAATCCTCAGTCCGCAATCCTCAATCATCAATCCTCAATCTTCAATACTCAATCCTCAATCCTCAATCCTCAATCCTTAATCTTCAATCCTCAATGCTCAATCTTCAATCCTCAGTCCTCAATCCTCAATCCTCAATCCTCAATCCTCAATATTCAACACACAACACTCAACCATCAATCCTCAATGCTCAACCATCAATTCTCAAATCTCAATACTCAGTAGAATATCCGGAATTCTCATGTTTCAATACTCAATCCACAATATTCAATAATCAAATCTCAATCCTGAAACATCAATTCTCAACACTCAATCCTCAACACTCAGTCCTCTCACTTCAATCCTCCATCCTCAATCCTCTATCCTCAAGCGTCAATCCTCAATCCTCAACCCTCATCCCTCAATCCTCAGACATCAAACCTCAATTCCGAATCCTCAATCCTGAATGCTCAATCTTCATCCCTCAGTCTGCAACAATCAGTTGCCAATCCTCAATGCTCAATAGAATATCATCAACTCACAGCTTTCAATACTCAATCCCCAATCTTCAATCTTCAAATCTCAATCCACAAACATCAACTCTCATCACTCTACCCTCAACGCTCAGTCCTCAATCTTCAATCCTCAATCCTCAATCCTCAAACTCCAATCCTCAATACTCAATCTTCAATCCTCAATCCTCAATTCTCAATTCTCAATCCTCAATCCTCAATCCTCAATCGTCAATCCCCAATCCCCAATCCTCAATCATCATTCCTCAATCCTCAATCCTCAATCCTCAATCGTCAATCCTCAATCCCCAATCCTCTATCTTCAATCCTCAATACTCAATCCTCAATCCTCCATCCTCAATACTCAATCTTCAAGCCTCAATACTCAAACTTCAATCCTCAATCCACAGTCCTCAATCCCCAGGCCTCAATCTTCAATCCTCAATGCCCAATAATCAATCCTCAATACTCAATCTTCGATCCTCAATCCTCAATCTTCAATCCTCAATCCTCAATCCTCAGTCATGAATACTCAATCTTCAATACTCAATCCTCAATCCTCAGTCCTCAATCCTCAATCCTCAATCCTCAATCATCCATGCTGAATCTTCAATACTCAATCCTCAATCCTCAATCCTCAATCCTCAATCGTCAATCCTCATTCTTCAATCCTCAATACCCAATCCTCAATCCTCAATCATCAATCCTCAAGTCTCAATCCTCAGTCATCAATCCTCAATCTTCAGTACTCAATCCTCAATCATCAATCCTCAATCCTCAATCCTCAATCCTCATTCCTCAAACCTCAATCCTGAACCCTCAGTCCTCATCCTCAATTCTCAATTCTGAATCCTCAATCCTCAATCCTCAATTTTCAATCCTCAATAATCAATCATCAATACTCAGCTTTCAATCCTCAATCCTCAATCCTCAATCCTCAGTCCGCAATCCTCAATCATCAATCCTCAATCTTCAATACTCAATCCTCAATCCTCAATCCTCAATCCTTAATCTTCAATCCTCAATGCTCAATCTTCAATCCTCAGTCCTCAATCCTCAATCCTCAATCCTCAATCCTCAATATTCAACACACAACACTCAACCATCAATCCTCAATGCTCAACCATCAATTCTCAAATCTCAATACTCAGTAGAATATCCGGAATTCTCATGTTTCAATACTCAATCCACAATATTCAATAATCAAATCTCAATCCTGAAACATCAATTCTCAACACTCAATCCTCAACACTCAGTCCTCTCACTTCAATCCTCCATCCTCAATCCTCTATCCTCAAGCGTCAATCCTCAATCCTCAACCCTCATCCCTCAATCCTCAGACATCAAACCTCAATTCCGAATCCTCAATCCTGAATGCTCAATCTTCATCCCTCAGTCTGCAACAATCAGTTGCCAATCCTCAATGCTCAATAGAATATCATCAACTCACAGCTTTCAATACTCAATCCCCAATCTTCAATCTTCAAATCTCAATCCACAAACATCAACTCTCATCCCTCTACCCTCAACGCTCAGTCCTCAATCTTCAATCCTCAATCCTCAATCCTCAAACTCCAATCCTCAATACTCAATCTTCAATCCTCAATCCTCAATTCTCAATTCTCAATCCTCAATCCTCAATCCTCAATCGTCAATCCCCAATCCCCAATCCTCAATCATCATTCCTCAATCCTCAATCCTCAATCCTCAATCGTCAATCCTCAATCCCCAATCCTCTATCTTCAATCCTCAATACTCAATCCTCAATCCTCCATCCTCAATACTCAATCTTCAAGCCTCAATACTCAAACTTCAATCCTCAATCCACAGTCCTCAATCCCCAGGCCTCAATCTTCAATCCTCAATGCCCAATAATCAATCCTCAATGCTCAGTCCTCAATCCTCAATCTTCACTCCTCAATCCCCAATCCTCAATCCTCAATCGTCAATCCTCAATCCTCAATCCTCAAACCTCAATATTCTACACACAAACCTCAACCAACAATCCTCAATACTCAACTATCGATCCTCAGCTTTCAATACTCAATAGAATATCCTGAATTCTCGGGATTCTATACTCAATTCACAATACTCAATCATCAAATCTCAATCCTCAGTCATCAATCCTCAACACTCAATCCTCAGACATCTGTCCTCATTCTTCAATCCTCAGTCCTCCATCCTCAATCCTCAATCCTCGATCTTCAATCATCAATCCTCAATTCTCAGTCCTCAATACTCAATCTTCAATCCTCAATCCTCAATCCTCAATCCCCAATACTCAATCCTCAATCCTCAGTCTTCAATCCTCCATACTCAATCTTCAATCCTCAATCCTCAATCATCAATCCTCAATCCCCAATCCTCAGTCATCAATCCTCAATATTCAATACTCAATCCTCAATCATCAATCCTCAATCCTCAATCCTCAATCCTCATTCCTCTATCCTCAATCCTCAACCCTCAGTCCTCAGCCTCAATTCTCAATTCTCAATTCTCAATCCTCAATCCTCAATCTTCAATCCTCAATAATCAATCTCCTATCCTAGATCCTCAATCCCCAATACTCTATCCTTAATCCTCAATATTCAATCCTCTATCCCCAGTCCACAATCTTCAATCCCCAAAGCTCAATAATCAATCCTCAATCCTCAGTCCTCAATCGTCAATCATCAGTCCACAATCTTCAATACTCAATCCTCAATCCTCAATCCTCAATCCTCAATCCTCAATCCTCAATCATCAATCCTCAATCTTCAATACTCAATCCTCAATCCTCAATCCTCAATCCTGAATCGTCAATCCTCATTCTTCAATCCTCAATACCCAATCCTCAATCCTCAATCCTCAATCCTCAATCCTCATTCCTCTATCCTCAATCCTCAACCCTCAGTCCTCAGCCTCAATTCTCAATTCTCAATTCTCAATTCTCAATCCTCAATCCTCAATCTTCAATCCTCAATAATCAATCTCCTATCCTAGATCCTCAATCCTCAATCCTCAATCCTCAGTCCGCAATTCTCAATCGTCAATCCTCAATCTTCAATACACAATCCTCAATCCTCAATCCTCAATCCTCAATACTCAATCTTCAATCCTCAATCCTCAACCCTCAATCCTCAATCCTCAATGCTCAGTCATCAATCCTCAATCTTCAATACTCAATCGTCAATCCTCAGTCCTCAATTCTCAATTCTCAATCCTCGTTCCTCAAACCTCAATCCTCAGTCCTCAGCCCTCATCCTCAATTCTCAATTCTCAAACCTCAAACTTCAATCTTCAATCCTCAATACTCAATCCTCAATCCTCAATACTCAACCATCAATCCTCAATTCTCAATACTCAATAGAATATCCTGAATTCTCAGTATTCAATACTCAAACCTCAATCCTCAACCCTCAGCCCTCATCCTCCATTCTCAATCCTCAATCCTCAGACCTCAATCTTCAATCCTCAATACTCAATCTTCGATTCTCAATCCTCAATCCTCAATCCTCAATCCCAATCCTCAATCTTCAATCCTCAATCCTCAATCCTCAGTCCTCAATCCTCAATCCTTAATCATCAATCCTCAATCTTCAACACTCAATCCTCAATCCTCAATCATCAATCTTCAATCCTCAATCCTCAATCCTCGATTCTCAATCCTCAATCCTCAATCATCAATCCTCAATCTACAACACTCAATCCTCTATCCCCAATCCTCAATCTTCAATCCTCAATCATCGATCCTCAATCTTCAATACTCAATCCTCAATCCTCAATCCTCGATCCTCAATACTGAACCATCAATCCTCAATTCTCATTACTCAACAGAATATCCTGAATTCTCAGTATTCAATACTCAAACCTCAATCCTCAACCCTCAGCCCTCATCCTCCATCCTCAATCCTCAATCCTCAATCCTCAATCTTCAATCCTCAATACTCAATCTTCGATCCTCAATCCTCAATCTTCAATCCTCAATCCTCAATCCTCAGTCATGAATACTCAATCTTCAATACTCAATCCTCAATCCTGAATCCTCAATCCTCAATCCTCAATCCTCAATCCTCATTCCTCAAACCTCAATCCTCAACCATCAGTCCTCATCCTCAATTCTCAATGCACAATCATCAATCCTCAATTCTCAAACTTCAATCATCAATAATCAATCTCCAATCCTAGATCCTCAATCCCCGATCCTCAATCCTCAATCCTCAACCCTCAAACATCAATCCTCAATCCTCATTCCTCAAACCTCAATCCTCAACCATCAGTCCTCGTCCTCAATCCTCAAATCTCAATCCTCAGTCCTCAATCTTCAATCATCAATACTCAATCTTCTATCGTCAATCCTCAATCCTCAATCCCCAATCCTCAATCCTCAATATT
Source organism: Calliopsis andreniformis (assembly GCF_051401765.1). Taxonomy (NCBI): domain Eukaryota; kingdom Metazoa; phylum Arthropoda; class Insecta; order Hymenoptera; family Andrenidae; genus Calliopsis; species Calliopsis andreniformis. The sequence continues at coordinate 503,319 of NW_027480540.1, forward strand.
CAACACACAACCATCAACCATCAGTTATCAATACTCGACCATCAATCCTCAATTCTCAATACTCAATAGAATATCCTGAATTGTCATGGTTCAATACTCATACCACAATATTCAGTAATCAAATCTCAATCCTCAAACATCAATCCTCAACACTCTATCCTCAACACTCGGTCCACTCTCTTCAATCCTCCATCCTCAATCCTCAATCCTCATGCGTCAATCCTCAATCATCAATCCTCAACCCTCAATTCTCAGTCCTCAAACCTCAATCCCGAATCCTCAATCCGGAATTCTCAACCTTCAGCCCTCAGTCCTCAACAATCAATCGTCAATCCTCAATCTTCAATAGAATATCCTCAATTCACAGTTTTCAATACTCAATCCCCATTCTTCAATCTTCAAATCTCAAAACACAAACATCAATTCCCATCACTCAACCCTCAACACTCAGTCCTGAATCATCACTCCACAATCCTCAATCCTACATCTTCAATCCTCAATAATCAATCTTCAATCCTCAATCCTCAATTCTCAATCCTCAATACTCAATCCTCAATTCTCATCACTCATCCCTCAACACTCAGTCCTCAATCTTCAATCCTCAATCCTCAATCCTCAATCCTCAATCTTCAATCCTCAATGCTCAATCTTCAATCCTCAGTCCTCAATCCTCAATCCTCAATCCTCAATCCTCAATATTCAACACACAACCCTCAACCATCAATCCTCAATACTCAACCATCAATCCTCAAATCTCAATACTCAGTAGAATATCCGGAATTCTCATGGTTCAATACTCAATCCACAATATTCAATAATCAAATCTCAATCCTGAAACATCAATTCTCAACACTCAATCCTCAACACTCAGTCCTCTCACTTGAATCCTCCATCCTCAATCCTCTATCCTCAAGCGTCAATCCTCAATCCTCAATCCTCATCCCTCAATCCTCAGACATCAAACCTCAATTCCGAATCCTCAATCCTGAATGCTCAATCTTCATCCCTCAGTCCGCAACAATCAGTTGCCAATCCTCAATGCTCCATAGAACATCATCAACTCACAGTTTTCAATACTCAATCCCCAATCTTCAGTCTTCAAATCTCAATCCACAAACATCAACTCTCATCACTCTACACTCAACACTCAGTCCTCAATCTTCAATCCTCAATCCTCAATCCACAAACTTCAATCCTCAATACTCAATCTTCAATCCTCAATCCTCAATTCTCAATTCTCAATTCTCAATCCTCAATCCTCAATCCTCAATCGTCAATCCCCAATCCCCAATACTCAATCATCAGTCCTCAATCCTCAATCCTCAATCCTCAACCCTCAGTCATCAGTCCTCAGTCCTCAATCCTCAAACCTCAATCCTCAACAGTCAGTCCTCGTCCTCAAACCTCAATCCCGAATCCTCAACCCTGAATCGTCAATCTTCAGGCCTCAGTCCTCAACAATCAATTGTCAATCCTCAGTCCTCATTAGAATATCCTCAATTCACAGTTTTCAGTACTCAATCCCCAATCTTCAATCTTCAAATCTCAGTCTACAAAAATCAATTCGCATCACTCAACACTCAACACTCACTCCTCAATCTTCAGTCCTCAATCCTCAATCCTCAATCTTCAATCCTCAATACTCAATCTTCAATCTTCAATCCTCAATTCTCAATCCTCAGTCCTCAATCCTCAATCGTCAATCCTCAATCCCCAATCCTCAGCCTTCAATCCTCAACCCTCAATCCTCAATCCACAATCCTCAATCATCAATCATCAACCTTCAATCCTCAATACTCAATCTTCAATCCTCAATTCCCAACCCTCAATCGTCAATCCTCAATCCTCAATCCTCAGTCATCAACCCTCAATCTTCAATACTCAATCCTCAATCCTCAATCCTCAATCCTCAATCCTCAATCCTCAATCCTCATTGCTCAAACGTCAATCCTCAACCCTCAGTCCCCATCCTCAATTCTCAATTCTCCATCCTCAATCCTCAATACTCAATCTTCAATCTTCAATCCTCAATTCTCAATCCTCAGTCCTCAATCCTCAATCGTCAATCCTCAATCCCCAATCCTCAGCCTTCAATCCTCAACCCTCAATCCTCAATCCACAATCCTCAATCATCAATCATCAACCTTCAATCCTCAATACTCAATCTTCAATCCTCAATTCCCAACCCTCAATCGTCAATCCTCAATCCTCAATCCTCAGTCATCAACCCTCAATCTTCAATACTCAATCCTCAATCCTCAATCCTCAATCCTCAATCCTCAATCCTCAATCCTCATTGCTCAAACGTCAATCCTCAACCCTCAGTCCCCATCCTCAATTCTCAATTCTCCATCCTCAATCCTCAATACTCAATCTTCAATCCTCAATAATCAACCTCCTATCCTAGATCCTCAATCCCCAATACTCTATCCTTAATCCTCAATATTCAATCCTCTATTCCCAGTCCACAATCTTCAATCCCCAAAGCTCAATAATCAATCCTCAATCCTCAGTCCTCAATCGTCAATCATCAGTCATCAACCCTCAATCTTCAATACTCAATCCTCAATCCTCAATCCTCAATCCTCAATCCTCAATCCTCAATCCTCATTGCTCAAACGTCAATCCTCAACCCTCAGTCCCCATCCTCAATTCTCAATTCTCCATCCTCAATCCTCAATCCTCATTGCTCAAACGTCAATCCTCAACCCTCTGTCCCCATCCTCAATTCTCAATTCTCCATCCTCAATCCTCAATACTCAATCTTCAATCCTCAATAATCAACCTCCTATCCTAGATCCTCAATCCCCAATACTCTATCCTTAATCCTCAATATTCAATCCTCTATTCCCAGTCCACAATCTTCAATCCCCAAAGCTCAATAATCAATCCTCAATCCTCAGTCCTCAATCGTCAATCATCAGTCCACAATCTTCAATACTCAATCCTCAATCCTCAATCCTCAATCCTCAATCCTCAATCCTCAATCATCCATGCTGAATCTTCAATACTCAATCCTCAATCCTCAATCCTCAATCCTCAATCGTCAATCCTCATTCTTCAATCCTCAATACCCAATCCTCAATCCTCAATCATCAATCCTCAAGTCTCAATCCTCAGTCATCAATCCTCAATCTTCAGTACTCAATCCTCAATCATCAATCCTCAATCCTCAATCCTCAATCCTCATTCCTCAAACCTCAATCCTGAACCCTCAGTCCTCATCCTCAATTCTCAATTCTTAATCCTCAATCCTCAATCCTCAATCTTCAACCCTCAATCCTCAATCCACAATCCTCAATCATCAATCATCAACCTTCAATCCTCAATACTCAATCTTCAATCCTCAATTCCCAACCCTCAATCGTCAATCCTCAATCCTCAATCCTCAGTCATCAACCCTCAATCTTCAATACTCAATCCTCAATCCTCAATCCTCAATCCTCAATCCTCAATCCTCAATCCTCATTGCTCAAACGTCAATCCTCAACCCTCAGTCCCCATCCTCAATTCTCAATTCTCCATCCTCAATCCTCAATACTCAATCTTCAATCCTCAATAATCAACCTCCTATCCTAGATCCTCAATCCCCAATACTCTATCCTTAATCCTCAATATTCAATCCTCTATTCCCAGTCCACAATCTTCAATCCCCAAAGCTCAATAATCAATCCTCAATCCTCAGTCCTCAATCGTCAATCATCAGTCCACAATCTTCAATACTCAATCCTCAATCCTCAATCCTCAATCCTCAATCCTCAATCCTCAATCATCCATGCTGAATCTTCAATACTCAATCGTCAATCCTCAATCCTCAATCCTCAATCGTCAATCCTCATTCTTCAATCCTCAATACCCAATCCTCAATCCTCAATCATCAATCCTCAAGTCTCAATCCTCAGTCATCAATCCTCAATCTTCAGTACTCAATCCTCAATCATCAATCCTCAATCCTCAATCCTCAATCCTCATTCCTCAAACCTCAATCCTGAACCCTCAGTCCTCATCCTCAATTCTCAATTCTTAATCCTCAATCCTCAATCCCCAATCTTCAATCCTCAATAATCAATCATCAATACTCAGCTTTCAATCCTCAATCCTCAATCCTCAATCCTCAGTCCGTAATCCTCAATCATCAATCCTCAATCTTCAATACTCAATCCTCAATCCTCAATCCTCAATCCTTAATCTTCAATCCTCAATGCTCAATCTTCAAACCTCAGTCCTCAATCCTCAATCCTCAATCCTCAATCCTCAATATTCAACACACAACCCTCAACCATCAATCCTCAATATTCAACCATCAATCCTCAAATCTCAATACTCAGTAGAATATCCGGAATTCTCATGTTTCAATACTCAATCCACAATATTCAATAATCAAATCTCAATCCTGAAACATCAATTCTCAACACTCAATCCTCAACACTCAGTCCTCACACTTCAATCCTCCATCCTCAATCCTCTATCCTCAAGCGTCAATCCTCAATCCTCAATCCTCATCCCTCAATCCTCAGACATCAAACCTCAATTCCGAATCCTCAATCCTGAATGCTCAATCTTCATCCCTCAGTCTGCAACAATCAGTTGCCAATCCTCAATGCTCAATAGAATATCATCAACTCACAGCTTTCAATACTCAATCCCCAATCTTCAATCTTCAAATCTCAATCCACAAACATCAACTCTCATCACTCTACCCTCAACGCTCAGTCCTCAATCTTCAATCCTCAATCCTCAATCCTCAAACTCCAATCCTCAATACTCAATCTTCAATCCTCAATCCTCAATTCTCAATTCTCAATCCTCAATCCTCAATCTTCAATACTCAATCCTCAATCATCAATCCTCAATCCTCAATCCTCAATCCTCATTCCTCTGTCCTCAATCGTCAATCCTCAATCCCCAATACTCTATCTTCAATCCTCAATCCTCAATCCTCAATCTTCAATCCTCAATAATCAATCTCCTATCCTAGATCCTCAATCCCCAATACTCTATCCTTAATCCTCAATATTCAATCCTCTATCCCCAGTCCACAATCTTCAATCCCCAAAGCTCAATAATCAATCCTCAATCCTCAGTACTCAATCGTCAATCATCAGTCCACAATCTTCAATACTCAATCCTCAATCCTCAATCCTCAATCCTCAATCCTCAATCCTCAATCATCAATCCCCAATCTTCAATACTCAATCCTCAATCCTCAATCCTCAATCCTGAATCGTCAGTCCTCATTCTTCAATCCTCAATACCCAATCCTCAATCCTCAATCCTCAATCCTCCATCCTCAATTCTTAATCCTCAATCGTCTGTCCTCAGTCGTCAAACCTCAACCCTCAACCCTCAGCCCTCATCCTCAATCCTCAATCCTGAATCCTCAATCCTCAATCTTCAATCCTCAATACTCACTCTTCAATCCTCAATCCTCAATCCTCAATCCTCAGTCCGCAATCCTCAATCATCAATCATCAATCTTCAATACTCAATCCTCAATCCTCAATCCTCAATCCTCAATAATCAATCTTCAATCCTCAATCCTCAACCCTCAATCCTCAATCCTCGATCCTCAGTCATCAATACTCAATCCTCAATACTCAAACTTCAATCCTCAATCCTCAATTCTCAATCCTCAGTACTCAATCTTCAATCCTCAATCCTCAATCCTCAATCCTCAACTCTCAATCGTCAGGCCTCAAACCTCAATTCCGAATCCTCAATCGTGAATGCTCAATCTTCATCCCACAGGCCGCAACAATCAATTGTCAATCCTCAATCCTCAATAGAGTATCCTCAATTCACAGTTTTCAATACTCAATCCCCAATCTTCAATCTTCAAATCTCAATCCACAGACATCAATTCTCATCACTCAACCCTCAACACTCAGTCCTCAATCTTCAGTCCTCAATCCTCAATCCTCAATCTTCAATCCTCCATACTCAATCTTCAATCCTCAATCCTCAATCATCAATCCTCAATCCTCAATCCTCAGTCATCAATCCTCAATCTTCAATACTCAATCCTAAATCCTCAATCCTGAGTCCTCAACCCTCAATCCTCATTCCTCAAACCTCAATCCTCAACCCTCAGTCCTCATCCTCAATTCTCAATTCACAATCCTCAATCCTCAATCCTCAATCTTCAATCCTCAATAATCAATCTGCTATCCTAGATCCTCAATCCCCAATACACTATCATTAATTCTCAATATTCAATCCTCTATCCCCAGTCCTCAATCTTCAATCCCCAAAGCTCAATAATCAATCCTCAATCCGCAGTCCTCAATCCTCAATCCTCAGTCCTCAATCCTCAATCCTCAATACTCAAACATCAATCCTCAACCGTCAGTCCTCGTCCTCAATCCTCAACCCTCAATCCTCAATCCTCAGTCTTCAATCCTCAATCCTCAATGCTCAATCCTCAATCGTCAATCCTCAATCCCCAATCGTCAATCTTCAATCCTCAATCCCCAATACTCAATCCTCAATCCTCAATCTTCAATCCTCCATACTCAATCTTCAATCCTCAATCCTCAATCATTAATCCTCAATCCCCAATCCTCAATCCCCAATACTCAATCCTCAATCCTCAATCTTCAATCCTCCATACTCAATCTTCAATCCTCAATCCTCAATCATTAATCCTCAATCCCCAATCCTCAGTCATCAATCCTCAATCTTCAATACTCAATCCTCAATCATCAATCCTCAATCCTCAATCCTCAATCCTCATTCCTCTATCCTCAATCCTCAACCCTCAGTCCTCAGCCTCAATTCTCAATCCTCAATTCTCAATCCTCAATCCTCAATCTTCAATCCTCAATCGTCTGTCCTCAGTCGTCAAACCTCAACCCTCAACCCTCAGCCCTCATCCTCAATCCTCAATCCTGAATCCTCAATCCTCAATCTTCAATCCTCAATACTCAGTCTTCAATCCTCAATCCTCAATCCTCAATCCCCAGTCCGCAATCCTCAATCATCAATCATCAGTCTTCAATACTCAATCCTCAATCCTCAATCCTCAATCCTCAATAATCAATCTTCAATCCTCAATCCTCAACCCTCAATCCTCAATCCTCAATCCTCAGTCATCAATCCTCAATCTTCAATACTCAATCGTCAATCCTCAGTCCTCAATTCTCAATCCTCAATCCTCGTTCCTCAAACCTCAATCCTCAATCCTCAGCCTTCATCCTCAATTCTCAATTCTCAATCCTCAAACCTCAATCTTCAATCCTCAATACTCAATCCTCAATCCTCAATACTCAACCATCAATCCTCAATTCTCAATACTCAATAGAATATCCTGAATTCTCAGTATTCAATACTCAAACCTCAATCCTCAACCCTCAGCCCGCATCCTCCATTCTCAATCCTCAATCATCAAACCTCAATCTTCAATCCTCAATACTCAATCTTCGATTCTCAATCCTCAATCCTCAATCCTCAATCCCAATCCTCAATCTTCAATCCTCAATCCTCAATCCTCAGTCCTCAATCCTCAATCCTCAATCATCAATCCTCAATCTTCAACACTCAATCCTCAATCCTCAATCATCAATCTTCAATCCTCAATCCTCAGTCCTCGATTCTCAATCCTCAATCCTCAATCATCAATCCTCAATCTTCAACACTCAATCCTCTATCCCCAATCCTCAATCCTCAATCCTCAATCATCGATCCTCAATCTTCAATACTCAATCCTCAATCCTCAATCCTCAATCCTCAATACTGAACCATCAATCCTCAATTCTCAATACTCAACAGAATATCCTGAATTCTCAGTATTCAATACTCAAACCTCAATCCTCAATCCTCAGTCATGAATACTCAATCTACAATACTCAATCCTCAATCCTCGGTCCTCAATCCTCAATCCTCAATCCTCAATCCTCAATCCTCATTCCCCATACCTCAACCGTCAACCCTCAGTCCTCAACCTCAATTCTCAATTCTCAATCCAGAATCCTCAATTCTCAGTCTTCAATCCTCTATAATCAATCTCCAATCCTAGATCCTCAATCCCCAATCCTCAATCCTTAATCCAGAATCTTCAATCCTCAATCCCCAGTCCTCAATCTTCAATCCTCAATGCTCAATCCTCAATCCTCAATCCTCAGTCCCCAATCCTCAATCATCAATCCCCAAACCTCAATCCTCAACCGTCAGCCCTCGTCCTCAGTCCTCAACCCTCAATCCTCAACCCTCAGCCCGCATCCTCCATCCTCAATCCTCAATCCTCAATCCTCAATCTTCAATCCTCAATACTCAATCTTCGACCCTCAATCCTCAACACTCAATCCTCAATCCTCAATCCTCAGTCATGAATACTCAATCTTCAATACTCAATCCTCAATCCTCAATCCTCAATCCTCAATCTTCAATCCTCAATCCTCAATCCTCATTCCTCAAACCTCAATCCTCAACCCTCAGTCCTCATCCTCAATTCTCAATCCTCAATCCTCAATCCTCAATTCTCAAACTTCAATCCTCAATAATCAACCTCCAATCCTAGAACCTCAATCCCCAATCCTCAATCCTTAATCCTCAATCTTCAATCCTCAATCCCCAGTCCTCAATCTTCAATCCTCAATGCTCAATCCTCAATCCTCAATCCTCAGTCCTCAGTCCTCAATCCTCAATCCTCAAACCTCAATCCTCAACCGTCAGTCCTCGTCCTCTACCCTCAAACCTCAATCCTCAATCCTCAATCTTCAGTCATCAATACTCAATCTTCAATCCTCAATTCTCAATCCTCAATCCTCAATCCTCAATCCTCAATGTTCAACACACAACCCTCAACCATCAATTATCAATACTCAACCATCAATCCTCAATTCTCAATACTCAATAGAATATCCTGAATTCTCATGGTTCAATACTCAATCCACAATATTCAATAATCAAATCTCAATCCACAAACATCAATTCTCAACACTCTATCCTCAACACTCAGTCCCCTCCCTTCAATCATCCATCCTCAATCCGCAATCCTCATGCGTCAATCCTCAATCCTCAATCCTCAACCCTCAACTCTCAGTCCTCAAACCTCAATCCCGAATCCTCAATCCTGAATTCTCAATCTTCAGCCCTCAGTCCTCACCAATCAATTGTCAATCCACAATCTTCAATAGAATATCCTCAATTCACAGTTTTCAATACTCAATCCCCATTCTTCAATCTTCAAATCTCAAAACACAAACATCAATTCCCATCACGCAACCCTCAACACTCAGTCGTCAATCATCAATCCTCAATCCTCAGTCCTCAATCTTCAATCTCCAATACTAAATCTTCAATCCTCAATCCTCAATTCTCAATCCTCAATATTCAACAAACAACCCTGAACCATCAATTCTCAATACTCAACCATCAATCCTCAAATCTCAATACTCAATAGAATATCCGGAATTCTCATGGTTCAATACTCAATCCACAATATTCAATAATCAATTCTCAATCCTCAAACATCATTTCTCAACACTCAATCCTCAACGCTCAGTTCTCTCTATTCAATCCTCCATCCACAATCCTCTATCCTCAAGCGTCAATCCTCAATCCTCAATCCTCAATACTCAATCTTCAATCCTCAATAATCAATCTCCAATCCTAGATCCTCAATCCCCAATCCTCAATCGTTAATCCTCAAATTTCATTCCTCAATCCCCAGTGCTCAATCCACAATACTCAATCTTCAATCCTCAATCCTCAATCCTCAATACACAATCCTCAATCCTCAATATTCAACACACAACCCTCAACCATCAATTCTCAATACTCAACCATCAATCCTCAATTCTCAATACTCAACGGAATATCCTGAATTCTCATGGTTCAATACTCAATCCACAATATTCAATAATCAAATCTCAATCCTCAAACATCAGTTCTCAACACTCAATCCTCACACTCAGTCCTCTCTCTTCGATCCTCCATCCTCAATCGTCTATCCTCAAGCGCCAATCCTCAATCCTCAGTCCTCATCCCTCAATCCTCAGACCTCAAACCTCAATACCGTATCCTCAATCCTGAATGTTCAATCTTCATCCCTCAGTCCGCAACATTCAATTGTCAATCCTCAATCCACAATAGAATATCCTCAATTCACAGTTTTCGATGCTCAATCCCCAATCTTCAATCTTCAAGTTTCAATCCACAAACATCAATTCTCATCACTCAACCCTCAACACTCAGTCCTCAATCCTCAACCCTCAGACCTCATCCTCAATTCTCAATTCTCTATCCTCAATCCTCAATTCTCAATCTTCAATCCTCAATATTCAACACACAACCCGTAACCATCAATCCTCAATACTCAACCTTCAATCCTCAAATCTCAATACTCAATAGTATATCCGGAATTCTCATGGTTCAATACTCAATCCACAATATTCAATAATCAAATCTCAATCCTCAAACATCAATTCTCAACACTCAATCCTCAGTACTCAGTCCTCCCTCTTCAATCCTCCATCCTCAATCCTCTATCCTCAAGCGTCAATCCTCAACCTTCAATCATCATCCCACAATCCTCAGACCTCAAATCACAATTCCGAATCCTCAATCGTGAATGCTCAATCTTCATCCCACAGGCCGCAACAATCAATTGTCAATCCTCAATCCTCAATAGAGTATCCTCAATTCACAGTTTTCAATACTCAATCCCCAATCTTCAATCTTCAAATCTCAATCCACAGACATCAATTCTCATCACTCAACCCTCAACACTCAGTCCTCAATCTTCAGTCCTCAATCCTCAATCCTCAATCCTCAATCATCAATCCTCAATTCCCAATCCTCAGTCATCAATCCTCAATCATCAATACTCAATCCTCAATCATCAATCCTCAATCCTCAATCCTCAATCCTCATTCCTCTATCCTCAATCCTCAACCCTCAGTCCTCAGCCTCAATTCTCAATTCTCAATTCTCAATCCTCAATCCTCAATCTTCAATCCTCAATAATCAATCTCCTATCCTAGATCCTCAATCCCCAATACTCTATCATTAATCCTCAATATTCAATCCTCTATCCCCAGTCCACAATCTTCAATCCCCAAAGCTCAATAATCAATCCTCAATCCTCAGTCCTCAATCGTCAATCCTCAGTCCTCAATCCTCAACCCTCAGTCCTCATCCTCAATTCTCAATTCACAATCCTCAATCCTCAATCCACAATCTTCAATCCTCAATAATCAATCTGCTATCCTAGATCCTCAATCCCCAATACACTATCATTAATCCTCAATATTCAATCCTCTATCCCCAGTCCTCAATCTTCAATCCCCAAAGCTCAATAATCAATCCTCAATCCGCAGTCCTCAATCCTCAATCCTCAGTCCTCAATCCTCAATCCTCAATACTCAAACATCAATCCTCAACCGTCAGTCCTCGTCCTCAATCCTCAACCCTCAATCCTCAATCCTCAGTCTTCAATCCTCAATCCTCAATGCTCAATCCTCAATCGTCAATCCTCAATCCCCAATCGTCAATCTTCAATCCTCAATCCCCAATACTCAATCCTCAATCCTCAATCTTCAATCCTCCATACTCAATCTTCAATCCTCAATCCTCAATCATCAATCCTCAATCCCCAATCCTCAGTCATCAATCCTCAATCTTCAATACTCAATCCTCAATCATCAATCCTCAATCCTCAATCCTCAATCCTCATTCCTCTATCCTCAATCCTCAACCCTCAGTCCTCAGCCTCAATTCTCAATTCTCAATTCTCAATCCTCAATCCTCAATCTTCAATCCTCAATAATCAATCTCCTATCCTAGATCCTCAATCCCCAATACTCTATCCTTAATCCTCAATATTCAATCCTCTATCCCCAGTCCACAATCTTCAATCCCCAAAGCTCAATAATCAATCCTCAATCCTCAGTCCTCAATCGCCAATCATCAGTCCACAATCTTCAATACTCAATCCTCAATCCTCAATCCTCAATCCTCAATCCTCAATCCTCAATCATCAATCCTCAATCTTCAATACTCAATCTTCAATCCTCAATGCTCAATCCTCAATCCTCAATCCTCAGTCCCCAATCCTCAATCATCAATCCCCAAACCTCAATCCTCAACCGTCAGCCCTCGTCCTCAGTCCTCAACCCTCAATCCTCAACCCTCAGCCCGCATCCTCCATCCTCAATCCTCAATCCTCAATCCTCAATCTTCAATCCTCAATACTCAATCTTCGACCCTCAATCCTCAACACTCAATCCTCAATCCTCAATCCTCAGTCATGAATACTCAATCTTCAATACTCAATCCTCCATCCTCAATCCTCAATCCTCAATCTTCAATCCTCAATCCTCAATCCTCATTCCTCAAACCTCAATCCTCAACCCTCAGTCCTCATCCTCAATTCTCAATCCTCAATCCTCAATCCTCAATTCTCAAACTTCAATCCTCAATAATCAACCTCCAATCCTAGAACCTCAATCCCCAATCCTCAATCCTTAATCCTCAATCTTCAATCCTCAATCCCCAGTCCTCAATCTTCAATCCTCAATGCTCAATCCTCAATCCTCAATCCTCAGTCCTCAGTCCTCAATCCTCAATCCTCAAACCTCAATCCTCAACCGTCAGTCCTCGTCCTCTACCCTCAAACCTCAATCCTCAATCCTCAATCTTCAGTCATCAATACTCAATCTTCAATCCTCAATTCTCAATCCTCAATCCTCAATCCTCAATCCTCAATGTTCAACACACAACCCTCAACCATCAATTATCAATACTCAACCATCAATCCTCAATTCTCAATACTCAATAGAATATCCTGAATTCTCATGGTTCAATACTCAATCCACAATATTCAATAATCAAATCTCAATCCACAAACATCAATTCTCAACACTCTATCCTCAACACTCAGTCCCCTCCCTTCAATCATCCATCCTCAATCCGCAATCCTCATGCGTCAATCCTCAATCCTCAATCCTCAACCCTCAACTCTCAGTCCTCAAACCTCAATCCCGAATCCTCAATCCTGAATTCTCAATCTTCAGCCCTCAGTCCTCACCAATCAATTGTCAATCCACAATCTTCAATAGAATATCCTCAATTCACAGTTTTCAATACTCAATCCCCATTCTTCAATCTTCAAATCTCAAAACACAAACATCAATTCCCATCACGCAACCCTCAACACTCAGTCGTCAATCATCAATCCTCAATCCTCAGTCCTCAATCATCAATCTCCAATACTAAATCTTCAATCCTCAATCCTCAATTCTCAATCCTCAATATTCAACAAACAACCCTGAACCATCAATTCTCAATACTCAACCATCAATCCTCAAATCTCAATACTCAATAGAATATCCGGAATTCTCATGGTTCAATACTCAATCCACAATATTCAATAATCAATTCTCAATCCTCAAACATCATTTCTCAACACTCAATCCTCAACGCTCAGTTCTCTCTATTCAATCCTCCATCCACAATCCTCTATCCTCAAGCGTCAATCCTCAATCCTCAATCCTCAATACTCAATCTTCAATCCTCAATAATCAATCTCCAATCCTAGATCCTCAATCCCCAATCCTCAATCGTTAATCCTCAAATTTCATTCCTCAATCCCCAGTGCTCAATCCACAATACTCAATCTTCAATCCTCAATCCTCAATCCTCAATACACAATCCTCAATCCTCAATATTCAACACACAACCCTCAACCATCAATTCTCAATACTCAACCATCAATCCTCAATTCTCAATACTCAACGGAATATCCTGAATTCTCATGGTTCAATACTCAATCCACAATATTCAATAATCAAATCTCAATCCTCAAACATCAGTTCTCAACACTCAATCCTCACACTCAGTCCTCTCTCTTCGATCCTCCATCCTCAATCGTCTATCCTCAAGCGCCAATCCTCAATCCTCAGTCCTCATCCCTCAATCCTCAGACCTCAAACCTCAATACCGTATCCTCAATCCTGAATGTTCAATCTTCATCCCTCAGTCCGCAACATTCAATTGTCAATCCTCAATCCACAATAGAATATCCTCAATTCACAGTTTTCGATACTCAATCCCCAATCTTCAATCTTCAAGTTTCAATCCACAAACATCAATTCTCATCACTCAACCCTCAACACTCAGTCCTCAATCCTCAACCCTCAGACCTCATCCTCAATTCTCAATTCTCTATCCTCAATCCTCAATTCTCAATCTTCAATCCTCAATATTCAACACACAACCCGTAACCATCAATCCTCAATACTCAACCTTCAATCCTCAAATCTCAATACTCAATAGTATATCCGGAATTCTCATGGTTCAATACTCAATCCACAATATTCAATAATCAAATCTCAATCCTCAAACATCAATTCTCAACACTCAATCCTCAGTACTCAGTCCTCCCTCTTCAATCCTCCATCCTCAATCCTCTATCCTCAAGCGTCAATCCTCAACCTTCAATCATCATCCCACAATCCTCAGACCTCAAATCACAATTCCGAATCCTCAATCGTGAATGCTCAATCTTCATCCCACAGGCCGCAACAATCAATTGTCAATCCTCAATCCTCAATAGAGTATCCTCAATTCACAGTTTTCAATACTCAATCCCCAATCTTCAATCTTCAAATCTCAATCCACAGACATCAATTCTCATCACTCAACCCTCAACACTCAGTCCTCAATCTTCAGTCCTCAATCCTCAATCCTCAATCCTCAATCATCAATCCTCAATACCCAATCCTCAGTCATCAATCCTCAATCATCAATACTCAATCCTCAATCATCAATCCTCAATCCTCAATCCTCAATCCTCATTCCTCTATCCTCAATCCTCAACCCTCAGTCCTCAGCCTCAATTCTCAATTCTCAATTCTCAATCCTCAATCCTCAATCTTCAATCCTCAATAATCAATCTCCTATCCTAGATCCTCAATCCCCAATACTCTATCATTAATCCTCAATATTCAATCCTCTATCCCCAGTCCACAATCTTCAATCCCCAAAGCTCAATAATCAATCCTCAATCCTCAGTCCTCAATCGTCAATCATCAGTCCACAATCTTCAATACTCAATCCTCAATCCTCAATCCTCAATCCTCAGTCATCAATCCTCAATCTTCAATACTCAATCCTAAATCCTCAAACCTGAATCCTCAACCCTCAATCCTCATTCCTCAAACCTCAATCCTCAACCCTCAGTCCTCATCCTCAATTCTCAATTCACAATCCTCAATCCTCAATCCACAATCTTCAATCCTCAATAATCAATCTGCTATCCTAGATCCTCAATCCCCAATACACTATCATTAATCCTCAATATTCAATCCTCTATCCCCAGTCCTCAATCTTCAATCCCCAAAGCTCAATAATCAATCCTCAATCCGCAGTCCTCAATCCTCAATCCTCAGTCCTCAATCCTCAATCCTCAATACTCAAACATCAATCCTCAACCGTCAGTCCTCGTCCTCAATCCTCAACCCTCAATCCTCAATCCTCAGTCTTCAATCCTCAATCCTCAATGCTCAATCCTCAATCGTCAATCCTCAATCCCCAATCGTCAATCTTCAATCCTCAATCCCCAATACTCAATCCTCAATCCTCAATCTTCAATCCTCCATACTCAATCTTCAATCCTCAATCCTCAATCATCAATCCTCAATCCCCAATCCTCAGTCATCAATCCTCAATCTTCAATACTCAATCCTCAATCATCAATCCTCAATCCTCAATCCTCAATCCTCATTCCTCTATCCTCAATCCTCAACCCTCAGTCCTCAGCCTCAATTCTCAATTCTCAATTCTCAATCCTCAATCCTCAATCTTCAATCCTCAATAATCAATCTCCTATCCTAGATCCTCAATCCCCAATACTCTATCCTTAATCCTCAATATTCAATCGTCTATCCCCAGTCCACAATCTTCAATCCCCAAAGCTCAATAATCAATCCTCAATCCTCAGTCCTCAATCGCCAATCATCAGTCCACAATCTTCAATACTCAATCCTCAATCCTCAATCCTCAATCCTCAATCCTCAATCCTCAATCATCAATCCTCAATCTTCAATACTCAATTCTCAATCCTCAATCCTCAATCCTGAATCGTCAGTCCTCATTCTTCAATCCTCAATACCCAATCCTCAATCCTCAATCCTCAATCCTCCATCCTCAATTCTCAATCCTCAATCGTCTGTCCTCAGTCGTCAAACCTCAACCCTCAACCCTCAGCCCTCATCCTCAATACTCAATCCTGAATCCTCAATCCTCAATCTTCAATCCTCAATACTCAGTCTTCAAGCCTCAATCCTCAATCCTCAATCCCCAGTCCGCAATCCTCAATCATCAATCATCAGTCTTCAATACTCAATCCTCAATCCTCAATCCTCAATCCTCAATAATCAATCTTCAATCCTCAATCCTCAACCCTCAATCCTCAATCCTCAACCCTCAGTCATCAATCCTCAATCTTCAATACTCAATCGTCAATCCTCAGTCCTCAATTCTCAATCCTCAATCCTCGTTCCTCAAACCTCAATCGTCAATCCTCAGCCTTCATCCTCAATTCTCAATTCTCAATCCTCAAACCTCAATCTTCAATCCTCAATACTCAATCCTCAATCCTCAATACTCAACCATCAATCCTCAATTCTCAATACTCAATAGAATATCCTGAATTCTCAGTATTCAATACTCAAACCTCAATCCTCAACCCTCAGCCCGCATCCTCCATTCTCAATCCTCAATCCTCAAACCTCAATCTTCAATCCTCAATACTCAATCTTCGATTCTCAATCCTCAATCTTCAATCCTCAATCCCAATCCTCAATCTTCAATCCTCAATCCTCAATCCTCAGTCCTCAATCCTCAATCCTTAATCATCAATCCTCAATCTTCAACACTCAATCCTCAATCCTCAATCATCAATCTTCAATCCTCAATCCTCAGTCCTCGATTCTCAATCCTCAATCCTCAATCATCAATCCTCAATCTTCAACACTCAATCCTCTATCCCCAATCCTCAATCCTCAATCCTCAATCATCGATCCTCAATCTTCAATACTCAATCCTCAATCCTCAATCCTCAATCCTCAATACTGAACCATCAATCCTCAATCCTCAATACTCAACAGAATATCCTGAATTCTCAGTATTCAATACTCAAACCTCAATCCTCAATCCTCAACCCTCAATCCTCAATCCTCAGTCATGAATACTCAATCTACAATACTCAATCCTCAATCCTCGGTCCTCAATCCTCAATCCTCAATCCTCAATCCTCATTCCCCATACCTCAACCGTCAACCCTCAGTCCTCAACCTCAATTCTCAATTCTCAATCCAGAATCCTCAATTCTCAGTCTTCAATCCTCTATAATCAATCTCCAATCCTAGATCCTCAATCCCCAATCCTCAATCCTTAATCCAGAATCTTCAATCCTCAATCCCCAGTCCTCAATCTTCAATCCTCAATGCTCAATCCTCAATCCTCAATCCTCAGTCCCCAATCCTCAATCATCAATCCCCAAACCTCAATCCTCAACCGTCAGTCCTCGTCCTCAATCCTCAACCCTCAATCCTCAACCCTCAGCCCGCATCCTCCATCCTCAATCCTCAATCCTCAATCCTCAATCTTCAATCCTCAATACTCAATCTTCGATCCTCAATCCTCAACACTCAATCCTCAATCCTCAATCCTCAGTCATGAATACTCAATCTTCAATACTCAATCCTCAATCCTCAATCCTCAATCCTCAATCTTCAATCCTCAATCCTCAATCCTCATTCCTCAAACCTCAATCCTCAACCCTCAGTCCTCATCCTCAATTCTCAATCCTCAATCCTCAATCCTCAATTCTCAGACTTCAATCCTCAATAATCAACCTCCAATCCTAGAACCTCAATCCCCAATCCTCAATCCTTAATCCTCAATCTTCAATCCTCAATCCCCAGTCCTCAATCTTCAATCCTCAATGCTCAATCCTCAATCCTCAATCCTCAGTCCTCAATCCTCAATCCTCAATCCTCAAAACTCAATCCTCAACCGTCAGTCCTCGTCCTCTACCCTCAAACCTCAATCCTCAATCCTCAATCTTCAGTCATCAATACTCAATCTTCAATCCTCAATTCTCAATCCTCAATCCTCAATCCTCAATCCTCAATGTTCAACACACAACCCTCAACCATCAATTATCAATACTCAACCATCAATCCTCAATTCTCAATACTCAACGGAATATCCTGAATTCTCATGGATCAATACTCAATCCACAATATTCAATAATCAAATCTCAATCCTCAAACATCAGTTCTCAACACTCAATCCTCACACTCAGTCCTCTCTCTTCGATCCTCCATCCTCAATCGTCTATCCTCAAGCGCCAATCCTCAATCCTCAGTCCTCATCCCTCAATCCTCAGACCTCAAACCTCAATTCCGTATCCTCAATCCTGAATGCTCAATCTTCATCCCTCAGTCCGCAACAATCAGTTGCCAATCCTCAGTGCTCAATAGAATATCATCAGTTCACAGTTTTCAATACTCAATCACCAATCTTCATTCTTCAAATCTCAATCCACAAACATCAACTCTCATCACTCTACCCTCAACACTCAGTCATCAATCTTCAATCCTAAATCCTCAATCCTCAAACTTCAATCCTCAATACTCAATCTTCAATCCTCAATCCTCAATCCTCAATCCTCAAACCTCACTCCTCAACCGTCAGTCCTCGTCCTCAATCCTCAAACCTCAACCCTCAATCCTCAATCTTCAATCATCAATACTCAATCTTCAATCCTCAATCCTCAATCCTCAATCCTCAATCCTCAATCCTCAATCTTCTATCTTCAATCCCCAATCCTCTATCATCAATCCTCAATTCTCAATCCTCAATCCTCAACCCTCAACCCTCAATCTTCAATCCTCAATACTCAATCTTCAATCTTCAATCCTCAATTCTCAATCCTCAATCCTCAATCCTCAATCCTCAATCCTCAATCTTCAATCCTCATTACTCAATCTTCAATCCTCATTTGTCAATTCTCAATCCTCAATCCTCAATCCTCAGTCATCAATCCTCAATTCTCAGTCTTCAATCCTCAGTACTCAATCTGCAATCTTCAATCCTCAATCCACAATCCTCAATCCTCAATCCGCAATCCTCAATCTTCAATCCTCAATACTCAATCTTCAATCGTCAATCCTCAATCCTAAAATCCTCAATCCTCAATATTCAACACACAACCCTCAACCACCAATTCTCAATACTCAACCAACAATGCTCAATCCTCAATACTCAATAGAATATCCTGAATTCTCAGTTTTCAATACCCAATCCTCAATCTTCAATATTCAAGTCTCCATCCACAAACATCTATCCTCATCACTCAACCCTCAACACTCAGTCCTCAATCTTCAATCCTCAATCCTCAATCCTCAATCCTCAATCCTCAAACCTCAATCCTCAATACTCAACACACAACCCTCAACCATCAATCCTCAATACTCAACACACAACCCTCAACCATCAATCCTCAATACTCAACCATCAATACTCACTTCTCAATACTCAATAGAATATCCTGAATTCTCATGTTTCAATACTCAATCCACAATATTCAATAATCAAATCTCAATCCTCAAACATCAATTCTCAACACTCAATCCTCCGCACTCAGTCCTCTCTCTTCAATCCTCCATCCTCATTCCTCAATCCTCAAGAGTCAACCCTCAATCCTCAATCCTCAAACCTCAATTCTCAGCCCTCAAACCTCAATTCCGAATCCACAATCTTCAATACTCAATCCTCAATCCTAAAATCCTCAATCCTCAGTATTCAACACTCAACCCTCAATCATCAATCCTGAATACTCAACCATCAATGCTCAATTCTCAATGCTCAACAGAATATCCTGAATTCTCAGTTTTCAATACTCAATCCCCAATCTTCAATCTTCAAAGCTCAATCCACAAGCATCAATTCTCATCACCCAACCCTCAGCACTCAGTCATCAATCTTCAATCCTCAATCCTCAATTCTCAGTCCTCAATACTCAATCCTCAATCGTCAATCCTCAATCCCCAATCCTCAATCATCAATCCTCAATCCTCAATCCTCAATCCTCAATCCTCAATCCTCAATATTCAGTCCTCAATACTCAATCTTCAATCCTCAATATTCAGCCCTCAGTCCTCAACAATCAATTGTCAATCCTCAATCCTCAATAGCATATACTCAATTCACAGTTTTCAATACTCAATCACCATTCTTCAATCTTCAAATCTCAATACACAAGCATCAATTCTCATCACTCAACCCTCAACACTCAGTCCTCAATCTTCAATCCTCAATCCTCAAACCTCAATCTTCAATCCTCAATACACAATCTTCAATCCTCAATCCTCAATCCTCAGTCCTCAATACTCAATCCTCAATCGTCAATCCTCAATCCCCAATCCTCAATCTTCAATCCTCAATCCTCAATCCTCAGTCCGCAATCCTCAATCATCAATCCTCAATCTTCAATACTCAATCCTCAGCCCTCAATCCTCAATCCTCAATACTCAACATTCAATCCTCCATACTCAATCTTCAATCCTCAATCCTCAATCATCAATCCTCAATCCTCAATCCTCAGTCATCAATCCTCAATCTTCAATACTCAATCCTCAATCCTCAATCCTCAATCCTCAATCCTCAGTCCTCAATCCACAATCATCAATCCTCAATCTTCAATACTCAATCCTCAATCCTCATTCCTCAATCCTCAATCCTCAATCCTCAATCCTCAACCCTCAGCCCTCATCCTCAATCCTCAATTCTGAATCCTCAATCCTCAATCTTCAATCCTCAATACTCAGTCTTCAATCCTCAACCCTCAATCCTCAATCCTCAGTCCTCAATCCACAATCATCAATCCTCAATCTTCAATACTCAATCCTCAATTCTCAATTCTCAATCCTCAATCCTCAATACTCAATCTTCAATCCTCAATCCTCAATCCTCAATCCTCAACCCTCAGCCCTATCCCTCAATCCCCAATCCTGAATCCTCAATACTCAATGTTCAATCCTCAATACTCAGTCTTCAATCATCAATCCTCAATACTCAATCCTCAATACTCAATCCTCAATATTCAACACACAACCATCAACCATCAATTCTGAATACTCAACCATCAATCCTCAATTCTCAATACTCAATAGGATATCCTGAATTCTCATGATTCAATACTCAATCCACAATATTCAATAATCAAATCTCGATACTCAAACATCAATTCTCAACACTCAATCCTCAACACTCAGTCCTCTCACTTCAATCCTCCATCCTCAGCCCTCTATCCTCAAGCGTCAATCCTCAATCCTCAACCCTCAGTCATCAATCCTCAATCTTCAATACTCAATCCTCAATCCTCAATCCTCAATCCTCAATCCTCAGTACTCAATCCACAATCATCAATC
The DNA here is from genome assembly GCF_051401765.1 of Calliopsis andreniformis. Lineage (NCBI taxonomy): Eukaryota > Metazoa > Arthropoda > Insecta > Hymenoptera > Andrenidae > Calliopsis > Calliopsis andreniformis. The sequence goes on from NW_027480540.1 coordinate 524,759, forward strand.
CTCAATCTTCAATACTCAATCCTCAATCCTCAATCCTCAATCCTCAATACTCAATCTTCAATCCTCAATCCTCAATCCTCAATCCTCAATCCTCAACCCTCAGCCTTCATCCTCAATCCTCAATTCTGAATCCTCAATCCTCAATCCTCAACCCTCAGCCCTATCCCTCAATCCTCAATCCTGAGTCCTCAATCCTCAATGTTCAATCCTCAATACTCAGTCTTCAATCATCAATCCTCAATACTCAATACTCAATCCTCAATCCTCAATCCTCAATCCTCAATCCTCAATCCTCAATCCTCAATCCTCAATCCTCAATCCTCAATCCTCAATATTCAAAACACAACCCTCAACCATCAATCCTCAATACTCAATCATCAATCCTCAATTCTCAATACTCAATAGAATATCCTCAATTCTCATGTTTCAATACTCAATCCACAATACTCAATAATCAAATCTCAATCCTCGATCATCAATTCTCAACGCTCAATCCTCAACACTCAGTCCTCTCTCTTCAATCTTCCATCCTCAATCCTCTATCCTCAAGCGTCAATCCTCAATCCTCAATCCTCAACCCTCAATCCTCAGCCCTCAAACATCAATGTTCAACCCTCAGTCCTCGTCCTCAATCCACAACACTCAATCCACAATCTTCCATCCTCAATACTCAATCTTCAATCCTCAATCCTTAATACTCAATCCTCAATCCTCATTCTTCAATCCTCAATACCCAATCCTCAATCCTCAATCCTCAGTCATCAATCCTCAATCTTCAATACTCAATCCTCAATCCTCAATCCTCAATCCTCAATCCTCAGTCCTCAATCCACAATCATCAATCCTCAATCTTCAATACTCAATCCTCAATCCTCATTCCTCAATCCTCAATCCTCAATCCTCAATCCTCAACCCTCAGCCCTCATCCTCAATCCTCAATTCTGAATCCTCAATCCTCAATCTTCAATCCTCAATACTCAGTCTTCAATCCTCAACACTCAATCCTCAATCCTCAATACTCAATCTTCAATCCTCAATCCTCAATCCTCAATCCTCAACCCTCAGCCCTCATCCTCAATCCTCAATCCTGAATCCTCAATCCTCAATGTTCAGTCCTCAATACTCAGTCTTCAATCATCAATCCTCAATACTCAATACTCAATCCTCAATCCTCAATCCTGAATCATCAATCCTCAATCCTCAATCATCAACCTTCATTCCTCAATACTCAACCTTCAATCCTCAATACTCAATCCTCAATATTCAACACACAACCATCAACCATCAATTCTGAATACTCAACCATCAATCCTCAATTCTCAATACTCAATAGAATATCCTGAATTCTCATGGTTCAATACTCAATCCACAATATTCAATAATCAAATCTCGATCCTCAAACATCAATTTTCAACACTCAATCCTCAACACTCAGTCCTCTCACTTCAATCCTCCATATTCAGTCCTCTATCCTCAAGCGTCAATCCTCAATCCTCAATCCTCATCCCTCAATCCTCAGACATCAAACCTCAATTCCGAATCCTCAATCCTGAATGCTCAATCCTCATCCCTCAGCCTGCAACAATCCGTTGCCAATCCTCAATGCTCAATAGAATATCATCAACTCACAGTTTTCAATACTCAATCCCCAATCTTCAATCTTCAAGTCTCAATCCACAAACATCAACTCTCATCACTCTACCCTCAACACTCAGTCCTCAATCTTCAATCCTCAATCCTCAATCCTCAAACTCCAATCCTCAATACTCAATCTTCAATCCTCAATCCTCAATTCTCAATTCTCAATCCTCAATCCTCAATCCTCAATCCTCAATCCCCAATCCCCAATCCTCAATCATCAGTCCTCAATCCTCAATCCTCAATCCTCAATCGTCAATCCTCAATCCCCAATCCTCTATCTTCAATCCTCAATCCTCAATCCTCAATCCTCCATCCTCAAACCTCAATATTCTACACACAAACCTCAACCAACAATCCTCAATACTCAACTATCGATCCTCAGTTTTCAATACTTAATAGAATATCCTGAATTCTCAGGATTCTATACTCAATCCACAATACTCAATCATCAAATCTCAATCCTCAGTCATCAATCCTCAACACTCAATCCTCAGACATCTGTCCTCATTCTTCAATCCTCAGTCCTCCATCCTGAATCCTCAATCCTCGATCTTCAATCCTCAATCCTCAATCTTCAATCCTCAATACTCAATCTTCAATCTTCAATCCTCAAATCCTCAATCCTCAATCCTCAATCCTCAATCCTCAGTATTCAAAACACAACCCTCAACCATCAATCCTCAATACTCAACCATCAATCCTCAATTCTCAATACTCAATAGAATATCCTGAATTCTCATGTTTCAATACTCAATCCACAATACTCAAAAATCAAATCTCAATCCTCGAACACCAATTCTCAACGCTCAATCCTCAACACTCAGTCCTCTCTCTTCAATCTTCCATCCTCGATCCTCTATCCTCAAGCGTCATTCCTCAATCCTCAATCCTCAACACTCAATCCTCAGCCCTCAAACCTCAATTCCGAATCCACAATCTTCAATACTCAATCCTCAATCCGAAAATCCTCAATCCTCAGTATTCAACACTCAACCCTCAATCATCAATCCTCAATACTCAACCATCAATGCTCAATTCTCAATGCTCAACAGAATATCCTGAATTCTCAGTTTTCAATACACAATCCCCAATCTTCTATTTTCAAAGCTCAATCCACAAGCATCAATTCTCATCACCCAACCCTCAGCACTCAGTCATCAATCTTCAATCCTCAATCCTCAATCCTCAATCCTCAATACTCAATCCTCAATACTCAACAGACAACCCTCAACCATCAATCCTCAATACTCAACCATCAATACTCAGTCCTCTCTCTTCAATCGTCCATCATCAATCCTCTATCCTCAAGCGTCAATCCTCAATCCTCAATCCTCAAGCCTCAATCCTCAGTCCTCAAATCTCAATTCCGAATCCTCAATCCGGAATCCTCAATCTTCATCCCTCAGTCCGCAACAATCAATTGTCAATCCTCAATCCTCAATAGAATATCCTCAATTCACAGCTTTCAATACTCAATCCCCAACCTTCAATATTCAAATCTCAATCCACAAACATCAATTCTCATCTCTCAACCCTCAACACTCAGTCCTCAATCTTCAATCCTCAATCCTCAATCGTCAATCCTCAATCCCCAATCCTCTATCATCAATCCTCAATCCGCAATCCTCAATCCTCAATACTCAATCCTCAATCTTCAATCCTCAATACTCAATCTTCAATCTTCAATCCTCAATCCTCAACCCTCAATCCTCAATCCGCAATCCTCAATCTTCAATCCTCAATACTCAATCTTCAATCCTCAATCCTGTATCCTCAATCCTCAATTCTCAATCCCCAATCAACAATCCTCAATCTTCAATACTCAACCCTCTATCCTCAATCCTCAATCCTCAATCCTCAATACTCATCCATCAATCCTCAATTCTCAATACTCAATAGAATATTCTGAATTCTCAGGATTCAATACTCAAACGTCAATCCTCAACCCTCAGCCCTCATTCTGAATCCTCAATCCTCAATCCTCAATCCTCAATTTTCAATCCTCAATCCTCAACCCTCAGTCCTCATCCTCAATTCTCAATTTTCAATCATCAATCCTCAATCCTCAACCCTGAATCCTCAATCTTCAGCCCTCAGTCCTCAACAATCAATTGTCAATCCTCAATCCTCAATAGAATATACACAATTCACAGTTTTCAATACTCAATCACCATTCTTCAATCTTCATATCTCAATCCACAAACATCAATTCTCATCACTCAACCCTCAACACTCAGTCCTCAATCTTCAATCCACAATCCTCAATCCTCAATCTTCAATCCTGAATACTCAATCTTCAATCCTCAATCCTCAATCCTCAATCCTCAATCCTCAATCCTCAATCCTCAATCCTCAATCCTCAATCCTCAATCCTCAATATTCAAAACACAACCCTCAACCATCAATCCTCAATACTCAATCATCAATCCTCAATTCTCAATACTCAATAGAATATCCTCAATTCTCATGTTTCAATACTTAATCCACAATACTCAATAATCAAATCTCAATCCTCGATCATCAATTCTCAACGCTCAATCCTCAACACTCAGTCCTCTCTCTTCAATCTTCCATCCTCAATCCTCTATCCTCAAGCGTCAATCCTCAATCCTCAATCCTCAACCCTCAATCCTCAGCCCTCAAACATCAATGTTCAACCCTCAGTCCTCGTCCTCAATCCACAACACTCAATCCACAATCTTCCATCCTCAATACTCAATCTTCAATCCTCAATCCTTAATACTCAATCCTCAATCCTCATTCTTCAATCCTCAATACCCAATCCTCAATCCTCAATCCTCAGTCATCAATCCTCAATCTTCAATACTCAATCCTCAATCCTCAATCCTCAATCCTCAATCCTCAGTCCTCAATCCACAATCATCAATCCTCAATCTTCAATACTCAATCCTCAATCCTCATTCCTCAATCCTCAATCCTCAATCCTCAATCCTCAACCCTCAGCCCTCATCCTCAATCCTCAATTCTGAATCCTCAATCCTCAATCTTCAATCCTCAATACTCAGTCTTCAATCCTCAACACTCAATCCTCAATCCTCAATACTCAATCTTCAATCCTCAATCCTCAATCCTCAATCCTCAACCCTCAGCCCTCATCCTCAATCCTCAATCCTGAATCCTCAATCCTCAATGTTCAGTCCTCAATACTCAGTCTTCAATCATCAATCCTCAATACTCAATACTCAATCCTCAATCCTCAATCCTGAATCATCAATCCTCAATCCTCAATCATCAACCTTCATTCCTCAATACTCAACCTTCAATCCTCAATACTCAATCCTCAATATTCAACACACAACCATCAACCATCAATTCTGAATACTCAACCATCAATCCTCAATTCTCAATACTCAATAGAATATCCTGAATTCTCATGGTTCAATACTCAATCCACAATATTCAATAATCAAATCTCGATCCTCAAACATCAATTTTCAACACTCAATCCTCAACACTCAGTCCTCTCACTTCAATCCTCCATATTCAGTCCTCTATCCTCAAGCGTCAATCCTCAATCCTCAATCCTCATCCCTCAATCCTCAGACATCAAACCTCAATTCCGAATCCTCAATCCTGAATGCTCAATCCTCATCCCTCAGCCTGCAACAATCCGTTGCCAATCCTCATTGCTCAATAGAATATCATCAACTCACAGTTTTCAATACTCAATCCCCAATCTTCAATCTTCAAGTCTCAATCCACAAACATCAACTCTCATCACTCTACCCTCAACACTCAGTCCTCAATCTTCAATCCTCAATCCTCAATCCTCAAACTCCAATCCTCAATACTCAATCTTCAATCCTCAATCCTCAATTCTCAATTCTCAATCCTCAATCCTCAATCCTCAATCCTCAATCCCCAATCCCCAATCCTCAATCATCAGTCCTCAATCCTCAATCCTCAATCCTCAATCGTCAATCCTCAATCCCCAATCCTCTATCTTCAATCCTCAATCCTCAATCCTCAATCCTCCATCCTCAAACCTCAATATTCTACACACAAACCTCAACCAACAATCCTCAATGCTCAACTATCGATCCTCAGTTTTCAATACTTAATAGAATATACTGAATTCTCAGGATTCTATACTCAATCCACAATACTCAATCATCAAATCTCAATCCTCAGTCATCAATCCTCAACACTCAATCCTCAGACATCTGTCCTCATTCTTCAATCCTCAGTCCTCCATCCTGAATCCTCAATCCTTGATCTTCAATCCTCAATCCTCAATCTTCAATCCTCAATACTCAATCTTCAATCTTCAATCCTCAAATCCTCAATCCTCAATCCTCAATCCTCAATCCTCAGTATTCAAAACACAACCCTCAACCATCAATCCTCAATACTCAACCATCAATCCTCAATTCTCAATACTCAATAGAATATCCTGAATTCTCATGTTTCAATACTCAATCCACAATACTCAAAAATCAAATCTCAATCCTCGAACACCAATTCTCAACGCTCAATCCTCAACACTCAGTCCTCTCTCTTCAATCTTCCATCCTCGATCCTCTATCCTCAAGCGTCATTCCTCAATCCTCAATCCTCAACACTCAATCCTCAGCCCTCAAACCTCAATTCCGAATCCACAATCTTCAATACTCAATCCTCAATCCGAAAATCCTCAATCCTCAGTATTCAACACTCAACCCTCAATCATCAATCCTCAATACTCAACCATCAATGCTCAATTCTCAATGCTCAACAGAATATCCTGAATTCTCAGTTTTCAATACACAATCCCCAATCTTCTATCTTCAAAGCTCAATCCACAAGCATCAATTCTCATCACCCAACCCTCAGCACTCAGTCATCAATCTTCAATCCTCAATCCTCAATCCTCAATCCTCAATACTCAATCCTCAATACTCAAGAGACAACCCTCAACCATCAATCCTCAATACTCAACCATCAATACTCAGTCCTCTCTCTTCAATCGTCCATCATCAATCCTCTATCCTCAAGCGTCAATCCTCAATCCTCAATCCTCAAGCCTCAATCCTCAGTCCTCAAACCTCAATTCCGAATCCTCAATCCGGAATCCTCAATCTTCATCCCTCAGTCCGCAACAATCAATTGTCAATCCTCAATCCTCAATAGAATATCCTCAATTCACAGCTTTCAATACTCAATCCCCAACCTTCAATATTCAAATCTCAATCCACAAACATCAATTCTCATCTCTCAACCCTCAACACTCAGTCCTCAATCTTCAATCCTCAATCCTCAATCGTCAATCCTCAATCCCCAATCCTCTATCATCAATCCTCAATCCGCAATCCTCAATCCTCAATACTCAATCCTCAATCTTCAATCCTCAATACTCAATCTTCAATCTTCAATCCTCAATCCTCAACCCTCAATCCTCAATCCGCAATCCTCAATCTTCAATCCTCAATACTCAATCTTCAATCCTCAATCCTGTATCCTCAATCCTCAATTCTCAATCCCCAATCAACAATCCTCAATCTTCAATACTCAACCCTCTATCCTCAATCCTCAATCCTCAATCCTCAATACTCATCCATCAATCCTCAATTCTCAATACTCAATAGAATATTCTGAATTCTCAGGATTCAATACTCAAACGTCAATCCTCAACCCTCAGCCCTCATTCTGAATCCTCAATCCTCAATCCTCAATCCTCAATTTTCAATCCTCAATCCTCAACCCTCAGTCCTCATCCTCAATTCTCAATTTTCAATCATCAATCCTCAATCCTCAACCCTGAATCCTCAATCTTCAGCCCTCAGTCCTCAACAATCAATTGTCAATCCTCAATCCTCAATAGAATATACACAATTCACAGTTTTCAATGCTCAATCACCATTCTTCAATCTTCATATCTCAATCCACAAACATCAATTCTCATCACTCAACCCTCAACACTCAGTCCTCAATCTTCAATCCACAATCCTCAATCCTCAATCTTCAATCCTGAATACTCAATCTTCAATCCTCAATCCTCAATCCTCAATCCTCAATCCTCAATCCTCAATCCTCAATCCTCAATCCTCAATCCTCAATCCTCAATATTCAAAACACAACCCTCAACCATCAATCCTCAATACTCAATCATCAATCCTCAATTCTCAATACTCAATAGAATATCCTCAATTCTCATGTTTCAATACTCAATCCACAATACTCAATAATCAAATCTCAATCCTCGATCATCAATTCTCAACGCTCAATCCTCAACACTCAGTCCTCTCTCTTCAATCTTCCATCCTCAATCCTCTATCCTCAAGCGTCAATCCTCAATCCTCAATCCTCAACCCTCAATCCTCAGCCCTCAAACATCAATGTTCAACCCTCAGTCCTCGTCCTCAATCCACAACACTCAATCCACAATCTTCAATCCTCAATACTCAATCTTCAATCCTCAATCCTTAATACTCAATCCTCAATCCTCATTCTTCAATCCTCAATACCCAATCCTCAATCCTCAATCCTCAGTCATCAATCCTCAATCTTCAATACTCAATCCTCAATCCTCAATCCTCAATCCTCAATCCTCAGTCCTCAATCCACAATCATCAATCCTCAATCTTCAATACTCAATCCTCAATCCTCATTCCTCAATCCTCAATCCTCAATCCTCAATCCTCAACCCTCAGCCCTCATCCTCAATCCTCAATTCTGAATCCTCAATCCTCAATCTTCAATCCTCAATACTCAGTCTTCAATCCTCAACCCTCAATCCTCAATCCTCAGTCCTCAATCCACAATCATCAATCCTCAATCTTCAATACTCAATCCTCAATTCTCAATTCTCAATCCTCAATCCTCAATACTCAATCTTCAATCCTCAATCCTCAATCCTCAATCCTCAACCCTCAGCCCTATCCCTCAATCCCCAATCCTGAATCCTCAATACTCAATGTTCAATCCTCAATACTCAGTCTTCAATCGTCAATCCTCAATACTCAATCCTCAATCCTCAATCCTGAATCATCAATCCTAAATCCTCAATCATCAACCTTCAATCCTCAATACTCAATCTTCAATCCTCAATACTCAATCCTCAATACTCAATCCTCAATATTCAACACACAACCATGAACCATCAATTCTAAATACTCAACCATCAATCCTCAATTCTCAATACTCAATAGGATATCCTGAATTCTCATGATTCAATACTCAATCCACAATATTCAATAATCAAATCTCGATCCTCAAACATCATGCTCAACACTCAATCCTCAACACTCAGTCCTCTCACTTCAATCCTCCATCCTCAGTCCTCAATCTTCAATCCTCAATCCTCAATCCTCAAACTCCAATCCTCAATACTCAATCTTCAATCCTCAATCCTCAATTCTCAATTCTCAATCCTCAATCCTCAATCCTCAATCGTCAATCCCAATCCCAATCCTCAATCATCAGTCCTCAATCCTCAATCCTCAATCCTCAATCGTCAATCCTCAATCCCCAATCCTCTATCTTCAATCGTCAATCCTCAATCCTCAATCCTCCATCCTCAATCCTCAATCTTCAAGCCTCAATACTCAAACTTCAATCCTCAATCCTCAGTCCTCAATCCCCAGTCCTCAATCTTCTATCCTCAATGCCCAATAATCAATCCTCGATGCTCAGTCCTCAATCCTCAATCTTCAGTCCTCAATCTTCAATCCTCAATCCTCAATCCTCTATCCTCAATCCTGAATCATCAATACTCAATCCTCAATCCTCAATCTTCAATCCTCAACACTCAATCTTCAATCATCAATCCACAATCTTCAATCCTCAATACTCAATCTTCAATCCTCAATCCTTAATACTCAATCCTCAATCCTCATTCTTCAATCCTCACTACCCAATCCTCAATCTTCAATCCTCAATCCTCAACCCTCAATCCTCAGTCCTCAAACCTCAATTCTGAATCCTCAATCCTGAATCCTCAATCTTCAGCCCTCAGTCCTCAACAATCAATTGTCAATCCTCAATCGTCAATAGAATATACTCAATTCACAGTTTTCAATACTCAATCACCATTCTTCAATCTTCAAATCTCAATCCACAAACATCAATTCTCATCACTCAACCCTCAACACTCAGTCCTCAATCTTCAATCCTCAATCCTCAATCCTCAATCTTCAATCCTCGACACACAATCTTCAATCCTCAATCCTCAAGTCTCAGTCCTGAATACTCAATCCTCAATCGTCAATCCTCAATCCCCAATCCTCAATCTTCAATCCCCAATCCTCAATCCTTAGTCCTCAATCCTCAATCTTCAATCCTGAATACTCAATCTTCAATCCTCAATCCTCAATCCTCAATCCTCAATCCTCAATCCTCAATCCTCAATACTCAACAGACAACCCTCAGCCATCAATCCTCAATACTCAACCATCAATACTCAGTCCTCTCTCTTCAATCTTCCATCATCAATCCTCTATCCTCAAGCGTCAATCCTCAATCCTCAATCCTCAAGCCCCATTCCTCAGTCCTCAAACCTCAATTCCGAATCCTCAATCCGGAATCCTCAATCTTCATCCCTCAGTCCGCAACAATCAATTGTCAATCTTCAATCCTCAATAGAATATCCTCAATTCTCAGCTTTCAATACTCAATCCCCAACCTTCAATATTCAAATCTCAATCCACAAACATCAATTCTCATCTCTCAACCCTCAACACTCAGTCCTCAATCTTCAATCCTCAATCCTCAATCGTCAATCCCCAATCCCCAATCCTCTATCATCAATCCTCAATCCGCAACCCTCAATCCTCAATACTCAATCCTCAATCTTCAATCCTCAATACTCAATCTTCAATCTTCAATCCTCAATCCTCAACCCTCAATCCTCAATCCGCAATCCTCAATCTTCAATCCTCAATACTCAATCTTCAATCCTCAATCCTGAATCCTCAATCCTCAATCCTCAATCCCCAATCAACAATCCTCAATCTTCAATACTCAACCCTCTATCCTCAGTCCTCAATCCTCAATCCTCAATACTCAACCATCAATCCTCAATTCTCAATACTCAATAGAATATTCCGAATTCTCAGGATTCAATACTCAAACGTCAATCCTCAACCCTCAGCCCTCATTCTGAATCCTCAATCCTCAATCCTCAATCCTCAATTTTCAATCCTCAATCCTCAACCCTCAGTCCTCATCCTCAATTCTCAATTCTCAATCATCAATCCTCAATCCTCAACCCTGAATCCTCAACCTTCAGCCCTCAGTCTTCAACAATCAATTGTCAATCCTCAATCCTCAATAGAATATACTCAATTCACAGTTTTCAATACTCAATCACCATTCTTCAATCTTCAAATCTCAATCCACAAGCATCAATTCTCATCACTCAACCCTCAACACTCAGTCCTCGATCTTCAATCCTCAATCCTCAAACCTCAATCTTCAATCCTCAATACACAATCTTCAATCCTCAATCCTCAATTCTCAGTCCTCAATACTCAATCCTCAATCCTCAATACACAATCTTCAATCCTCAATCCTCAATTCTCAGTCCTCAATACTCAATCCTCAATCGTCAATCCTCAATCCCCAATCCTCAACCATCAATCCTCAATCCTCAATCCTCAATCCTCCGTCCTCAATATTCAGTCCTCAATACTCAATCTTAAATATTCAATCCTCAATCCTCAATCCTCAATCCTCAATATTCAAAACACAACCCTCAACCATCAATCCTCAATACTCAACCATCAATCCTCAATTCTCAATACTCAATAGAATATCCTGAATTCTCATGTTTCAATACTCAATCCACAATACTCAATAATCAAATCTCAATCCTCGAACATCAATTCTCAACGCTCAATCCTCAACACTCAGTCCTCTCTCTTCAATCTTCCATCCTCAATCCTCTATCCTCAAGCGTCAATCCTCAATCCTCAATCCTCAACCCTCAATCCTCAGCCCTCAAACCTCAATTCCGAATACACAATCTTCAATACTCAATCCTCAATCCTAAAATCCTCAATCCTCAGTATTCAACACTCAACCCTCAATCATCAATCCTCATTACTCAACCATCAATGCTCAATTCTCAATACCCAACAGAATATCCTGAATTCTCTGTTTTCAATACTCAATCCCCAATCTTCAATCTTCAAAGCTCAATACACAAACATCAATTCTCATCACCCAACCCTCAGCACTCAGTCGTCAATCTTCAATCCTCAATCCTCAATTCTCAGTCCTCAATACTCAATCCTCAATCGTCAATCCTCAATCCTCAATATTCAACACACAACCCTCAACCATCAATTCTCAATACTCAACCATCAATCCTCAATCCTCAATATTCAGTCCTCAATACTCAATCTTCAATCCTCAATCCTCAATCCTCAATCTTCAATCCTCGACACACAATCTTCAATCCTCAATCCTCAAGTCTCAGTCCTGAATACTCAATCCTCAATCGTCAATCCTCAATCCCCAATCCTCAATCTTCAATCCCCAATCCTCAATCCTTAGTCCTCAATCCTCAATCTTCAATCCTGAATACTCAATCTTCAATCCTCAATCCTCAATCCTCAATCCTCAATCCTCAATCCTCAATCCTCAATACTCAACAGACAACCCTCAGCCATCAATCCTCAATACTCAACCATCAATACTCAGTCCTCTCTCTTCAATCTTCCATCATCAATCCTCTATCCTCAAGCGTCAATCCTCAATCCTCAATCCTCAAGCCCCATTCCTCAGTCCTCAAACCTCAATTCCGAATCCTCAATCCGGAATCCTCAATCTTCATCCCTCAGTCCGCAACAATCAATTGTCAATCTTCAATCCTCAATAGAATATCCTCAATTCTCAGCTTTCAATACTCAATCCCCAACCTTCAATATTCAAATCTCAATCCACAAACATCAATTCTCATCTCTCAACCCTCAACACTCAGTCCTCAATCTTCAATCCTCAATCCTCAATCGTCAATCCCCAATCCCCAATCCTCTATCATCAATCCTCAATCCGCAACCCTCAATCCTCAATACTCAATCCTCAATCTTCAATCCTCAATACTCAATCTTCAATCTTCAATCCTCAATCCTCAACCCTCAATCCTCAATCCGCAATCCTCAATCTTCAATCCTCAATACTCAATCTTCAATCCTCAATCCTGAATCCTCAATCCTCAATCCTCAATCCCCAATCAACAATCCTCAATCTTCAATACTCAACCCTCTATCCTCAGTCCTCAATCCTCAATCCTCAATACTCAACCATCAATCCTCAATTCTCAATACTCAATAGAATATTCTGAATTCTCAGGATTCAATACTCAAACGTCAATCCTCAACCCTCAGCCCTCATTCTGAATCCTCAATCCTCAATCCTCAATCCTCAATTTTCAATCCTCAATCCTCAACCCTCAGTCCTCATCCTCAATTCTCAATTCTCAATCATCAATCCTCAATCCTCAACCCTGAATCCTCAATCTTCAGCCCTCAGTCTTCAACAATCAATTGTCAATCCTCAATCCTCAATAGAATATACTCAATTCACAGTTTTCAATACTCAATCACCATTCTTCAATCTTCAAATCTCAATCCACAAGCATCAATTCTCATCACTCAACCCTCAACACTCAGTCCTCGATCTTCAATCCTCAATCCTCAAACCTCAATCTTCAATCCTCAATACACAATCTTCAATCCTCAATCCTCAATTCTCAGTCCTCAATACTCAATCCTCAATCCTCAATACACAATCTTCAATCCTCAATCCTCAATTCTCAGTCCTCAATACTCAATCCTCAATCGTCAATCCTCAATCCCCAATCCTCAACCATCAATCCTCAATCCTCAATCCTCAATCCTCAGTCCTCAATATTCAGTCCTCAATACTCAATCTTAAATATTCAATCCTCAATCCTCAATCCTCAATCCTCAATATTCAAAACACAACCCTCAACCATCAATCCTCAATACTCAACCATCAATCCTCAATTCTCAATACTCAATAGAATATCCTGAATTCTCATGTTTCAATACTCAATCCACAATACTCAATAATCAAATCTCAATCCTCGAACATCAATTCTCAACGCTCAATCCTCAACACTCAGTCCTCTCTCTTCAATCTTCCATCCTCAATCCTCTATCCTCAAGCGTCAATCCTCAATCCTCAATCCTCAACCCTCAATCCTCAGCCCTCAAACCTCAATTCCGAATACACAATCTTCAATACTCAATCCTCAATCCTAAAATCCTCAATCCTCAGTATTCAACACTCAACCCTCAATCATCAATCCTCATTACTCAACCATCAATGCTCAATTCTCAATACCCAACAGAATATCCTGAATTCTCTGTTTTCAATACTCAATCCCCAATCTTCAATCTTCAAAGCTCAATACACAAACATCAATTCTCATCACCCAACCCTCAGCACTCAGTCGTCAATCTTCAATCCTCAATCCTCAATTCTCAGTCCTCAATACTCAATCCTCAATCGTCAATCCTCAATCCTCAATATTCAACACACAACCCTCAACCATCAATTCTCAATACTCAACCATCAATCCTCAATCCTCAATATTCAGTCCTCAATACTCAATCTTCAATCCTCAATCCTCAATCCTCAATCCTCAATCCTCAATCCTCAATCCTCAATCCTCAATATTCAAAACACAACCCTCAACCATCAATCCTCAATACTCAACCATCAATCCTCAATTCTCAATACTCAATAGAATATCCTGAATTCTCATGTTTCAATACTCAATCCACAATACTCAATAATCAAATCTCAATCCTCTATCATCAATTCTCAACGCTCAATCCTCAACACTCAGTCCTCTCTCTTCAATCTTCCATCCTCAATCCTCTATCCTCAAGCGTCAATCCTCAATCCTCAATCCTCAACCCTCAATCCTCAGCCCTCAAACCTCAATTCCGTATACACAATCTTCAATACTCAATCCTCAATCCTAAAATCCTCAATCCTCAGTATTCAACACTCAACCCTCAATCATCAATCCTCAATACTCAACCATCAATGCTCAATTCTCAATACCCAACAGAATATCCTGAATTCTCAGTTTTCAATACTCAATCCCCAATCTTCAACCTTCAAAGCTCAATACACAAACATCAATTCTCATCACCCAACCCTCAGCACTCAGTCGTCAATTTCAATCCTCAGTCCTCAATTCTCAGTCCTCAATACTCAATCCTCAATCGTCAATCCTCAATCCTCAATCCTCAGACCTCAAACATCAATGTTCAACCCTCAGTCCTCGTCCTCAATCCACAACACTCAATCCACAATCTTCAATCCTCAATACTCAATCTTCAATCCTCAATCCTTAATACTCAATCCTCAATCCTCATTCTTCAATCCTCACTACCCAATCCTCAATCTTCAATCCTCAATCCCCAACCCTCAATCCTCAGTCCTCAAACCTCAATTCTGAATCCTCAATCCTGAATCCTCAATCTTCAGCCCTCAGTCCTCAACAATCAATTGTCAATCCTCAATCCTCAATAGAATATACACAATTCACAGTTTTCAATACTCAATCACCATTCTTCAATCTTCAAATCTCAATCCACAAACATCAATTCTCATCACTCAACCCTCAACACTCAGTCCTCAATCTTCAATCCTCAATCCTCAATCCTCAATCTTCAATCCTCAACACACAATCTTCAATCCTCAATCCTCAATTCTCAGTCCTGAATACTCAATCCTCAATCGTCAATCCTCAATCCCCAATCCTCAATCTTCAATCCTCAATCCTCAATCCTTAATCCTCAATCCTCAATCTTCAATCCTGAATACTCAATCTTCAATCGTCAATCCTCAATCCTCAATCCTCAATCCTCAATCCTCAATCCTCAATACTCAACAGACAACCCTCAACCATCAATCCTTAATACTCAACCATCAATACTCAGTCCTCTCTCTTCAATCTTCCATCATCAATCCTCTATCCTCAAGCGTCAATCCTCAATCCTCAATCCTCAAGCCTCAATCCTCAGTCCTCAAACCTCAATTCCGAATCCTCAATCCGGAATCCTCAATCTTCATCCCTCAGTCCGCAACAATCAATTGTCAATCCTCAATCCTCAATAGAATATCCTCAATTCACAGCTTTCAATACTCAATCCCCAACCTTCAATATTCAAATCTCAATCCACAAACATCAATTCTCATCTCTCAACCCTCAACACTCAGTCCTCAATCTTCAATCCTCAATCCTCAATCGTCAATCCTCAATCCCCAATCCTCTATCATCAATCCTCAATCCGCAATCCTCAATCCTCAATACTCAATCCTCAATCTTCAATCCTCAATACTCAACCTTCAATCTTCAATCCTCAATCCTCAACCCTCAATCCTCAATCCGCAATCCTCAATCTTCAATCCTCAATACTCAATCTTCAATCCTCAATCCTGAATCCTCAATCCTCAATCCTCAATCCCCAATCAACAATCCTCAATCTTCAATACTCAACCCTCAATCGTCAATCCTCAATCCCCAATCCTCAATCCTCAATTTTCAATCCTCAATCCTCAACCCTCAGTCCTCATCCTCAATTCTCAATTCTCAATCCTCAATCCTCAATCCTCAATACTCAACCATCAATCCTCAATTCTCAATACTCAATAGAATATTCTGAATTCTCAGGATTCAGTACTCAAACGTCAATCCTCAGCCCTCAGCCCTCATTCTGAATCCTCAATCCTCAATCCTCAATCCTCAATTTTCAATCCTCAATCCTCAACCCTCAGTCCTCATCCTCAATTCTCAATTCTCAATCATCAATCCTCAATGCTCAACCCTGAATCCTCAATCTTCAGCCCTCAGTCCTCAACAATCAATTGTCAATCCTCAATCCTCAATAGAATATACTCAATTCACAGTTTTCAATACTCAATCACCATTCTTCAATCTTCAAGTCTCAATCCACAAGCATCAATTCTCATCACTCAACCCTCAACACTCAGTCCTCGATCTTCAATCCTCAATCCTCAAACCTCAATCTTCAATCCTCAATACACAATCTTCAATCCTCAATCCTCAATTCTCAGTCCTCAATACTCAATCCTCAATCCTCAATACACAATCTTCAATCCTCAATCCTCAATTCTCAGTCCTCAATACTCAATCCTCAATCGTCAATCCTCAATCCCCAATCCTCAACCATCAATCCTCAATCCTCAATCCTCAATCCTCAGTCCTCAATATTCAGTCCTCAATACTCAATCTTAAATCCTCAATCCTCAATCCTCAATCCTCAATCCTCAATATTCAAAACACAACCCTCAACCATCAATCCTCAATACTCAACCATCAATCCTCAATTCTCAATACTCAATAGTATATCCTGAATTCTCATGTTTCAATACTCAATCCACAATACTCAATAATCAAATCTCAATCCTCGAACATCAATTCTCAACGCTCAATCCTCAACACTCAGTCCTCTCTCTTCAATCTTCCATCCTCAATCCTCTATCCTCAAGCGTCAATCCTCAATCCTCAATCCTCAACCCTCAATCCTCAGCCCTCAAACCTCAATTCCGAATACACAATCTTCAATACTCAATCCTCAATCCTAAAATCCTCAATCCTCAGTATTCAACACTCAACCCTCAATCATCAATCCTCAATACTCAACCATCAATGCTCAATTCTCAATACCCAACAGAATATCCTGAATTCTCAGTTTTCAATACTCAATCCCCAATCTTCAATCTTCAAAGCTCAATACACAAACATCAATTCTCATCACCCAACCCTGAGCACTCAGTCGTCAATCTTCAATCCTCAATCCTCAATTCTCAGTCCTCAATACTCAATCCTCAATCGTCAATCCTCAATCCTCAATATTCAACGCACAACCCTCAACCATCAATTCTCAATACTCAACCATCAATCCTCAATTCTCAATACTCAATAGAATATCCTGAATTCTCATGGTTCAATACTCAATCCACAATATTCAATAATCAAATCTCAATCCTCAAACATCAATTCTCAACACTCAATCCTCCGCACTCAGTCCTCGCTCTTCAATCCTCCATCCTCAATCCTCAATCCTCAAGAGTCAACCCTCAATCCTCAATCCTCAAACCTCAATTCTCAGTCATCAAACCTCAATCCCGAATCCTCAAACCTGAATCCTCAATCTTCAGCCCTCAGTCCTCAACAATCAATTGTCAATCTTCAATCCTCAATAGAATATACTCAATTCACAGTTTTCAATACTCAATCACCATTCTTCAATCTTCAAATCTCAATCCACAAACACCAATTCTCATCACTCAACCCTCAACACTCAGTCCTCAATCTTCAATCCTCAATCCTCAAACCTCAATCTTCAATCCTCAATACACAATCTTCAATCCTCAATCCTCAATTCTCAGTCCTCAATACTCAACCCTCAATCCTCAATACACAATCTGCAATCCTCAATTCTCAATCCTCAACCATCAATCCTCAATCCTCTATCCTCAATCCTCAATCCTCAATATTCAGTCCTCAATACTCAATCTTCAATCCTCAATCCTCAATCCTCAATCCTCAATCCTCAATCCTCAATCCTCAATCCTCAATATTCAAAACACAACCCTCAACCATCAATCCTCAATACTCAACCATCAATCCTCAATTCTAAATACTCAATAGAATATCCTGAATTCTCAGGATTCAATACTCAAACGTCAATCTTCAACCCTCAGCCCTCATTCTGAATCCTCAATCCTCAATCCTCAATCCTCAATTTTTAATCCTCAATCCTCAACCCTCAGTCCTCATCCTCAATTCTCAATTCTCAATCGTCAATCCTCATTCCTCAATCTTCAATCCACAATTCTCAATCCTCAATCCTCAATCCTCAATCCTCAATCCTCAATCCTCAATCCTCAATCCTCAATCTTCAATCCTCAATACTCAATCTGCAATCCACAATTCTCAATCCTCAATCCTCAACCCTCATCCTTCAATCTTCAATACCCAATACTCAATCTTCAATCCTCAATACTCAATCCTCAATTCTCAATCCTCAATCCTCAATCCTCAGACCTCAAACATCAATGTTCAACCCTCAGTCCTCGTCCTCAATCCACAACACTCAATCCACAATCCTCGATTTTCAATCATCAATATTCAATCTTCAATCCTCAATCGTCAATCCTCAATCCTCTATCCTCAATCCTGAATCATCAATACTCAATCCTCAATCCTCAATACTCAATCCTCAATTGAATATCCTGAATTCTCATGTTTCAATACTCAATCCACAATACTCAATAATCAAATCTCAATCCTCGAACATCAATTCTCAACGCTCAATCCTCAACACTCAGTCCTCTCTCTTCAATCTTCCATCCTCAATCCTCTATCCTCAAGTGTCAATCCTCAATCATCAATCCTCAACCCTCAATCCTCAGCCCTCAAACCTCAATTCCGAATACACAATCTTCAATACTCAATCCTCAATCCTAAAATCCTCAATCCTCAGTATTCAACACTCAACCCTCAGTCATCAATCCTCAATACTCAACCATCAATGCTCAATTCTCAATACTCAATAGAATATCCTGAATTCTCAGGATTCAATACTCAAACGTCATTCTTCAACCCTCAGCCCTCATTGTGAATCCTCAATCCTCAATCCTCAATCCTCAATTCTCAATCCTCAATCCTCAACCCTCATCCTTCAATCTTCAATACCCAATACTCAATCTTCAATCCTCAATACTCAATCCTCAATTCTCAATCCTCAATCCTCAATCCTCAGACCTCAAACATCATTGTTCAACCCTCAGTCCTCGTCCTCAATCCACAACACTCAATCCACAATCCTCGATCTTCAATCATCAATCTTCAATCTTCAATCCTCAATCCTCAATCCTCAATCCTCTATCCTCAATCCTGAATCATCAATACTCAATCCTCAATCCTCAATCCTCAATCCTCAATCTTCAATCCTCAACACTCAATCTTCAATCATCAATCCACAATCTTCAATCCTCAATACTCAATCTTCAATCCTCAATCCTTAATACTCAATCCTCAATCCTCAATCCTCATTCTTCAATCCTCACTACCCAATCCTCAATCTTCCATCCTCAATCCTCAACCCTCAATCCTCAGTCCTCAAACCTCAATTCTGAATCCTCAATCCTGAATCCTCAATCTTCAGCCCTCAGTCCTCAACAATCAATTGTCAATCCTCAATCCTCAATAGAATATACTCAATTCACAGTTTTCAATACTCAATCACCATTCTTCAATCTTCAAATCTCAATGCACAAGCATCAATTCTCATCACTCAACCCTCAACACTCAGTCCTCGATCTTCAACCCTCAATCCTCACACCTCAATCTTCAATCCTCAATACACAATCTTCAATCCTCAATCCTCAATTCTCAGTCCTCAATACTCAATCCTCAATCCTCAATACACAATCTTCAATCCTCAATCCTCAATTCTCAGTCCTCAATACTCAATCCTCAATCGTCAATCCTCAATCCCCAATCCTCAACCATCAATCCTCAATCCTCAATCCTCAATCCTCAGTCCTCAATATTCAGTCCTCAATACTCAATCTTAAATCCTCAATCCTCAATCCTCAATCCTCAATCCTCAATATTCAAAACACAACCCTCAACCATCAATCCTCAATACTCAACCATCAATCCTCAATTCTCAATACTCAATTGAATATCCTGAATTCTCATGTTTCAATACTCAATCCACAATACTCAATAATCAAATCTCAATCCTCGAACATCAATTCTCAACGCTCAATCCTCAACACTCAGTCCTCTCTCTTCAATCTTCCATCCTCAATCCTCTATCCTCAAGTGTCAATCCTCAATCCTCAATCCTCAACCCTCAATCCTCAGACCTCAAACCTCAATTCCGAATACACAATCTTCAATACTCAATCCTCAATCCTAAAATCCTCAATCCTCAGTATTCAACACTCAACCCTCAGTCATCAATCCTCAATACTCAACCATCAATGCTCAATTCTCAATACTCAACAGAATATCCTGAATTCTCAGTTTTCAATACTCAATCCCCAATCTTCAATCTTCAAAGCTCAATCCACAGACATCAATTCTCATCACACAACCCTCAGCACTCAGTCATCAATCATCAATCCTCAATCCTCAATTCTCAGTCCTCAATACCCAATCCTCAATCGTCAATCCTCAATCCCCAATCCTCAATCATCAATCCTCAATCCTCAATCCTCAATCCTCAATATTCAGTCCTCAATACTCAATCTTCAATCCTCAATCCTCAATCCTCAATCCTCAATCCTCAATATTCAAAACACAACCCTCAACCATCAATCCTCAATACTCAACCATCAATCCTCAATTCTCAATACTCAATAGAATATCCTGAATTCTCATGTTTCAATACTCAATCCACAATACTCAATAATAAAATCTCAATCCTCAAACATCAATTCTCAACGCTCAATCCTCAATCCTCAATACTCAATCGTCAGTCTTCAATCCTCAATCCTCAATCCTCAATCCTCAATCCTCAATCCGCAACCTTCAATCCTCAATACTCAATCTTCAATTCTCGATGCTGAATCCTCAATCCTCAATATTCAACACACAACCCTCAAACTTCAATCCTCAATACTCAACCATCAATCCTCAATTCTCAATACTCAATCATCACCCTTCAATCCTCAACACTCAATCTTCAATCCTCAATCCTCAATCTTCAATTCTCAATCTTCGATCCTCAATACTGAATCTTCAATCCTCAATCCTCAATCCTCAATCCCCAATCCTCAATCCTCAATCTTCAATCCTCAATACTCAATCTTCAATTCTCGATGCTGAATCCTCAATCCTCAAACCTCAATACCCAATCAACAATCTTCAATCTTCAATACTCAGACCTCTATCCTCAATCCACAATCCTCAATACTCAACCATCAATCCTCAATTCTCAATACTCAATAGAATATCCTGAATTCTCAGGATTCAATACTCAAACGTCATTCTTCAACCCTCAGCCCTCATTGTGAATCCTCAATCCTCAATCCTCGATCCTCAATTCTCAATCCTCAATCCTCAACCCTCATCCTTCAATCTTCAATACCCAATACTCAGTCTTCAATCCTCAATACTCAATCCTCAATTCTCAATCCTCAATCCTCAATCCTCAGACCTCAAACATCATTGTTCAACCCTCAGTCCTCGTCCTCAATCCACAACACTCAATCCTCAATCCTCGATCTTCAATCATCAATATTCAATCTTCAATCCTCAATCCTCAATCCTCAATCCTCAATCCTCAATCCTCAGTACTCAATCCTCAATCTGCTATCCTCAATACTCAATCCCCAATCCTCTATCATCAATCCTCAATCCGCAATCCTCAATCCTCAATACTCAATCCTCAATCTGCAATCCTCAATCCTCAATCCTCAATCCTCAATCCGCAATCCTCTATCTTCAATCCTCAATACTCAATCTTCAATCCTCAATCCTGAATCCTCAATCCTCAATCCTCAATCCTCAATCCTCAATCTTCAATCCTCAACACTCAGTCTTCAATCCTCAATCCTCAATCTTCAATCCTCAATACTCAATACTCAATCCTCAATCCTCAATTCGCAATCCTCAATCCTCATTCCTCAGTCCTCAAGCATCAATACTCAACCCTCAGTCCTTGTCCTCAATCCACAACCCTCAATCCTGAATCCTCGATTTTCTTTCATCAATATTCAACCTTCAATCCTCAATCCTCAATACTCAATACTCAGTCATCAATACTCAACCATCAATACTCAATTCTCAATACTCAATAGATTATCCTGAATTCTCAGGATTCAATACTCAAAAATCAATCCTCAACCCTCAGCCCTCATTCTGAATCCTCAATCCTCAATCCTCAATCCTCAACTTTCAATCCTCAATCCTCAACCCTCAGTCCTCATCCTCAATTCTCAATTCTCAATCCTGAATCCTCAATCCTCAGTCTTCAATCCTCAATAATCAATCTCCAATCCTAGATCCCCAATCCCCAATCCTCAATCCTTAATCCGCAATCCTCAATCCTCAATACTCAATCCTCAATCTTCAATCCTCAATACTCAATCATGAATCTTCAATCCTCAATCCTCAATCCTCAATCCTCAATCCGCAATCCTCAATCTTCAATCCTCAATACTCAATCTTCAATCCTCAATCTTGAATCATCAATCCTCAATCCTCAATCCTCAATCCCCAATCAACAATCCTCAATCTTCAATACTCAACCCTCTATCCTCAATCCTCAATCCTCAATCCTCAATACTCAATCATCAATCCTCAATTCTCAATACTCAATAGAATATCCTGAAATGTCTGGATTCAATACTCAAACGTCAATCCTCAACCCTCAGCTCTCATTCTGAATCCTCAATCCTCAATCCTCAATCCTCAATCCTCAATTTTCAATCCTCAATCCTCAACCCTCAGTCCTCATCCTCAATTCTCAATTCTCAATACTCAATCCTCAATCCTCAATCTTCAATCCTCAATAATCTATCTCCAAACCTAGATCCCCAATCCCCAATCCTCAATCCTTAATCTTCAATCTTCAATCCTCAATCCCCAGTCCTCAATCTTAAATCCTCAATCCTCAACACTCAATCCTCAATCCACAATCTTCAATCATCAATACTCAATCCTCAATCTTCAATCCTCAATACACAATCTTCAATCCTCAATCCTCAATTCTCAGTCCTCAATGCTCAATCCTCAATCGTCAATCCTCAATCCCCAATCCTCAACCTACAATCCCCAATCCTCAATCCTCAATCCTCAATCCTCAATCCTCAATCCTCAATACTCAACACACAACCCTCAACCATCAATCCTCAATACTCAACCATCAATACTCCATTCTCAATACTCAATAGAATATCCTGAATCCTCATGTTTCAATACTCAGTCCACAATATTCAATAATCAAATCTCAATCCTCAAACATCAATTCTCATCACTCAATCCTCAATACTCAGTCCTCTCTCTTCAATCTTCCATCATCAATACTCTATCCTCAAGCGTCAATCCGCAATCCTCAATCCTCAGACCTCAATCCTCAGTCCTCAAACCTCAATTCCGAATCCTCAATCCTGAATCCTCAATCTTCATCCGTCAGTCCGCAACAATCAATTGTCAATCCTTAATCCTCAATAGAATATCCTCAATTCACAGTATTCAATACTCAATCTCCAACCTTCAATCTTCAAATCTCAATCCACAAACATCAATTCTCATCACTCAACCCTCAACACTCAGTCGTCAATCTTCAATCCTCAATCCTCTATCCTCAATCGTCAATCGTCAATCATCAATCCCCAATCCTCTATCATCAATCCTCAATCCGCAATCCTCAATCCTCAATACTCAATCCTCAATCTGCAATCCTCAATACTCAATCTTCAACCTTCAATCCTCAATCCTCAATCCTCAATCCTCAATCCGCAATCCTCTATCTTCAATCCTCAATACTCAATCTTGAATCCTCAATCCTGAATCCTCAATCCTCAATAGTCAATCCCCAATCAACAATCCTCAATCTTCAATACTCAACCCTCTATCCTCAATCCTCAATCCTCAATAGTCAACCATCAATCCTCAATTCTCAATACTCAATAGAATATCCTGAATTCTCAGGATTCAATACTCAAATGTCAATCCTCAACCCTCAGCCCTCATTCTGAATCCTCAATCCTCAATCCTCAATCCTCAATTTTCAATCCTCAGTCCTCAACCCTCAGTCCTCATCCTCAATTCTCAATTCTCAATCCTCAATCCTCAATCCTCAATCTGCAATCCTCAATAAGCTATCTCCAATCCTAGATCCCCAATCCCCAATCCTCAATCCTTAATCCTCAATCTTCAATCCTCAATCCCCAGTCCTCAATCTTAAATCCTCAATCCTCAACACTCAATCCTCAATCCTCAATCTTCAATCATCAATACTCAATCTTCAATCCTCAATCCTCATCCTTCAATCCTCAATCCTCAATTCTCAATCCTCAATACTCAGTCCTCAATCGTCAATCCTCAATCCCCAATCCTCAATCTTCAATCCTCAATCCTCAATCCTCAATCCTCAATCCTCAATATTCAATCCTCAATACTCAATCGTCAATCCTCAATCCTCAATCCTCAATCCTCAATCCTCAATCCTCAATCAACAATCTTCAATCTTCAATAGTCAGTCCTCTATCCTCAATCCTCAATCCTCAAAACTCAACCATCAATCCTCAATTCTCAATACTCAATAGAATATCCTGAATTCTCAGGATTCAATACTCAAACGTCAATCTTCAACCCTCAGCCCTCATTCTGAATCCTCAATCCTCAATCCTCAATCTTCAATCCTCAATACTCAATCTGCAATCCACAATTCTCAATCCTCAATCCTCAACCCTCGTCCTTCAATCTTCAATACCCAATACTCAATCTTCAATCCTCAATGCTCAATCCTCAATTCTCAATCCTCAATCCTCAATCCTCAGACCTCACACATCAATGTTCAACCCTCAGTCCTCGTCCTCAGTCCACAACACTCAATCCACATTCCTCGATCTTCAATCATCAATATTCAATCTTCAATCCTCAATCCTCAATCCTCAATCCTCAATCCTCTATCCTCAATCCTGAATCATCAATACTCAATCCTCAATCCTCAATCCTCAATCCTCAATCTTCAATCCTCAACACTCAATCTTCAATCATCAATCCACAATCTTCAATCCTCAATACTCAATCTTCAATCCTCAATCCTTAATACTCAATCCTCAATCCTCATTCTTCAATCCTCACTACCCAATCCTCAATCTTCAATCCTCAATCCTCAACCCTCAATCCTCAGTCCTCAAACCTCAATTCTGAATCCTCAATCCTGAATCCTCAATCTTCAGCCCTCAGTCCTCAACAATCAATTGTCAATCCTCAATCGTCAATAGAATATACTCAATTCACAGTTTTCAATACTCAATCACCATTCTTCAATCTTCAAATCTCAATCCACAAACATCAATTCTCATCACTCAACCCTCAACACTCAGTCCTCAATCCTCAATACTCAATCTTCAATCTTCAATCCTCAATCCTCAACCCTCAATCCTCAATCCGCAATCCTCAATCTTCAATCCTCAATACTCAATCTTCAATCCTCAATCCTGAAACCTCAATCCTCAATCCTCAACCCTCATCCTTCAATCTTCAATACCCAATACTCAATCTTCAATCCTCAATACTCAATCCTCAATTCTCAATCCTCAATCCTCAATCCTCAGACCTCAAACATCAATGTTCAACCCTCAGTCCTCGTCCTCAATCCACAACACTCAATCCACAATCCTCGATTTTCAATCATCAATATTCAATCTTCAATCCTCAATCCTCAATCCTCAATCCTCTATCCTCAATCCTGAATCATCAATACTCAATCCTCAATCCTCAATACTCAATCCTCAATTGAATATCCTGAATTCTCATGTTTCAATACTCAATCCACAATACTCAATAATCAAATCTCAATCCTCGAACATCAATTCTCAACGCTCAATCCTCAACACTCAGTCCTCTCTCTTCAATCTTCCATCCTCAATCCTCTATCCTCAAGTGTCAATCCTCAATCCTCAATCCCCAATCCTCAATCCTCAATTTTCAATCCTCAATCCTCAACCCTCAGTCCTCATCCTCAATTCTCAATTCTCAATCCTCAATCCTCAATCCTCAATACTCAACCATCAATCCTCAATTCTCAATACTCAATAGAATATTCTGAATTCTCAGGATTCAGTACTCAAACGTCAATCCTCAGCCCTCAGCCCTCATTCTGAATCCTCAATCCTCAATCCTCAATCCTCAATTTTCAATCCTCAATCCTCAACCCTCAGTCCTCATCCTCAATTCTCAATTCTCAATCATCAATCCTCAATGCTCAACCCTGAATCCTCAATCTTCAGCCCTCAGTCCTCAACAATCAATTGTCAATCCTCAATCCTCGATTTTCAATCATCAATATTCAATCTTCAATCCTCAATCCTCAATCCTCAATCCTCTATCCTCAATCCTGAATCATCAATACTCAATCCTCAATCCTCAATACTCAATCCTCAATTGAATATCCTGAATTCTCATGTTTCAATACTCAATCCACAATACTCAATAATCAAATCTCAATCCTCGAACATCAATTCTCAACGCTCAATCCTCAACACTCAGTCCTCTCTCTTCAATCTTCCATCCTCAATCCTCTATCCTCAAGTGTCAATCCTCAATCATCAATCCTCAACCCTCAATCCTCAGCCCTCAAACCTCAATTCCGAATACACAATCTTCAATACTCAATCCTCAATCCTAAAATCCTCAATCCTCAGTATTCAACACTCAACCCTCAGTCATCAATCCTCAATACTCAACCATCAATGCTCAATTCTCAATACTCAATAGAATATCCTGAATTCTCAGGATTCAATACTCAAACGTCATTCTTCAACCCTCAGCCCTCATTGTGAATCCTCAATCCTCAATCCTCAATCCTCAATTCTCAATCCTCAATCCTCAACCCTCATCCTTCAATCTTCAATACCCAATACTCAATCTTCAATCCTCAATACTCAATCCTCAATTCTCAATCCTCAATCCTCAATCCTCAGACCTCAAACATCATTGTTCAACCCTCAGTCCTCGTCCTCAATCCACAACACTCAATCCACAATCCTCGATCTTCAATCATCAATCTTCAATCTTCAATCCTCAATCCTCAATCCTCAATCCTCTATCCTCAATCCTGAATTATCAATACTCAATCCTCAATCCTCAATCCTCAATCCTCAATCTTCAATCCTCAACACTCAATCTTCAATCATCAATCCACAATCTTCAATCCTCAATACTCAATCTTCAATCCTCAATCCTTAATACTCAATCCTCAATCCTCAATCCTCATTCTTCAATCCTCACTACCCAATCCTCAATCTTCCATCCTCAATCCTCAACCCTCAATCCTCAGTCCTCAAACCTCAATTCTGAATCCTCAATCCTGAATCCTCAATCTTCAGCCCTCAGTCCTCAACAATCAATTGTCAATCCTCAATCCTCAATAGAATATACTCAATTCACAGTTTTCAATACTCAATCACCATTCTTCAATCTTCAAATCTCAATGCACAAGCATCAATTCTCATCACTCAACCCTCAACACTCAGTCCTCGATCTTCAACCCTCAATCCTCACACCTCAATCTTCAATCCTCAATACACAATCTTCAATCCTCAATCCTCAATTCTCAGTCCACAATACTCAATCCTCAATCCTCAATACACAATCTTCAATCCTCAATCCTCAATTCTCAGTCCTCAATACTCAATCCTCAATCGTCAATCCTCAATCCCCAATCCTCAACCATCAATCCTCAATCCTCAATCCTCAATCCTCAGTCCTCAATATTCAGTCCTCAATACTCAATCTTAAATCCTCAATCCTCAATCCTCAATCCTCAATCCTCAATATTCAAAACACAACCCTCAACCATCAATCCTCAATACTCAACCATCAATCCTCAATTCTCAATACTCAATTGAATATCCTGAATTCTCATGTTTCAATACTCAATCCACAATACTCAATAATCAAATCTCAATCCTCGAACATCAATTCTCAACGCTCAATCCTCAACACTCAGTCCTCTCTCTTCAATCTTCCATCCTCAATCCTCTATCCTCAAGTGTCAATCCTCAATCCTCAATCCTCAACCCTCAATCCTCAGACCTCAAACCTCAATTCCGAATACACAATCTTCAATACTCAATCCTCAATCCTAAAATCCTCAATCCTCAGTATTCAACACTCAACCCTCAGTCATCAATCCTCAATACTCAACCATCAATGCTCAATTCTCAATACTCAACAGAATATCCTGAATTCTCAGTTTTCAATACTCAATCCCCAATCTTCAATCTTCAAAGCTCAATCCACAGACATCAATTCTCATCACACAACCCTCAGCACTCAGTCATCAATCATCAATCCTCAATCCTCAATTCTCAGTCCTCAATACCCAATCCTCAATCGTCAATCCTCAATCCCCAATCCTCAATCATCAATCCTCAATCCTCAATCCTCAATCCTCAATATTCAGTCCTCAATACTCAATCTTCAATCCTCAATCCTCAATCCTCAATCCTCAATCCTCAATATTCAAAACACAACCCTCAACCATCAATCCTCAATACTCAACCATCAATCCTCAATTCTCAATACTCAATAGAATATCCTGAATTCTCATGTTTCAATACTCAATCCACAATACTCAATAATAAAATCTCAATCCTCAAACATCAATTCTCAACGCTCAATCCTCAATCCTCAATACTCAATCGTCAGTCTTCAATCCTCAATCCTCAATCCTCAATCCTCAATCCTCAATCCGCAACCTTCAATCCTCAATACTCAATCTTCAATTCTCGATGCTGAATCCTCAATCCTCAATATTCAACACACAACCCTCAAACTTCAATCCTCAATACTCAACCATCAATCCTCAATTCTCAATACTCAATCATCACCCTTCAATCCTCAACACTCAATCTTCAATCCTCAATCCTCAATCTTCAATTCTCAATCTTCGATCCTCAATACTGAATCTTCAATCCTCAATCCTCAATCCTCAATCCCCAATCCTCAATCCTCAATCTTCAATCCTCAATACTCAATCTTCAATTCTCGATGCTGAATCCTCAATCCTCAAACCTCAATACCCAATCAACAATCTTCAATCTTCAATACTCAGACCTCTATCCTCAATCCACAATCCTCAATACTCAACCATCAATCCTCAATTCTCAATACTCAATAGAATATCCTGAATTCTCAGGATTCAATACTCAAACGTCATTCTTCAACCCTCAGCCCTCATTGTGAATCCTCAATCCTCAATCCTCAATCCTCAATTCTCAATCCTCAATCCTCAACCCTCATCCTTCAATCTTCAATACCCAATACTCAATCTTCAATCCTCAATACTCAATCCTCAATTCTCAATCCTCAATCCTCAATCCTCAGACCTCAAACATCATTGTTCAACCCTCAGTCCTCGTCCTCAATCCACAACACTCAATCCTCAATCCTCGATCTTCAATCATCAATATTCAATCTTCAATCCTCAATCCTCAATCCTCAATCCTCAATCCTCAATCCTCAGTACTCAATCCTCAATCTGCTATCCTCAATACTCAATCCCCAATCCTCTATCATCAATCCTCAATCCGCAATCCTCAATCCTCAATACTCAATCCTCAATCTGCAATCCTCAATCCTCAATCCTCAATCCTCAATCCGCAATCCTCTATCTTCAATCCTCAATACTCAATCTTCAATCCTCAATCCTGAATCCTCAATCCTCAATCCTCAATCCTCAATCCTCAATCTTCAATCCTCAACACTCAGTCTTCAATCCTCAATCCTCAATCTTCAATCCTCAATACTCAATACTCAATCCTCAATCCTCAATTCGCAATCCTCAATCCTCATTCCTCAGTCCTCAAGCATCAATACTCAACCCTCAGTCCTTGTCCTCAATCCACAACCCTCAATCCTGAATCCTCGATTTTCTTTCATCAATATTCAACCTTCAATCCTCAATCCTCAATACTCAATACTCAGTCATCAATACTCAACCATCAATACTCAATTCTCAATACTCAATAGATTATCCTGAATTCTCAGGATTCAATACTCAAAAATCAATCCTCAACCCTCAGCCCTCATTCTGAATCCTCAATCCTCAATCCTCAATCCTCAACTTTCAATCCTCAATCCTCAACCCTCAGTCCTCATCCTCAATTCTCAATTCTCAATCCTGAATCCTCAATCCTCAGTCTTCAATCCTCAATAATCAATCTCCAATCCTAGATCCCCAATCCCCAATCCTCAATCCTTAATCCGCAATCCTCAATCCTCAATACTCAATCCTCAATCTTCAATCCTCAATACTCAATCATGAATCTTCAATCCTCAATCCTCAATCCTCAATCCTCAATCCGCAATCCTCAATCTTCAATCCTCAATACTCAATCTTCAATCCTCAATCTTGAATCATCAATCCTCAATCCTCAATCCTCAATCCCCAATCAACAATCCTCAATCTTCAATACTCAACCCTCTATCCTCAATCCTCAATCCTCAATCCTCAATACTCAATCATCAATCCTCAATTCTCAATACTCAATAGAATATCCTGAAATGTCTGGATTCAATACTCAAACGTCAATCCTCAACCCTCAGCTCTCATTCTGAATCCTCAATCCTCAATCCTCAATCCTCAATCCTCAATTTTCAATCCTCAATCCTCAACCCTCAGTCCTCATCCTCAATTCTCAATTCTCAATACTCAATCCTCAATCCTCAATCTTCAATCCTCAATAATCTATCTCCAATCCTAGATCCCCAATCCCCAATCCTCAATCCTTAATCTTCAATCTTCAATCCTCAATCCCCAGTCCTCAATCTTAAATACTCAATCCTCAACACTCAATCCTCAATCCACAATCTTCAATCATCAATACTCAATCCTCAATCTTCAATCCTCAATACACAATCTTCAATCCTCAATCCTCAATTCTCAGTCCTCAATGCTCAATCCTCAATCGTCAATCCTCAATCCCCAATCCTCAACCTACAATCCCCAATCCTCAATCCTCAATCCTCAATCCTCAATCCTCAATCCTCAATACTCAACACACAACCCTCAACCATCAATCCTCAATACTCAACCATCAATACTCCATTCTCAATACTCAATAGAATATCCTGAATCCTCATGTTTCAATACTCAGTCCACAATATTCAATAATCAAATCTCAATCCTCAAACATCAATTCTCATCACTCAATCCTCAATACTCAGTCCTCTCTCTTCAATCTTCCATCATCAATACTCTATCCTCAAGCGTCAATCCGCAATCCTCAATCCTCAGACCTCAATCCTCAGTCCTCAAACCTCAATTCCGAATCCTCAATCCTGAATCCTCAATCTTCATCCGTCAGTCCGCAACAATCAATTGTCGATCCTTAATCCTCAATAGAATATCCTCAATTCACAGTATTCAATACTCAATCTCCAACCTTCAATCTTCAAATCTCAATCCACAAACATCAATTCTCATCACTCAACCCTCAACACTCAGTCGTCAATCTTCAATCCTCAATCCTCTATCCTCAATCGTCAATCGTCAATCATCAATCCCCAATCCTCTATCATCAATCCTCAATCCGCAATCCTCAATCCTCAATACTCAATCCTCAATCTGCAATCCTCAATACTCAATCTTCAACCTTCAATCCTCAATCCTCAATCCTCAATCCTCAATCCGCAATCCTCTATCTTCAATCCTCAATACTCAATCTTGAATCCTCAATCCTGAATCCTCAATCCTCAATAGTCAATCCCCAATCAACAATCCTCAATCTTCAATACTCAACCCTCTATCCTCAATCCTCAATCCTCAATAGTCAACCATCAATCCTCAATTCTCAATACTCAATAGAATATCCTGAATTCTCAGGATTCAATACTCAAATGTCAATCCTCAACCCTCAGCCCTCATTCTGAATCCTCAATCCTCAATCCTCAATCCTCAATTTTCAATCCTCAGTCCTCAACCCTCAGTCCTCATCCTCAATTCTCAATTCTCAATCCTCAATCCTCAATCCTCAATCTGCAATCCTCAATAAGCTATCTCCAATCCTAGATCCCCAATCCCCAATCCTCAATCCTTAATCCTCAATCTTCAATCCTCAATCCCCAGTCCTCAATCTTAAATCCTCAATCCTCAACACTCAATCCTCAATCCTCAATCTTCAATCATCAATACTCAATCTTCAATCCTCAATCCTCATCCTTCAATCCTCAATCCTCAATTCTCAATCCTCAATACTCAGTCCTCAATCGTCAATCCTCAATCCCCAATCCTCAATCTTCAATCCTCAATCCTCAATCCTCAATCCTCAATCCTCAATATTCAATCCTCAATACTCAATCGTCAATCCTCAATCCTCAATCCTCAATCCTCAATCCTCAATCCTCAATCAACAATCTTCAATCTTCAATAGTCAGTCCTCTATCCTCAATCCTCAATCCTCAAAACTCAACCATCAATCCTCAATTCTCAATACTCAATAGAATATCCTGAATTCTCAGGATTCAATACTCAAACGTCAATCTTCAACCCTCAGCCCTCATTCTGAATCCTCAATCCTCAATCCTCAATCTTCAATCCTCAATACTCAATCTGCAATCCACAATTCTCAATCCTCAATCCTCAACCCTCGTCCTTCAATCTTCAATACCCAATACTCAATCTTCAATCCTCAATGCTCAATCCTCAATTCTCAATCCTCAATCCTCAATCCTCAGACCTCACACATCAATGTTCAACCCTCAGTCCTCGTCCTCAGTCCACAACACTCAATCCACATTCCTCGATCTTCAATCATCAATATTCAATCTTCAATCCTCAATCCTCAATCCTCAATCCTCAATCCTCTATCCTCAATCCTGAATCATCAATACTCAATCCTCAATCCTCAATCCTCAATCCTCAATCTTCAATCCTCAACACTCAATCTTCAATCATCAATCCACAATCTTCAATCCTCAATACTCAATCTTCAATCCTCAATCCTTAATACTCAATCCTCAATCCTCATTCTTCAATCCTCACTACCCAATCCTCAATCTTCAATCCTCAATCCTCAACCCTCAATCCTCAGTCCTCAAACCTCAATTCTGAATCCTCAATCCTGAATCCTCAATCTTCAGCCCTCAGTCCTCAACAATCAATTGTCAATCCTCAATCGTCAATAGAATATACTCAATTCACAGTTTTCAATACTCAATCACCATTCTTCAATCTTCAAATCTCAATCCACAAACATCAATTCTCATCACTCAACCCTCAACACTCAGTCCTCAATCCTCAATACTCAATCTTCAATCTTCAATCCTCAATCCTCAACCCTCAATCCTCAATCCGCAATCCTCAATCTTCAATCCTCAATACTCAATCTTCAATCCTCAATCCTGAAACCTCAATCCTCAATCCTCAATCCCCAATCAACAATCCTCAATCTTCAATACTCAACCCTCTATCCTCAATCCTCAACCCTCAATCCTCAATACTCAACCATCAATCCTCAATTCTCAATACTCAATAGAATATCCTGAATTCTCAGGATTCAATACTCAAACGTCAATCCTCAACCCTCAGCCCTCATTCTGAATCCTCAATCCTCAATCCTCAATCCTCAATTTTCAATCCTCAATCCTCAACCCTCGGTCCTCATCCTCAATTCTCAATTCTCAATCATCAATCCTCAATCCTCAATCCTCAATCCTCAATCCTCAACCCTCAATATTCAAAACACAACCCTCAAACATCAATCCTCAATACTCAACCATCAATCCTCAATTCTCAATACTCAATAGAATATCCTGAATTCTCATGTTTCAATACTCAATCCACAATACTCAAATATCAAATCTCAATCCTCGAACACCAATTCTCAACGCTCAATCCTCAACACTCAGTCCTCTCTCTTCAATCTTCCATCCTCAATCCTCAATCCTCAATCCTCAATCCTCAATCCTCAATCCTCAATATTCAAAACACAACCCCCAACCATCAATCCTCAATACTCAACCATCAATCCTCAATTCTCAATACTCAATAGAGTATCCTGAGTTCTCATGTTTCAATACTCAATCCACAATACTCAATAATAAAATCTCAATCCTCAAACATTAGTTCTCAACGCTCAATCCTCAATCCTCGATACTCAATCTTCAATCCTCAATAATCAATCTGCAATCCTCAATTCTCAATCCTCAATCCTCAACCCTCATGCTTCAATCTTCAATACCCAATACTCAATCTTCAATCCTCAATTCTCAGTCCTCAATACTCAATCCTCAATCGTCAATCCTCAATCCCCAATCCTCAATCATCAATCCTCAATCCTCAATCCTCAATCCTCAATCCTCAATATTCAGTCCTCAATACTCAATCTTCAACCCTCAATCCTCAATCCTCAATCCTCAATCCTCAATCCTCAATCCTCAATATTCAAAACACAACCCCCAACCATCAATCCTCAATACTCAACCATCAATCCTCAATTCTCAGTACTCAATAGAGTATCCTGAATTCGCATGTTTCAATACTCAATCCACAATACTCAATAATAAAATCTCTATCCTCAAACATTAATTCTCAACGCTCAATCCTCAATCCTCAATACTCAATCTTCAATCCTCAATAATCAATCTGCAATCCTCAATTCTCAATCCTCAATACTCAACCCTCATCCTTCAATCTTCAATACCCAATACTCAATCTTCAATCCTCAATACTCAATCCTCAATTCTCAATCCTCAATCCTCAATCCTCAGACCTCAAACATCAATGTTCAACCCTCAGTCCTCGTCCTCAATCCACAACACTCAATCCACAATCTTCAATCCTCAATACCCAATCCTCAATCTTCAATCCTCAATCCCCAACCCTCAATCCTCAGTCCTCAAACCTCAATTCTGAATCCTCAATCCTGAATCCTCAATCTTCAGCCCTCAGTCCTCAACAATCAATTGTCAATCCTCAATCCTCAATAGAATATACTCAATTCACAGTTTTCAATACTCAATCACCATTCTTCAATCTTCAAATCTCAATCCACAAACATCAATTCTCATCACTCAACCCTCAACACTCAGTCCTCAATCTTCAATCCTCAATCCTCAATCCTCAATCTTCAATCCTCAACACACAGTCTTCAATCCTCAATCCTCAATTCTCAGTCATGAATACTCAATACTCAATCGTCAATCCTCAATCCCCAATCCTCAATCTTCAATCCCCAATCCTCAATCCTTAGTCCTCAATCCTCAATCTTCAATATTGAATACTCAATCTTCAATCCTCAATCCTCAATCCTCAATCCTCAATCCTCAATCCTCAATCCTCAATACTCAACACACAACCCTCAACCATCAATCCTCAATACTCAATCCTCAACACTCAGTCCTCTCTCTTCAATCTTCCATCCTCAATCCTCTATCCTCAAGCGTCAATCCTCAATCCTCAATCCTCAACCCTCAATCCTCAGCCCTCAAACCTCAATTCCGAATACACAATCTTCAATACTCAATCCTCAATCCTAAAATCCTCAATCCTCAGTATTCAACACTCAACCCTCAATCATCAATCCTCAATACTCAACCATCAATGCTCAATTCTCAATACCCAACAGAATATCCTGAATTCTCAGTTTTCAATACTCAATCCCCAATCTTCAATCTTCAAAGCTCAATACACAAACATCAATTCTCATCACCCAACCCTCAGCACTCAGTCGTCAATTTCAATCCTCAATCCTCAATTCTCAGTCCTCAATACTCAATCCTCAATCGTCAATCCTCAATCCCCAATCCTCAGACCTCAAACATCAATGTTCAACCCTCAGTCCTCGTCCTCAATCCACAACACTCAATCCACAATCTTCAATCCTCAATACTCAATCTTCAATCCTCAATCCTTAATACTCAATCCTCAATCCTCATTCTTCAATCCTCACTACCGAATCATCAATCTTCAATCCTCAATCCCCAACCCTCAATCCTCAGTCCTCAAACCTCAATTCTGAATCCTCAATCCTGAATCCTCAATCTTCAGCCCTCAGTCCTCAACAATCAATTGTCAATCCTCAATCCTCAATAGAATATACTCAATTCACAGTTTTCAATACTCAATCACCATTCTTCAATCTTCAAATCTCAATCCACAAACATCAATTCTCATCACTCAACCCTCAACACTCAGTGCTCAATCTTCAATCCTCAATCCTCAATCCTCAATCTTCAATCCTCAACACACAATCTTCAATCCTCAATCCTCAATTCTCAGTCCTGAATACTCAATCCTCAATCGTCAATCCTCAATCCCCAATCCTCAATCTTCAATCCTCAATCCTCAATCCTTAATCCTCAATCCTCAATCTTCAATCCTGAATACTCAATCTTCAATCCTCAATCCTCAATCCTCAATCCTCAACCCTCAATCCTCAGTCCTCAAACCTCAATTCCGAATCCTCAATCCGGAATCCTCAATCTTCATCCCTCAGTCCGCAACAATCAATTGTCAATCCTCAATCCTCAATAGAATATCCTCAATTCACAACTTTCAATACTCAATCCCCAACCTTCAATATTCAAATCCCAATCCACAAACATCAATTCTCATCTCTCAACCCTCAACACTCAGTCCTCAATCTTCAATCCTCAATCCTCAATCGTCAATCCTCAATCCCCAATCCTCTATCATCAATCCTCAATCCGCAATCCTCAATCCTCAATACTCAATCCTCAATCTTCAATCCTCAATACTCAATCTTCAATCTTCAATCCTCAATCCTCAACCCTCAATCCTCAATCCGCAATCCTCAATCTTCAATCCTCAATACTCAATCATCAATCCTCAATCCTGAATCCTCAATCCTCAATCCTCAATCCCCAATCAACAATCCTCAATCTTCAGTACTCAACCCTCTATCCTCAATCCTCAACCCTCAATCCTCAATACTCAACCATCAATCCGCAATTCTAAATACTCAATAGAATATTCTGAATTCTCAGGATTCAATACTCAAACGTCAATCCTCAACCCTCAGCCCTCATTCTGAATCCTCAATCCTCAATCCTCAATCCTCAATTTTCAATCCTCAATCCTCAACCCTCAGTCCTCATCCTCAATTCTCAATTCTCAATCATCAATCCTCAATCCTCAACCCTGAATCCTCAATCTTCAGCCCTCAGTCCTCAACAATCAATTGTCAATCCTCAATCCTCAATAGAATATACTCAATTCACAGTTTTCAATACTCAATCACCATTCTTCAATCTTCAAGTCTCAATCCACA
The DNA here is from genome assembly GCF_051401765.1 of Calliopsis andreniformis. NCBI lineage: Eukaryota > Metazoa > Arthropoda > Insecta > Hymenoptera > Andrenidae > Calliopsis > Calliopsis andreniformis. The sequence goes on from NW_027480540.1 coordinate 562,397, forward strand.
AGCATCAATTCTCATCACTCAACCCTCAACACTCAGTCCTCGATCTTCAATCCTCAATCCTCAAACCTCAATCTTCAATCCTCAATACACAATCTTCAATCCTCAATCCTCAATTCTCAGTCCTCAATACTCAATCCTCAATCCTCAATCCCCAATCCTCAACCATCAATCCTCAATCCTCAATCCTCAATACTCAGTCCTCAATATTCAGTCCTCAATACTCAATCTTAAATCCTCAATCCTCAATCCTCAATCCTCAATCCTCAATATTCAAAACACAACCCTCAACCATCAATCCTCAATACTCAACCATCAATCCTCAATTCTCAATACTCAATAGAATATCCTGAATTCTCATGGTTCAACACTCAATCCACAATATTCAATAATCAAATCTCAATCCTCAAACATCAATTCTCAACACTCAATCCTCCGCACTCAGTCCTCTCTCTTCAATCCTCCATCCTCAATCCTCAATCCTCAAGAGTCAACCCTCAATCCTCAATCCTCAAACCTCAATTCTCAGTCATCAAACCTCAATCCCGAATCCTCAAACCTGAATCCTCAATCTTCAGCCCTCAGTCCTCAACAATCAATTGTCAAGCTTCAATCCTCAATAGAATATACTCAATTCACAGTTTTCAATACTCAATCACCATTCTTCAATCTTCAAATCTCAATCCACAAACACCAATTCTCATCACTCAACCCTCAACACTCAGTCCTCAATCTTCAATCCTCAATCCTCAAACCTCAATCTTCAATCCTCAATACACAATCTTCAATCCTCAATCCTCAATTCTCAGTCCTCAATACTCAACCCTCAATCCTCAATACACAATCTGCAATCCTCAATTCTCAATCCTCAACCATCAATCCTCAATCCTCAATCCTCAATCCTCAATCCTCAATATTCAGTCCTCAATACTCAATCTTCAATCCTCAATCCTCAATCCTCAATCCTCAATCCTCAATCCTCAATCCTCAATCCTCAATCCTCAATATTCAAAACGCAACCCTCAACCATCAATCCTCAATACTCAACCATCAATCCTCAATTCTCAGTACTCAATAGAATATCCTGAATTCTCATGTTTCAATACTCAATCCACAATACTCAATAATCAAATCTCAATCCACGAACACCAATTCTCAACGCTCAATCCTCAACACTCAGTCCTCTCTCTTCAATCTTCCATCCTCAATCCTCTATCCTCAAGCGTCAATCCTCAATCCTCAATCAACAATCTTCAATCTTCAATACTCAGTCTTCTATCCTCAATCCTCAATCCTCAAAACTCAACCATCAATCCTCAATTCTCAATACTCAATAGAATATCCTGAATTCTCAGGATTCAATACTCAAACGTCAATCTTCAACCCTCAGCCCTCATTCTGAATCCTCAATCCTCAATCCTCAATCCTCAATTTTTAATCCTCAATCCTCAACCCTCAGTCCTCATCCTCAATTCTCAATTCTCAATCGTCAATCCTCATACCTCAATCTTCAATCCACAATCCTCAATCCTCAATCCTCAATCCTCTATCCTCAATCCTGAATCATCAATACTCAATCCTCAATCCTCAATCCTCAATCCTCAATCTTCAATCCTCAACACTCAATCTTCAATCATCAATCCACAATCTTCAATCCTCAATACTCAATCTTCAATCCTCAATAATCAATCTGCAATCCTCAATTCTCAATCCTCAATCTTCAACCCTCATCCTTCAATCTTCAATACCCAATACTCAATCTTCAATCCTCAATTCTCAGTCCTCAATACTCAATCCTCAATCGTCAATCCTCAATCCCCAATCCTCAATCATCAATCCTCAATCCTCAATCCTCAATCCTCAATCCTCAATATTCAGTCCTCAATACTCAATCTTCAATCCTCAATCCTCAATCCTCAATCCTCAATCCTCAATCCTCAATCCTCAATATTCAAAACACAACCCCCAACCATCAATCCTCAATACTCAACCATCAATCCTCAATTCTCAATACTCAATAGAGTATCCTGTATTCGCATGTTTCAATACTCAATCCACAATACTCAATAATAAAATCTCTATCCTCAAACATTAATTCTCAACGCTCAATCCTCAATCCTCAATACTCAATCTTCAATCCTCAATAATCAATCTGCAATCCTCAATTCTCAATCCTCAATACTCAACCCTCATCCTTCAGTCTTCAATACCCAATACTCAATCTTCAATCCTCAATACTCACTCCTCAATTCTCAATCCTCAATCCTCAATCCTCAGACCTCAAACATCAATGTTCAACCCTCAGTCCTCGTCCTCAATCCACAACACTCAATCCACAATCTTCAATCCTCAATACTCAATCATCAATCCTCAATCCTTAATACTCAATCCTCAATCCTCATTCTTCAATCCTCACTACCCAATCCTCAATCTTCAATCCTCAATCCCCAACCCTCAATCCTCAGTCCTCAAACCTCAATTCTGAATCCTCAATCCTGAATCCTCAATCTTCAGCCCTCAGTCCTCAACAATCAATTGTCAATCCTCAATCCTCAATAGAATATACTCAATTCACAGTTTTCAATACTCAATCACCATTCTTCAATATTCAAATCTCAATCCACAAACATCAATCCTCATCACTCAACCCTCAACACTCAGTCCTCTATCTTCAATCCTCAATCCTCAATCCTCAATCTTCAATCCTCAACACACAATCTTCAATCCTCAATCCTCAATTCTCAGTCCTGAATACTCAATCCTCAATCGTCAATCCTCAATCCCCAATCCTCAATCTTGAATCCTCAATCCTCAATCCTTAATCCTCAATCCTCAATCTTCAATCCTGAATACTCAATCTTCAATCCTCAATCCTCAATCCTCAATCCTCAATCCTCAATCCTCAATCCTCAATACTCAACAGACAACCCTCAACCATCAATCCTCAATACTCAACCATCAATACTCAGTCCTCTCTCTTCAATCTTCCATCATCAATCCTCTATCCTCAAGCGTCAATCCTCAATCCTCAATCCTCAAGCCTCAATCCTCAGTCCTCAAACCTCAATTCCGAATCCTCAATCCGGAATCCTCAATCTTCATCCCACAGTCCGCAACAATCAATTGTCAATCCTCAATCCTCAATAGAATATCCTCAATTCACAGCTTTCAATACTCAATCCCCAACCTTCAATATTCAAATCTCAATCCACAAACATCAATTCTCATCTCTCAACCCTCAACACTCAGTCCTCAATCTTCAATCCTCAATCCTCAATCGTCAATCCTCAATCCCCAATCCTCTATCATCAATCCTCCATCCGCAATCCTCAATCCTCAATACTCAATCCTCAATCTTCAATCCTCAATACTCAATCTTCAATCTTCAATCCTCAATCCTCAACCCTCAATCCTCAATCCGCAATCCTCAATCTTCAATCCTCAATACTCAATCTTCAATCCTCAATCCTGAATCCTCAATCCTCAATCCTCAATCCCCAATCAACAATCCTCAATCTTCAATACTCAACCCTCTATCCTCAATCCTCAATCCTCAATCCTCAATACTCAACCATCAATCCTCAATTCTCAATACTCAATAGAATATTCTGAATTCTCAGGATTCAATACTCAAACGTCAATCCTCAACCCTCAGCCCTCATTCTGAATCCTCAATCCTCAATCCTCAATCATCAATTTTCAATCCTCAATCCTCAACCCTCAGTCCTCATCCTCAATTCTCAATTCTCAATCATCAATCCTCAATCCTCAACCCTGAATCCTCAATCTTCAGCCCTCAGTCCTCAACAATCAATTGTCAATCCTCAATCCTCAATAGAATATACTCAATTCACAGTTTTCAATACTCAATCACCATTCTTCAATCTTCAAATCTCAATCCACAAGCATCAATTCTCATCACTCAACCCTCAACACTCAGTCCTCGATCTTCAATCCTCAATCCTCAAACCTCAATCTTCAATCCTCAATACACAATCTTCAATCCTCAATCCTCAATTCTCAGTCCTCAATACTCAATCCTCAATCCTCAATACACAATCTTCAATCCTCAATCCTCAATTCTCAGTCCTCAATACTCAATCCTCAATCGTCAATCCTCAATCCCCAATCCTCAACCATCAATCCTCAATCCTCAATCCTCAATCCTCAGTCCTCAATATTCAGTCCTCAATACTCAATCTTAAATCCTCAATCCTCAATCCTCAATCCTCAATCCTCAATATTCAAAACACAACCCTCAACCATCAATCCTCAATACTCAACCATCAATCCTCAATTCTCAATACTCAATAGAATATCCTGAATTCTCATGTTTCAATACTCAATCCACAATACTCAATAATCAAATCTCAATCCTCGATCATCAATTCTCAACGCTCAATCCTCAACACTCAGTCCTCTCTCTTCAATCTTCCATCCTCAATCCTCTATCCTCAAGCGTCAATCCTCAATCCTCAATCCTCAACCCTCAATCCTCAGCCCTCAAACCTCAATTCCGAATACACAATCTTCAATACTCAATCCTCAATCCTAAAATCCTCAATCCTCAGTATTCAACACTCAACCCTCAATCATCAATCCTCAATACTCAACCATCAATGCTCAATTCTCAATACCCAACAGAATATCCTGAATTCTCAGTTTTCAATACTCAATCCCCAATCTTCAATCTTCAAAGCTCAATACACAAACATCAATTCTCATCACCCAACCCTCAGCACTCAGTCGTCAATTTCAATCCTCAATCCTCAATTCTCAGTCCTCAATACTCAATCCTCAATCGCCAATCAACAATCCTCAATCCTCAGACCTCAAACATCAATGTTCAACCCTCAGTCCTCGTCCTCAATCCACAACACTCAATCCACAATCTTCAATCCTCAATACTCAATCTTCAATCCTCAATCCTTAATACTCAATCCTCAATCCTCATTCTTCAATCCTCACTACCCAATCCTCAATCTTCAATCCTCAATCCCCAACCCTCAATCCTCAGTCCTCAAACCTCAATTCTGAATCCTCAATCCTGAATCCTCAATCTTCAGCCCTCAGTCCTCAACAATCAATTGTCAATCCTCAATCCTCAATAGAATATACTCAATTCACAGTTTTCAATACTCAATCACCATTCTTCAATCTTCAAATCTCAATCCACAAACATCAATTCTCATCACTCAACCCTCAACACTCAGTCCTCAATCTTCAATCCTCAATCCTCAATCCTCAATCTTCAATCCTCAACACACAATCTTCAATCCTCAATCTTCAATTCTCAGTCCTGAATACTCAATCCTCAATCGTCAATCCTCAATCCCCAATACTCAATCTTCAATCCTCAATGCTCAATCCTTAATCCTCAATCCTCAATCTTCGATCCTGAATACTCAATCTTCAATCCTCAATCCTCAATCCTCAATCCTCAATCCTCAATCCTCAATCCTCAATACTCAACAGACAACCCTCAACCATCAATCCTCAATACTCAACCATCAATACTCAGTCCTCTCTCTTCAATCTTCCATCATCAATCCTCTATCCTCAAGCGTCAATCCTCAATCCTCAATCCTCAAGCCTCAATCCTCAGTCCTCAAACCTCAATTCCGAATCCTCAATCCGGAATCCTCAATCTTCATCCCTCAGTCCGCAACAATCAATTGTCAATCCTCAATCCTCAATAGAATATCCTCAATTCACAGCTTTCAATACTCAGTCCCCAACCTTCAATATTCAAATCTCAATCCACAAACATCAATTCTCATCTCTCAACCCTCAACACTCAGTCCTCAATCTTCAATCCTCAATCCTCAATCGTCAATCCTCAATCCCCAATCCTCTATCATCAATCCTCAATCCGCAATCCTCAATCCTCAATCCTCAGTACTCAATCTTCAATCCTCAATCCTGAATCCTCAATCCTCAATCCTCAATCCCCAATCAACAATCCTCAATCTTCAATACTCAACCCTCTATCCTCAATCCTCAATCCTCAATCCTCAATACTCAACCATCAATCCGCAATTCTCAATACTCAATAGAATATTCTGAATTCTCAGGATTCAATACTCAAACGTCAATCCTCAACCCACAGCCCTCATTCCGAATCCTCAATCCTCAATCCTCAATCCTCAATTTTCAATCCTCAATAATCAACCCTCAGTCCTCATCCTCAATTCTCAATTCTCAATCATCAATCCTCAATCCTCAACCCTGAATCCTCAATCTTCAGCCCTCAGTCCTCAACAATCAATTGTCAATCCTCAATCCTCAATATAATATACTCAATTCACAGTTTTCAATACTCAATCACCATTCTTCAATCTTCAAGTCTCAATCCACAAGCATCAATTCTCATCACTCAACCCTCAACACTCAGTCCTCGATCTTCAATCCTCAATCCTCAAACCTCAATCTTCAATCCTCAATACACAATCTTCAATCCTCAATCCTCAATTCTCAGTCCTCAATACTCAATCCTCAATCCTCAATACACAATCTTCAATCCTCAATCCTCAATTCTCAGTCCTCAATACTCAATCCTCAATCGTCAATCCTCAATCCCCAATCCTCAACCATCAATCCTCAATCCTCAATCCTCAATCCTCAGTCCTCAATATTCAGTCCTCAATACTCAATCTTAAATCCTGAATCCTCAATCCTCAATCCTCAATCCTCAATACTCAACCATCAATCCTCAATTCTCAATACTCAATAGAATATTCTGAATTCTCAGGATTCAATACTCAAACGTCAATCCTCAACCCTCAGCCCTCATTCTGAATCCTCAATCCTCAATCCTCAATCATCAATTTTCAATCCTCAATCCTCAACCCTCAGTCCTCATCCTCAATTCTCAATTCTCAATCATCAATCCTCAATCCTCAACCCTGAATCCTCAATCTTCAGCCCTCAGTCCTCAACAATCAATTGTCAATCCTCAATCCTCAATAGAATATACTCAATTCACAGTTTTCAATACTCAATCACCATTCTTCAATCTTCAAATCTCAATCCACAAGCATCAATTCTCATCACTCAACCCTCAACACTCAGTCCTCGATCTTCAATCCTCAATCCTCAAACCTCAATCTTCAATCCTCAATACACAATCTTCAATCCTCAATCCTCAATTCTCAGTCCTCAATACTCAATCCTCAATCCTCAATACACAATCTTCAATCCTCAATCCTCAATTCTCAGTCCTCAATACTCAAACCTCAATCGTCAATCCTCAATCCCCAATCCTCAACCATCAATCCTCAATCCTCAATCCTCAATCCTCAGTCCTCAATATTCAGTCCTCAATACTCAATCTTAAATCCTCAATCCTCAATCCTCAATCCTCAATCCTCAATATTCAAAACACAACCCTCAACCATCAATCCTCAATACTCAACCATCAATCCTCAATTCTCAATACTCAATAGAATATCCTGAATTCTCATGTTTCAATACTCAATCCACAATACTCAATAATCAAATCTCAATCCTCGATCATCAATTCTCAACGCTCAATCCTCAACACTCAGTCCTCTCTCTTCAATCCTCCATCCTCAATCCTCTATCCTCAAGCGTCAATCCTCAATCCTCAATCCTCAACCCTCAATCCTCAGCCCTCAAACCTCAATTCCGAATACACAATCTTCAATACTCAATCCTCAATCCTAAAATCCTCAATCCTCAGTATTCAACACTCAGCCCTCAATCATCAATCCTCAATACTCAACCATCAATGCTCAATTCTCAATACCCAACAGAATATCCTGAATTCTCAGTTTTCAATACTCAATCCCCAATCTTCAATCTTCAAAGCTCAATACACAAACATCAATTCTCATCACCCAACCCTCAGCACTCAGTCGTCAATTTCAATCCTCAATCCTCAATTCTCAGTCCTCAATACTCAATCCTCAATCGTCAATCCTTAATCCTCAATCCTCAGACCTCAAACATCAATGTTCAACCCTCAGTCCTCGTCCTCAATCCACAACACTCAATCCACAATCTTCAATCCTCAATACTCAATCTTCAATCCTCAATCCTTAATACTCAATCCTCAATCCTCATTCTTCAATCCTCACTACCCAATCCTCAATCTTCAATCCTCAATCCCCAACCCTCAATCCTCAGTCCTCAAACCTCAATTCTGAATCCTCAATCCTGAATCCTCAATCTTCAGCCCTCAGTCCTCAACAATCAATTGTCAATCCTCAATCCTCAATAGAATATACTCAATTCACAGTTTTCAATACTCAATCACCATTCTTCAATCTTCAAATCTCAATCCACAAACATCAATTCTCATCACTCAACGCTCAACACTCAGTCCTCAATCTTCAATCCTCAATCCTCAATCCTCAATCTTCAATCCTCAACACACAATCTTCAATCCTCAATCCTCAATTCTCAGTCCTGAATACTCAATCCTCAATCGTCAATCCTCAATCCCCAATCCTCAATCTTCAATCCTCAATGCTCAATCCTTAATCCTCAATCCTCAATCTTCAATCCTGAATACTCAATCTTCAATCCTCAATCCTCAATCCTCAATCCTCAATCCTCAATCCTCAATCCTCAATACTCAACAGACAACACTCAACCATCAATCCTCAATACTCAACCATCAATACTCAGTCCTCTCTCTTCAATCTTCCATCATCAATCCTCTATCCTCAAGCGTCAATCCTCAATCCTCAATCCTCAAGCCTCAATCCTCAGTCCTCAAACCTCAATTCCGAATCCTCAATCCGCAATCCTCAATCTTCATCCCTCAGTCCGCAACAATCAATTGTCAATCCTCAATCCTCAATAGAATATCCTCAATTCACAGCTTTCAATACTCAATCCCCAACCTTCAATATTCAAATCTCAATCCACAAACATCAATTCTCATCTCTCAACCCTCAACACTCAGTCCTCAATCTTCAATCCTCAATCCTCAATCGTCAATCCTCAATCCCCAATCCTCTATCATCAATCCTCAATCCCCAATCAACAATCCTCAATCTTCAATACTCAACCCTCTATCCTCAATCCTCAATCCTCAATCCTCAATACTCAACCATCAATACGCAATTCTCAATACTCAATAGAATATTCTGAATTCTCAGGATTCAATACTCAAACGTCAATCCTCAACCCTCAGCCCTCATTCTGAATCCTCAATCCCCAATCCTCAATCCTCAATTTTCAATCCTCAATCCTCAACCCGCAGTCCTCATCATCAATTCTCAATTCTCAATCATCAATCCTCAATCCTCAACCCTGAATCCTCAATCTTCAGCCCTCAGTCCTCAACAATCAATTGTCAATCCTCAATCCTCAATAGAATATACTCAATTCACAGTTTTCAATACTCAATCACCATTCTTCAATCTTCAAGTCTCAATCCACAAGCATCAATTCTCATCTCTCAACCCTCAACACTCAGTCCTCGATCTTCAATCCTCAATCCTCAAACCTCAATCTTCAATCCTCAATACACAATCTTCAATCCTCAATCCTCAATTCTCAGTCCTCAATACTCAATCCTCAATCCTCAATACACAATCTTCAATCCTCAATCCTCAATTCTCAGTCCTCAATACTCAATCCTCAATCGTCAATCCTCAATCCCCAATCCTCAACCATCAATCCTCAATCCTCAATCCTCAATCCTCAGTCCTCAATATTCAGTCCTCAATACTCAATCTTAAATCCTGAATCCTCAATCCTCAATCCTCAATCCTCAATATTCAAAACACAACCCTCAACCATCAATCCTCAATACTCAACCATCAATCCTCAATTCTCAATACTCAATAGAATATCCTGAATTCTCATGGTTCAACACTCAATCCACAATATTCAATAATCAAATCTCAATCCTCAAACATCAATTCTCAACACTCAATCCTCCGCACTCAGTCCTCTCTCTTCAATCCTCCATCCTCAATCCTCAATGCTCAAGAGTCAACCCTCAATCCTCAATCCTCAAATCTCAATTCTCAGTCATCAAACCTCAATCCCGAATCCTCAAACCTGAATCCTCGATCTTCAGCCCTCAGTCCTCAACAATCAATTGTCAATCTTCAATCCTCAATAGAATATACTCAATTCACAGTTTTCAATACTCAATCACCATTCTTCAATCTTCAAATCTCAATCCACAAACACCAATTCTCATCACTCAACCCTCAACACTCAGTCCTCAATCTTCAATCCTCAATCCTCAAACCTCAATCTTCAATCCTCAATACACAATCTTCAATCCTCAATCCTCAATTCTCAGTCCTGAATACTCAATCCTCAATCGTCAATCCTCAATCCCCAATCCTCAATCTTCAATCCCCAATCCTCAATCCTTAGTCCTCAATCCTCAATCTTCAATCCTGAATACTCAAGCTTCAATCCTCAATCCTCAATCCTCAATCCTCAATCCTCAATCCTCAATCCTCAATACTCAACACACAACCCTCAACCATCAATCCTCAATACTCAACCATCAATACTCAGTCCTCTCTCTTCAATCTTCCATCATCAATCCTCTATCCTCAAGCGTCAATCCTCAATCCTCAATGCTCAAGCCTCAATCCTCAGTCCTCAAACCTCAATTCCGAATCCTCAATCCGGAATCCTCTATCTTCATACCTCAGTCCGCAACAATCAATTGGCAATCCTCAATCCTCAATAGAATATCCTCAATTCACAGCTTTCAATACTCAATCCCCAACCTTCAATCTTCAAATCTCAATCCACAAACATGGATTCTCATCTCTCAACCCTCAACACTCAGTCCTCAATCTTCAATCCTCAATCCTCCATGGTCAATCCTCAATCCCCAATCCTCTATCATCAATCCTCAATCCGCAATGCTCAATCCTCAATACTCAATCCTCAATCTTCAATCCTCAATACTCAATCTTCAATCTTCAATCCTCAATCCTCAACCCTCAATCCTCAATCCGCAATCCTCAATCTTCAATCCTCAATACTCAATCTTCAATCCTCAATCCTGAAACCTCAATCCTCAATCCTCAATCCCCAATCAACAATCCTCAATCTTCAATACTCAATCCTCTATCCTCAATCCTCAACCCTCAATCCTCAATACTCAACCATCAATCCTCAATTCTCAATACTCAATAGAATATCCTGAATTCTCAGGATTCAATACTCAAACGTCAATCCTCAACCCTCAGCCCTCATTCTGAATCCTCAATCCTCAATCCTCAATCCTCAATTTTCAATCCTCAATCCTCAACCCTCGGTCCTCATCCTCAATTCTCAATTCTCAATCATCAATCCTCAATCCTCAATCCCCAACCCTCAATCCTCAGTCCTCAAACCTCAATTCTGAATCCTCAATCCGGAATCCTCAATCTTCATCCCTCAGTCCGCAACAATCAATTGTCAATCCTCAATCCTCAATAGAATATCCTCAATTCACAGCTTTCAATACTCAATCCCCAACCTTCAATATTCAAATCTCAATCCACAAACATCAATTCTCATCTCTCAACCCTCAACACTCAGTCCTCAATCTTCAATCCTCAATCCTCAATCGTCAATCCTCAATCCCCAATCCTCTATCATCAATCCTCAATCCGCAATCCTCAATCCTCAATACTCAATCCTCAATCTTCAATCCTCAATACTCAATCTTCAATCTTCAATCCTCAATCCTCAACCCTCAATCCTCAATCCGCAATCCTCAATCTTCAATCCTCAATACTCAATCTTCAATCCTCAATCCTGAATCCTCAATCCTCAATCCTCAATCCCCAATCAACAATCCTCAATCTTCAATACTCAACCCTCTATCCTCAATCCTCAATCCTCAATCCTCAATACTCAACCATCAATCCGCAATTCTCAATACTCAATAGAATATTCTGAATTCTCAGGATTCAATACTCAAACGTCAATCCTCAACCCTCAGCCCTCATTCTGAATCCTCAATCCTCAATCCTCAATCCTCAATTTTCAATCCTCAATCCTCAACCCTCAGTCCTCATCCTCAATTCTCAATTCTGAATCATCAATCCTCAATCCTCAACCCTGAATCCTCAATCTTCAGCCCTCAGTCCTCAACAATCAATTGTCAATCCTCAATCCTCAATAGAATATACTCAATTCACAGTTTTCAATACTCAATCACCATTCTTCAATCTTCAAGTCTCAATCCACAAGCATCAATTCTCATCACTCAACCCTCAACACTCAGTCCTCGATCTTCAATCCTCAATCCTCAAACCTCAATCTTCAATCCTCAATACACAATCTTCAATCCTCAATCCTCAATTCTCAGTCCTCAATACGCAATCCTCAATCCTCAATACACAATCTTCAATCCTCAATCCTCAATCCTCAGTCCTCAATATTCAGTCCTCAATACTCAATCTTAAATCCTCAATCCTCAATCCTCAATCCTCAATCCTCAATATTCAAAACACAACCCTCAACCATCAATCCTCAATACTCAACCATCAACCCTCAATTCTCAATACTCAATAGAATATCCTGAATTCTCATGGTTCAACACTCAATCCACAATATTCAATAATCAAATCTCAATCCTCAAACATCAATTCTCAACACTCAATCCTCCGCACTCAGTCCTCTCTCTTCAATCCTCCATCCTCAATCCTCAATCCTCAAGAGTCAACCCTCAATCCTCAATCCTCAAACCTTAATTCTCAGTCATCAAACCTCAATCCCGAATCCTCAAACCTGAATCCTCAATCTTCAGCCCTCAGTCCTCAACAATCAATTGTCAACCTTCAATCCTCAATAGAATATGCTCAATTCACAGTTTTCAATACTCAATCACCATTCTTCAATCTTCAAATCTCAATCCACAAACACCAATTCTCATCACTCAACCCTCAACACTCAGTCCTCAATCTTCAATCCTCAATCATCAAACCTCAATCTTCAATCCTCAATACACAATCTTCAATCCTCAATCCTCAATTCTCAGTCCTCAATACTCAACCCTCAATCCTCAATACACAATCTGCAATCCTCAATTCTCAATCCTCAACCATCAATCCTCAATCCTCAATCCTCAATCCTCAATCCTCAATATTCAGTCCTCAATACTCAATCTTCAATCCTCAATCCTCAATCCTCGATCCTCAATCCTCAATCCTCAATCCTCAATCCTCAGTATTCAAAACGCAACCCTCAACCATCAATCCTCAATACTCAACCATCAATCCTCAATTCTCAATACTCAATAGAATATCCTGAATTCTCATGTTTCAATACTCAATCCACAATACTCAATAATCAAATCTCAATCCACGGACACCAATTCTCAACGCTCAATCCTCAACACTCAGTCCTCTCTCTTCAATCTTCCATCCTCAATCCTCTATCCTCAAGCGTCAATCCTCAATCCTCAATCAACAATCTTCAATCTTCAATACTCAGTCTTCTATCCTCAATCCTCAATCCTCAAAACTCAACCATCAATCCTCAATTCTCAATACTCAATAGAATATCCTGAATTCTCAGGATTCAATACTCAAACGTCAATCTTCAACCCTCAGCCCTCATTCTGAATCCTCAATCCTCAATCCTCAATCCTCAATTTTTAATCCTCAATCCTCAACCCTCAGTCCTCATCCTCAATTCTCAATTCTCAATCGTCAATCCTCATTCCTCAATCTTCAATCCACAATCCTCAATCCTCAATCCTCAATCCTCTATCCTCAATCCTGAATCATCAATACTCAATCCTCAATCCTCAATCCTCAATCCTCAATCTTCAATCCTCAACACTCAATCTTCAATCATCAATCCACAATCTTCAATCCTCAATACTCAATCTTCAATCCTCAATCCTTAATACTCAATCCTCAATCCTCATTCTTCAATCCTCACTACCCAATCCTCAATCTTCAATCCTCAATCCTCAACCCTCAATCCTCAGTCCTCAAACCTCAATTCTGAATCCTCAATCCTGAATCCTCAATCTTCAGCCCTCAGTCCTCAACAATCAATTGTCAATCCTCAATCGTCAATAGAATATACTCAATTCACAGTTTTCAATACTCAATCACCATTCTTCAATCTTCAAATCTCAATCCACAAACATCAATTCTCATCACTCAACCCTCAACACTCAGTCCTCAATCTTCAATCCTCAATCCTCAATCCTCAATCTTCAATCCTCGACACACAATCTTCCATCCTCAATCCTCAAGTCTCAGTCCTGAATACTCAATCCTCAATCGTCAATCCTCAATCCCCAATCCTCAATCTTCAATCCCCAATCTTCAATCCTTAGTCCTCAATCCTCAATCTTCAATCCTGAATACTCAATCTTCAATCCTCAATCCTCAATCCTCAATCCTCAATCCTCAATCCTCAATCCTCAATACTCAACACACAACCCTCAACCGTCAATCCTCAATACTCAACCATCAATACTCAGTCCTCTCTCTTCAATCTTCCATCATCAATCCTCTATCCTCAAGCGTCAATCCTCAATCCTCAATGCTCAAGCCTCAATCCTCAGTCCTCAAACCTCAATTCCGAATCCTCAATCCGGAATCCTCTATCTTCATACCTCAGTCCGCAACAATCAATTGGCAATCCTCAATCCTCAATAGAATATCCTCAATTCACAGCTTTCAATACTCAATCCCCAACCTTCAATCTTCAAATCTCAATCCACAAATATCAATTCTCATCTCTCAACCCTCAACACTCAGTCCTCAATCTTCAATCCTCAATCCTCCATGATCAATCCTCAATCCCCAATCCTCTATCATCAATCCTCAATCCGCAATCCTCAATCCTCAATACTCAATCCTCAATCTTCAATCCTCAATACTCAATCTTCAATCTTCAATCCTCAATCCTCAACCCTCAATCCTCAATCCGCAATCCTCAATCTTCAATCCTCAATACTCAATCTTCAATCCTCAATCCTGAAACCTCAATCCTCAATCCTCAATCCCCAATCAACAATCCTCAATCTTCAATACTCAACCCTCTATCCTCAATCCTCAACCCTCAATCCTCAATACTCAACCATCAATCCTCAATTCTCAATACTCAATAGAATATCCTGAATTCTCAGGATTCAATACTCAAACGTCAATCCTCAACCCTCAGCCCTCATTCTGAATCCTCAATCCTCAATCCTCAATCCTCAATTTTCAATCCTCAATCCTCAACCCTCGGTCCTCATCCTCAATTCTCAATTCTCAATCATCAATCCTCAATCCTCAATCCTCAATCCTCAATCCTCAATCCTCAATATTCAAAACACAACCCTCAACCATCAATCCTCAATACTCAACCATCAATCCTCAATTCTCAATACTCAATAGAATATCCTGAATTCTCATGTTTCAATACTCAATCCACAATACTCAAAAATCAAATCTCAATCCTCGAACACCAATTCTCAACGCTCAATCCTCAATCCTCAATACTCAATCTTCAATCCTCAATAATCAATCTGCAATCCTCAATTCTCAATCCTCAATCTTCAACCCTCATCCTTCAATCTTCAATACCCAATACTCAATCTTCAATCCTCAATTCTCAGTCCTCAATACTCAATCCTCAATCGTCAATCCTCAATCCCCAGTCCTCAATCATCAATCCTCAATCCTCAATCCTCAATCCTCAATCCTCAATATTCAGTCCTCAATACTCAATCTTCAATCCTCAATCCTCAATCCTCAATCCTCAATCCTCAATCCTCAATCCTCAATATCCAAAACACAACCCCCAACCATCAATCCTCAATACTCAACCATCAATCCTCAATTCTCAATACTCAATAGAGTATCCTGAATTCGCATGTTTCAATACTCAATCCACAATACTCAATAATAAAATCTCTATCCTCAAACATTAATTCTCAACGCTCGATCCTCAATCCTCAATACTCAATCTTCAATCCTCAATAGTCAATCTGCAATCCTCAATTCTCAATCCTCAATACTCAACCCTCATCCTTCAATCTTCAATACCCAATACTCAATCTTCAATCCTCAATACTCAATCTTCAATCCTCAATCCTTAATACTCAATCCTCAATCCTCATTCTTCAATCCTCACTACCCAATCCTCAATCTTCAATCCTCAATCCCCAACCCTCAATCCTCAGTCCTCAAACCTCAATTCTGAATCCTCAATCCTGAATCCTCAATCTTCAGCCCTCAGTCCTCAACAATCAATTGTCAATCCTCAATCCTCAATAGAATATACTCAATTCACAGCTTTCAATACTCAATCATCATTCTATAATCTTCAAATCTCAATCCACAAACATCAATTCTCATCACTCAACCCTCAACACTCAGTCCTCAATCTTCAATCCTCAATTCTCAATCCTCAATCTTCAATCCTCAACACACAATCTTCAATCCTCAATCCTCAATTCTCAGTCCTGGATACTCAATCCTCAATCCCCAATCCTCAATCTTCAATCCTCAATCCTCAATCCTTAATCCTCAATCCTCAATCTTCAATCCTGAATACTCAATCTTCAATGCTCAATCCTCAATCCTCAATCCTCAACCCTCAATCCTCAATCCTCAATACTCAACAGACAACCCTCAACCATCAATCCTCAATACTCAACCATCAATACTCAGTCCTCTCTCTTCAATCTTCCATCATCAATCCTCTATCCTCAAGCGTCAATCCTCAATCCTCAATCCTCAAGCCTCAATCCTCAGTCCTCAAACCTCAATTCCGAATCCTCAGTCCGGAATCCTCAATCTTCATCCCTCAGTCCGCAACAATCAATTGTCAATCCTCAATCCTCAATAGAATATCCTCAATTCACAGCTTTCAATACTCAATCCCCAACCTTCAATATTCAAATCTCAATCCACAAACATCAATTCTCATCTCTCAACCCTCAACACTCAGTCCTCAATCTTCAATCCTCAATCCTCAATCGTCAATCCTCAATCCCCAATCCTCTATCATCAATCCTCAATCCGCAATCCTCAATCCTCAATACTCAATCCTCAATCTTCAATCCTCAATACTCAATCTTCAATCTTCAATCCTCAATCCTCAACCCTCAATCCTCAATCCGCAATCCTCAATCTTCAATCCTCAATACTCAATCTTCAATCCTCAATCCTGAATCCTCAATCCTCAATCCTCAATCCGTAATCAACAATCCTCAATCTTCAATACTCAACCCTCTATCCTCAATCCTCAATCCTCAATCCTCAATACTCAACCATCAATCCTCAATTCTCAATACTCAATAGAATATCCTGAATTCTCAGGATTCAATACTCAAACGTCAATCCTCAACCCTCAGCCCTCATTCTGAATCCTCAATCCTCAATCCTCAATCCTCAATTTTCAATCCTCAATCCTCAACCCTCAGTCCTCATCCTCAATTCTCAATTCTCAATCATCAATCCTCAATCCTCAACCCTGAATCCTCAATCTTCAGCCCTCAGTACTCAACAATCAATTGTCAATCCTCAATCCTCAATAGAATATACTCAATTCACAGTTTTCAATACTCAATCACCATTCTTCAATCTTCAAGTCTCAATCCACAAGCATCAATTCTCATCACTCAACCCTCAACACTCAGTCCTCGATCTTCAATCCTCAATCCTCAAACCTCAATCTTCAATCCTCAATACACAATCTTCAATCCTCAATCCTCAATTCTCAGTCCTCAATACTCAATCCTCAATCCTCAATACACAATCTTCAATCCTCAATCCTCAATTCTCAGTCCTCAATACTCAATCCTCAATCGTCAATCCTCAATCCCCAATCCTCAACCATCAATCCTCAATCTTCAATCCTCAATCCTCAGTCCTCAATATTCAGTCCTCAATACTCAATCTTAAATCCTCAATCCTCAATCCTCAATCCTCAATCCTCAATATTCAAAACACAACCCTCAACCATCAATCCTCAATACTCAACCATCAATCCTCAATTCTCAATACTCAATAGAATATCCTGAATTCTCATGGTTCAACACTCAATCCACAATATTCAATAATCAAATCTCAATCCTCAAACATCAATCCTCAACACTCAATCCTCCGCACTCAGTCCTCTCTCTTCAATCCTCCATCCTCAATCCTCAATCCTCAAGAGTCAACCCTCAATCCTCAATCCTCAAACCTCAATTCTCAGTCATCAAACCTCAATCCCGAATCCTCAAACCTGAATCCTCGATCTTCAGCCCTCAGTCCTCAACAATCAATTGTCAATCTTCAATCCTCAATAGAATATACTCAATTCACAGTTTTCAATACTCAATCACCATTCTTCAATCTTCAAATCTCAATCCACAAACACCAATTCTCATCACTCAACCCTCAACACTCAGTCCTCAATCTTCAATCCTCAATCCTCAAACCTCAATCTTCAATCCTCAATACACAATCTTCAATCTTCAATCCTCAATTCTCAGTCCTCAATACTCAACCCTCAATCCTCAATACACAATCTGCAATCCTCAATTCTCAATCCTCAACCATCAATCCTCAATCCTCAATCCTCAATCCTCAATCCTCAATATTCAGTCCTCAATACTCAATCTTCAATCCTCAATCCTCAATCCTCAATCCTCAATCCTCAATCCTCAATCCTCAATCCTCAATCCTCAATATTCAAAACACAACCCTCAACCATCAATCCTCAATACTCAACCATCAATCCTCAATTCTCAATACTCAATAGAATATCCTGAATTCTCATGTTTCAATACTCAATCCACAATACTCAATAATCAAATCTCAATCCACGAACACCAATTCTCAACGCTCAATCCTCAACACTCAGTCCTCTCTCTTCAATCTTCCATCCTCAATCCTCTATCCTCAAGCGTCAATCCTCAATCCTCAATCAACAATCTTCAATCTTCAATACTCAGACTTCTATCCTCAATCCTCAATCCTCAAAACTCAACCATCAATCCTCAATTCTCAATACTCAATAGAATATCCTGAATTCTCAGGATTCAATACTCAAACGTCAATCTTCAACCCTCAGCCCTCATTCTGAATCCTCAATCCTCAACTCTCAATCCTCAATTTTTAATCCTCAATCCTCAACCCTCAGTCCTCTATCCTCAATCCTGAATCATCAATACTCAATCCTCAATCCTCAATCCTCAATCCTCAATCTTCAATCCTCAACACTCAATCTTCAATCATCAATCCACAATCTTCAATCCTCAATACTCAATCTTCAATCCTCAATCCTTAATACTCAATCCTCAATCCTCATTCTTCAATCCTCACTACCCAATCCTCAATCTTCAATCCTCAATCCTCAACCCTCAATCCTCAGTCCTCAAACCTCAATTCTGAATCCTCAATCCTGAATCCTCAATCTTCAGCCCTCAGTCCTCAACAATCAATTGTCAATCCTCAATCGTCAATAGAATATACTCAATTCACAGTTTTCAATACTCAATCACCATTCTTCAATCTTCAAATCTCAATCCACAAACATCAATTCTCATCACTCAACCCTCAACACTCAGTCCTCAATCTTCAATCCTCAATCCTCAATCCTCAATCTTCAATCCTCGACACACAATCTTCAATCCTCAATCCTCAAGTCTCAGTCCTGAATACTCAATCCTCAATCGTCAATCCTCAATCCCCAATCCTCAATCTTCAATCCCCAATCTTCAATCCTTAGTCCTCAATCCTCAATCTTCAATCCTGAATACTCAATCTTCAATCCTCAATCCTCAATCCTCAATCCTCAATCCTCAATCCTCAATACTCAACACACAACCCTCAACCATCAATCCTCAATACTCAACCATCAATGCTCAGTCCTCACTCTTCAATCTTCCATCATCAATCCTCTATCCTCAAGCGTCAATCCTCAATCCTCAATGCTCAAGCCTCAATCCTCAGTCCTCAAACCTCAATTCCGAATCCTCAATCCGGAATCCTCTATCTTCATACCTCAGTCCGCAACAATCAATTGGCAATCCTCAATCCTCAATAGAATATCCTCAATTCACAGCTTTCAATACTCAATCCCCAACCTTCAATCTTCAAATCTCAATCCACAAACATCAATTCTCATCTCTCAACCCTCAACACTCAGTCCTCAATCTTCAATCCTCAATCCTCCATGGTCAATCCTCAATCCCCAATCCTCTATCATCAATCCTCAATCCGCAATCCTCAATCCTCAATACTCAATCCTCAATCGTCAATCCTCAATACTCAATCTTCAATCTTCAATCCTCAATCCTCAACCCTCAATCCTCAATCCGCAATCCTCAATCTTCAATCCTCAATACTCAATCTTCAATCCTCAATCCTGAAACCTCAATCCTCAATCCTCAATCCCCAATCAACAATCCTCAATCTTCAATACTCAACCCTCTATCCTCAATCCTCAACCCTCAATCCTCAATACTCAACCATCAATCCTCAATTCTCAATACTCAATAGAATATCCTGAATTCTCAGGATTCAATACTCAAACGTCAATCCTCAACCCTCAGCCCTCATTCTGAATCCTCAATCCTCAATCCTCAATCCTCAATTTTCAATCCTCAATCCTCAACCCTCGGTCCTCATCCTCAATTCTCAATTCTCAATCATCAATCCTCAATCCTCAATCCTCAATCCTCAATCCTCAATCCTCAATATTCAAAACACAACCCTCAACCATCAATCCTCAATACTCAACCATCAATCCTCAATTCTCAATACTCAATAGAATATCCTGAATTCTCATGTTTCAATACTCAATCCACAATACTCAAAAATCAAATCTCAATCCTCGAACACCAATTCTCAACGCTCAATCCTCAACACTCAGTCCTCTCTCTTCAATCTTCCATCCTCAATCCTCAATCCTCAATCCTCAATCCTCAATCCTCAATCCTCAATATTCAAAACACAACCCCCAACCATCAATCCTCAATACTCAACCATCAATCCTCAATTCTCAATAGTCAATAGAGTATCCTGAGTTCTCATGTTTCAATACTCAATCCACAATACTCAATAATAAAATCTCAATCCTCAAACATTAGTTCTCAACGCTTAATCCTCAATCCTCAATACTCAATCTTCAATCCTCAATAATCAATCTGCAATCCTCAATTCTCAATCCTCAATCCTCAACCCTCATCCTTCAATCTTCAATACCCAATACTCAATCTTCAATCCTCAATACTCAATCCCCAATTCTCAATCCTCAATCCTCAATCCTCAGACCTCAAACATCAATGTTCAACCCTCAGTCCTCGTCCTCAATCCACAACACTCAATCCACAATCTTCAATCCTCAATACTCAATCTTCAATCCTCAATCCTTAATACTCAATCCTCAATCCTCATTCTTCAATCCTCACTACCCAATCCTCAATCTTCAATCCTCAATCCCCAACCCTCAATCCTCAGTCCTCAAACCTCAATTCTGAATCCTCAACCCTGAATCCTCAATCTTCAGCCCTCAGTCCTCAACAATCAATTGTCAATCCTCAATCCTCAATAGAATATACTCAATTCACAGTTTTCAATACTCAATCACCATTCTTCAATCTTCAGATCTCAATCCACAAACATCAATTCTCATCACTCAACCCTCAACACTCAGTCCTCAATCTTCAATCCTCAATCCTCAATCCTCAATCTTCAATCCTCAACACACAATATTCAATCCTCAATCCTCAATTCTCAGTCCTGAATACTCAATCCTCAATCGTCAATCCTCAATCCCCAATCCTCAATCTTCATCCTCAATCCTCAATCCTTAATCCTCAATCCTCAATCTTCAATCCTGAATACTCAATCTTCAATCCTCAATCATCAATCCTCAATCCTCAATCCTCAATCCTCAATCCTCAATCCTCAATACTCAACCCACAACCCTCAACCATCAATCCTCAATACTCAACCATCAATACTCAGTCCTCTCTCTTCAATCTTCCATCATCAATCCTCTATCCTCAAGCGTCAATCCTCAATCCTCAATCCTTCATCCTCAAGCCTCAATCCTCAGTCCTCAAACCTCAATTCCGAATCCTCAATCCGGAATCCTCAATCTTCATCCCTCAGTCCGCAACAATCAATTGTCAATCCTCAATCCGCAATAGAATATCCTCAATTCACAGCTTTCAATACTCAATCCCCAACCTTCAATATTCATATCCCAATCCCCAAACATCAATTCTCATATCTCAACCCTCAACACTCAGTCCTCAATCTTCAATCCTCAATCCTCAATCGTCAATCCTCAATCCCCAATCCTCTATCATCAATCCTCAATCCGCAATCCTCAATCCTCAATACTCAATACTCAACCTTCAATCCTCAATACTCAATCTTCAATCTTCACTCCTCAATCCTCAACCCTCAATCCTCAATCCGCAATCCTCAATCTTCAATCCTCAATACTCAATCCTCAATCGTCAATCCTCAATCCCCAATCCTCAACCATCAATCCTCAATCCTCAATCCTCAATCCTCAGTCCTCAATATTCAGTCCTCAATACTCAATCTTAAATCCTCAATCCTCAATCCTCAATCCTCAATCCTCAATATTCAAAACACAACCCTCAACCATCAATCCTCAATACTCAACCATCAATCCTCAATTCTCAATACTCAATAGAATATCCTGAATTCTCATGTTTCAATACTCAATCCACAATACTCAATAATCAAATCTGATTCCTCGAACATCAATTCTCAACGCTCAATCCTCAACACTCAGTCCTCTCTCTTCAATGTTCCATCCTCAATCCTCTATCCTCAAGCGTCAATCCTCAATCATCAATCTTCAATCCTCAATCCTCAATTCTCAGTCCTCAATACCCAATCCTCAATCGTCAATCCTCAATCCCCAATCCTCAATCATCAATCCTCAATCCTCAATCCTCAATCGTCAATCCTCAGTCCTCAATATTCAATCCTCAATAATCAATCTTCAATCCTCAATCCTCAATCCTCAATCCTCAATCCTCAATCCTCAATCCTCAATCCTCAGTCTTCAAGCCTCAATACTCAATCTGCAATCCTGAATCCTCAATCCTCAGTCCTCAACCCTCAGTCCTCATCCTCAATTCTCAATTCTCAATCCTCAACCCTCAATCCTGAATTTTCAATCCTCAATAATCTATCTCCAATCCTAGATCCCCAATCCCCAATTCTCAATCCTTAATCCTCAATCTTCAATCCTCAATCCCCAGTCATCAATCTTAAATCCTCAATCCTCAATCCTCAATCCTCAATCCTCATTCTTCAATCCTCAATACTCAATCTTCTGTCCTCAATCCTCAATACTCAATCCTCAATCCTCAATCCTCAATCCTCAATCCTCAATCTTCAATCCTCAATACTCAATCATCAATCTTCAATCCTCAATCCTCAATCCTCAATCCTCAATCCGCAATCCTCAATCTTCAATCCTCAATACTCAATCTTCAATCCTCAATCTTGAATCATCAATCCTCAATCCTCAATCCTCAATCCTCAATCCTCAATCCTCAATATTCAGTCCTCAATACTCAATCTTCAATCCTCAATCCTCAATCCTCAATCCTCAATCCTCAATATTCAAAACACAACCCTCAACCATCAATCCTCAATACTCAACCATCAATCCTCAATTCTCAATACTCAATAGAATATCCTGAATTCTCATGTTTCAATACTCAATCCACAATACTCAATAATAAAATCTCAATCCTCAAACATCAATTCTCAACGCTCAATCCTCAATCCTCAATACTCAATCGTCAGTCTTCAATCCTCAATCCTCAATCCTCAATCCTCAATCCGCAATCCTCAATCTTCAATCCTCAATACTCAATCTTCAATCCTCAATCCTCAAACCTGAAATCCTCAATCCTCAATATTCAACACACAACCCTCAAACTTCAATCCTCAATACTCAACCATCAATCCTCAATTCTCAATACTCAATCGTCACCCTGCAATCCTCAACACTCAATCTTCAATCCTCAATCCTCAATCTTCAATTCTCAATCTTCGATCCTCAATACTGAATCTTCAATCCTCAATCCTCAATCCTCAATCCCCAATCCTCAATCCTCAATCTTCAATCCTCAATACTCAATCTTCAATTCTCGATGCTGAATCCTCAATCCTCAAACCTCAATACCCAATCAACAATCTTCAATCTTCAATACTCAGACCTCTATCCTCAATCCACAATCCTCAATACTCAACCATCAATCCTCAATTCTCAATACTTAATAGAATATCCTGAATTCTCAGGATTCAATACTCAAACGTCAATCTTCAACCCTCAGCCCTCATTCTGAATCCTCAATCCTCAATCCTCAATCCTCAATTCTCAATCCTCAATCCTCAACCCTCATCCTTCAATCTTCAATACCCAATACTGAATCTTCAATCCTCAATACTCGATCCTCAATTCTCAATCCTCAATCCTCAATCCTCAGACCTCAAACATCATTGTTCAACCCTCAGTCCTCGTCCTCAATCCACAACACACAATCCAGAATCCTCGATCTTCAATCATCAATATTCAATCTTCAATCCTCAATCCTCAATCCTCAATCCTCTATCCTCAATTCTGAATCATCAATACTCAATCCTCAATCCTCAATCCTCAATCCTCAATCTTCAATCCTCAACACTCAATCTTCAATCATCAATCCACAATCTTCAATCCTCAATACTCAATCTTCAATCCTCAATCCTTAATACTCAATCCTCAATCCTCAATCCTCATTCTTCAATCCTCACTACCCAATCCTCAATCTTCAATCCTCAATCCTCAACCCTCAATCCTCAGTCCTCAAACCTCAATTCTGAATCCTCAATCCTGAATCCTCAATTCTCATTCCTCAATCCTCAATCCTCAATCTTCAATCCTCAACACTCAGTCTTCAATCCTCAATCCTCAATCTTCAATCCTCAATACTCAATCTTCAATCCTCAATCCTTAATACTCAACCCTCAATCCTCATTCTTCAATCCTCAATACCCAATCTTCAATCTTCAATCCTCAATCCTCAATTCGCAATCCTCAATCCTCATTCCTCAGTCCTCAAGGATCAATACTCAACCCTCAGTCCTCCTCCTCAATCCACAACCCTCAATCCTGAATCCTCGATTTTCTTTCATCAATATTCAACCTTCAATCCTCAATCCTCAATACTCAATACTCAATCATCAATACTCAACCATCAATACTCAATTCTCAATACTCAATAGATTATCCTGAATTCTCAGGATTCAATACTCAAAAATCAATCCTCAACCCTCAGCCCTCATTCTGAATCCTCAATCGTCAATCCTCAATCCTCAATTATCAATCCTCAATCCTCAACCCTCAGTCCTCATCCTCAATTCTCAATTCTCAATCCTCAATCCTCAATCCTCAATCTTCAATCCTCAATAATCAATCTCCAATCCTAGATCCTCAATGCTCAATCCTCAATCGTCAATCCTCAATCCCCAATCCTCAATCTTCAATCCTCAACACTCAATCTTCAATCCTCAATCCTCAATCCTGAATCCTCAATCCTCAATCCTCAATCCTCAATCCTCAATCCTCAATCCTCAATACTCAATACTCAAACCTGAATCCTCAATATTCAATCCTCAATCCTCAAACCTCAATCCTCAATCCTCAATCTTCAATCCTCAACACTCAATCTTCAATCCTCAATCCTCAATACTCAACCATCAATCCTCAATTCTCAATACTCAATAGAATATCCTGAATTCTCAGGGTTCAATACTCAAGCGTCAATCATCAAACCTCAGCCCTCATTCTGAATCCTCAATCCTCAATCCTCAATCCTCAATTATCAATCCTCAATCCTCAACCCTCAGTCCTCATCCTCTATTCTCAATTCTCAATCCTCAATCCTCAATCCTCAATCTTCAATCCTCAATAATCAATCTCCAATCCTAGATCCTCAATGCTCAATCCTCAATCGTCAATCCTCAATCCCCAATCCTCAATCTTCAATCCTCAACACTCAATCTTCAATCCTCAATCCTCAAACCTCAATCCTCAATACTCAATCCTCAATCCTCAATCCTCAATCCTCAATCCTCAATACTCAATACTCAATCCTGAATCCTCAATATTCAACACATAACCCACAACCATCAATTCTCAATACTCAACAATCAATCCTCAATTCTCAATACTCAATAGAATATCCTGAATTCTCATGGTACAATACTCAATCCACAATATTCAATAATCAAATCTCAATCCTCAAACGTCAATTCTCAACACTCAATCCTCAGCACTCAGTCCTCTCTCTTCAATCCTCCATCTTCAATCCTCAATCCTCAAGACTCAACCCTCAATCCTCAATCCTCAAACCTCAAGAGTCAACCCTCAATCCTCAAACCTCAAACCTCAATTCTCAGTCCTCAAACCTCAATCCCGAATCCTCAACACTGAATCCTCAATCTTCAGCCCTCAGTCCTCAACAATCAATTGTCAATCCTCAATCCTCAATAGAATATCCTCAATTCACAGTTTTCAATACTCAATCACCATTCTTCAATCTTCAAATCTCAATCCACAAACATCAATTCTCATCACTCAACCCTCAACACTCAGTCGTCAATCTTCAATCCTCAATCCTCAATCCTCAATCCTCAATCTTCAATCCTCAACACACAATCTTCAATCCTCAATCCTCAATTCTCAGTCCCCAATACTCAATCCTCAATCGTCAATCCTCAATCCCCAATCCTCAATCTTCAGTCCTCAATCCTCAATCCTTAATCCTCAATCCTCAATCTTCAATCCTCAATACTCAATCTTCAATCCTCAATCCTCAATCCTCAATCCTCAATCCTCAATCCTCAATCCTCAATACTCAACACACAACCCTCAACCATCAATCCTCAATACTCAACCATCAATACTCCATTCTCAATACTCAATAGAATATCCTGAATTCTCATGTTTCAATACTCAGTCCACAATATTCAATAATCAAATCTCAATCCTCAAACATCAATTCTTATCACTCAATCCTCAATACTCAGTCCTCTCTCTTCAATCTTCCATCATCAATACTCTATCCTCAAGCGTCAATCCTCAATCCTCAATCCTCAACCCTCAATCCTCAGTCCTCAAACCTCAATTCCGAATCCTCAATCCTGAATCCTCAATCTTCATCCCTCAGTCCGCAACAATCAATTGTCAATCCTTAATCCTCAATAGAATATCCTCAATTCACAGTTTTCAATACTCAATCTCCAACCTTCAATCTTCAAATCTCACAGCACAAACATCAATTCTCATCACTCAACCCTCAACACTCAGTCGTCAATCTTCAATCCTCAATCCTCTATCCTCAATCCTCAATCGTCAATCCTCAATCCCCAATCCTCTATCATCAATCCTCAATCCGCAATCCTCAATCCTCAATACTCAATCCTCAATCTGCAATCCTCAATACTCAATCTTCAACCTTCAATGCTCAATCCTCAATCCTCAATCCTCAATCCGCAATCCTCTATCTTCAAACCTCAATACTCAATCTTCAATCCTCAATCCTGAATCCTCAACCCTCAATCCTCAATCCCCAATCAACAATCCTCAATCTTCAATACTCAACCCTCTATCCTCAATCCTCAATCCTCAATACTCAACCATCAATCCCCAATTCTCAATACTCAATAGAATATCCGGAATTCTCAGGATTCAATACTCAAATGTCAATCCTCAACCCTCAGCCCTCATTCTGAATCCTCAATCCTCAATCCTCAATCCTCAATTTTCAATCCTCAATCCTCAACCTTCAGTCCTCATCCTCAATTCTCAATCCTCAATCGTCAATCCTGAATTTTCAATCCTCAGTAATCTATCTCCAATCCTAGATCCCCAATCCCCAATCCTCAATCCTTAATCCTCAATCTTCAATCCTCAATCCCCAGTCATCAATCTTAAATCCTCAATCCTCAATCCTCAATCCTCAATCCTCATCCTTCAATCCTCAATACTCAATCTTCAATCCTCAATCCTCAATCCTCAATCCTCAATCCTCAATCCTCAATCCTCAATCCCCAATTCTCAATCTTCAATCCTCAATCCTCAATCTTCAATGCTCAACACTCTATCTTCAATCCTCAATCCTCAATCTTCAATCCTCAATACTCAATCTGCAATCCTCAATCCTCAATCTTCAATCCTCAACACTCAATCCTCAATCCTCAATCCTCATTCTTCAATCCTCACTACCCAATCCTCAATCTTCAATCCTCAACACTCAATCCTCAATCCTCAATCCTCATTCTTCAATCCTCACTACCCAATCCTCAATCTTCAATCCTCAATCCTCAATCCTCAATCCTCAGTCCTCAAACCTCAATTCTGAATCCTCAATCATGAATCCTCTATCCTCAGCCCTCAGTCCTCAACAATCAGTTGTCAATCCTCAATCCTCAATAGAATATCCTCAATTCACAGTTATCAATACTTAATACTCAATCTGCAATCTTCAAATCTCTATCCACAAACATCAACTCCCATCACTCAACCCTCAACACTCAGTCCTCAACGTTCAATCCTCAATCCTCAATTCTCAAACTTCAATCCTCAATACTGAATCTTCAATCCTCAATCCTCAATCCTCAATCCTCAATCCTCAATCCTCAATCCTCATTCCGCGAACCTCAATCCTCAACCCTCAGTCGTCATCCTTAATTCTCAATTCTCAATCCTCAATCCTCAATTCTCAACCTTCAAACCTCAATAATCAATCTCCAACCCTAGAACCTCAATCCCCAATCCTCAGTCCTTAATCCTCAATCTTCAATCCTCAATCCCCAGTCCACAATCCTCAATCCTCAATTCTCAATCCTCAATCTTCAATCCACAATACTCAATCTGCAATCCTCAATACTCAATCCTCAATCCTCAATCCTCAATTCACAATGCTCAATCCTCTGCCCTCAATTCTCAAAACTCAATCCTCAAACCTCAATCGGCAACCGTCAGTCCTCGTCCTCAATCATCAACACTCAATCCTCAATCCTTAATCTTCAATCCTCAACACACAATCTTCAATCCTCAATCCTCAATTCTCAGTCCTCAATCCTCAATGCTCAACACACAACACTCAACCATCAATCCCCAATGCTCAACCATCAATACTCCATTCTCAATACTCAATAGAATATCCTGAATTCTCATTGTTCAATACTCAATCCACAATATTCTATAATCAAATCTCAATCCTCAAACATCAATCCTCAACACTCAGTCCTCATCCTCAATTCTCGATTCTCAATCCTAAATCCTCAATCCTCAATCTTCAATCCTCAATAATCTATCTCCAATCCTAGATCCCCAATCCCCAATCCTCAATCCTTAATCCGCAATCCTCAATCATCAGTACTCAATCCTCAATCTTCAATCCTCAATACTCAATCATCAATCTTCAATCCTCAATCCTCAATGCTCAATCCTCTATCCGCAATCCTCAATCTTCAATCCTCAATACTCAATCTTCAATCCTCAATCCTGAATCCTCAATCCTCAATCCTCAATCCTCAATCCCCAATCAACAATCCTCAATCTTCAATACTCAACCCTCTATCCTCAATCCTCAATCCTCAATCCTCAATCCTCATTCTTCAATCCTCACTACCCAATCCTCAATCTTCAATCCTCAATCCTCAATCCTCAATCCTCAGTCCTCAAACCTCAATTCTGAATCCTCAATCATGAATCCTCTATCCTCAGCCCTCAGTCCTCAACAATCAGTTGTCAATCCTCAATCCTCAATAGAATATCCTCAATTCACAGTTATCAATACTTAATACTCAATCTGCAATCTTCAAATCTCTATCCACAAACATCAACTCCCATCACTCAACCCTCAACACTCAGTCCTCAACGTTCAATCCTCAATCCTCAATTCTCAAACTTCAATCCTCAATACTGAATCTTCAATCCTCAATCCTCAATCCTCAATCCTCAATCCTCAATCCTCAATCCTCATTCCGCGAACCTCAATCCTCAACCCTCAGTCGTCATCCTTAATTCTCAATTCTCAATCCTCAATCCTCAATTCTCAACCTTCAAACCTCAATAATCAATCTCCAACCCTAGAACCTCAATCCCCAATCCTCAGTCCTTAATCCTCAATCTTCAATCCTCAATCCCCAGTCCACAATCCTCAATCCTCAATTCTCAATCCTCAATCTTCAATCCACAATACTCAATCTGCAATCCTCAATCCTCAATCCTCAATCCTCAATCCTCAATTCACAATGCACAATCCTCTGCCCTCAATCCTCAAAACTCAATCCTCAAACCTCAATCGGCAACCGTCAGTCCTCGTCCTCAATCCTCAACACTCAATCCTCAATCCTCAACCTTCAATCATCAATTCTCAATCTTCAATCCTCAATCCTCAATCCTCAATCCGCAATCCTCAATCTTCAATCCTCAATACTCAATCTTCAATCCTCAATATTCAACACACAACCCTCAAAGTTCAATCCTCAATACACAACCATCAATCCTCAATTCTCAATACTCAGTCGTCAGCGTTCAATCCTCAACACTCAATCTTCAATCCTAAATCCTCAATCTTCAATCGTCAATCCTCAATCCCCAATCCTCTATCATCAATCCTCAATCCTCAATCCTCAATCCTCAATCCTCAATCCTCAACCTTCAATCCTCAAAACTCAATCTTCAATCTTCAATACTCAATCCTCAATCCTCAATCCGCAATCCTCAATCTTCAATCCTCAATACTCAATCTTCAATCCTCAATATTCAACACACAACCCTCAAAGTTCAATCCTCAATACACAACCATCAATCCTCAATTCTCAATACTCAGTCGTCAGCGTTCAATCCTCAACACTCAATCTTCAATCCTAAATCCTCAATCTTCAATTCTCAATCTTCGATCCTCAATACTGAATCTTCAATCCTCAATCCTCAATCCTCAATCCTCAATCCTCAATCCTTAATCCTCAACCTTCAATCCTCGGTCCGCAATCCTCAATCTTCAATCCTCAACCCTCAATACTCATCCTCAATCATCAATCCTCAATCTTCAATCCTCAATACTCAATCCTCAATCCTCAATCTTGAACCCTCAATCCTCAATCCTCAATCCCCAATCAACAATCCTCAATCTTCAATACTCAATCCTCTATCCTCAATCCTCAATCCTCAATACTCAACCATCAATACTCAATTCTCAATACTCAATAGATTATCCTGAATTCTCAGGATTCAATACTCAAAAATCAATCCCCAACCCTCAGCCCTCATTCGGAATACCTCAATCCTCAATCCTCAATCCTCAATTGTTAATCCTCAATCCTCAACCCTCAGTCCTCATCCTCAATTCTCAATTCTCAATCCTAAATCCTCAATCCTCAATCTTCAATCCTCAATAATCAATCTCCAATCCTAGATCCCCAATCCCCAATCCTCAATCCTTAATCCGCAATCCTCAATCATCAATACTCAATCCTCAATCTTCAATCCTCAATACTCAATCATCAATCTTCAATCCTCAATCCTCAATACTCAATCCTCTATCCGCAATCCTCAATCTTCAGTTCTCAATACTCAATCTTCAATCCTCAATCCTGAATCCTCAATCCTCAATCCTCAATCGTCAATCCCCAATCAACAATCCTCAATCTTCAATACTTAACCCTCTATCCTCAATCCTCAATCCTCAATCCTCAATCCTCATTCTTCAATCCTCACTACCCAATCCTCAATCTTCAATCCTCAATCCTCAATCCTCAATCCTCAGTCCTCAAACCTCAATTCTGAATCCTCAATCATGAATCCTCTATCCTCAGCCCTCAGTCCTCAACAATCAGTTGTCAATCCTCAATCCTCAATAGAATATCCTCAATTCACAGTTTTCAATACTTAATACTCAATCTGCAATCTTCAATTCTCTATCCACAAACACCAACTCCCATCACTCAACCCTCAACACTCAGTCCTCAATGTTCAATCCTCAACCCTCAATTCTCAATCTTCAATCCTCAATACTGAATCTTCAATCCTCAATCCTCAATTCTCAATCCTCAATCCTCAATCCTCATTCCTCATACCTCAAACCTCAACCCTCAGTCCTCATCCTTAATTCTCAATTCTCAATCTTCAATCCTCAATAATCAATCTCCAATCCTAGATCCTCAATCCCCAATCCTCAGTCCTTAATGCTCTATCTTCAATCATCAATCCCCAGTCCACAATCCTCAATACTCATTCCTCAATCCTCAATACTCAATCCTCAATATTCAACGCACAACCCTCAACCATCAATTCTCAATACTCAACCATCAATCCTCAATTCTCAATACTCAATGGAATATCCTGAAATCTCATGGTTGAATACTCAATCCACAATATTCAATAATCTAATCTCAATCCCCAAACATGAATTCTCAACACTCAATCCTCAACACTCAGTCCTCTCTCTTCAATCCTCCATCCTCAATCCTCAATCCTCAAGCGTCAATCCTCAATCCTCGATCCTCAACCCTCAATCCTCACTCCTCAAACCTCAATTCCGAATCCTCAATCCTGAATCCTCAACCTTCATCCCTCAGTCCGCAACAATCAATTGTCAATCCTCAATCCTCAATAGAACATCCTCAATTCACTGTTTTCAATACTCAATCCCCAACATTCAATCTTCAAATCTCAATCCACAAACATCAATTCTCATCACTCAACCCTCAACACGCAGTCCTCAATCTCCAATCCTCAATCCTCAATCCTCAATCGTCAATCCTCAATCCCAATCCTCTATCATCAATCCTCAATCCGCAATCCTCAATCCTCAATACTCAATCCTCAATCTTCAATCCTCAATACTCAATCTTCAATCTTCAATCCTCTATCCTCAATCCTCAATCCTCAATCCGCAATCCTCAATCTTCAATCCTCAATACTCAATCTTCAATCCTCAATCCTCAATCCTGAAATCCTCAACCCTCAATATTCAACACACAACCCTCAACCTTCAATCCTCAATACTCAACCATCAATCCTCAATTCTCAATACTCAATAGAATATCCTGAATTCTCAGTTTTCAATACTCAATCCTCAATCGTCAATCCTAAATCCCCAATCTTCTATCATCAATCCTCAATCCTCAATCCTCAATCCTCAATCCTCAATCCTCAATCTTCAATCCTCAATACTCAATCTTCAATCTTCAATCCTCAATCCTCAATCCTCAATCGGCAATCCTCAATCCGCAATCCTCAATCTTCAATCCTCAATTCTCAATCTTCAATCCTCAATCCTCAATCCTCAGTCCTCAGTCCTCAAACATCAATCCTCAACCCTCAATCCTCATCCTCAATCCTCAATCCTCAATCTTCAATCCTCAATCCTCAATCCCAATACTCTATCATCAATCCTCAATCCGCAATCCTCAATACTCAATACTCAATCCTCAATCTTCAATCCTTAATACTCAATCTTCAATCTTCAATCCTCTATCCTCAATCCTCAATCCTCAATCCACAATCCGCAATCCTCAATCCTCAATACTCAATCCTCAATCCTCAATCCTCAATCCTGAATCCTCAATCTTCAATCCTCCATACTCAATCTTCAATCCTCAATCCTCAGTCCTCAATCTTCAATCCTCAATCCTCAATCCTCAATTCTCAATCCTCAATCCTCAGTCCTCAGTCCTCAAACATCAATCCTCAACCCTCAATCCTCATCCTCAATCCTCAATCCTCAATCTTCAATCCTCAATACTCAATCTTCAATCCTCAATCCTGAATCCTCAGTCCTCAATCCTCAATCCCCAATCAACGATCCTCAATCTTCAATACTCATTCCTCTATCCTCAATCCTCAATACTCAACCATCAATCCTCAATTCTGAATACTCAATAGAATATCCTGAACTCTCAGGATTCAATACTCAAACATCAATCCTCAACCCTCAGCCCTCATTCTGAATCATCAATCCTCAATCCTCAATCCTCAATTTTCAATCCCCAATCCTCAACCCTCAGTCCTCATCCTCAATTCTCAACTCTCAATCCTCAATCCTCAATCCTCAATCCTCAGTCCTCAATCCTCAATCCTCAATCCCCAAACCTCAATCCCCAACCGTCAGTCCTCGTCCTCAATCCTCAACACTCAATCCTCAATCCTCAATCCTCAATCTTCAATCATCAATACTCAATCTTCAATCCTCAATCCTCAATCTTTAATCCTCAATCCTCAATCCTCAATCCTCAATCCTCAATCCTCAATCCTCAATCTGCAATCCTCAATCCTCAATCCTCAATCCTCAATCCTCAATCCTCAATCTTCTATCTTCAATCCCCAATCCTCTATCATCAATCCTCAATTCTCAATCCTCAATCCTGAAACCTCAATCCTCAATGCTCAATCCTCAATCCTCAATCTTCAATCCTCAATACTCAGTCTTCAATACTCAATCCTCAATCCTCAATCCTCAATCCTCAGTACTCAATCGTCAGTCTTCAATCCTCAACACTCAATCTTCAATTCTCAATCCTCAATGCTCAATCCTCAATACTCAATCTTCAATCCTCAATCCTGAATCCTCAATCCTCAATCCTCAATCCTCAATCCCCAATCAACAATCCTCAATCTTCAATACTCAGCCCTCTATCCTCAATCCTCAATCCTCAATCCTCAATCCTCATTCTTCAATCCTCACTACCCAATCCTCAATCTTCAATCCTCAATCCTCAATCCTCAATCCTCAGTCCTCAAACCTCAATTCTGAATCCTCAATCATGAATCCTCTATCCTCAGCCCTCAGTCCTCAACAATCAGTTGTCAATCCTCAATCCTCAATAGAATATCCTCAATTCACAGTTATCAATACTTAATACTCAATCTGCAATCTTCAAATCTCTATCCACAAACATCAACTCCCATCACTCAACCCTCAACACTCAGTCCTCAACGTTCAATCCTCAATCCTCAATTCTCAAACTTCAATCCTCAATACTGAATCTTCAATCCTCAATCCTCAATCCTCAATCCTCAATCCTCAATCCTCAATCCTCATTCCGCGAACCTCAATCCTCAACCCTCAGTCGTCATCCTTAATTCTCAATTCTCAATCCTCAATCCTCAATTCTCAACCTTCAAACCTCAATAATCAATCTCCAACCCTAGAACCTCAATCCCCAATCCTCAGTCCTTAATCCTCAATCTTCAATCCTCAATCCCCAGTCCACAATCCTCAATCCTCAATTCTCAATCCTCAATCTTCAATCCACAATACTCAATCTGCAATCCTCAATCCTCAATCCTCAATCCTCAATCCTCAATTCACAATGCACAATCCTCTGCCCTCAATCCTCAAAACTCAATCCTCAAACCTCAATCGGCAACCGTCAGTCCTCGTCCTCAATCCTCAACACTCAATCCTCAATCCTCAATCTTCAATCATCAATTCTCAATCTTCAATCCTCAATCCTCAATCTTCTATCCTCTATCCTCAATTCTCAATTCTCAATACTCAGTCCTCAATCCTCAATCCTCAAACCTCCATCCTCTGTCCTCAAACCACAATCCTGAATCCTCAATACTGAATCCTCAATCTTCAGACCTCAGTCCTCAACAATCAGTTGTCAATCCTCAATCCTCAATAGAATATCATCAATTCACAGTTTTCAATACTCAATACTCAATCTGCAATCTTCATATCTCTATCCACAAACATCAATTCTCATCACTCTACCCTCAACACTCAGTCCTCAATCTTCAATCCTCAATCCTCAATCCTCAATCCTCAATCCTCAATCCTCAATCCTCAATCCTCAACCTTCAATCCTCAAAACTCAATCTTCAATCTTCAATACTCAATCCTCAATCCTCAATCCGCAATCCTCAATCTTCAATCCTCAATACTCAATCTTCAATCCTCAATATTCAACACACAACCCTCAAAGTTCAATCCTCAATACACAACCATCAATCCTCAATTCTCAATACTCAGTCGTCAGCGTTCAATCCTCAACACTCAATCTTCAATCCTAAATCCTCAATCTTCAATCGTCAATCCTCAATCCCCAATCCTCTATCATCAATCCTCAATCCTCAATCCTCAATCCTCAATCCTCAATCCTCAACCTTCAATCCTCAAAACTCAATCTTCAATCTTCAATACTCAATCCTCAATCCTCAATCCGCAATCCTCAATCTTCAATCCTCAATACTCAATCTTCAATCCTCAATATTCAACACACAACCCTCAAAGTTCAATCCTCAATACACAACCATCAATCCTCAATTCTCAATACTCAGTCGTCAGCGTTCAATCCTCAACACTCAATCTTCAATCCTAAATCCTCAATCTTCAATTCTCAATCTTCGATCCTCAATACTGAATCTTCAATCCTCAATCCTCAATCCTCAATCCTCAATCCTCAATCCTTAATCCTCAACCTTCAATCCTCGGTCCGCAATCCTCAATCTTCAATCCTCAACCCTCAATACTCATCCTCAATCATCAATCCTCAATCTTCAATCCTCAATACTCAATCCTCAATACTCAATCTTGAACCCTCAATCCTCAATCTTCAATACTCAATCCTCTATCCTCAATCCTCAATCCTCAATACTCAACCATCAATACTCAATTCTCAATACTCAATAGATTATCCTGAATTCTCAGGATTCAATACTCAAAAATCAATCCCCAACCCTCAGCCCTCATTCGGAATACCTCAATCCTCAATCCTCAATCCTCAATTGTTAATCCTCAATCCTCAACCCTCAGTCCTCATCCTCAATTCTCAATTCTCAATCCTAAATCCTCAATCCTCAATCTTCAATCCTCAATAATCAATCTCCAATCCTAGATCCCCAATCCCCAATCCTCAATCCTTAATCCGCAATCCTCAATCATCAATACTCAATCCTCAATCTTCAATCCTCAATACTCAATCATCAATCTTCAATCCTCAATCCTCAATCCTCAATCCTCTATCCGCAATCCTCACATCTTCAGTTCTCAATACTCAATCTTCAATCCTCAATCCTCAATCCTCAATCCTCAATCCTCAATCGTCAATCCCCAATCAACAATCCTCAATCTTCAATACTCAACCCTCTATCCTCAATCCTCAATCCTCAATGCTCAATCCTCATTCTTCAATCCTCACTACCCAATCCTCAATCTTCAATCCTCAATCCTCAATCCTCAATCCTCAGTCCTCAAACCTCAATTCTGAATCCTCAATCATGAATCCTCTATCCTCAGCCCTCAGTCCTCAACAATCAGTTGTCAATCCTCAATCCTCAATAGAATATCCTCAATTCACAGTTTTCAATACTTAATACTCAATCTGCAATCTTCAAATCTCTATCCACAAACACCAACTCCCATCACTCAACCCTCAACACTCAGTCCTCAATGTTCAACCCTCAACCCTCAATTCTCAATCTTCAATCCTCAATACTGAATCTTCAATCCTCAATCCTCAATTCTCAATCCTCAATCCTCAATCCTCATTCCTCATACCTCAAACCTCAACCCTCAGTCCTCATCCTTAATTCTCAATTCTCAATCTTCAATCCTCAATAATCAATCTCCAATCCTAGATCCTCAATCCCCAATCCTCAGTCCTTAATGCTCTATCTTCAATCATCAATCCCCAGTCCACAATCCTCAATACTCATTCCTCAATCCTCAATACTCAATCCTCAATATTCAACGCACAACCCTCAACCATCAATTCTCAATACTCAACCATCAATCCTCAATTCTCAATACTCAATGGAATATCCTGAAATCTCATGGTTGAATACTCAATCCACAATATTCAATAATCTAATCTCAATCCCCAAACATGAATTCTCAACACTCAATCCTCAACACTCAGTCCTCTCTCTTCAATCCTCCATCCTCAATCCTCAATCCTCAAGCGTCAATCCTCAATCCTCGATCCTCAACCCTCAATCCTCACTCCTCAAACCTCAATTCCGAATCCTCAATCCTGAATCCTCAACCTTCATCCCTCAGTCCGCAACAATCAATTGTCAATCCTCAATCCTCAATAGAACATCCTCAATTCACTGTTTTCAATACTCAATCCCCAACATTCAATCTTCAAATCTCAATCCACAAACATCAATTCTCATCACTCAACCCTCAACACGCAGTCCTCAATCTCCAATCCTCAATCCTCAATCCTCAATCGTCAATCCTAAATCCCAATCCTCTATCATCAATCCTCAATCCGCAATCCTCAATCCTCAATACTCAATCCTCAATCTTCAATCCTCAATACTCAATCTTCAATCTTCAATCCTCTATCCTCAATCCTCAATCCTCAATCCGCAATCCTCAATCTTCAATCCTCAATACTCAATCTTCAATCCTCAATCCTCAATCCTGAAATCCTCAACCCTCAATATTCAACACACAACCCTCAACCTTCAATCCTCAATACTCAACCATCAATCCTCAATTCTCAATACTCAATAGAATATCCTGAATTCTCAGTTTTCAATACTCAATCCTCAATCGTCAATCCTAAATCCCCAATCTTCTATCATCAATCCTCAATCCTCAATCCTCAATCCTCAATCCTCAATCCTCAATCTTCAATCCTCAATACTCAATCTTCAATCTTCAATCCTCAATCCTCAATCCTCAATCGGCAATCCTCAATCCGCAATCCTCAATCTTCAATCCTCAATACTCAATCTTCAATCCTCAATCCTGAATCCTGAAATCCCCAGTCCTCTATCTTCAATCCTCAATCCTCAATCCTCAATCCTCAATCCACAATCCTCAATCCTCATTCCACAAACCTCAATCCTCAACCCTCAGTCCACATACTTAATTCTCAATTCTCAATACTCAATCCTCAATTCTCAATCTTCAATCCTCAATCCTCAATCCTCAGTCCTCAGTCCTCAAACATCAATCCTCAACCCTCAATCCTCATCCTCAATCCTCAATCCTCAATCTTCAATCCTCAATCCTCAATCCCAATACTCTATCATCAATCCTCAATCCGCAATCCTCAATACTCAATACTCAATCCTCAATCTTCAATCCTTAATACTCAATCTTCAATCTTCAATCCTCTATCCTCAATCCTCAATCCTCAATCCACAATCCGCAATCCTCAATCCTCAATACTCAATCCTCAATCCTCAATCCTCAATCCTGAATCCTCAATCTTCAATCCTCCATACTCAATCTTCAATCCTCAATCCTCAGTCCTCAATCTTCAATCCTCAATCCTCAATCCTCAATTCTCAATCCTCAATCCTCAGTCCTCAGTCCTCAAACATCAATCCTCAACCCTCAATCCTCATCCTCAATCCTCAATCCTCAATCTTCAATCCTCAATACTCAATCTTCAATCCTCAATCCTGAATCCTCAGTCCTC
This sequence comes from Calliopsis andreniformis, assembly GCF_051401765.1. Classification (NCBI taxonomy): domain Eukaryota; kingdom Metazoa; phylum Arthropoda; class Insecta; order Hymenoptera; family Andrenidae; genus Calliopsis; species Calliopsis andreniformis. The sequence goes on from NW_027480540.1 coordinate 601,783, forward strand.
AATCCTCAATCCCCAATCAACGATCCTCAATCTTCAATACTCATTCCTCTATCCTCAATCCTCAATACTCAACCATCAATACTCAATTCTGAATACTCAATAGAATATCCTGAACTCTCAGGATTCAATACTCAAACATCAATCCTCAACCCTCAGCCCTCATTCTGAATCATCAATCCTCAATCCTCAATCCTCAATTTTCAATCCCCAATCCTCAACCCTCAGTCCTCATCCTCAATTCTCAACTCTCAATCCTCAATCCTCAATCCTCAATCCTCAGTCCTCAATCCTCAATCCTCAATCCCCAAACCTCAATCCCCAACCGTCAGTCCTCGTCCTCAATCCTCAACACTCAATCCTCAATCCTCAATCCTCAATCTTCAATCATCAATACTCAAACTTCAATCCTCAATCCTCAATCTTTAATCCTCAATCCTCAATCCTCAATCCTCAATCCTCAATCCTCAATCCTCAATCTGCAATCCTCAATCCTCAATCCTCAATCCTCAATCCTCAATCCTCAATCTTCTATCTTCAATCCCCAATCCTCTATCATCAATCCTCAATTCTCAATCCTCAATCCTGAAACCTCAATCCTCAATGCTCAATCCTCAATCCTCAATCTTCAATCCTCAATACTCAGTCTTCAATACTCAATCCTCAATCCTCAATCCTCAATCCTCAGTACTCAATCGTCAGTCTTCAATCCTCAACACTCAATCTTCAATTCTCAATCCCCAATCCTCAATCCTCAATCCTCATTCTTCAATCCTCAACACCCAATCCTCAATCTTCAACCCTCAATCCTCAATCCTCAATTCTCAGCCCTCAATCCTCAGTCCTCAGTCCTCAAACATCAATCCTCAACCCTCAGCCCTCATCCTCAATCCTCAATCCTCAATCCTTACTCCTCAATCTTCAATCTTCAATCCCCAGTCCTCAATCTTCAATCCTCAATGCTCAATACTCAATCCTCAATCCTCAGTCCTCAATCCTCAATCCTCAGTACTCAACCCTCAATCCTCAATATTCAAACCTCAATCCTCAACCGTCAGTCCTCGTCCTCAATCCTCAACGCTCAATCCTCAATCCTCAATCTTCAATCATCAACACTCAATCCTCAATCCTCAATCCTCTATCCTCAATATTCAACACACAACCCTCAACCATCAATTCTCAATACTCAACCATCAATCCTCAATTCTCAATACTCAATGGAATATCCTGAATTCTCGTGGTTCAATACTCAATCCGCAATATTCAATAATCAAATCTCAATCCTCAAACATCAATTCTCAACACTCAATCCTCAACAATCAGTCTTCTCCCTTGAATCCTCCATCCTCAATCCTCAATGCTCAAGCGTCAATTCTCAATACTCAATCCTCAATCCTGAATCCTCAATAATCAGTCCTCAAACCTCAATCCTGAATCCTCAATCCTGAATCCTCATGCTTCAGCCCTCAGTCTTCAACAATCAGTTGTCAATGCTCAATCCTCAATAGAATATCATCAATTCACTGTTTGCAATACTCAATGCTCAATCTGCAATCTTCAAATCTCTATCCACAAACATCAATTCTCATCACTCAACCCTCAACACTCAGTCCCCAATCCTCAATCTTTAATCCTCAATCCTCAATCCTCAATCCTCAATCCTCAATCTTCAATCCTCAATACTCAATCTTCAATCCTCAATCCTCAATCCTCAATCCTCATTCCTCAATACTCAATCGTCAGTCTTCAATCCTCAACACTCAATCTTCAACCCTCAATCCCCAATCCTCAATCCCCAATCATCATTCTTCAATCCTCAATACCCAATCCTCAATCTTCCATACTCAATCCTCAATCCTCAATTCTCAATCCTCAATCCTCAGTCCTCAGTATTCAAACAGCAATCCTCAACCCTCAGCCTTCATCCGCAATCCTCAATCTTCAATCCTCAATCCTCATTCCTCAATCTTCTATCTTCAATCCCCAATCCTCTATCATCAATCCTCAATTCTCAATCCTCAATCCTGAAACCTCAATCCTCAATGCTCAATCCTCAATCCTCAATCTTCAATCCTCAATACTCAGTCTTCAATACTCAATCCCCAATCCTCAATCCTCAATCCTCAGTACTCAATCGTCAGTCTTCAATCCTCAACACTCAATCTTCAATTCTCAATCCCCAATCCTCAATCCTCAATCCTCATTCTTCAATCCTCAATACCCAATCCTCAATCTTCAATCCTCAATCCTCAATCCTTAATTCTCAGTCCTCAATCCTCAGTCCTCAGTCCTCAAACATCAATCCTCAACCCTCAGCCCTCATCCTCAATCCTCAATCCTCAATCCTCAATCCTCAATCCTCAATCACCAATCTTCTATCTTCAATCCTCAATACTCAATCTTCAATCCTCAATACTCAGTCCTCAAACCTCAATTCTGAATCCTCAATCCTGAATCCTCAATCTTTAATCCTCAGACCTCAACCATCAATGCTCAATTCTCAATACTCAACAGAACATCCTGAATTCTCAGTTTTCAATGCTCAATCCCCTATCTTCAATTTTAAAATCTCAATCCACAAACATGAATTCTCATCACTCAACCCTCAACACACAGTCCTCAATCTTCAATCCTCAATCCTCAATCCTCAATCGTCAATCCTCAATCCTCAATCTTCAATCCTCAGTCCGCAATCCGCAATCTTCAATCATCAATACTCAATCTTCAAACCTCAATCCTCAATCATAAAATCCTCGATCCTCAATATTCAGCAGACAACCCTCAACCACCAATACTCAATACTCAACCATCAATGCTCAATTCTCAATACTCAATAGAATATACTGAATTCACAGTTTTCAATACCCAATCCTCAATCTTCAATATTCAAGTCTCCTTCCACAAACACCTATTCTCATCACTCAACCCTCAACACTCAGTCCTCAATCTTCAATCCTCAATCCTCAATCCTCAATCGTCAACACTCAATCCTCAATCCTCAACCCTCGATCCTCAGTCCTCAAACCTCAATCCTCAATCCTCAATCTTCAATCTTCAATCCTCAATACTCAATCTTCAATCCTCAATCCTCAATCCTCAATCCTCAATCCTCAATCCTCAGTCCTCAATACTCAACAGACAACCCTCAACCATCAATCCTCAATACTCAACCATCAATACTCAGTCCTCTCTCTTCAATCTTCCATCATCAATCCTCTATCCTCAATCCTCAATCTTCAATCCTCAATCCTCGACCCTCAATCCTCTGCCTTCAAACCTCAATTCCGAATCCTCAATCCTGAATTCTCAATCTCCATCCCTCAGTCCGCAACAATCTATTGTCAATCCTCAATCCTCAACAGAATATACTCTATTCACAGCTTTCAACACTCAATCCCCAATCTTCCATTTTCAAATCTCAATCCACAAACATCAATGCTCATCACTCAACCCTCAACACTCAGTCCTCAATCTTCAATCCTGGATGCTCAATCTTCAATCCTCAATCCTCAATCCTCAATCGTCAATCTTCAATACTCAACACTCAATCTTCAATCCTCAGTCCTTAATACTCAATCCTCAATCCTCATTCTTCAATCCTCAATACCCAATCCTAAATATTCAATCCTCAATCCTCAATTCGCAATCCTCATTCCTCAATCCTCAGACCTCAAGCATCAATACTCAACCCTCAGACCTCGTCCTCAATACACAACCCTCAATCCTCAATCCTCGATTTTCATTCATCAATATTCAACATTCAATCCTCAATCCTCAATACTCAATACTCAATCCTCAATCCTCAACGTTCAATCCTCAATACCCAATCCTCAATCTCCAATCCTCAATCCTCAGTCCTCAATCCTCAATCCTCAGTCCTCAATCCTCTGTCCTCAAACCTCAATCCTGAATTCTCAATCATGAATCCTCTATCCTCAGCCCTCAGTCCTCAACAATCAGTTGTCAATCCTCAATCCTCAATAGAATATCCTTAATTCTCAGTTTTCTATGCTCAACCCCAATCTTCAATTTTCAAATCTCAATCCACAAACATCAATTCTCGTCACTCAACCCTCAACACTCAGTCCTCAATCTTCAATCCTCAATCCTCAATCCTCAATCGTCAATCCTCAATCCCCAATCCTCTATCATCAATCCTCAATCCTCATTCCTCAATTCTCAATACTCAATCTTCAATCCTCAAAACTCAATCTTCAGTCTTCAATCCTCAATACTCAATCCTCAATCCTCAATCGTCAATCCTCAAACTCCAATCCTCTATCATCATTACTCAATCCTCAATCCTCAATCGCCAATCCTCAATCCTCAATCTTCAATCCTCAGTACTCAATATTCAATCTTCAATCCTCAATCCTCAATCCTCAATCCTTAATCCGCAATGCTCAATCTTCAATCCTCAATACTCAATCTTCAATCCTCAATCCTCAATCCTAAAATCCTCAATCCTCAATATTCAACACACAACCCTCAAACATCAATCCTCAATACTCAACCATCAATCCTCAATTCTCAATACTCAATAGAGTATCCTGAATTCTCAGTTTTCAATACTCAATCCTCAATCTTCAATCTTCAAGTCTCCATCCACAAACATCTATTCTCATCACTCAGCCCTCAACAATCAGTCCGCAATCTTCAATCCTCAAACCTCAATCCTCAATCTTCAATCCTCAATACTCAGTCTTCAATCCTCAATCCTCAATCCTCAATCCTCAATCCTCAATCCTCAATCCTCAATCCTCAATCATCAATCCTCAATCTTCAATACTCAACCCTCAATCCTCAATCCTCAGTCCTCAGTCCTCAATCTTCAATACTCAATCCTCAATCCTATAATCCTCAATCCTCAATATTCAACACACAACCCTCAAACATCAATCCTCAATACTCAACCATCAATCCTCAATTATCAATACTCAATAGAATATCCTGATTTCTCAGTTTTCAATACTCAATCCTCAATCTTCAATCTTCAAGACTCCATCCACAAACATCTATTCTCATCACTCAGCCCTCAACAATCAGTCCTCAATCTTCAATCCTCAAACCTCAATCCTCAATCTTCAATACTCAATACTCAATCTTCAATCCTCAATCCTCAATCCTCAATCCTCATTCCTCAATCCTCACTCATCAATCCTCAAACCTCAAACCTCAATCCTCATTTTTCAATCCTCAATCCTCAATCCTCAATCTGCAATCCTCAATACTCAATCCTCAATCCTGAATCGTCAATCCTCAAACCCCAATCCTCTATCATCAATACTCAACCCTCAATCCTCAATCCTCAATCCTCAATCCTCAATCTTCAATCCTCAGTACTCAATCTTCTATCTGCAATCCTCAATCCTCAATCCTCAATCCTCAATCCGCAATCCGCAATCTTCAATCCTCAAAACTCAATCTTCAATCCTCAATCTTCAATCCTCAATCCTCAATCCTCAATCCTCAATCCGCAATCTTCAATCCTCAATCCTCAGTCCTCAAACCTCAATTCTGAATCGTCAATCCTGAATCCTCAATCTTCAATCCTCAGACCTCAACCATCAATGCTCAATTCTCAATACTCAACAGAATATCCTGAATTCTCAGTTTTCAATACTCAATCCCCAATCGCCATTCCTCAATCGCCAATCCTCTACCATCAATCCTCAATTCTCAATCCTCAATCCTCAATCCTCAATCCTCAATCTTCAATCCTCAATGCTCAATCTTCAATCTTCAATCCTCAATCCTCAATCCTCAATCCTCAATCCGCAATCCTCAATCTTCAATCCTCAATACTCAATCATCAATCCTCTATACTCAATCCTGAAATCCTCAATCCTCAATATTCAACACACAACCCTCAAATTTCAATCCTCAATACTCAACCACCAGTCCTTAATTCTCAATACTCAATCGGCAGTCTTCAATCCTCAACACTCAATCTTCAATCCTCAATCCTCAATCTTTAATCCTCAACACTCAATCTTCAATCCTCAATCCCCAGTCCTCAATCCTCAATCCTCAATACTCAATCCTCAATCCTCAATCCTCAATCCGCAATCCTCAATCTTCAATCCTCAATACTCAATCTTCAATCCTCAATCCACAATCCTGAAATCCTCAATCCTCAATATTCAACACACAACCCTCAAACTTCAACCCTCAATACTCAACCATCAATCCTCAATCCTCAATGCTCAATCGTCAGCCTTCAAACCTCAACACTCAACCTTCAATCCTCAATTCTCAATCTTCAATTCTCAATCTTCGATCCTCAATACTGAATCTTCAATCTTCAATCCTCAATCCTCAATCCTCAATCCTCAATCCTCAATCCTCAATCTTCAATCCTCAATACACAATCTTCAATCCACAATCCTGAATCCTCAATCCTCAATTCTCAATCCCCAATCAACTATCCTCAATCTTCAATACTCAATCCTCTATCCTCAATCCTCAATCCTCAATACTCAAACATCAATCCTCAATCCTCTATCCGCAATCCTCAATCTTCAGTTCTCAATACTCAATCTTCAATCCTCAATCCTGAATCCTCAATCCTCAATCCTCAATCCTCAATCCCCAATCAACAATCCTCAATCTTCAATACTCAACCCTCTATCCTCAATCCTCAATCCTCAATCCTCAATCCTCATTCTTCAATCCTCACTACCCAATCCTCAATCTTCAATCCTCAATCCTCAATCCTCAATCCTCAGTCCTCAAACCTCTATTCTGAATCCTCAATCATGAATCCTCTATCCTCAATCCTCAATCCTCAATACTCAAACATCAATCCTCAATCCTCTATCCGCAATCCTCAATCTTCAGTTCTCAATACTCAATCTTCAATCCTCAATCCTGAATCCTCAATCCTCAATCCTCAATCCTCAATCCCCAATCAACAATCCTCAATCTTCAATACTCAACCCTCTATCCTCAATCCTCAATCCTCAATCCTCAATCCTCATTCTTCAATCCTCACTACCCAATCCTCAATCTTCAATCCTCAATCCTCAATCCTCAATCCTCAGTCCTCAAACCTCTATTCTGAATCCTCAATCATGAATCCTCTAACCTCAGCCCTCAGTCCTCAACAATCAGTTGTCAATCCTCAATCCTCAATAGAATATCCTCAATTCACAGTTTTCAATACTTAATACTCAATCTGCAATCTTCAAATCTCTATCCACAAACACCAACTCCCATCACTCAACCCTCAACACTCAGTCCTCAATGTTCAATCCTCAACCCTCAATTCTCAATCTTCAATCCTCAATACTGAATCTTCAATCCTCAATCCTCAATTCTCAATCCTCAATCCTCAATCCTCATTCCTCATACCTCAAACCTCAACCCTCAGTCCTCATCCTTAATTCTCAATTCTCAATCTTCAATCCTCAATAATCAATCTCCAATCCTAGATCCTCAATCCCCAATCCTCAGTCCTTAATGCTCTATCTTCAATCATCAATCCCCAGTCCACAATCCTCAATACTCATTCCTCAATCCTCAATACTCAATCCTCAATATTCAACGCACAACCCTCAACCATCAATTCTCAATACTCAACCATCAATCCTCAATTCTCAATACTCAATGGAATATCCTGAAATCTCATGGTTGAATACTCAATCCACAATATTCAATAATCTAATCTCAATCCCCAAACATGAATTCTCAACACTCAATCCTCAACACTCAGTCCTCTCTCTTCAATCCTCCATCCTCAATCCTCAATCCTCAAGCGTCAATCCTCAATCCTCGATCCTCAACCCTCAATCCTCACTCCTCAAACCTCAATTCCGAATCCTCAATCCTGAATCCTCAACCTTCATCCCTCAGTCCGCAACAATCAATTGTCAATCCTCAATCCTCAATAGAACATCCTCAATTCACTGTTTTCAATACTCAATCCCCAACATTCAATCTTCAAATCTCAATCCACAAACATCAACTCTCATCACTCAACCCTCAACACGCAGTCCTCAATCTCCAATCCTCAATCCTCAATCCTCAATCGTCAATCCTCAATCCCAATCCTCTATCATCAATCCTCAATCCGCAATCCTCAATCCTCAATACTCAATCCTCAATCTTCAATCCTCAATACTCAATCTTCAATCTTCAATCCTCTATCCTCAATCCTCAATCCTCAATCCGCAATCCTCAATCTTCAATCCTCAATACTCAATCTTCAATCCTCAATCCTCAATCCTCAATCCTCAATCCACAATCCTCAATCCTCATTCCACAAACCTCAATCCTCAACCCTCAGTCCACATACTTAATTCTCAATTCTCAATACTCAATCCTCAATTCTCAATCTTCAATCCTCAATCCTCAATCCTCAGTCCTCAGTCCTCAAACATCAATCCTCAACCCTCAATCCTCATCCTCAATCCTCAATCCTCAATCTTCAATCCTCAATCCTCAATCCCAATACTCTATCATCAATCCTCAATCCGCAATCCTCAATACTCAATACTCAATCCTCAATCTTCAATCCTTAATACTCAATCTTCAATCTTCAATCCTCTATCCTCAGTCCTCAATCCTCAATCCACAATCCGCAATCCTCAATCCTCAATACTCAATCCTCAATCCTCAATCCTCAATCCTGAATCCTCAATCTTCAATCCTCCATACTCAATCTTCAATCCTCAATCCTCAGTCCTCAATCTTCAATCCTCAATCCTCAATCCTCAATTCTCAATCCTCAATCCTCAGTCCTCAGTCCTCAAACATCAATCCTCAACCCTCAATCCTCATCCTCAATCCTCAATCCTCAATCTTCAATCCTCAATACTCAATCTTCAATCCTCAATCCTGAATCCTCAGTCCTCAATCCTCAATCCCCAATCAACGATCCTCAATCTTCAATACTCATTCCTCTATCCTCAATCCTCAATACTCAACCATCAATCCTCAATTCTGAATACTCAATAGAATATCCTGAACTCTCAGGATTCAATACTCAAACATCAATCCTCAACCCTCAGCCATCATTCTGAATCATCAATCCTCAATCCTCAATCCTCAATTTTCAATCCCCAATCCTCAACCCTCAGTCCTCATCCTCAATTCTCAACTCTCAATCCTCAATCCTCAATCCTCAATCCTCAGTCCTCAATCCTCAATCCTCAATCCCCAAACCTCAATCCCCAACCGTCAGTCCTCGTCCTCAATCCTCAACACTCAATCCTCAATCCTCAATCCTCAATCTTCAACCATCAATACTCAATCTTCAATCCTCAATCCTCAATCTTTAATCCTCAATCCTCAATCCTCAATCCTCAATCCTCAATCATCAATCTGCAATCCTCAATCCTCAATCCTCAATCCTCAATCCTCAATCCTCAATCTTCTATCTTCAATCCCCAATCCTCTATCATCAATCCTCAATTCTCAATCCTCAATCCTGAAACCTCAATCCTCAATGCTCAATCCTCAATCCTCAATCTTCAATCCTCAATACTCAGTCTTCAATACTCAATCCTCAATCCTCAATCCTCAATCCTCAGTACTCAATCGTCAGTCTTCAATCCTCAACACTCAATCTTCAATTCTCAATCCCCAATCCTCAATCCTCAATCCTCATTCTTCAATCCTCAACACCCAATCCTCAATCTTCAACCCTCAATCCTCAATCCTCAATTGTCAGCCCTCAATCCTCAGTCCTCAGTCCTCAAACATCAATCCTCAACCCTCAGCCCTCATCCTCAATCCTCAATCCTCAATCCTTACTCCTCAATCTTCAATCTTCTATCCCCAGTCCTCAATCTTCAATCCTCAATGCTCAATACTCAATCCTCAATCCTCAGTCCTCAATCCTCAATCCTCAGTCCTCAACCCTCAATCCTCAATATTCAAACCTCAATCCTCAACCGTCAGTCCTCGTCCTCAATCCTCAACGCTCAATCCTCAATCCTCAATCTTCAATCATCAACACTCAATCCTCAATCCTCAATCCTCTATCCTCAATATTCAACACACAACCCTCAACCATCAATTCTCAATACTCAGCCATCAATCCTCAATTCTCAATACTCAATGGAATATCCTGAATTCTCGTGGTTCAATACTCAATCCGCAATATTCAATAATCAAATCTCAATCCTCAAACATCAATTCTCAACACTCAATCCTCAACAATCAGTCTTCTCCCTTGAATCCTCCATCCTCAATCCTCAATGCTCAAGCGTCAATTCTCAATACTCAATCCTCAATCCTGAATCCTCAATAATCAGTCCTCAAACCTCAATCCTGAATCCTCAATCCTGAATCCTCATGCTTCAGGCCTCAGTCCTCAACAATCAGTTGTCGATGCTCAATCCTCAATAGAATATCATCAATTCACTGTTTGCAATACTCAATGCTCAATCTGCAATCTTCAAATCTCTATCCACAAACATCAATTCTCATCACTCAACCCTCAACACTCAGTCCCCAATCCTCAATCTTTAATCCTCAATCCTCAATCCTCAATCCTCAATCCTCAATCTTCAATCCTCAATACTCAATCTTCAATCCTCAATCCTCAATCCTCAATCCTCATTCCTCAATACTCAATCGTCAGTCTTCAATCCTCAACACTCAATCTTCAACCCTCAATCCCCAATCCTCAATCCCCAATCATCATTCTTCAATCCTCAATACCCAATCCTCAATCTTCCATACTCAATCCTCAATCCTCAATTCTCAATCCTCAATCCTCAGTCCTCAGTATTCAAACAGCAATCCTCAACCCTCAGCCTTCATCCGCAATCCTCAATCTTCAATCCTCAATCCTCAATCCTCAATCTTCTATCTTCAATCCCCAATCCTCTATCATCAATCCTCAATTCTCAATCCTCAATCCTGAAACCTCAATCCTCAATGCTCAATCCTCAATCCTCAATCCTTAATTCTCAGTCCTCAATCCTCAGTCCTCAGTCCTCAAACATCAATCCTCAACCCTCAGCCCTCATCCTCAATCCTCAATCCTCAATCCTCAATCCTCAATCCTCAATCCCCAATCTTCTATCTTCAATCCTCAATACTCAATCTTCAATCCTCAATACTCAGTCCTCAAACCTCAACTCTGAATCCTCAATCCTGAATCCTCAATCTTTAATCCTCAGACCTCAACCATCAATGCTCAATTCTCAATACTCAACAGAACATCCTGAATTCTCAGTTTTCAATGCTCAATCCCCTATCTTCAATTTTAAAATCTCAATCCACAAACATGAATTCTCATCACTCAACCCTCAACACACAGTCCTCAATCTTCAATCCTCAATCCTCAATCTTCAATCCTCAGTCCGCAATCCGCAATCTTCAATCATCAATACTCAATCTTCAATCCTCAATCCTCAATCATAACATCCTCGATCCTCAATATTCAGCAGACAACCCTCAACCACCAATACTCAATACTCAACCATCAATGCTCAATTCTCAATACTCAATAGAATATACTGAATTCACAGTTTTCAATACCCAATCCTCAATCTTCAATATTCAAGTCTCCTTCCACAAACACCTATTCTCATCACTCAACCCTCAACACTCAGTCCTCAATCTTCAATCCTCAATCCTCAATCCTCAATCGTCAACACTCAATCCTCAATCCTCAACCCTCGATCCTCAGTCCTCAAACCTCAATCCTCAATCCTCAATCTTCAATCTTCAATCCTCAATACTCAATCTTCAATCCTCAATCCTCAATCCTCAATCCTCAATCCTCAATCCTCAGTCCTCAATACTCAACAGACAACCCTCAACCATCAATCCTCAATACTCAACCATCAATACTCAGTCCTCTCTCTTCAATCTTCCATCATCAATCCTCTATCCTCAATCCTCAATCTTCAATCCTCAATCCTCGACCCTCAATCCTCTGCCTTCAAACCTCAATTCCGAATCCTCAATCCTGAATTCTCAATCTCCATCCCTCAGTCCGCAACAATCTATTGTCAATCCTCAATCCTCAACAGAATATACTCTATTCACAGCTTTCAACACTCAATCCCCAATCTTCCATTTTCAAATCTCAATCCACAAACATCAATGCTCATCACTCAACCCTCAACACTCAGTCCTCAATCTTCAATCCTGGATGCTCAATCTTCAATCCTCAATCCTCAATCCTCAATCGTCAATCTTCAATACTCAATACTCAATATTCAATCCTCAGTCCTTAATACTCAATCCTCAATCCTCATTCTTCAATCCTCAATACCCAATCCTAAATATTCAATCCTCAATCCTCAATTCGCAATCCTCATTCCTCAATCCTCAGACCTCAAGCATCAATACTCAACCCTCAGACCTCGTCCTCAATCCACAACCCTCAATCCTCAATCCTCGATTTTCATTCATCAATATTCAACATTCAATCCTCAATCCTCAATACTCAATACTCAATCCTCAATCCTCAACGTTCAATCCTCAATACCCAATCCTCAATCTCCAATCCTCAATCCTCAGTCCTCAATCCTCAATCCTCAGTCCTCAATCCTCTGTCCTCAAACCTCAATCCTGAATTCTCAATCCTGAATCCTCAATCTTCAGCCCTCAGTCCTCAACAATCAGTTGTCAATCCTCAATCCTCAATAGAATATCATCAATTCACAGTTTTCAATACTCAATACTCAATCTACAATCTTCAAATCTCTATCCACAAACATCAATTCTTATCACTCAACCCTCTACACTCAGTCCTCAATGTTCAATCCTCAATCCTCAATTCTCAATCTTCAATCCTCAATACTGTATCTTCAATCCTCAATCCTCAATCCTCAATCCTCAATCCTCAATCCTCATTCCTCAAACCTCAATCCTCAGCCCTCAGTCCTCATCCTTAATTCTCAATTTTCAATCCTCAATCCTCAATTCTCAACCTTCAATCCTCAATAATCAATCTCCAACCCTAGATCCTCATTCCCCAATCCTCAGTCCTTAATCCTCAATCTTCAATCCTCAATCCCCAGTCCACAATCCTCAATCCTCAATCCTCAATCCTCAATCCTCAATCCTCAATATGCAACACACAACCCTCAACCATCAATTCTCAATACTCAACCATCAATCCTCAATTCTCAATACTCAATAGAATATCCTGAATTCTCATGGTTCAATACTCAATCCACAATATTCAATAATCAAATCTCAATCCTCAAATATCAATTCTCAACACTCAATCCTCAGCACTCAGTCCTCTCTCTTCAATCCTCCATCCTCAATCCTCAATCCTCAAGAATCAACCCTCAATCCTCAATCCTCAATCCTCAAGAGTCAGCCCACAATCCTCAATCCTCAAACCTCAATTCTCAGTCCTCAAACCTCAATCCCGAATCCTCAGCTCTGAATCCTCAATCTTCAGCACTCAGTCCTCAACAATCAATTGTCAATCCTCAACCCTCAATAGAATATCCTCAATTCACAGTTTTCAATACTCAATCACCATTCTTCAATCTTCAAATCTCAATTCACAAACATCAATTCTCATCACTCAACCCTCAACACTCATTCCTCAATCTTCAACCCTCAATCCTCAATCCTCAATCTTCAATCCTCAACACACAATCTTCAATCCTCAATCCTCAATCCTCAGTCCTCAATACTCAATCCTCAATCGTCAATCCTCAATCCCCAATCCTGAATCTTCAATCCTCAATCCTCAATCCTTAATCCTCACTCCTCAATCTTCAATCCTCAATACTCAATCTTCAATCCTCAATCCTCAATCCTCAATCCTCATTCCTCAATACTCAATCGTCAGTCTTCAATCCTCAACACTCAATCTTCAACCCTCAATCCCCAATCCTCAATCCCCAATCATCATTCTTCAATCCTCAATAGCCAATACCTCAATCTTCCATGCTCAATCCTCAATCCTCAATTCTCAATCCTCAATCCTCAGTCCTCAGTCCTCAAACAGCAATCCTCAACCCTCAGCCTTCATCCTCAATCCTCAATCTTCAATCCTCAATCCTCAATCCTCAATCTTCTATCTTCAATCCCCAAACCTCAATCATCAATCCTCAATTCTCAATCCTCAATCCTGAAACCTCAATCCTCAATGCTCAATCCTCAATCCTCAATCTTCAATCCTCAATACTCAGTCTTCAATACTCAATCCTCAATCCGCAATCCTCAATCTTCAATCCTCAATCCTCAATCTTCTATCTTCAATCCCCAAACCTCAATCATCAATCCTCAATTCTCAATCCTCAATCCTGAAACCTCAATCCTCAATGCTCAATCCTCAATCCTCAATCTTCAATCCTCAATACTCAGTCTTCAATACTCAATCCTCAATCCTCAATCCTCAATCCTCAGTACTCAATCGTCAGTCTTCAATCCTCAACACTCAATCTTCAATTCTCAATCCCCAATCCTCAATCCTCAATCCTCATTCTTCAATCCTCAATACCCAATCCTCAATCTTCAATCCTCAATCCTCACTCATCAATCCTCAATCCTCGATCCTCAATCCTCATTCTTCAATCCTCAATCCTCAATCCTCAATCTGCAATCCTCAATACTCAATCCTCAATCCTCAATCGTCAATCCTCAAACCCAAATCCTCTATCATCAATACTCAATCCACAATCCTCAATCCTCAATCCTGAATCATCAATCTTCAATCCTCCATGCTCAATCTTCAATCCTCAATCCTCAATCCTCAATCTTCAATCCTCAATCCTCGATCCTCAATTCTCAATCCTCAATCCTCAGTCCTCAGTCCTCAAACATCAATCCTCAACCCTCAATCCTCATCCTCAATATTCAATCCTCAATCCTCAATCCTCAATCGTCAATCCTCAATCCTCAATCTTCAATCCTCAGTCCGCAATCCGCAATCTTCAATCATCAATACTCAATCTTCAATCCTCAATCCTCAATCATAAAATCCTCGATCCTCAATATTCAGCACACAACCCTCAACCACCAATACTCAATACTCAACCATCAATGCTCAATTCACAATACTCAATAGAATATACTGAATTCTCAGTTTTCAATACCCAATCCTCAATCTTCAATATTCAAGTGTCCATCCACAAACATCTATTCTCATCACTCAACCCTCAACACTCAGTCCTCAATCTTCAATCCTCAATCCTCAATCGTCAATACTCAATCCTCAATCCTCAACCCTCGATCCTCAGTCCTCAAACCTCAATCCTCAATCCTCAATCTTCAATCTTCAATCCTCAATACTCAATCTTCAATCCTCAATCTTCAATCCTCAATCCTCAATCCTCAATCCTCAATCCGCAATCCTCAATTTTCAATCCTCATTACTCAATCTTCAATCCTCAATCCTCAATCCTGAAACCCTCAACCCTCAATATTCAACACACAACCCTCAACCTTCAATCCTCAATACTCAACCGTCAATCCTCAATTCTCAATACTTAATAGAATATCCTGAATTCTCAGTTTTCAACACTCAATCCTCAAACTTCAATCTTCAAGTCTCCATCCACAAACATGAATTCTCATCACTCAACCCTGAACACTCAGTCCTCATCCTCCATCCTCAATCCTCAATCCTCAATCCTCAATCTTCAATCCTCAATCCTCGACCCTCAATCCTCTGCCGTCAAACCTCAATTCCGAATCCTCAATCCTGAATTCTCAATCTCCATCCCTCAGTCCGCAACAATCTATTGTCAATCCTCAATCCTCAACAGAATATCCTCAATTCACAGCTTTCAACACTCAATCCCCAATCTTCAATTTTCAAATCTCAATCCACAAACATCAATGCTCATCACTCAACCCTCAACACTCAGTCCTCAATCTTCAATCCTCAATACTCAATCTTCAATCCTCAATCCACAATCCTCAATCCTCAATCCTCAATCCTCACTCATCAATCCTCAATCCTCAATCCTCAATCCTCATTCTTCAATCCTCAATCCTCAATCCTCAATCTGCAATCCTCAATACTCAATCCTCAATCCTCAAGCGTCAAACCTCAAACCCAAATCCTCTATCATCAATACTCAATCCTCAATCCTCAATCCTCAATCCTCAATCCTGAATCCTCAATCTTCAATCCTCCATACTCAATCTTCAATCCTCAATCCTTAATCCTCAATCTTCAATCCTCAATACCCAATCTTCAATCCTCAATCCTGAATCCTCAGTCCTCAATCCTCAATCCCCAATCAACGATCCTCAATCTTCAATACTCATTCCTCTATCCTCAATCCGCAATACTCAACCATCAATCCTCAATTCTGAATACTCAATAGAATATCCTGAACTCTCAGGATTCAATACTCAAATATCAATCCTCAACCCTCAGCCCTCATTCTGTATCATCAATCCTCAATCCTCAATCCTCAATTTTCAATCCCCAATCCTCAACCCTCAGTCCTCATCCTCAATTCTCAACTCTCAATCCTCAATCCTCAATCCTCAATCCTCAATCCTCAGTCCTCAATCCTCATTCCTCAATCCCCAAACCTCAATCCCCAACCGTCAGTCCTCGTCCTCAATCCTCAACACTCAATCCTCAATACTCAATCCTCAATCTTCAATCATCAATACTCAATCTTCAATCCTCAATCCTCAATCTTTAATCCTCAATCCTCAATCCTCAATCCTCAATCCTCAATCATCAATCCTCAATCCTCAATACTCAATCCTCAAGCCTCAATCCTCAATCCTCAATCTTCAATCCTCAACACTCAATCTTCAATCCTCAATCCTCAATCTTCAATCCTCAATACTCATTCTTCAATCCTCAATACCCAATCCTCAAACTTCAATCCTCAATCCTCAATCCTCAATTCTCAATCCTCAATCCTCAGTCCTCAGTCCTCAAACATCAATCCTCAACCCTCAGCCCTCATCCTCAATCCTCAATCGTCAATCCTCAAACCTCAATCCTCAATCTTCTATCTTCAATCCTCAATACTCAATCTTCAATCCTCAATCCTCAGTCCTCAAACCTCAATTCTGAATCCTGAATCCTGAATCCTCAATCTTCAATCGTCAGACCTCAACCATCAATGCTCAATTCTCAATACTCAACAGAATATCCTTAATTCTCAGTTTTCTATACTCAACCCCAATCTTCAATTTTCAAATCTCAATCCACAAACATCAATTCTCGTCACTCAACCCTCAACACTCAGTCCTCAATCTTCAATCCTCAATCCTCAATCCTCAATCCTCAATCCTCAATCCTTAATCCTCAATCTTCACCCCTCAGTCCCCAATCCTCAATCTTCAATCCTGAACCCTCAATCCTCATCCTCAATCCTCAATCCTCAACCTTCAATCCTCAATTCTCAGTACTCAATAGAATATCCTGAATTCTCAGGATTCAATACTCAAACATCAACTCTCAACCCTCAGCCCTCATTCTGAATCCTCAATCCTCAATCCTCAATCCTCAATCCTCAATTTTCAAACCCCAATCCTCAACCCTCAGTCCACATCCTCAATTCTCATTCCTCAATCATCAATCCTCAATCTTCAATCCTCAATAATCTATCTCCAATCCTAGATCCCCAATCCTCAATCCTCAACCCTCAACCCTCAATCCTCAATCTTCAATCCTCAGTCCTCAATCATCAATTTTCAATCCTTAATCCTCACTCATCAATCCTCAATCCTCAATCCTCAATACTCATTCTTCAATCCTCAATCCTCAATCCTCAATCTGCAATCCTCAATACTCAATCCTCAATCCTCAATCGTCAATCCTAAATCCCCAATCTTCTATCATCAATCCTCAATCCTCAATCCTCAATCCTCAATCCTCAATCCTCAATCCTCAATCTTCAATCCTCAATACTCAATCGTCAATCTTCAATCCTCAATCCTCAATCCTCAATCGTCAATCCTCATTCCGCAACCCTCAATCTTCAATCCTCAATACTCAATCTTCAATCCTCAATCCTGAATCCTGAAATCCCCAGTCCTCTATCTTCAATACTCAATCCTCAATCCTCAATCCTCAATCCACAATCCTCAATCCTCATTCCTCAAACCTCAATCCTCAACCCTCAGTCCACATACTTAATTCTCTATTCTCAATACTCAATCCTCAATTCTCAATCTTCAATCCTCAATAATCAATCTCCAATCCTAGATCCTCAATCCCCGATCCTCAGTCCTTAATCCTCAATCCTCAATCCTAAATCCCCAGTCCACAATCCTCAATCCTCAATCCTCAATCCTCAATCCTCAATCCTCAATATTCAACACACAACCCTCAACCATAAATTCTCAATACTCAACCATCAATCCTCAATTCTCAATACTCAATAGAATATCCTGAATTCTCATGGTTGAATACTCAATCCACAATATTCAGTAATCAAATCTCAATCCTCAAACAACAATTCTCAACACTCAATCCTCAACACTCAGCCCTCTCTCTTCAATCCTCCATCCTCAATCCTCAATCCTCAAGAGTCAATCCTCAATACTCAATCTGCAATCCTCAATCCTCAATCCTCAATCCTCAAACCACATTCTTCAATCTAAAATACCCAATCCTCAATCTTCAATACTCAATCTTCAATCCTCAATCCTCAATCCTCAATCCTCAATCCTCAATCCTCAATCCTCAGTCCTCAATACTCAATCCTCAATCGTCAATCCTCAATCCCCAATCCTGAATCTTCAATCCTCAATCCTCAATCCTTAATCCTCACTCCTCAATCTTCAATCCTCAATACTCAATCTTCAATCCTCAATCCTCAATCCTCAATACTCAACCCTCTATCCTCAATCCTCAATCCTCAATCCTCAATCCTCAACCTTCAATCCTCAATACTCAATCTTCAATCCTCAATCCTCAATCCTCAATCCTCATTCCTCAATACTCAATCGTCAGTCTTCAATCCTCAACACTCAATCTTCAACCCTCAATCCCCAATCCTCAATCCCCAATCATCATTCTTCAATCCTCAATAGCCAATCCTCAATCTTCCATGCTCAATCCTCAATCCTCATTCCTGAATCCTCATTCCTCAAACCTCAGTCCTCAAACCTCAGTCCTCATCCTCAATTCTCAATTCTCAATCATCAATCCTCAATCCTCAATCTTCAATCCTCAATAATCAATCTCCTATCCTAGATCCTCAACCCCAATACACAATCCTTACTCCTCAATCTTCAATCCTCAATCCCCAGTCCTCAATCTTCAATCCTCAATGCTCAATACTCAATCCTCAATCCTCAGTCCTCAATCCTCAATCCTCAGTCCTCAACCCTCAATCCTCAATATTCAAACCTCAATCCTCAACCGCCAGTCCTCGTCCTCAATCCTCAACGCTCAATCCTCAATCCTCAATCTTCAATCATCAACACTCAATCCTCAATCCTCATTCCTCAATCCTCAATATTCAACACACAACCCTCAACCATCAATTCTCAATACTCAACCATCAATCCTCAATTCTCAATACTCAATGGAATATACTGAATTCTCATGGTTCAATACTCAATCCGCAATATTCAATAATCAAATCTCAATCCTCAAACATCAATTCTCAACACTCAATCCTCAACAATCAGTCTTCTCCCTTGAATCCTCCATCCTCAATCCTCAATGCTCAAGCGTCAATCCTCAATCCTCAATCCTCAATCCTGAATCCTCAATAATCTGTCCTCAAACCTCAATCCTGAATCCTCAATCCTGAATCCTCATTCTTCAGCTCTCAGTCCTCAACAATCAGTTGTCAATGCTCAATCCTCAATAGAATATCATCAATTCACTGTTTTCAATACTCAATGCTCAATCTGCAATCTTCAAATCTCTATCCACAAACATCAATTCTCATCACTCAACCCTCAACACTCAGTCCCCAATCCTCAATCTTTAATCCTCAATCCTCAATCCTCAATCCTCAATCCTCAATCTTCAATCCTCAATACTCAATCTTCAATCCTCAATCCTCAATCCTCAATCCTCATTCCTCAATACTCAATCGTCAGTCTTCAATCCTCAACACTCAATCTTCAACCCTCAATCCCCAATCCTCAATCCCCAATCATCATTCTTCAATCCTCAATAGCCAATCCTCAATCTTCCATGCTCAATCCTCAATCCTCAATTCTCAATCCTCAATCCTCAGTCCTCAGTCCTCAAACAGCAATCCTCAACCCTCAGCCTTCATCCTCAATCCTCAATCTTCAATCCTCAATCCTCAATCCTGAATCTTCTATCTTCAATCCCCAAACCTCAATCATCAATCCTCAATTCTCAATCCTCAATCCTGAAACCTCAATCCTCAATGCTCAATCCTCAATCCTCAATCTTCATTCCTCAATACTCAGTCTTCAATACTCAATCCTCAATCCTCAATCCTCAATCCTCAGTACTCAATCGTCAGTCTTCAATCCTCAACACTCAATCTTCAATTCTCAATCCCCAATCCTCAATCCTCAATCCTCATTCTTCAATCCTCAATACCCAATCCTCAATCTTCAATCCTCAATCCTCAATCCTCAATTCTCAGTCCTCAATCCTCAGTCCTCAGTCCTCAAACATCAATCCCCTGCCCTCAGCCCTCATCCTCAATCCTCAATCCTCAATCCTCAATCCTCAATCCTCAATCCCGAATCTTCTATCTTCAATCCGCAATACTCAATCTTCAATCCTCAATCCTCAGTCCTCAAACCTCAATTCTGAATCCTCAATCCTGAATCCTCAATCTTTAATCCTCAGACCTCAACCATCAATGCTCAATTCTCAATACTCAACAGAACATCCTGAATTCTCAGTTTTCAATGCTCAATCCTCTATCTTCAATTTTAAAATCTCAATCCACAAACATGAATCCTCATCACTCAACCCTCAACACACAGTCCTCAATCTTCAATCCTCAATCCTCAATCCTCAATCGTCAATCCTCAATCCTCAATCTTCAATCCTCAGTCCGCAATCCGCAATCTTCAATCATCAACACTCAATCTTCAATCCTCAATCCTCAATCATAAAATCCTCGATCCTCAATATTCAGCACACAACCCTCAACCACCAATACTCAATACTCAACCATCAATGCTCAATTCTCAATACTCAATAGAATATACTGAATTCTCAGTTTTCAATACCCAATCCTTAATCTTCAATATTCAAGTCTCCATCCACAAACATCTATTCTCATCACTCAACCCTCAACACTCAGTCCTCAATCTTCAATCCTCAATCCTCAATCCTCAATTGTCAATCCTCAATCCCAATCCTCTATCATCAATCCTCAATCCGCAATCCTCAATCCTCAATACTCAATCCTCAATCTTCAATCCTCAATACTCAATCTTCAATCTTCAATCCTCTATCCTCAATCCTCAATCCTCAATCCGCAATCCTCAATCTTCAATCCTCAATACTCAATCTTCAATCCTCAATCCTCAATCCTGAAATCCTCAACCCTCAATATTCAACACACAACCCTCAACCTTCAATCCTCAATACTCAACCATCAATCCTCAATTCTCAATACTCAATAGAATATCCGGAATTCTCTGTTTTCAATACTCAATCCTCAATCTTCAATCTTCAAGTCTCCAACCACAAACATCGATTCTCATCACTCAACCCTCAACACTCAGTCCTCAATCTTCAACCCTCAGTCCTCAATACTCAATCCTCAGTCCTCAGTCCTCAATCTTCAATACTCAATCCTCAATCCTAAAATCCTCAATCCTCAATATTCAACACACAACCCTCAAGCATCAATCCTCAATACTCAACCATCAATCCTCAATTCTCAATACTCAATAGAATATCCTGAATTCTCAGTTTTCAATACTCAATCCTCAATCTTCAATCTTAAAGTCTCCATCCACAAACATATATTCTCATCACTCAGCCCTCAACACTCAGTCCTCAATCTTCAATCCTCAAACCTCAATCCTCAATCTTCAATCCTCAATCCTCAATCCTCAATCGTCAATCCTAAATCCCCAACCTTCTATCATCAATCCTCAATCCTCAATCCTCAATCATCAATCCTCAATCCTCAATCTTCAATCCTCAATACTCAATCTTCAATCTACAATCCTCAATCCTCAATCCTCAATCGTCAATCCTCAATCCGCAATCCTCAATCTTCAGTCCTCAATACTCAATCTTCAATCCTCAATCCTGAATCCTGAAATCCCCAGTCCTCTATCTTCAATCCTCAATCCTCAATCCTCAATCCTCAATCCACAATCCTCAATCCTCATTCCACAAACCTCAATCCTCAACCCTCAGTCCACATACTTAATTCTCAATACTCAATCCTCAATTCTCAATCTTCAATCCTCAATCCTCAATCCTCAGTCCTCAGTCCTCAAACATCAATCCTCAACCCTCAATCCTCATCCTCAATCCTCAATCCTCAATCTTCAATCCTCAATCCTCAATCCCAATACTCTATCATCAATCCTCAATCCGCAATCCTCAATACTCAATACTCAATCCTCAATCTTCAATCTTCAATACTCTATCCTCAATCCTCAATCCTCAATCCACAATCCGCAATCCTCAATCCTCAATACTCAATCCTCAATCCTCAATCCTCAATCCTGAATGCTCAATCTTCAATCCTCCATACTCAATCTTCAATCCTCAATCCTCAGTCCTCAATCTTCAATCCTCAATCCTCAATCCTCAATTCTCAATCCTCAATCCTCAGTCCTCAGTCCTCAAACATCAATCCTCAACCCTCAATCCTCACCCTCAATCCTCAATCCTCAATCTTCAATCCTCAATACTCAATCTTCAATCCTCAATCCTGAATCCTCAGTCCTCAATCCTCAATCCCCAATCAACGATCCTCAATCTTCAATACTCATTCCTCTATCCTCAATCCTCAATACTCAACCATCAATCCTCAATTCTGAATACTCAATAGAATATCCTGAACTCTCAGGATTCAATACTCAAACATCAATCCTCAACCCTCAGCCCTCATTCTGAATCATCAATCCTCAATCCTCAATCCTCAATTTTCAATCCCCAATCCTCAACCCTCAGTCCTCATCCTCAATTCTCAACTCTCAATCCTCAATCCTCAATCCTCAATCCTCAGTCCTCAATCCTCAATCCTCAATCCCCAAACCTCAATCCCCAACCGTCAGTCCTCGTCCTCAATCCTCAACACTCAATCCTCAATCCTCAATCCTCAATCTTCAATCATCAATACTCAATCTTCAATCCTCAATCCTCAATCTTTAATCCTCAATCCTCAATCCTCAATCCTCAATCCTCAATCCTCAATCTGCAATCCTCAATCCTCAATCCTCAATCCTCAATCCTCAATCCTCAATCTTCTATCTTCAATCCCCAATCCTCTATCATCAATCCTCAATTCTCAATCCTCAATCCTGAAACCTCAATCCTCAATGCTCAATCCTCAATCCTCAATCTTCAATCCTCAATACTCAGTCTCCAATACTCAATCCTCAATCCTCAATCCTCAATCCTCAGTACTCAATCGTCAGTCTTCAATCCTCAACACTCAATCTTCAATTCTCAATCCCCAATCCTCAATCCTCAATCCTCATTCTTCAATCCTCAACACCCAATCCTCAATCTTCAACCCTCAATCCTCAATCCTCAATTCTCAGCCCTCAATCCTCAGTCCTCAGTCCTCAAACATCAATCCTCAACCCTCAGCCCTCATCCTCAATCCTCAATCCTCAATCCTTACTCCTCAATCTTCAATCTTCTATCCCCAGTCCTCAATCTTCAATCCTCAATGCTCAATACTCAATCCTCAATCCTCAGTCCTCAATCCTCAATCCTCAGTCCTCAACCCTCAATCCTCAATATTCAAACCTCAATCCTCAACCGTCAGTCCTCGTCCTCAATCCTCAACGCTCAATCCTCAATCCTCAATCTTCAATCATCAACACTCAATCCTCAATCCTCAATCCTCTATCCTCAATATTCAACACACAACCCTCAACCATCAATTCTCAATACTCAGCCATCAATTCTCAATTCTCAATACTCAATGGAATATCCTGAATTCTCGTGGTTCAATACTCAATCCGCAATATTCAATAATCAAATCTCAATCCTCAAACATCAATTCTCAACACTCAATCCTCAACAATCAGTCTTCTCCCTTGAATCCTCCATCCTCAATCCTCAATGCTCAAGCGTCAATTCTCAATACTCAATCCTCAATCCTGAATCCTCAATAATCAGTCCTCAAACCTCAATCCTGAATCCTCAATCCTGAATCCTCATGCATCAGCCCTCAGTCCTCAACAATCAGTTGTCAATGCTCAATCCTCAATAGAATATCATCAATTCACTGTTTGCAATACTCAATGCTCAATCTGCAATCTTCAAATCTCTATCCACAAACATCAATTCTCATCACTCAACCCTCAACACTCAGTCCCCAATCCTCAATCTTTAATCCTCAATCGTCAATCCTCAATCCTCAATCCTCAATCTTCAATCCTCAATACTCAATCTTCAATCCTCAATCCTCAATCCTCAATCCTCATTCCTCAATACTCAATCGTCAGTCTTCAATCCTCAACACTCAATCTTCAACCCTCAATCCCCAATCCTCAATCCCCAATCATCATTCTTCAATCCTCAATACCCAATCCTCAATCTTCCATACTCAATCCTCAATCCTCAATTCTCAATCCTCAATCCTCAGTCCTCAGTATTCAAACAGCAATCCTCAACCCTCAGCCTTCATCCGCAATCCTCAATCTTCAATCCTCAATCCTCAATCCTCAATCTTCTATCTTCAATCCCCAATCCTCTATCATCAATCCTCAATTCTCAATCCTCAATCCTGAAACCTCAATCCTCAATGCTCAATCCTCAATCCTCAATCCTTAATTCTCAGTCCTCAATCCTCAGTCCTCAGTCCTCAAACATCAATCCTCAACCCTCAGCCCTCATCCTCAATCCTCAATCCTCAATCCTCAATCCTCAATCCTCAATCCCCAATCTTCTATCTTCAATCCTCAATACTCAATCTTCAATCCTCAATACTCAGTCCTCAAACCTCAATTCTGAATCCTCAATCCTGAATCCTCAATCTTTAATCCTCAGACCTCAACCATCAATGCTAAATTCTCAATACTCAACAGAACATCCTGAATTCTCAGTTTTCAATGCTCAATCCCCTATCTTCAATTTTAAAATCTCAATCCACAAACATGAATTCTCATCACTCAACCCTCAACACACAGTCCTCAATCTTCAATCCTCAATCCTCAATCCTCAATCGTCAATCCTCAATCCTCAATCTTCAATCCTCAGTCCGCAATCCGCAATCTTCAATCATCAATACTCAATCTTCAATCCTCAATCCTCAATCATAAAATCCTCGATCCTCAATATTCAGCAGACAACCCTCAACCACCAATACTCAATACTCAACCATCAATGCTCAATTCTCAATACTCAATAGAATATACTGAATTCACAGTTTTCAATACCCAATCCTCAATCTTCAATATTCAAGTCTCCTTCCACAAACACCTATTCTCATCACTCAACCCTCAACACTCAGTCCTCAATCTTCAATCCTCAATCCTCAATCCTCAATCGTCAACACTCAATCCTCAATCCTCAACCCTCGATCCTCAGTCCTCAAACCTCAATCCTCAATCCTCAATCTTCAATCTTCAATCCTCAATACTCAATCTTCAATCCTCAATCCTCAATCCTCAATCCTCAATCCTCAATCCTCAGTCCTCAATACTCAACAGACAACCCTCAACCATCAATCCTCAATACTCAACCATCAATACTCAGTCCTCTCTCTTCAATCTTCCATCATCAATCCTCTATCCTCAATCCTCAATCTTCAATCCTCAATCCTCGACCCTCAATCCTCTGCCTTCAAACCTCAATTCCGAATCCTCAATCCTGAATTCTCAATCTCCATCCCTCAGTCCGCAACAATCTATTGTCAATCCTCAATCCTCAACAGAATATACTCTATTCACAGCTTTCAACACTCAATCCCCAATCTTCCATTTTCAAATCTCAATCCACAAACATCAATGCTCATCACTCAACCCTCAACACTCAGTCCTCAATCTTCAATCCTGGATGCTCAATCTTCAATCCTCAATCCTCAATCCTCAATCGTCAATCTTCAATACTCAATACTCAATATTCAATCCTCAGTCCTTAATACTCAATCCTCAATCCTCATTCTTCAATCCTCAATACCCAATCCTAAATATTCAATCCTCAATCCTCAATTCGCAATCCTCAATCCTCAATCCTCAGTCCTCAATACTCAATCCTCAATCGTCAATCCTCAATCCCCAATCCTGAATCTTCAATCCTCAATCCTCAATCCTTAATCCTCACTCCTCAATCTTCAATCCTCAATACTCAATCTTCAATCCTCAATCCTCAATCCTCAATCCTCATTCCTCAATACTCAATCGTCAGTCTTCAATCCTCAACACTCAATCTTCAACCCTCAATCCCCAATCCTCAATCCCCAATCATCATTCTTCAATCCTCAATAGCCAATCCTCAATCTTCCATGCTCAATCCTCAATCCTCAACTCTCAATCCTCAATCCTCAGTCCTCAGTCCTCAAACAGCAATCCTCAACCCTCAGCCTTCATCCTCAATCCTCAATCTTCAATCCTCAATCCTCAATCCTCAATCTTCTATCTTCAATCCCCAAACCTCAATCATCAATCCTCAATTCTCAATCCTCAATCCTGAAACCTCAATCCTCAATGCTCAATCCTCAATCCTCAATCTTCAATCCTCAATACTCAGTCTTCAATACTCAATCCTCAATCCGCAATCCTCAATCTTCAATCCTCAATCCTCAATCTTCTATCTTCAATCCCCAAACCTCAATCATCAATCCTCAATTCTCAATCCTCAATCCTGAAACCTCAATCCTCAATGCTCAATCCTCAATCCTCAATCTTCAATCCTCAATACTCAGTCTTCAATACTCAATCCTCAATCCTCAATCCTCAATCCTTAGTACTCAATCGTCAGTCTTCAATCCTCAACACTCAATCTTCAATTCTCAATCCCCAATCCTCAATCCTCAATCCTCATTCTTCAATCCTCAATACCCAATCCTCAATCTTCAATCCTCAATCCTCACTCATCAATCCTCAATCCTCGATCCTCAATCCTCATTCTTCAATCCTCAATCCTCAATCCTCAATCTGCAATCCTCAATACTCAATCCTCAATCCTCAATCGTCAATCCTCAAACCCAAATCCTCTATCATCAATACTCAATCCACAATCCTCAATCCTCAATCCTGAATCATCAATCTTCAATCCTCCATGCTCAATCTTCAATCCTCAATCCTCAATCCTCAATCTTCAATCCTCAATCCTCGATCCTCAATTCTCAATCCTCAATCCTCAGTCCTCAGTCCTCAAACATCAATCCTCAACCCTCAATCCTCATCCTCAATATTCAATCCTCAATCCTCAATCCTCAATCGTCAATCCTCAATCCTCAATCTTCAATCCTCAGTCCGCAATCCGCAATCTTCAATCATCAATACTCAATCTTCAATCCTCAATCCTCAATCATAAAATCCTCGATCCTCAATATTCAGCACACAACCCTCAACCACCAATACTCAATACTCAACCATCAATGCTCAATTCACAATACTCAATAGAATATACTGAATTCTCAGTTTTCAATACCCAATCCTCAATCTTCAATATTCAAGTGTCCATCCACAAACATCTATACTCATCACTCAACCCTCAACACTCAGTCCTCAATCTTCAATCCTCAATCCTCAATCGTCAATACTCAATCCTCAATCCTCAACCCTCGATCCTCAGTCCTCAAACCTCAATCCTCAATCCTCAATCTTCAATCTTCAATCCTCAATCCTCAATCTTTAATCCTCAATCCTCAATCCTCAATCCTCAATCCTCAATCATCAATCCTCAATCCTCAATACTCAATCCTCAAGCCTCAATCCTCAATCCTCAATCTTCAATCCTCAACACTCAATCTTCAATCCTCAATCCTCAATCTTCAATCCTCAATACTCATTCTTCAATCCTCAATACCCAATCCTCAAACTTCAATCCTCAATCCTCAATCCTCAATTCTCAATCCTCAATCCTCAGTCCTCAGTCCTCAAACATCAATCCTCAACCCTCAGCCCTCATCCTCAATCCTCAATCGTCAATCCTCAAACCTCAATCCTCAATCTTCTATCTTCAATCCTCAATACTCAATCTTCAATCCTCAATCCTCAGTCCTCAAACCTCAATTCTGAATCCTGAATCCTGAATCCTCAATCTTCAATCGTCAGACCTCAACCATCAATGCTCAATTCTCAATACTCAACAGAATATCCTTAATTCTCAGTTTTCTATACTCAACCCCAATCTTCAATTTTCAAATCTCAATCCACAAACATCAATTCTCGTCACTCAACCCTCAACACTCAGTCCTCAATCTTCAATCCTCAATCCTCAATCCTCAATCCTCAATCCTCAATCCTTAATCCTCAATCTTCACCCCTCAGTCCCCAATCCTCAATCTTCAATCCTGAACCCTCAATCCTCATCCTCAATCCTCAATCCTCAACCTTCAATCCTCAATTCTCAGTACTCAATAGAATATCCTGAATTCTCAGGATTCAATACTCAAACATCAACCCTCAACCCTCAGCCCTCATTCTGAATCCTCAATCCTCAATCCTCAATCCTCAATCCTCAATTTTCAAACCCCAATCCTCAACCCTCAGTCCACATCCTCAATTCTCATTCCTCAATCATCAATCCTCAATCTTCAATCCTCAATAATCTATCTCCAATCCTAGATCCCCAATCCTCAATCCTCAACCCTCAACCCTCAATCCTCAATCTTCAATCCTCAGTCCTCAATCATCAATTTTCAATCCTTAATCCTCACTCATCAATCCTCAATCCTCAATCCTCAATACTCATTCTTCAATCCTCAATCCTCAATCCTCAATCTGCAATCCTCAATACTCAATCCTCAATCCTCAATCGTCAATCCTAAATCCCCAATCTTCTATCATCAATCCTCAATCCTCAATCCTCAATCCTCAATCCTCAATCCTCAATCCTCAATCCTCAATCTTCAATCCTCAATGCTCAATCGTCAATCTTCAATCCTCAATCCTCAATCCTCAATCGTCAATCCTCATTCCGCAACCCTCAATCTTCAATCCTCAATACTCAATCTTCAATCCTCAATCCTGAATCCTGAAATCCCCAGTCCTCTATCTTCAATACTCAATCCTCAATCCTCAATCCTCAATCCACAATCCTCAATCCTCATTCCTCAAACCTCAATCCTCAACCCTCAGTCCACATACTTAATTCTCTATTCTCAATACTCAATCCTCAATTCTCAATCTTCAATCCTCAATAATCAATCTCCAATCCTAGATCCTCAATCCCCGATCCTCAGTCCTTAATCCTCAATCCTCAATCCTAAATCCCCAGTCCACAATCCTCAATCCTCAATCCTCAATCCTCAATCCTCAATCCTCAATATTCAACACACAACCCTCAACCATAAATTCTCAATACTCAACAATCAATCCTCAATTCTCAATACTCAATAGAATATCCTGAATTCTCATGGTTGAATACTCAATCCACAATATTCAGTAATCAAATCTCAATCCTCAAACATCAATTCTCAACACTCAATCCTCAACACTCAGCCCTCTCTCTTCAATCCTCCATCCTCAATCCTCAATCCTCAAGAGTCAATCCTCAATACTCAATCTGCAATCCTCAATCCTCAATCCTCAATCCTCAAACCACATTCTTCAATCTAAAATACCCAATCCTCAATCTTCAATACTCAATCTTCAATCCTCAATCCTCAATCCTCAATCCTCAATCCTCAATCCTCAATCCTCAGTCCTCAATACTCAATCCTCAATCGTCAATCCTCAATCCCCAATCCTGAATCTTCAATCCTCAATCCTCAATCCTTAATCCTCACTCCTCAATCTTCAATCCTCAATACTCAATCTTCAATCCTCAATCCTCAATCCTCAATACTCAACCCTCTATCCTCAATCCTCAATCCTCAATCCTCAATCCTCAACCTTCAATCCTCAATACTCAATCTTCAATCCTCAATCCTCAATCCTCAATCCTATTTCCTCAATACTCAATCGTCAGTCTTCAATCCTCAACACTCAATCTTCAACCCTCAATCCCCAATCCTCAATCCCCAATCATCATTCTTCAATCCTCAATAGCCAATCCTCAATCTTCCATGCTCAATCCTCAATCCTCATTCCTGAATCCTCATTCCTCAAACCTCAGTCCTCAAACCTCAGTCCTCATCCTCAATTCTCAATTCTCAATCATCAATCCTCAATCCTCAATCTTCAATCCTCAATAATCAATCTCCTATCCTAGATCCTCAACCCCAATACACAATCCTTACTCCTCAATCTTCAATCCTCAATCCCCAGTCCTCAATCTTCAATCCTCAATGCTCAATACTCAATCCTCAATCCTCAGTCCTCAATCCTCAATCCTCAGTCCTCAACCCTCAATCCTCAATATTCAAACCTCAATCCTCAACCGCCAGTCCTCGTCCTCAATCCTCAACGCTCAATCCTCAATCCTCAATCTTCAATCATCAACACTCAATCCTCAATCCTCATTCCTCAATCCTCAATATTCAACACACAACCCTCAACCATCAATTCTCAATACTCAACCATCAATCCTCAATTCTCAATACTCAATGGAATATACTGAATTCTCATGGTTCAATACTCAATCCGCAATATTCAATAATCAAATCTCAATCCTCAAACATCAATTCTCAACACTCAATCCTCAACAATCAGTCTTCTCCCTTGAATCCTCCATCCTCAATCCTCAATGCTCAAGCGTCAATCCTCAATCCTCAATCCTCAATCCTGAATCCTCAATAATCTGTCCTCAAACCTCAATCCTGAATCCTCAATCCTGAATCCTCATTCTTCAGCTCTCAGTCCTCAACAATCAGTTGTCAATGCTCAATCCTCAATAGAATATCATCAATTCACTGTTTTCAATACTCAATGCTCAATCTGCAATCTTCAAATCTCTATCCACAAACATCAATTCTCATCACTCAACCCTCAACACTCAGTCCCCAATCCTCAATCTTTAATCCTCAATCCTCAATCCTCAATCCTCAATCCTCAATCTTCAATCCTCAATACTCAATCTTCAATCCTCAATCCTCAATCCTCAATCCTCATTCCTCAATACTCAATCGTCAGTCTTCAATCCTCAACACTCAATCTTCAACCCTCAATCCCCAATCCTCAATCCCCAATCATCATTCTTCAATCCTCAATAGCCAATCCTCAATCTTCCATGCTCAATCCTCAATCCTCAATTCTCAATCCTCAATCCTCAGTCCTCAGTCCTCAAACAGCAATCCTCAACCCTCAGCCTTCATCCTCAATCCTCAATCTTCAATCCTCAATCCTCAATCCTGAATCTTCTATCTTCAATCCCCAAACCTCAATCATCAATCCTCAATTCTCAATCCTCAATCCTGAAACCTCAATCCTCAATGCTCAATCCTCAATCCTCAATCTTCATTCCTCAATACTCAGTCTTCAATACTCAATCCTCAATCCTCAATCCTCAATCCTCAGTACTCAATCGTCAGTCTTCAATCCTCAACACTCAATCTTCAATTCTCAATCCCCAATCCTCAATCCTCAATCCTCATTCTTCAATCCTCAATACCCAATCCTCAATCTTCAATCCTCAATCCTCAATCCTCAATTCTCAGTCCTCAATCCTCAGTCCTCAGTCCTCAAACATCAATCCCCAGCCCTCAGCCCTCATCCTCAATCCTCAATCCTCAATCCTCAATCCTCAATCCTCAATCCCGAATCTTCTATCTTCAATCCGCAATACTCAATCTTCAATCCTCAATCCTCAGTCCTCAAACCTCAATTCTGAATCCTCAATCCTGAATCCTCAATCTTTAATCCTCAGACCTCAACCATCAATGCTCAATTCTCAATACTCAACAGAACATCCTGAATTCTCAGTTTTCAATGCTCAATCCTCTATCTTCAATTTTAAAATCTCAATCCACAAACATGAATCCTCATCACTCAACCCTCAACACACAGTCCTCAATCTTCAATCCTCAATCCTCAATCCTCAATCGTCAATCCTCAATCCTCAATCTTCAATCCTCAGTCCGCAAACCGCAATCTTCAATCATCAACACTCAATCTTCAATCCTCAATCCTCAATCATAAAATCCTCGATCCTCAATATTCAGCACACAACCCTCAACCACCAATACTCAATACTCAACCATCAATGATCAATTCTCAATACTCAATAGAATATACTGAATTCTCAGTTTTCAATACCCAATCCTTAATCTTCAATATTCAAGTCTCCATCCACAAACATCTATTCTCATCACTCAACCCTCAACACTCAGTCCTCAATCTTCAATCCTCAATCCTCAATCCTCAATTGTCAATCCTCAATCCCAATCCTCTATCATCAATCCTCAATCCGCAATCCTCAATCCTCAATCCTCAATCCCCAAACCTCAATCCCCAACCGTCAGTCCTCGTCCTCAATCCTCAACACTCAATCCTCAATCCTCAATCCTCAATCTTCAATCATCAATACTCAATCTTCAATCCTCAATCCTCAATCTTTAATCCTCAATCCTCAATCCTCAATCCTCAATCCTCAATCCTCAATCTGCAATCCTCAATCCTCAATCCTCAATCCTCAATCCTCAATCCTCAATCTTCTATCTTCAATCCCCAATCCTCTATCATCAATCCTCAATTCTCAATCCTCAATCCTGAAACCTCAATCCTCAATGCTCAATCCTCAATCCTCAATCTTCAATCCTCAATACTCAGTCTTCAATACTCAATCCTCAATCCTCAATCCTCAATCCTCAGTACTCAATCGTCAGTCTTCAATCCTCAACACTCAATCTTCAATTCTCAATCCCCAATCCTCAATCCTCAATCCTCATTCTTCAATCCTCAACACCCAATCCTCAATCTTCAACCCTCAATCCTCAATCCTCAATTCTCAGCCCTCAATCCTCAGTCCTCAGTCCTCAAACATCAATCCTCAACCCTCAGCCCTCATCCTCAATCCTCAATCCTCAATCCTTACTCCTCAATCTTCAATCTTCTATCCCCAGTCCTCAATCTTCAATCCTCAATGCTCAATACTCAATCCTCAATCCTCAGTCCTCAATCCTCAATCCTCAGTCCTCAACCCTCAATCCTCAATATTCAAACCTCAATCCTCAACCGTCAGTCCTCGTCCTCAATCCTCAACGCTCAATCCTCAATCCTCAATCTTCAATCATCAACACTCAATCCTCAATCCTCAATCCTCTATCCTCAATATTCAACACACAACCCTCAACCATCAATTCTCAATACTCAGCCATCAATCCTCAATTCTCAATACTCAATGGAATATCCTGAATTCTCGTGGTTCAATACTCAATCCGCAATATTCAATAATCAAATCTCAATCCTCAAACATCAATTCTCAACACTCAATCCTCAACAATCAGTCTTCTCCCTTGAATCCTCCATCCTCAATCCTCAATGCTCAAGCGTCAATTCTCAATACTCAATCCTCAATCCTGAATCCTCAATAATCAGTCCTCAAACCTCAATCCTGAATCCTCAATCCTGAATCCTCATGCATCAGCCCTCAGTCCTCAACAATCAGTTGTCAATGCTCAATCCTCAATAGAATATCATCAATTCACTGTTTGCAATACTCAATGCTCAATCTGCAATCTTCAAATCTCTATCCACAAACATCAATTCTCATCACTCAACCCTCAACGCTCAGTCCCCAATCCTCAATCTTTAATCCTCAATCCTCAATCCTCAATCCTCAATCCTCAATCTTCAATCCTCAATACTCAATCTTCAATCCTCAATCCTCAATCCTCAATCCTCATTCCTCAATACTCAATCGTCAGTCTTCAATCCTCAACACTCAATCTTCAACCCTCAATCCCCAATCCTCAATCCCCAATCATCATTCTTCAATCCTCAATACCCAATCCTCAATCTTCCATACTCAATCCTCAATCCTCAATTCTCAATCCTCAATCCTCAGTCCTCAGTATTCAAACAGCAATCCTCAACCCTCAGCCTTCATCCGCAATCCTCAATCTTCAATCCTCAATCCTCAATCCTCAATCTTCTATCTTCAATCCCCAATCCTCTATCATCAATCCTCAATTCTCAATCCTCAATCCTGAAACCTCAATCCTCAATGCTCAATCCTCAATCCTCAATCCTTAATTCTCAGTCCTCAATCCTCAGTCCTCAGTCCTCAAACATCAATCCTCAACCCTCAGCCCTCATCCTCAATCCTCAATCCTCAATCCTCAATCCTCAATCCTCAATCCCCAATCTTCTATCTTCAATCCTCAATACTCAATCTTCAATCCTCAATACTCAGTCCTCAAACCTCAATTCTGAATCCTCAATCCTGAATCCTCAATCTTTAATCCTCAGACCTCAACCATCAATGCTAAATTCTCAATACTCAACAGAACATCCTGAATTCTCAGTTTTCAATGCTCAATCCCCTATCTTCAATTTTAAAATCTCAATCCACAAACATGAATTCTCATCACTCAACCCTCAACACACAGTCCTCAATCTTCAATCCTCAACCCTCAATCCTCAATCGTCAATCCTCAATCCTCAATCTTCAATCCTCAGTCCGCAATCCGCAATCTTCAATCATCAATACTCAATCTTCAATCCTCAATCCTCAATCATAAAATCCTCGATCCTCAATATTCAGCAGACAACCCTCAACCACCAATACTCAATACTCAACCATCAATGCTCAATTCTCAATACTCAATAGAATATACTGAATTCACAGTTTTCAATACCCAATCCTCAATCTTCAATATTCAAGTCTCCTTCCACAAATACCTATTCTCATCACTCAACCCTCAACACTCAGTCCTCAATCTTCAATCCTCAATCCTCAATCCTCAATCGTCAACACTCAATCCTCAATCCTCAACCCTCGATCCTCAGTCCTCAAACCTCAATCCTCAATCCTCAATCTTCAATCTTCAATCCTCAATACTCAATCTTCAATCCTCAATCCTCAATCCTCAATCCTCAATCCTCAATCCTCAGTCCTCAATACTCAACAGACAACCCTCAACCATCAATCCTCAATACTCAACCATCAATACTCAGTCCTCTCTCTTCAATCTTCCATCATCAATCCTCTATCCTCAATCCTCAATCTTCAATCCTCAATCCTCGACCCTCAATCCTCTGCCTTCAAACCTCAATTCCGAATCCTCAATCCTGAATTCTCAATCTCCATCCCTCAGTCCGCAACAATCTATTGTCAATCCTCAATCCTCAACAGAATATACTCTATTCACAGCTTTCAACACTCAATCCCCAATCTTCCATTTTCAAATCTCAATCCACAAACATCAATGCTCATCACTCAACCCTCAACACTCAGTCCTCAATCTTCAATCCTGGATGCTCAATCTTCAATCCTCAATCCTCAATCCTCAATCGTCAATCTTCAATACTCAATACTCAATATTCAATCCTCAGTCCTTAATACTCAATCCTCAATCCTCATTCTTCAATCCTCAATACCCAATCCTAAATATTCAATCCTCAATCCTCAATTCGCAATCCTCATTCCTCAATCCTCAGACCTCAAGCATCAATACTCAACCCTCAGACCTCGTCCTCAATCCACAACCCTCAATCCTCAATCCTCGATTTTCATTCATCAATATTCAACATTCAATCCTCAATCCTCAATACTCAATACTCAATCCTCAATCCTCAACGTTCAATCCTCAATACCCAATCCTCAATCTCCAATCCTCAATCCTCAGTCCTCAATCCTCAATCCTCAGTCCTCAATCCTCTGTCCTCAAACCTCAATCCTGAATTCTCAATCCTGAATCCTCAATCTTCAGCCCTCAGTCCTCAACAATCAGTTGTCAATCCACAATCCTCAATAGAATATCATCAATTCACAGTTTTCAATACTCAATACTCAATCTACAATCTTCAAATCTCTATCCACAAACATCAATTCTTATCACTCAACCCTCTACACTCAGTCCTCAATGTTCAATCCTCAATCCTCAATTCTCAATCTTCAATCCTCAATACTGTATCTTCAATCCTCAATCCTCAATCCTCAATCCTCAATCCTCAATCCTCATTCCTCAAACCTCAATCCTCAGCCCTCAGTCCTCATCCTTAATTCTCAATTTTCAATCCTCAATCCTCAATTCTCAACCTTCAATCCTCAATAATCAATCTCCAACCCTAGATCCTCATTCCCCAATCCTCAGTCCTTAATCCTCAATCTTCAATCCTCAATCCCCAGTCCACAATCCTCAATCCTCAATCCTCAATCCTCAATCCTCAATCCTCAATATGCAACACACAACCCTCAACCATCAATTCTCAATACTCAACCATCAATCCTCAATTCTCAATACTCAATAGAATATCCTGAATTCTCATGGTTCAATACTCAATCCACAATATTCAATAATCAAATCTCAATCCTCAAATATCAATTCTCAACACTCAATCCTCAGCACTCAGTCCTCTCTCTTCAATCCTCCATCCTCAATCCTCAATCCTCAAGAATCAACCCTCAATCCTCAATCCTCAATCCTCAAGAGTCAGCCCACAATCCTCAATCCTCAAACCTCAATTCTCAGTCCTCAAACCTCAATCCCGAATCCTCAGCTCTGAATCCTCAATCTTCAGCACTCAGTCCTCAACAATCAATTGTCAATCCTCAACCCTCAATAGAATATCCTCAATTCACAGTTTTCAATACTCAATCACCATTCTTCAATCTTCAAATCTCAATTCACAAACATCAATTCTCATCACTCAACCCTCAACACTCATTCCTCAATCTTCAACCCTCAATCCTCAATCCTCAATCTTCAATCCTCAACACACAATCTTCAATCCTCAATCCTCAATCCTCAGTCCTCAATACTCAATCCTCAATCGTCAATCCTCAATCCCCAATCCTGAATCTTCAATCCTCAATCCTCAATCCTTAATCCTCACTCCTCAATCTTCAATCCTCAATACTCAATCTTCAATCCTCAATCCTCAATCCTCAATCCTCATTCCTCAATACTCAATCGTCAGTCTTCAATCCTCAACACTCAATCTTCAACCCTCAATCCCCAATCCTCAATCCCCAATCATCATTCTTCAATCCTCAATAGCCAATCCTCAATCTTCCATGCTCAATCCTCAATCCTCAATTCTCAATCCTCAATCCTCAGTCCTCAGTCCTCAAACAGCAATCCTCAACCCTCAGCCTTCATCCTCAATCCTCAATCTTCAATCCTCAATCCTCAATCCTCAATCTTCTATCTTCAATCCCCAAACCTCAATCATCAATCCTCAATTCTCAATCCTCAATCCTGAAACCTCAATCCTCAATGCTCAATCCTCAATCCTCAATCTTCAATCCTCAATACTCAGTCTTCAATACTCAATCCTCAATCCTCAATCCTCAATCTTCAATCCTCAATACTCAACCTTCAATCCTCAATCCTCAATCCTCAATCCTCATTCCTCAATACTCAACCCTCTATCCTCAATCCTCAATCCTCAATCCTCAATCCTCAATCTTCAATCCTCAATACTCAATCTTCAATCCTCAATCCTCAATCCTCAATCCTCATTCCTCAATACTCAATCGTCAGTCTTCAATCCTCAACACTCAATCTTCAACCCTCAATCCCCAATCCTCAATCCCCAATCATCATTCTTCAATCCTCAATAGCCAATCCTCAATCTTCCATGCTCAATCCTCAATCCTCAATTCTCAATCCTCAATCCTCAGTCCTCAGTCCTCAAACAGCAATCCTCAACCCTCAGCCTTCATCCTCAATCCTCAATCTTCAATCCTCAATCCTCAATCCTGAATCTTCTATCTTCAATCCCCAAACCTCAATCATCAATCCTCAATTCTCAATCCTCAATCCTGAAACCTCAATCCTCAATGCTCAATCCTCAATCCTCAATCTTCATTCCTCAATACTCAGTCTTCAATACTCAATCCTCAATCCTCAATCCTCAATCCTCAGTACTCAATCGTCAGTCTTCAATCCTCAACACTCAATCTTCAATTCTCAATCCCCAATCCTCAATCCTCAATCCTCATTCTTCAATCCTCAATACCCAATCCTCAATCTTCAATCCTCAATCCTCAATCCTCAATTCTCAGTCCTCAATCCTCAGTCCTCAGTCCTCAAACATCAATCCCCAGCCCTCAGCCCTCATCCTCAATCCTCAATCCTCAATCCTCAATCCTCAATCCTCAATCCCGAATCTTCTATCTTCAATCCGCAATACTCAATCTTCAATCCTCAATCCTCAGTCCTCAAACCTCAATTCTGAATCCTCAATCCTGAATCCTCAATCTTTAATCCTCAGACCTCAACCATCAATGCTCAATTCTCAATACTCAACAGAACATCCTGAATTCTCAGTTTTCAATGCTGAATCCTCTATCTTCAATTTTAAAATCTCAATCCACAAACATGAATTCTCATCACTCAACCCTCAACACACAGTCCTCAATCCTCAATCCTCAATCTTCAATCCTCAGTCCGCAATCCGCAATCTTCAATCATCAACACTCAATCTTCAATCCTCAATCCTCAATCATAAAATCCTCGATCCTCAATATTCAGCACACAACCCTCAACCACCAATACTCAATACTCAACCATCAATGCTCAATTCTCAATACTCAATAGAATATACTGAATTCTCAGTTTTCAATACCCAATCCTTAATCTTCAATATTCAAGTCTCCATCCACAAACATCTATTCTCATCACTCAACCCTCAACAGTCAGTCCTCAATCTTCAATCCTCAATCCTCAATCCTCAATCGTCAATCCTCAATCCCAATCCTCTATCATCAATCCTCAATCCGCAATCCTCAATCCTCAATACTCAATCCTCAATCTTCAATCCTCAATACTCAATCTTCAATCTTCAATCCTCTATCCTCAATCCTCAATCCTCAATCCGCAATCCTCAATCTTCAATCCTCAATACTCAATCTTCAATCCTCAATCCTCAATCCTGAAATCCTCAACCCTCAATATTCAACACACAACCCTCAACCTTCAATCCTCAATACTCAACCATCAATCCTCAATTCTCAATACTCAATAGAATATCCTGAATTCTCAGTTTTCAATACTCAATCCTCAATCTTCAATCTTAAAGTCTCCATACACAAACATATATTCTCATCACTCAGCCCTCAACACTCAGTCCTCAATCTTCAATCCTCAAACCTCAATCCTCAATCTTCAATCCTCAATCCTCAATCCTCAATCGTCAATCCTAAATCCCCAACCTTCTATCATCAATCCTCAATCCTCAATCCTCAATCATCAATCCTCAATCCTCAATCTTCAATCCTCAATACTCAATCTTCAATCTACAATCCTCAATCCTCAATCCTCAATCGTCAATCCTCAATCCGCAATCCTCAATCTTCAGTCCTCAATACTCAATCTTCAATCCTCAATCCTGAATCCTGAAATCCCCAATCCTCTATCTTCAATCCTCAATCCTCAATCCTCAATCCTCAATCCTCAATCCACAATCCTCAATCCTCATTCCTCTAACCTCAATCCTCAACCCTCAGTCCACATACTTAATTCTCAATTCTCAATACTCAATCCTCAATTCTCAATATTCAATCCTCAATAATCAATCTCCAATCCTAGATCCTCAATCCCCAATACTCTATCCTTAATCCTCAATATTCAATCCTCTATACCCAGTCCACAATCTTCAATCCCCAAAGCTCAATAATCAATCCTCAATCCTCAGTCCTCAAACCTCAATTCTGAATCCTCAATCCTGAATCCTCAATCTTTAATCCTCAGACCTCAACCATCAATGCTCAATTCTCAATACTCAACAGAACATCCTGAATTCTCAGTTTTCAATGCTCAATCCCCTATCTTCAATTTTAAAATCTCAATCCACAAACATCAATTCTCATCACTCAACCCTCAACCCACAGTCCTCAATCTTCAATCCTCAATCCTCAATCCTCAATAGTCAATCATCAATCCTCAATCTTCAATCCTCAGTCCGCAATCCGCAATCTTCAGTCATCAATACTCAATCTTCAATCCTCAATCCTCAATCATAAAATCCTCGATCCTCAATATTCAGCAGACAACCCTCAACCACCAATACTCAATACTCAACCATCAATGCTCAATTCTCAATACTCAATAGAATATACTGAATTCTCAGTTTTCAATACCCAATCCTCAATCTTCAATATTCAAGTCTCCTTCCACAAACACCTATTCTCATCACTCAACCCTCAACACTCAGTCCTCAATCTTCAATCCTCAATCCTCAATCCTCAATCGTCAACACTCAATCCTCAATCCTCAACCCTCGATCCTCAGTCCTCAAACCTCAATCCTCAATCCTCAATCTTCAATCTTCAATCCTCAATACTCAATCTTCAATCTTCAATCTTCAATCCTCAATCCTCAATCCTCAATCCTCAATCCGCAATCCTCAATCTTCAATCCTCATTACTCAATCTTCAATCCTCAATCCTCAATCCTGAAACCCTCAACCCTCAATATTCAACACACAACCCTCAACCTTCAATCCTCAATACTCAACCGTCAATCCTCAATTCTCAATACTTAATAGAATATCCTGAATTCTCAGTTTTCAACACTCAATCCTCAAACTTCAATCTTCAAGTCTCCATCCACAAACATGAATTCTCATCACTCAACCCTGAACACTCAGCCCACAATCTTCAATCCTCAATCCTCAATACTCAATCCTCAGTCCTCAGTCCTTAATCTTCAATACTCAATCCTCAATCCTAAAATCCTCAACCCTCAATGTTCAACACACAATCCTCAATCATCAATCCTTAATACTCAACCATCAATGCTCAATTCTCAATACTCAATAGAATATGCTGAATTCTCAGTTTTCAATACTCATTCCTCAATCTTCAATCTTCAAGCCTCCATCCACAAACATGTATTCTCATCACTCAACCCTCAACCCTCAGTCCTCATCCTCCATCCTCAATCCTCAATCCTCAATCCTCAATCTTCAATCCTCAATCCTCGACCCTCAATCCTCTGCCTTCAAACCTCAATTCCGAATCCTCAATCCTGAATTCTCAATCTCCATCCCTCAGTCCGCAACAATCTATTGTCAATCCTCAATCCTCAACAGAATATACTCTATTCACAGCTTTCAACACTCAATCCCCAATCTTCCATTTTCAAATCTCAATCCACAAACATCAATGCTCATCACTCAACCCTCAACACTCAGTCCTCAATCTTCAATCCTGGATACTCAATCTTCAATCCTCAATCCTCAATCCTCAATCGTCAATCTTCAATACTCAATACTCAATCTTCAATCCTCAGTCCTTAATACTCAATCCTCAATCCTCATTCTTCAATCCTCAATACCCAATCCTAAATATACAATCCTCAATCCTCAATTCGCAATCCTCATTCCTCAATCCTCAGACCTCAAGCATCAATACTCAACCCTCAGTCCTCGTCCTCAATCCACAACCCTCAATCCTCAATCCTCGATTTTCATTCATCAATATTCAACATTCAATCCTCAATCCTCAATACTCAATACTCAATCCTCAATCCTCAACGTTCAATCCTCAATACCCAATCCTCAATCTCCAATCCTCAATCCTCAGTCCTCAATCCTCAATCCTCAGTCCTCAATCCTCTGTCCTCAAACCTCAATCCTGAATTCTCAATCCTGAATCCTCAATCTTCAGCCCTCAGTCCTCAACAATCAGTTGTCAATCCTCAATCCTCAATAGAATATCATCAATTCACAGTTTTCAATACTCAATACTCAATCTACAATCTTCAAATCTCTATCCACAAACATCAATTCTTATCACTCAACCCTCTACACTCAGTCCTCAATGTTGAATCCTCAATCCTCAATTCTCAATCTTCAATCCTCAATACTGAATCTTCAATCCTCAATCCTCAATCCTCAATCCTCAATCCTCAATCCTCAATCCTCATTCCTCAAACCTCAATCCTCAGCCCTCAGTCCTCATCCTTAATTCTCAATTCTCAATCCTCAATCCTCAATTCTCAACCTTCAATCCTCAATAATCAATCTCCAACCCTAGATCCTCATTCCCCAATCCTCAGTCCTTAATCCTCAATCTTCAATCCTCAATCCCCAGTCCACAATCCTCAATCCTCAATCCTCAATCCTCAATCCTCAATCCTCAATATGCAACACACAACCCTCAACCATCAATTCTCAATACTCAACCATCAATCCTCAATTCTCAATACTCAATAGAATATCCTGAATTCTCATGGTTCAATACTCAATCCACAATATTCAATAATCAAATCTCAATCCTCAAATATCAATTCTCAACACTCAATCCTCAGCACTCAGTCCTCTCTCTTCAATCCTCCATCCTCAATCCTCAATCCTCAAGAATCAACCCTAAATCCTCAATCCTCAATCATCAAGAGTCAGCCCACAATCCTCAATCCTCAAACCTCAATTCTCAGTCCTCAAACCTGAATCCCGAATCCTCAGCTCTGAATCCTCAATCTTCAGCCCTCAGTCCTCAACAATCAATTGTCAATCCTCAACCCTCAATAGAATATCCTCAATTCACAGTTTTCAATACTCAATCACCATTCTTCAATCTTCAAATCTCAATTCACAAACATCAATTCTCATCACTCAACCCTCAACACTCATTCCTCAATCTTCAATCCTCAATCCTCAATCCTCAATCTTCAATCCTCAACACACAATCTTCAATCCTCAATCCTCAATCCTCAATCCTCAATACTCAATCCTCAATCGTCAATCCTCAATCCCCAATCCTGAATCTTCAATCCTCAATCCTCAATCCTTACTCCTCACTCCTCAATCTTCAATCATCAATACTCAATCTTCAATCCTCAATCCTCAATCCTCAATACTCAACCCTCTATCCTCAATCCTCAATCCTCAATCCTCAATCCTCAATCTTCAATCCTCAATACTCAATCTTCAATCCTCAATCCTCAATCCTCAATCCTCATTCCTCAATACTCAATCGTCAGTCTTCAATCCTCAACACTCAATCTTCAACCCTCAATCCCCAATCCTCAATCCCCAATCATCATTCTTCAATCCTCAATAGCCAATCCTCAATCTTCCATGCTCAATCCTCAATCCTCAATTCTCAATCCTCAATCCTCAGTCCTCAGTCCTCAAACAGCAATCCTCAACCATCAGCCTTCATCCTCAATCCTCAATCTTCAATCCTCAATCCTCAATCCTCAATCTTCTATCTTCAATCCCCAAACCTCAATCATCAATCCTCAATTCTCAATCCTCAATCCTGAAACCTCAATCCTCAATGCTCAATCCTCAATCCTCAATCTTCAATCCTAAATACTCAGTCTTCAATACTCAATCCTCAATCCTCAATACTCAACCCTCTATCCTCAATCCTCAATCCTCAATCCTCAATCCTCAACCTTCAATCCTCAATACTCAATCTTCAATCCTCAATCCTCAATCCTCAATCCTCATTCCTCAATACTCAATCGTCAGTCTTCAATCCTCAACACTCAATCTTCAACCCTCAATCCCCAATCCTCAATCCCCAATCATCATTCTTCAATCCTCAATAGCCAATCCTCAATCTTCCATGCTCAATCCTCAATCCTCATTCCTGAATCCTCATTCCTCAAACCTCAGTCCTCAAACCTCAGTCCTCATCCTCAATTCTCAATTCTCAATCATCAATCCTCAATCCTCAATCTTCAATCCTCAATAATCAATCTCCTATCCTAGATCCTCAACCCCAATACACAATCCTTACTCCTCAATCTTCAATCCTCAATCCCCAGTCCTCAATCTTCAATCCTCAATGCTCAATACTCAATCCTCAATCCTCAGTCCTCAATCCTCAATCCTCAGTCCTCAACCCTCAATCCTCAATATTCAAACCTCAATCCTCAACCGCCAGTCCTCGTCCTCAATCCTCAACGCTCAATCCTCAATCCTCAATCTTCAATCATCAACACTCAATCCTCAATCCTCATTCCTCAATCCTCAATATTCAACACACAACCCTCAACCATCAATTCTCAATACGCAACCATCAATCCTCAATTCTCAATACTCAATGGAATATACTGAATTCTCATGGTTCAATACTCAATCCGCAATATTCAATAATCAAATCTCAATCCTCAAACATCAATTCTCAACACTCAATCCTCAACAATCAGTCTTCTCCCTTGAATCCTCCATCCTCAATCCTCAATGCTCAAGCGTCAATCCTCAATCCTCAATCCTCATTCCTCTAACCTCAATCCTCAACCCTCAGTCCACATACTT
Organism: Calliopsis andreniformis; assembly: GCF_051401765.1. Taxonomy (NCBI): domain Eukaryota; kingdom Metazoa; phylum Arthropoda; class Insecta; order Hymenoptera; family Andrenidae; genus Calliopsis; species Calliopsis andreniformis. Next base: position 646,276 of record NW_027480540.1, read on the forward strand.
AATTCTCAATTCTCAATACTCAATCCTCAATTCTCAATATTCAATCCTCAATAATCAATCTCCAATCCTAGATCCTCAATCCCCAATACTCTATCCTTAATCCTCAATATTCAATCCTCTATCCCCAGTCCACAATCTTCAATCCCCAAAGCTCAATAATCAATCCTCAATCCTCAGTCCTCAAACCTCAATTCTGAATCCTCAATCCTGAATCCTCAATCTTTAATCCTCAGACCTCAACCATCAATGCTCAATTCTCAATACTCAACAGAACATCCTGAATTCTCAGTTTTCAATGCTCAATCCCCTATCTTCAATTTTAAAATCTCAATCCACAAACATCAATTCTCATCACTCAACCCTCAACCCACAGTCCTCAATCTTCAATCCTCAATCCTCAATCCTCAATAGTCAATCCTCAATCCTCAATCTTCAATCCCCAGTCCGCAATCCGCAATCTTCAGTCATCAATACTCAATCTTCAATCCTCAATCATCAATCATAAAATCCTCGATCCTCAATATTCAGCAGACAACCCTCAACCACCAATACTCAATACTCAACCATCAATGCTCAATTCTCAATACTCAATAGAATATACTGAATTCTCAGTTTTCAATACCCAATCCTCAATCTTCAATATTCAAGTCTCCTTCCACAAACACCTATTCTCATCACTCAACCCTCAACACTCAGTCCTCAATCTTCAATCCTCAATCCTCAATCCTCAATCGTCAACACTCAATCCTCAATCCTCAACCCTCGATCCTCAGTCCTCAAACCTCAATCCTCAATCCTCAATCTTCAATCTTCAATCCTCAATACTCAATCTTCAATCTTCAATCTTCAATCCTCAATCCTCAATCCTCAATCCTCAATCCGCAATCCTCAATCTTCAATCCTCATTACTCAATCTTCAATCCTCAATCCTCAATCCTGAAACCCTCAACCCTCAATATTCAACACACAACCCTCAACCTTCAATCCTCAATACTCAACCGTCAATCCTCAATTCTCAATACTTAATAGAATATCCTGAATTCTCAGTTTTCAACACTCAATCCTCAAACTTCAATCTTCAAGTCTCCATCCACAAACATGAATTCTCATCACTCAACCCTGAACACTCAGCCCACAATCTTCAATCCTCAATCCTCAATACTCAATCCTCAGTCCTCAGTCCTTAATCTTCAATACTCAATCCTCAATCCTAAAATCCTCAACCCTCAATGTTCAACACACAATCCTCAACCATCAATCCTTAATACTCAACCATCAATGCTCAATTCTCAATACTCAATAGAATATGCTGAATTCTCAGTTTTCAATACTCATTCCTCAATCTTCAATCTTCAAGCCTCCATCCACAAACATGTATTCTCATCACTCAACCCTCAACCCTCAGTCCTCATCCTCCATCCTCAATCCTCAATCCTCAATCCTCAATCTTCAATCCTCAATCCTCGACCCTCAATCCTCTGCCTTCAAACCTCAATTCCGAATCCTCAATCCTGAATTCTCAATCTCCATCCCTCAGTCCGCAACAATCTATTGTCAATCCTCAATCCTCAACAGAATATACTCTATTCACAGCTTTCAACACTCAATCCCCAATCTTCCATTTTCAAATCTCAATCCACAAACATCAATGCTCATCACTCAACCCTCAACACTCAGTCCTCAATCTTCAATCCTGGATACTCAATCTTCAATCCTGAATCCTCAATCCTCAATCGTCAATCTTCAATACTCAATACTCAATCTTCAATCCTCAGTCCTTAATACTCAATCCTCAATCCTCATTCTTCAATCCTCAATACCCAATCCTAAATATACAATCCTCAATCCTCAATTCGCAATCCTCATTCCTCAATCCTCAGACCTCAAGCATCAATACTCAACCCTCAGTCCTCGTCCTCAATCCACAACCCTCAATCCTCAATCCTCGATTTTCATTCATCAATATTCAACATTCAATCCTCAATCCTCAATACTCAATACTCAATCCTCAATCCTCAACGTTCAATCCTCAATACCCAATCCTCAATCTCCAATCCTCAATCCTCAGTCCTCAATCCTCAATCCTCAGTCCTCAATCCTCTGTCCTCAAACCTCAATCCTGAATTCTCAATCCTGAATCCTCAATCTTCAGCCCTCAGTCCTCAACAATCAGTTGTCAATCCTCAATCCTCAATAGAATATCATCAATTCACAGTTTTCAATACTCAATACTCAATCTACAATCTTCAAATCTCTATCCACAAACATCAATTCTTATCACTCAACCCTCTACACTCAGTCCTCAATGTTCAATCCTCAATCCTCAATTCTCAATCTTCAATCCTCAATACTGAATCTTCAATCCTCAATCCTCAATCCTCAATCCTCAATCCTCAATCCTCATTCCTCAAACCTCAATCCTCAGCCCTCAGTCCTCATCCTTAATTCTCAATTCTCAATCCTCAATCCTCAATTCTCAACCTTCAATCCTCAATAATCAATCTCCAACCCTAGATCCTCATTCCCCAATCCTCAGTCCTTAATCCTCAATCTTCAATCCTCAATCCCCAGTCCACAATCCTCAATCCTCAATCCTCAATCCTCAATCCTCAATCCTCAATATGCAACACACAACCCTCAACCATCAATTCTCAATACTCAACCATCAATCCTCAATTCTCAATACTCAATAGAATATCCTGAATTCTCATGGTTCAATACTCAATCCACAATATTCAATAATCAAATCTCAATCCTCAAATATCAATTCTCAACACTCAATCCTCAGCACTCAGTCCTCTCTCTTCAATCCTCCATCCTCAATCCTCAATCCTCAAGAATCAACCCTCAATCCTCAATCCTCAATCATCAAGAGTCAGCCCACAATCCTCAATCCTCAAACCTCAATTCTCAGTCCTCAAACCTCAATCCCGAATCCTCAGCTCTGAATCCTCAATCTTCAGCCCTCAGTCCTCAACAATCAATTGTCAATCCTCAACCCTCAATAGAATATCCTCAATTCACAGTTTTCAATACTCAATCACCATTCTTCAATCTTCAAATCTCAATTCACAAACATCAATTCTCATCACTCAACCCTCAACACTCATTCCTCAATCTTCAATCCTCAATCCTCAATCCTCAATCTTCAATCCTCAACACACAATCTTCAATCCTCAATCCTCAATCCTCAATCCTCAATCCTCATTCCTCAATACTCAATCGTCAGACTTCAATCCTCAACACTCAATCTTCAACCCTCAATCCCCAATCCTCAATCCCCAATCATCATTCATCAATCCTCAATAGCCAATCCTCAATCTTCCATGCTCAATCCTCAATCCTCATTCCTGAATCCTCATTCCTCAAACCTCAGTCCTCAAACCTCAGTCCTCATCCTCAATTCTCAATTCTCAATCATCAATCCTCAATCCTCAATCTTCAATCCTCAATAATCAATCTCCTATCCTAGATCCTCAACCCCAATACACAATCCTTACTCCTCAATCTTCAATCCTCAATCCCCAGTCCTCAATCTTCAATCCTCAATGCTCAATACTCAATCCTCAATCCTCAGTCCTCAATCCTCAATCCTCAGTCCTCAACCCTCAATCCTCAATATTCAAACCTCAATCCTCAACCGTCAGTCCTCGTCCTCAATCCTCATCGCTCAATCCTCAATCCTCAATCTTCAATCATCAACACTCAATCCTCAATCCTCATTCCTCAATCCTCAATATTCAACACACAACCCTCAACCATCAATTCTCAATACTCAACCATCAATCCTCAATTCTCAATACTCAATGGAATATACTGAATTCTCATGGTTCAATACTCAATCCGCAATATTCAATAATCAAATCTCAATCCTCAAACATCAATTCTCAACACTCAATCCTCAACAATCAGTCTTCTCCCTTGAATCCTCCATCCTCAATCCTCAATGCTCAAGCGTCAATCCTCAATCCTCAATCCTCATTCCTCTAACCTCAATCCTCAACCCTCAGTCCACATACTTAATTCTCAATTCTCAATACTCAATCCTCAATTCTCAATATTCAATCCTCAATAATCAATCTCCAATCCTAGATCCTCAATCCCCAATACTCTATCCTTAATCCTCAATATTCAATCCTCTATCCCCAGTCCACAATCTTCAATCCCCAAAGCTCAATAATCAATCCTCAATCCTCAGTCCTCAAACCTCAATTCTGAATCCTCAATCCTGAATCCTCAATCTTTAATCCTCAGACCTCAACCATCAATGCTCAATTCTCAATACTCAACAGAACATCCTGAATTCTCAGTTTTCAATGCTCAATCCCCTATCTTCAATTTTAAAATCTCAATCCACAAACATCAATTCTCATCACTCAACCCTCAACCCACAGTCCTCAATCTTCAATCCTCAATCCTCAATCCTCAATAGTCAATCCTCAATCCTCAATCTTCAATCCCCAGTCCGCAATCCGCAATCTTCAGTCATCAATACTCAATCTTCAATCCTCAATCCTCAGTCATAAAATCCTCGATCCTCAATATTCAGCAGACAACCCTCAACCACCAATACTCAATACTCAACCATCAATGCTCAATTCTCAATACTCAATAGAATATACTGAATTCTCAGTTTTCAATACCCAATCCTCAATCTTCAATATTCAAGTCTCCTTCCACAAACACCTATTCTCATCTCTCAACCCTCAACACTCAGTCCTCAATCTTCAATCCTCAATCCTCAATCCTCAATCGTCAACACTCAATCCTCAATCCTCAACCCTCGATCCTCAGTCCTCAAACCTCAATCCTCAATCCTCAATCTTCAATCTTCAATCCTCAATACTCAATCTTCAATCTTCAATCTTCAATCCTCAATCCTCAATCCTCAATCCTCAATCCGCAATCGTCAATCTTCAATCCTCATTACTCAATCTTCAATCCTCAATCCTCAATCCTGAAACCCTCAACCCTCAATATTCAACACACAACTCTCAACCTTCAATCCTCAATACTCAACCGTCAATCCTCAATTCTCAATACTTAATAGAATATCCTGAATTCTCAGTCTTCAACACTCAATCCTCAAACTTCAATCTTCAAGTCTCCATCCACAAACATGAATTCTCATCACTCAACCCTGAACACTCAGCCCACAATCTTCAATCCTCAATCCTCAATACTCAATCCTCAGTCCTCAGTCCTTAATCTTCAATACTCAATCCTCAATCCTAAAATCCTCAACCCTCAATGTTCAACACACAATCCTCAACCATCAATCCTTAATACTCAACCATCAATGCTCAATTCTCAATACTCAATAGAATATGCTGAATTCTCAGTTTTCAATACTCATTCCTCAATCTTCAATCTTCAAGCCTCCATCCACAAACATGTATTCTCATCACTCAACCCTCAACCCTCAGTCCTCATCCTCCATCCTCAATCCTCAATCCTCAATCCTCAATCTTCAATCCTCAATCCTCGACCCTCAATCCTCTGCCTTCAAACCTCAATTCCGAATCCTCAATCCTGAATTCTCAATCTCCATCCCTCAGTCCGCAACAATCTATTGTCAATCCTCAATCCTCAACAGAATATACTCTATTCACAGCTTTCAACACTCAATCCCCAATCTTCCATTTTCAAATCTCAATCCACAAACATCAATGCTCATCACTCAACCCTCAACACTCAGTCCTCAATCTTCAATCCTGGATACTCAATCTTCAATCCTCAATCCTCAATCCTCAATCGTCAATCTTCAATACTCAATACTCAATCTTCAATCCTCAGTCCTTAATACTCAATCCTCAATCCTCATTCTTCAATCCTCAATACCCAATCCTAAATATTCAATCCTCAATCCTCAATTCGCAATCCTCATTCCTCAATCCTCAGACCTCAAGCATCAATACTCAACCCTCAGTCCTCGTCCTCAATGCACAACCCTCAATCCTCAATCCTCGATTTTCATTCATCAATATTCAACATTCAATCCTCAATCCTCAATACTCAATACTCAATCCTCAATCCTCAACGTTCAATCCTCAATACCCAATCCTCAATCTCCAATCCTCAATCCTCAGTCCTCAATCCTCAATCCTCAGTCCTCAATCCTCTGTCCTCAAACCTCAATCCTGAATTCTCAATCCTGAATCCTCAATCTTCAGCCCTCAGTCCTCAACAATCAGTTGTCAATCCTCAATCCTCAATAGAATATCATCAATTCACAGTTTTCAATACTCAATACTCAATCTACAATCTTCAAATCTCTATCCACAAACATCAATTCTTATCACTCAACCCTCTACACTCAGTCCTCAATGTTCAATCCTCAATCCTCAATTCTCAATCTTCAATCCTCAATACTGAATCTTCAATCCTCAATCCTCAATCCTCAATCCTCAATCCTCAATCCTCATTCCTCAAACCTCAATCCTCAGCCCTCAGTCCTCATCCTTAATTCTCAATTCTCAATCCTCAATCCTCAATTCTCAACCGTCAATCCTCAATAATCAATCTCCAACCCTAGATCCTCATTCCCCAATCCTCAGTCCTTAATCCTCAATCTTCAATCCTCAATCCCCAGTCCACAATCCTCAATCCTCAATCCTCAATCCTCAATCCTCAATCCTCAATATGCAACACACAACCCTCAACCATCAATTCTCAATACTCAACCATCAATCCTCAATTCTCAATACTCAATAGAATATCCTGAATTCTCATGGTTCAATACTCAATCCACAATATTCAATAATCAAATCTCAATCCTCAAATATCAATTCTCAACACTCAATCCTCAGCACTCAGTCCTCTCTCTTCAATCCTCCATCCTCAATCCTCAATCCTCAAGAATCAACCCTAAATCCTCAATCCTCAATCATCAAGAGTCAGCCCACAATCCTCAATCCTCAAACCTCAATTCTCAGTCCTCAAACCTCAATCCCGAATCCTCAGCTCTGAATCCTCAATCTTGAGCCCTCAGTCCTCAACAATCAATTGTCAATCCTCAACCCTCAATAGAATATCCTCAATTCACAGTTTTCAATACTCAATCACCATTCTTCAATCTTCAAATCTCAATTCACAAACATCAATTCTCATCACTCAACCCTCAACACTCATTCCTCAATCTTCAATCCTCAATCCTCAATCCTCAATCTTCAATCCTCAACACACAATCTTCAATCCTCAATCCTCAATCCTCAGTCCTCAATACTCAATCTTCAATCCTCAATCCTCAATCCTCAATACTCAACCCTCTATCCTCAATCCTCAATCCTCAATCCTCAATCCTCAATCTTCAATCCTCAATACTCAATCTTCAATCCTCAATCCTCAATCCACAATCCTCATTCCTCAATACTCAATCGTCAGTCTTCAATCCTCAACACTCAATCTTCAACCCTCAATCCCCAATCCTCAATCCCCAATCATCATTCTTCAATCCTCAATAGCCAATCCTCAATCTTCCATGCTCAATCCTCAATCCTCAATTCTCAATCCTCAATCCTCAGTCCTCAGTCCTCAAACAGCAATCCTCAACCCTCAGCCTTCATCCTCAATCCTCAATCTTCAATCCTCAATCCTCAATCCTCAATCTTCTATCTTCAATCCCCAAACCTCAATCATCAATCCTCAATTCTCAATCCTCAATCCTGAAACCTCAATCCTCAATGCTCAATCCTCAATCCTCAATCTTCAATCCTAAATACTCAGTCTTCAATACTCAATCCTCAATCCTCAATCCTCAATCCTCAGTACTCAATCGTCAGTCTTCAATCCTCAACACTCAATCTTCAATTCTCAATCCGCAATCCTCAATCCTCAATCCTCATTCTTCAATCCTCAATACCCAATCCGCAATCATCAATCCTCAATCCTCACTCATCAATCCTCAATCCTCAATCCTCAATCCTCATTCTTCAATCCTCAATCCTCAATCCTCAATCTGCAATCCTCAATACTCAATCCTCAATCCTCAATCGTCAATCCTCAAACCCAAATCCTCTATCATCAATACTCAATCCTCAATCCTCAATCCTCAATCCTGAATCATCAATCTTCAATCCTCCATGCTCAATCTTCAATCCTCAATCCTCAATCCTCAATCTTCGATCCTCAATCCTCGATCCTCAATTCTCAATCCTCAATCCTCAGTCCTCAGTCCTCAAACATCAATCCTCAACCCTCAATCCTCATCCTCAATCCTCAATCCTCAATCTTCAATCCTCAATACTCAATCTTCAATCCTCAATCCTGAATCCTCAGTCCTCAATCCTCAATCCCCAATCAACGATCCTCAATCTTCAATACTCATTCCTCTATCCTCAATCCTCAATACTCAATCCTCAATCTTCTATCTTCAATCCTCAATACTCAATCTTCAATCCTCAATCCTCAGTCCTCAAACCTCAATTCTGAATCCTGAGTCCTGAATCCTCAATCTTCAATCGTCAGACCTCAACCATCAATGCTCAATTCTCAATACTCAACAGAATATCCTGAATTCTCAGTTTTCAATACTCAACCCCAATCTTCAATTTTCAAATCTCAATCCACAAACATCAATTCTCGTCACTCAACCCTCAACACTGAGTCCTCAATCTTCAATCCTCAATCCTCAATCCTCATTCGTCAATCCTCAATCCCCAATCCTCTATCATCAATCCTCAATCCTCAATCCTCAATTCTCAATACTCAATCTTCAATCCTCAAAACTCAATCTTCAATCTTCAATCCTCAATACTCAATCCTCAATCCTCAATCCTCAATCCGCAATCCTCAATCTTCAATCCTCAATACTCAATCTTCAATCCTCAATCCTCAATCCTGAAATCCTCAATCCTCAATATTCAGCACACAACCCTCAAACTTCAATCCTCAATACTCAACCATCAATCCTCAACTCTCAATACTCAATCGTCAGCCTTCAAACCTCAACACTCGATCTTCAATCCTCAAACCTCAATCTTCAATTCTCAACCTTCGATCCTCAATACTGAATCTTCAAACTTCAATCCTCAATCCTCAATCCTCAAACCTCAATCCTCAATCTTCAATCCTCAATACTCAGTCTTCAATCCTCAATCCTCAATCCTCAATCCTCAATCCTCAATCCTCAATCCTCAATCCTCAGTCATCAATCCTCAATCTTCAATACTCATTCCTCAATCCTCAATCCTCAATCCTCATTCCTGAATCCTCATTCCTCAAACCTCAGTCCTCAAACCTCAGTCCTCATCCTCAATTCTCAATTCTCAATCATCAATCCTCAATCCTCAATCCCCAATCTTCTATCTTCAATCCTCAATACTCAATCTTCAATCCTCAATCCTCAGTCCTCAAACCTTAATTCTGAATCCTCAATCCCGAATCCTCAATCTTTAATCCTCAGACCTCAACCGTCTATCCTCAATTCTCAATACTTAATAGAATATCCTGAATTCTCAGTTTTCAACACTCAATCCTCAAACTTCAATCTTCAAGTCTCCATCCACAAACATGAATTCTCATCACTCAACCCTGAACACTCAGTCCTCATCCTCCATCCTCAATCCTCAATCCTCAATCCTCAATCTTCAATCCTCAATCCTCGACCCTCAATCCTCTGCCTTCAAACCTCAATTCCGAATCCTCAATCCTGAATTCTCAATCTCTATCCCTCAGTCCGCAACAATCTATTGTCAATCCTCAATCCTCAACAGGATATCCTCAATTCACAGCTTTCAACACTCAATCCCCAATCTTCAATTTTCAAATCTCAATCCACAAACATCAATGCTCATCACTCAACCCTCAACACTCAGTCCTCAATCTTCAATCCTCAATACTCAATCCTCAATCTTCAATCCTGAACCCTCAATCCACATCCTCAATCCTCAATCCTCAACCTTCAATCCTCAATTCTCAGTACTCAATAGAATATCCAGAATTCTCAGGATTCAATACTCAAACATCAACCCTCAACCCTCAGCCCTCATTCTGAATCCTCAATCCTCAATCCTCAATCCTCAATCCTCAATTTTCAAACCCCAATCCTCAACCCTCAGTCCACATCCTCAATTCTCATTCCTCAATCATCAATCCTCAATCTTCAATCCTCAATAATCTATCTCCAATCCTAGATCCCAATCCTCAATCCTCAATCCTCAACCCTCAATCCTCAATCTTCAATCCTCAGTCCTCAATCATCAATTTTCAATCCTTAATCCTCACTCATCAATCCTCAATCCTCAATCCTCAATACTCATTCTTCAATCCTCAATCCTCAATCCTCAATCTGCAATCCTCAATACTCAATCCTCAATCCTCAATCGTCAATCCTCAAACTCCAATCCTCTATCATCATTACTCAATCCTCAATCCTCAATCGCCAATCCTCAATCCTCAATCTTCAATCCTCAGTACTCAATATTCAATCTTCAATCCTCAATCCTCAATCCTCAATCCTCAATCCGCAATCCTCAATCTTCAATCCTCAATACTCAATCTTCAATCCTCAATCCTCAATCCTAAAATCCTCAATCCTCAATATTCAACACACAACCCTCAAACATCAATCCTCAATACTCAACCATCAATCCTCAATTCTCAATACTCAATAGAGTATCCTGAATTCTCAGTTTTCAATACTCAATCCTCAATCTTCAATCTTCAAGTCTCCATCCACAAACATCTATTCTCATCACTCAGCCCTCAACAATCAGTCCTCAATCTTCAATCCTCAAACCTCAATCCTCAATCTTCAATCCTCAATACTCAGTCTTCAATCCTCAATCCTCAATCCTCAATCCTCAATCCTCAATCCTCAATCCTCAATCCTCAATCATCAATCCTCAATCTTCAATACTCAACCCTCAATTCTCAATCCTCAGTCCTCAGTCCTCAATCTTCAATACTCAATCCTCAATCCTATAATCCTCAATCCTCAATATTCAACACACAACCCTCAAACATCAATCCTCAATACTCAACCATCAATCCTCAATTCTCAATACACAATAGAATATCCTGATTTCTCAGTTTTCAATACTCAATCCTCAATCTTCAATCTTCAAGACTCCATCCACAAACATCTATTCTCATCACTCAGCCCTCAACAATCAGTCCTCAATCTTCAATCTTCAAACCTCAATCCTCAATCTTCAATACTCAATACTCAATCTTCAATCCTCAATCCTCAATCCTCAATCCTCATTCCTCAATCCTCACTCATCAATCCTCAATCCTCAATCCTCAATCCTCATTTTTCAATCCTCAATCCTCAATCCTCAATCTGCAATCCTCAATACTCAATCCTCAATCCTGAATCGTCAATACTCAATCCCCAGTCCTCAATCCTCAATCCTCAATACTCAATCCTCAATCCCCAATCCTCGATCCGCAATCCTCAATCTTCAATCCTCAATACTCAATCTTCAATCCTCAATCCACAATCCTGAAATCCTCAATCCTCAATATTCAACACACAACCCTCAAACTTCAACCCTCAATACTCAACCATCAATCCTCAATCCTCAATACTCAATCGTCAGCCTTCAAACCTCAACACTCAACCTTCAATCCTCAATCCTCAATCTTCAATTCTCAATCTTCGATCCTCAATACTGAATCTTCAATCTTCAATCCTCAATCCTCAATCCTCAATCCTCAATCCTCAATCCTCAATCTTCAATCCTCAATACACAATCTTCAATCCACAATCCTGAATCCTCAATCCTCAATTCTCGATCCCCAATCAACTATCCTCAATCTTCAATACTCAATCCTCTATCCTCAATCCTCAATCCTCAATACTCAAACATCAATCCTCAATTCTCAATACTCAATAGAATATCCTGAATTCTCAGGATTCAATACTCAAACATCAATCCTCAACCCTCAGCCCTCATTCTGAATCCTCAATCCTCAACCCTCAATCCTCAATTTTCAATCCCCAATCCTCAACCCTCAGTCCACATCCTCAATTCTCAATTCTCAGTACTCAATCCGCAAACCTCAATCTTCAATCCTCAATAATCTATATCCAATCCTAGATTCCCAATCGCCAAGCCTCAATCCTTAATCCTCAATCTTCAATCCTCAATCCCCAGTCCTCAATCTTAAATCCTCAATGTACAATCCTCTGTCCTCAAACCTCAATCCTCAATCCTCAATCCTGAATCCTCAATCTTCAGCCCTCAGTCCTCAACAATGAGTTGTCAATCCTCAATCTTCAATAGAATATCCTCAATTCACAGTATTCACTACATAATACTCAATCCAGAATCTTCAAATCTCTATACACAAACATCAATTCCCATCACTCAACACTCAACACTGAGTCCTCAAAGTTCAATCCTCAATCCTCAATTCCCAAATTTCAATCCTCAATACTGAATCTTCAATCCTCAATCCTCAATCCTCAATCCTGAATCCTCAATCCTCAATCTTCAATCCTCAGTCCCCAATCATCAATCTTCAATGCTCAATCCTCAATCCCCAATCCTCGATTCCCAATCCTCAATCCTCAATCCTCAATCCTCACTCATCAATCCTCAATCCTCATTCTTCAATCCTCAATCCTCAATCCTCAATCCTCAATCCTCAATCTGCAATCCTCAATACTCAATCCTCAATCCTCGATTCTCAATCCTCAATCCTCAATCCTCAATCCTCACTCATCAATCCTCAATCCTCATTCTTCAATCCTCAATCCTCAATCCCCAATCCTCAATCTTCAATCCTCAATCCTCAATCCTCAATCCTCAATCCTCATTCTTCAATCCTCAATACTCAATCTTCAAACCTCAATCCTCAATCCTCAATCCTCAATCCTCAATCCTCAATCGTCAATAATCAACACACAGCCCTCAACCATCAATCCTCAATACTCAACCATCAATACTCCATTCTCAATACTCAATAGAATATCCTGAATTCTCATGTTTCAATACACAATCCACAATATTCAATAACGAATCTCTATCCTCAAAGATCAATTCTCAACACTCAATCCTCAACACTCAGTCCTCTCTCTTCAATCTTCCATCATCAATCCTTTATACTCAAGCGTCAAACCTCAATCCTCAATCCTCAACCCTCAATCCTCAGTCCTCATACCTCAATTCCGAATCCTCAATCCTGAATCCTCAATCTTCACCACTCAGTCCGCAACAATCAATTGGCAATCCTCAATCCTCAATAGAATATCCTCATTTCACAGTTTTCAATACTCATTCCCCAACCTTCAATCTTCAAATCTCAATCCACAAACATCAATTCTCATCACTCAACACTCAGCACTCAGTCCTCAATCTTCAATCCTCAATCCTCAATACTCAATCGTCAATCCTCAATCCTCAATCCTCAATCCTCAATCCCCAGTCCTCAAACCTCAATCCTGAATCCTCAATCCTGAATCCTCATTCTTCAGCCCACAGTCCTCAACAATCAGTTGTCAATGCTCAGTCCTCAATAGAATATCATCAATTCACAGTTTTCAATACTCAATGCTCAATCTGCAATCTTCAAATCTCTATCCACAAACATCAATTCTCATCACTCAACCCTCAACACTCAGTCCCCAATCCTCAATCTTCAATCCTCAACACTCAATCTTCAATCCTCAATCCCCAATCCTCAATCCCCAATCCTCATTCTTCAATCCTCAACACCCAATCCTCAATCTTCCATCCTCAATCCTCAATCCTCAATTCTCAATCCTCAAACCTCAGTCCTCAGTCCTCAAAAGGCAATCCTCAACCCTCAGCCTTCATCCTCAATCTTCAATCTTCAATCCTCAATCCTCAATCCTCAATCTTCTATCTTCAATCCCCAATCCTCTATCATCAATCCTCAATCCTCAATCCTCAATCCTCAATCCTCAATCCTCAATCTTCAATCCTCAATACTCAATCTTCAATACTCAACCATCAATCCTCAATTCTCAATACTCAATCGGCAGTCTTCAATCCTCAACACTCAATCTTCAATCCTCAATCCTCAATCTTCAATCCTCAACACCCAAACTTCAATCCTCAATCCCCAATCCTCAATCCTCAATCCTCATTCTTCAATCCTCAGTACCCAATCCTCAATCTTCAATCCTCAATCCTCAATCCTCATCCTCAATCCTCAATCCTCAATCTACAATCCTCAATACTCAATCTTCAATCCTCAATCCTCAATCCTCAATCCTCAATCCTCAATCATCAATCCTCAATCTTCAATACTCAACCCTCAATCCTCAATCCTCAGTACTCATTCCTGAATCCTCATTCCTCAAACCTCAGTCCTCAAACCTCAGTCCTCATCCTCACTTCTCAATTCTCAATCATCAATCCTCAATCCTCAATGTTCAATCCTCAATAATCAACCTCCTATCCTAGATCCTCAACCCCAATACACAATCCTTACTCCTCAATCTTCAATCCTCAATCCCCAGTCCTCAATCTTCAATCCTCAATGCTCAATACTCAATCCTCAATCCTCAGTCCTCAATCCTCAATCCTCAGTCCACAACCCTCAATCCTCAATACTCAAACCTCAATCCTCAACCGTCAGTCCTCGTCCTCAATCCTCAACGCTCAATCCTCAATCCTCAATCTTCAATCATCAACACTCAATCCTCAATCCTCAATATTCAACACACAACCCTCAACCATCAATTCTCAATACTCTACCATCAATCCTCAATTCTCAATACTCAATGGAATATCCTGAATTCTCATGGTTCAATACTCAATCCGCAATATTCAATAATCAAATCTCAATCCTCAAACATCAAATCTCAACACTCAATCCTCAACAATCAGTCTTCTCCCTTGAATCCTCCATCCTCAATCCTCAATGCTCAAGCGTCAATCCTCAATCCTCAATCCTCAATCCTGAATCCTCAATAATCAGCCCTCATACCTCAATCCTGAATCCTCAATCCTGAATCCTCATTCTTCAGCCCTCAGCCCTCAACAATCAGTTGTCAATGCTCAATCCTCAATAGAATATCATCAATTCACTGTTTTCAATACTCAATGCTCAATCTGCAATCTTCAAATCTCTATCCACAAACATCAATTCTCATCACTCAACCCTCAACACTCAGTCCCCAATCCTCAATCTTTAATCCTCAATCCTCAATACTCAATCCTCAATCCTCAATCTTCAATCCTCAATACTCAATCTTCAATCCTCAATCCTCAATCCTCAATCCTCATTCCTCAATACTCAATCGTCAGTCTTCAATCCTCAACACTCAATCTTCAACCCTCAATCCCCAATCCTCAATCCCCAATCATCAATCTTCAATCCTCAATACCCAATCCTCAATCTTCCATCCTCAATCCTCAATCCTCAATTCTCAATCCTCAATCCTCAGTCCTCAGTCCTCAAACAGCAATCCTCAACCCTCAGCCTTCATCCTCAATCCTCAATCTTCAATCCTCAATCCTCAATCCTCAATCTTCTATCTTCAATCCCCAATCCTCTATCATCAATCCCCAATTCTCAATCCTCAATCCTCAATCCTCAATCCTCAATCTTCAATCCTCAATACTCAATCTTCAATCTTCAATCCTCAATTCTCATTCCTCAATCCTCAATCCTCAATCCTCTATCTTCAATCCTCAACACTCAATCTTCAATCCTCAATCCCCAATCCTCAATCCCCAATCATCATTCTTCAATCCTCAATACCCAATCCTCAATCTTCCATCCTCAATCCTCAATCCTCAATTCTCAATCCTCAATCCTCAATCCTCAACCCTCAATCCTCAGTCCTCAAACCTCAATTCCGAATCCTCAATCCTGAATCCTCAATCTTCACCCCTCAGTCCGCAACAATCAATTGTCAATCCTCAATCCTCAATAGAATATCCTCAATTCACAGTTTTCAATACCCAATCCCCAACCTTCAATCTTCAAATCTAAATCCACAAACATCAATTCTCATCACTCAACCCTCAACACTCAGTCCTCAATCCTCAGTCCTCAGTCCTCAAAAGGCAATCCTCAACCCTCAGCCTTCATCCTCAATCCTCAATCTTCAATCCTCAATCCTCAACCCTCAATCTTCTATCTTCAATCCCCAATCCTCTATCATCAATCCTCAATCCTCAATCCTCAATCCTCAATCCTCAATCCTCAATCTTCAATCCTCAATACTCAATCTTCAATCTTCAATCCTCAATCCTCAATCCTCAATCCTCAATCCGCAATCCTCAATCTTCAATCCTCAATACTCAATCTTCAATCCTCAATCCTCAATCCTGAAATCCACAATCATCAATATTCAACGCACAACCCTCAAACTTCAATCCTCAATACTCAACCATCAATCCTCAATTCTCAATACTCAATCGGCAGTCTTCAATCCTCAACACTCAATCTTCAATCCTCAATCCTCAATCTTCAATCCTCAACACCCAAACTTCAATCCTCAATCCCCAATCCTCAATCCTCAATCCTCATTCTTCAATCCTCAGTACCCAATCCTCAATCTTCAATCCTCAATCCTCAATCCTCAATTCTCAATCCTCAATCCGCAGTCCTCAGTACTCAAACATCAATCCTCAATCGTCAGTCTTCACCCTCAATCCTCAATCTTCAATCCTCAATCCTCAATCTTCAATCTTGAATCCTCAATACACAATCTTCAATCCTCAATCCTCAGTCCTCAAATCTCTATTCTGAATCCTCAACCCTGAATCCACAATCTTCAGCCCACAGTCCTCAACAATCAGTTGTCAATCCTCAATCCTCAATAGGATATCCTCAATTCACAGTTTTCAATACTCAATACTCAATCTGCAATCTTCCAACCTCTATCCACAAACATCAATTTTCACCACTCAACCCTCAACACTCAGTCCTCAATGTTTAATCCTCAATCCTCAATTCTCAATCTTCGATCCTCAATACTGAATCTTCAATCCTAAATACTCAATCCTCAATCATCAATCCTCAATCCTTAATCCTCAATCTTCAATCCTCAGCCTTCATCCTCAATCCTCAATCTTCAATCCTCAATCCTCAATCCTCAATCATCTATCTTCAATCCCCAATCCTCTATCATCAATCCTCAATTCTCAATCCTCAATCCTCAATCCTCAATCCTCAATCTTCAATCCTCAATACTCAATCTTCAATCTTCAATCCTCAATTCTCAATCCTCAATCCTCAATCCACAATCCTCTATCTTCAATCCTCAACACTCAATCTTCAATCCTCAATCCCCAATCCTCAATCCCCAATCATCATTCTTCAATCCTCAATACCCAATCCTCAATCTTCCATCCTCAATCCTCAATCCTCAATTCTCAATCCTCAATCCTCAATCCTCAACCCTCAATCCTCAGTCCTCAAACCTCAATTCCGAATCCTCAATCCTGAATCCTCAATCTTCACCCCTCAGTCCGCAACAATCAATTGTCAATCCTCAATCCTCAATAGAATATCCTCAATTCACAGTTTTCAATACCCAATCCCCAACCTTCAATCTTCAAATCTAAATCCACAAACATCAATTCTCATCACTCAACCCTCAACACTCAGTCCTCAAACATCAATCCTCAATCCTCAATCCTCAATCGTAAATCCTCAATCCCCAATTCTCTATCATCAATCCTCAATCCTCAATCCTCAATCCTCAATCCTCAATCCTCAGCCTTCAATCCTCAATACTCAATCTTCAATCTTCAATCCTCAATCCTCAATCCTCAATCCTCAATCCGCAATCCTCAATCTTCAATACTCAATACTCAATCATCAATCCTCAATCCTCAATCCTGAAATCCTCAACCCTCAATATTCAACACACAACCCTCAACCTTCAATCCTCAATACTCAACCATCAATCCTCAATTCTCAATGCTCAATAGAATATCCTGAATTCTCTGTTTTCAATACTCAATACTCAACCTTCAATCATCAAGTCTCCAACCACAAACATCAATTCTGATCACTCAACCCTCAACACTCAGTCCTCAATCTTCAACCCGCAGTCCTCAATACTCAATCCTCAGTCCTCAGTCCTCAATCTTCAATACTCAATCCTCAATCCTATAATCCTCAATCCTCAATATTCAACACACAAGCCTCAAACATCAATCCTCAATACTCAACCATCAATCCTCAATTCTCAATACTCAATAGAATATCCTGAATTCTCAGTTTTCAATACTCAATCCTCAATCTTCAATCTTCAAGTCTCCATCCACAAACATCTATTCTCATCACTCAGCCCTCAACAATCAGTCCTCAATCTTCAATCCTCAAACCTCAATCCTCAATCTTCAATCCTCGATACTCAATCTTCAATCCTCAATCCTCAATCCTCAATCCTCAATCCTCATTCTTCAATCCTCAATCCTCAATCCTCAATCTGCAATCCTCAATACTCAATCCTCAATCCTGAATCGTCAATCCTCAAACCCCAATCCTCTATCATCAATACTCAACCCTCAATCCTCAATCCTCAATCCTCAATCCTCAATCTTCAATCCTCAGTACTCAATCTTCTATCTGCAATCCTCAATCCTCAATCCTCAATCCTCAATCCGCACTCATCAATCCTCAATCCTCATTCTTCAATCCTCAATCCTCAATCCCCAATCTTCTATCTTCAATCCCCAATCCTCTATCATCAATCCTCAAACCTCAATCCTCAATCCTCAATCCTCAATCCTCAATCTTCAATCCTCAATGCTCAATCTTCAATCTTCAATCCTCAATCCTCAATCCTCAATCCTCAATCCGCAATCCTCAATCTTCAATCCTCAATACTCAATCTTCAATCCTCAATCCTCAATCGTGAAATCCACAATCATCAATATTCAACACACAACCCTCAAACTTCAATCCTCAATACTCAACCATCAATCCTCAATTCTCAATACTCAATCGGCAGTCTTCAATCCTCATCACTCAATCTTCAATCCTCAATCCGCAATCCTCATTCTCAATCCTCAATCCTCAATCTACAATCCTCAATACTCAATCTTCAATCCTCAATCCTGAATCCTCAATCCTCAATCCTCAATCCTCAATCAGCGATACTCAATCTTCAATAATCAGTCCTCTATCCTCAATCCTCAATCCCCAATACTCAACCTTCGATCCTCAATTCTCAATACTCAATAGAATATCCTGAAATCTCAGGATTCAATGCTCAAACATCAATCCTCAACCCTCAGCCCTCATTCTCAAACCTCAACCCTCAATCCTCAGTCCTCAATCCTCAATCCCCAATTCTCAATCTACAATCCTCAAGCCTCAATCCTCAATCCTCAATCCTCAATCTTCAGTCCTCGATACTCAATCCTCAATCCTCAATCCTCAATCCTTAATCCTCAATCCTCAATACTCAATCCTCAAAGTTCAAAACACAACCCTCAACCATCAATCCTCAATACTCAACCGTCAATCCTCAATTCTCAATACTCAATAGAGTATCCTGAATTCTCATGTTTCAATACTCAATCCACAATACTCAATAATCAAATCTCAATCGTCAAACATCAATTCTCAACACTCAATCCTCAACACTCAGTCCTCTCTCTTCAATCTTCCATCCTCAATCCTCTATCCTCAAGCGTCAATCCTCAATCCTCAATCCACAACCCTCAATCCTCAGTCCTCAAACCTCAATTCCGAATCCTCAATCCTGAATCCTCAATCTCCATCCCTCAGTCCGCAAACATCAATTGTCAATCCTCAATCATCAATAGCATATCCACAATTCACAGTTTTCAATATTCAATCCCCAATCTTCAATCTTCAAATCTCAATCCACAAACATCAATTCTCATCACTCAACCCTCAACACTCAGTCCTCAATCTTCAAACCTCAATCCTCAAACCTCAATCGTCAATCCTCAATCCCCAATCCTCTGTCATCAATCCTCTATTCTCAATCCTCAATCCTCAATCCTCAATCCTCAATCTTCAATCCTCAATACCTAATCTTCAATCCTCAATCCTGAATCCTCAATCCTCAATCCTCAATCCGCAGTCCTCAGTCCTGAAACATCAATCCTCAACCGTCAGTCTTCACCCTCAATCCTCAATCCTCAATCCTCAATCCTCAATCCTCAATCCTCAATCCTCAATCTTCAATCTTGAATCCTCAATACACAATCTTCAATCTTCAATCCGCAGTCCTCAAATCTCAATTCTGAATCCTCAATCCTGAATCCACAATCTTCAGCCCACAGTCCTCAACAATCTGTTGTCAATCCTCAATCCTCAATAGGATATCCTCAATTCACAGTTTTCAATACTCAATACTCAATCTGCAATCTTCCAACCTCTATCCACAAACATCAATTTTCATCACTCAACCCTCAACACTCAGTCCTCAATGTTCAATCCTCAATCCTCAATTCTCAATCTTCGATCCTCAATACTGAATCTTCAATCCTCAATACTCAATCCTCAATCATCAATCCTCAATCCTTAATCCTCAATCTTCAATCCTCAGTCCCCAATCCTCAATCTTCAATCCTCAATCCTCAATCCTCATCCTCAATCCTCAATCCTCAATCTACAATCCTCAATACTCAATCTTCAATCCTCAATCCTGAATCCTCAATCCTCAATCCTCAATCCTCAATCAGCGATACTCAATCTTCAATAATCAGTCCTCTATCCTCAATCCTCAATCCTCAATGCTCAACCATCGATCCTCAATTCTCAATACTCAATAGAATATCCTGAAATCTCAGGATTCAATGCTCAAACATCAATCCTCAACGCTCAGCCCTCATTCTCAATCCTCAATCCTCAATCCTCAATCCTCAATGCTCAATCTTCAATCCTCAATCCTCAATTCTCAGTCCTCAATACTCAATCCTCAATCGTCAATCCTCAATCCCCAATCCTCAATCTACAATCCTCAATCCTCAATCCTCAACCCTCAATCCTCAATCTTCAGTCCTCAATACTCAATCTTCAATCCTCAATCCTCAATCCTTAATCCTCAATCCTCAATATTCAATCCTCAATACTCAATCTTCAATCCTCAATCCTCAATCCTCAATCCTCAGTCCTCAGACCTCAAACATCAATATTCAACCCTCAGTCCTCGTTCAAAATCCACAACACTCAATCCTCAATCCTCGATCTTCAATCATCAATATTCAATCTTCAATCCTCAATCCTCAATCCTCAATCCTCAATCCTCAATCCTCAATCTTCAATCCTCAATCCACAATCCTCAATCCTCAATCCTCAATCTTCAATCCTCAACACTCAATCTTCAGTCCTCAATCCTCAATACTCAACCATCAATCCTCAATTCTCAATACTCAATAGAATATCCGGAATTCTCAGGATTCAATACTCAAACGTCAATCCTCAGCCCTCAGCCCTCATTCTGAATCCTCAATCCTCAATCCTCAATCCTCAATTATCAATCCTCAATCCTCAACCCTCAGTCCTCATCCTCAACTCTCAATTCTCAATCCTCAATCCTCAATCCTCAATCTTCAATCCTTAATAATCTATCTCCAATCCTAGATCCCCAATCCCCAATCCTCAATCCTTAATCCGCAATCTTCAATCCTCAATCCCCAGTCCTCAATCTTAAATCCTCAATCCTCAACACTCAATCCTCTATCCTCAATCTTCAATCATCATTACTCAATCTACAATCCTCAATCCTCATCCTTCAATCCTCAATCCTCAATTCTCAATCCTTAATACTCAGTCCTCAATCGTCAATCCTCAATCCCCAATCCTCAATCTTCAATCCTCAATTCTCAATCCTCAATCCTCAATCCTCATTATTCAATCCTCAATACTCAATCTTCAATCCTCAATCCTCAATACTCAATCTGCAATCCTCAATACTCAATCCTCAATCCTCAATCGTCAATCCTCAAACCCCAATCCTCTATCATTAATACTCAATCCTCAATCCTCAATCCTCAATCTTCTATCTTCAATCCCCAATCCTCTATCATCAATCCTCAATTCTCAATCCTCAATCCTCAATCCTCAATCCTCAATCTTCAATCCTCAATACTCAATCTTCAATCTTCAATCCTCAATTCTCAGTCCTCAATCCTCAATCCTCAATCCCCTATCTTCAATCCTCAACCCTCAATCTTCAATCCTCAATCCCCAATCCTCAATCCCCAATCATCATTCTTCAATCCTCAATACCCAATCCTCAATCTTCCATCCTCAATCCTCAATCCTCAATTCTCAATCCTCAATCCTCAATCCTCAACCCTCAATCCTCAGTCCTCAAACCTCAATTCCGAATCCTCAATCCTGAATCCTCAATCTTCACCCCTCAGTCCGCAACAATCAATTGTCAATCCTCAATCCTCAATAGAATATCCTCAATTCACAGTTTTCAATACCCAATCCCCAACCTTCAATCTTCAAATCTAAATCCACAAACATCAATTCTCATCACTCAACCCTCAACACTCAGTCCTCAATCTTCAATCCTCAATCCTCAATCCTAAATCGTCAATCCTCAATCCCCAATCCTCAATCCTCAATCTTCAATCCTCAGTACTCAATCTTCTATCTGCAATCCTCAATCCTCAATCCTCAATCCTCAATCCGCAATCCGCAATCCTCAATCCTCAATCCTCAATCCTCACTCATCAATCCTCAATCCTCATTCTTCAATCCTCAATCCTCAATCCTCAATCCTCAATCTGCAATCCTCAATACTCAATCCTCAATCCTCAATCCTCAATCCTCAATCCTCAATCCTCAATCTTCAATCCTCAATACTCAATCTTCAATCTTCAATCCTCAATCCTCAATCCTCAATCCTCAATCCGCAATCCTCAATCTTCAATCCTCAATACTCAATCTTCAATCCTCAATCCTCAATCGTGAAATCCACAATCATCAATATTCAACACACAACCCTCAAGCTTCAATCCTCAATACTCAAACATCAATCCTCAATTCTCAATACTCAATCGGCAGTCTTCAATCCTCAACACTCAATCTTCAATCCTCAATCCTCAATCTTCAATCCTCAACACCCAAACTTCAATCCTCAATCCCCAATCCTCAATCCTCAATCCTCATTCTTCAATCCTCAGTACCCAATCCTCAATCTTCAATCCTCAATCCTCAATCCTCAATTCTCAATCCTCAATCCGCAGTCCTCAGTCCTCAAACATCAATCCTCAATCGTCAGTCTTCACCCTCAATCCTCAATCCTCAATCCTCAATCCTCAATCTTCAATCTTGAATCCTCAACACACAATCCTCAATCCTCAATCCTCAGTCCTCAAATCTCTATTCTGAATCCTCAACCCTGAATCCAC
This sequence comes from Calliopsis andreniformis, assembly GCF_051401765.1. Taxonomy (NCBI): domain Eukaryota; kingdom Metazoa; phylum Arthropoda; class Insecta; order Hymenoptera; family Andrenidae; genus Calliopsis; species Calliopsis andreniformis. The sequence goes on from NW_027480540.1 coordinate 669,561, forward strand.
AATCTTCAGCCCACAGTCCTCAACAATCAGTTGTCAATCCTCAATCCTCAATAGGATATCCTCAATTCACAGTTTTCAATACTCAATACTCAATCTGCAATCTTCCAACCTCTATCCACAAACATCAATTTTCACCACTCAACCCTCAACACTCAGTCCTCAATGTTTAATCCTCAATCCTCAATTCTCAATCTTCGATCCTCAATACTGAATCTTCAATCCTAAATACTCAATCCTCAATCATCAATCCTCAATCCTTAATCCTCAATCTTCAATCCTCAGTCCCCAATCCTCAATCTTCAATCCTCAATCCGCAATCCTCATTCTCAATCCTCAATCCTCAATCTACAATCCTCAATACTCAATCTTCAATCCTCTATCCTGAATCCTCAATCCTCAATCCTCAATCCTCAATCAGCGATACTCAATCTTCAATAATCAGTCCTCTATCCTCAATCCTCAATCCCCAATACTCAACCATCGATCCTCAATTCTCAATACTCAATAGAATATCCTGAAATCTCAGGATTCAATGCTCAAACATCAATCCTCAACCCTCAGCCCTCATTCTCAAACCTCAACCCTCAATCCTCAGTCCTCAATCCTCAATCCCCAATCCTCAATCTACATTCCTCAAGCCTCAATCCTCAATCCTCAACCCTCAGTCCTCATCCTCAATTCTCAATTCTCAATCCTCAATCCTCAATCCTCAATCTTCAATCCTTAATAATCTATCTCCAATCCTAGATCCCCAATCCCCAATCCTCAATCCTTAATCCGCAATCTTCAATCCTCAATCCCCAGTCCTCAATCTTAAATCCTCAATCCTCAACACTCAATCCTCTATCCTCAATCTTCAATCATCATTACTCAATCTTCAATCCTCAATCCTCATCCTTCAATCCTCAATCCTCAATTCTCAATCCTCAATACTCAGTCCTCAATCGTCAATCCTCAATCCCCAATCCTCAATCTTCAATCCTCAATCCTCAATCCTCAATCCTCAATCCTCAATATTCAATCCTCAATACTCAATCTTCAATCCTCAATCCTCAATACTCAATCTGCAATCCTCAATACTCAATCCTCAATCCTCAATCGTCAATCCTCAAACCCCAATCCTCTATCATTAATACTCAATCCTCAATCCTCAATCCTCAATCCTCAATCCTCAATCTTCAATCCTCAGTACTCAATCTTCTATCTGCAATCCTCAATCCTCAATCCTCAATCCTCAATCTTCAATCCTCAATCCTCAATCCTCATCCTCAATCCTCAATCCTCAATCTACAATCCTCAATACTCAATCTTCAATCCTCAATCCTCAATCCTGAAATCCTCATTCCTCAATACTCAATCGTCAGTCTTCAATCCTCGACACTCAATCTTCAACCCTCAATCCCCAATACTCAATCCCCAATCATCATTCTTCAATCCTCAATACCCAATCCTCTATCTTCCATCCTCAATCCTCAATCCTCAATTCTCAATCCTCAATCCTCAGTCCTCAGTCCTCAAACAGCAATCCTCAACCCTCAGCCTTCATCCTCAATCCTCAATCTTCAATCCTCAATCCTCAATCCTCAATCTTCTATCTTCAATCCCCAATCCTCTATCATCAATCCTCAATTCTCAATCCTCAATCCTCAATCCTCAATCCTCAATCTTCAATCCTCAATACTCAATCTTCAATCTTCAATCCTCAATTCTCAATCCTCAATCCTCAATCCTCAATCCTCTATCTTCAATCCTCAACACTCAATCTTCAATCCTCAATCCCCAATCCTCAATCCCCAATCATCATTCTTCAATCCTCAATACCCAATCCTCAATCTTCCATCCTCAATCCTCAATCCTCAATTCTCAATCCTCAATCCTCAATCCTCAACCCTCAATCCTCAGTCCTCAAACCTCAATTCCGAAACCTCAATCCTGAATCCTCAATCTTCACCCCTCAGTCCGCAACAATCAATTGTCAATCCTCAATCCTCAATAGAATATCCTCAATTCACAGTTTTCAATACCCAATCCCCAACCTTCAATCTTCAAATCTAAATCCACAAACGTCAATTCTCATCACTCAACCCTCAACACTCAGTCCTCAATCTTCAATCCTCAATCCTCAATCCTCAATCGTCAATCCTCAATCCCCAATTCTCTATCATCAATCCTCAATCCTCAATCCTCAATCCTCAATCCTCAATCCTCAGCCTTCAATCCTCAATACTCAATCTTCAATCTTCAATCCTCAATCCTCAATCCTCAATCCTCAATCCGCAATCCTCAATCTTCAATACTCAATACTCAATCATCAATCCTCAATCCTCAATCCTGAAATCCTCAACCCTCAATATTCAACACACAACCCTCAACCTTCAATCCTCAATACTCAACCATCAATCCTCAATTCTCAATGCGCAATAGAATATCCTGAATTCTCTGTTTTCAATACTCAATACTCAACCTTCAATCTTCAAGTCTCCAACCACAAACATCAATTCTGATCACTCAACCCTCAACACTCAGTCCTCAATCTTCAACCCGCAGTCCTCAATACTCAATCCTCAGTCCTCAGTCCTCAATCTTCAATACTCAATCCTCAATCCTATAATCCTCAATCCTCAATATTCAACACACAACCCTCAAACATCAATCCTCAATACTCAACCATCAATCCTCAATTCTCAATACTCAATAGAATATCCTGAATTCTCAGTTTTCAATACTCAATCCTCAATCTTCAATCTTCAAGTCTCCATCCACAAACATCTATTCTCATCACTCAGCCCTCAACAATCAGTCCTCAATCTTCAATCCTCAAACCTCAATCCTCAATCTTCAATCCTCAATACTCAATCTTCAATCCTCAATCCTCAATCCTCAATCCTCAATCCTCAGTCCTCACTCATCAATCCTCAATCCTTAATCCTCAATCCTCATTCTTCAATCCTCAATCCTCAATCCTCAATCTGCAATCCTCAATACTCAATCCTCAATCCTGAATCGTCAATCCTCAAACGCCAATCCTCTATCATCAATACTCAACCCTCAATCCTCAATCCTCAATCCTCAATCCTCAATCTTCAATCCTCAGTACTCAATCTTCTATATGCAATCCTCAATCCTCAATCCTCAATCCTCAATCCGCAATCCGCAATCCTCAATCCTCAATCCTCAATACTCACTCATCAATCCTCAATCCTCATTCTTCAATCCTCAATCCTCAATCCTCAATCCTCAATCTGCAATCCTCAATACTCAATCCTCAATCCTCGATTCTCAATCCTCAATCCTCAATCCTCAATCCGCACTCATCAATCCTCAATCCTCATTCTTCAATCCTCAATCCTCAATCCCCAATCCTCAATCTTCAATCCTCAATCCTCAATCCTCAATCCTCAATCCTCATTCTTCAATCCTCAATACTCAATCTTCAATCCTCAATCCTCAATCCTCAATCCTCAATCCTCAATCCTCAATCGTCAATAATCAACACACAGCCCTCAACCATCAATCCTCAATACTCAAACATCAATACTCAATTCTCAATACTCAATAGAATATCCTGAATTCTCATGTTTCAATACTCAATCCACAATATTCAATAACAAATCTCTATCCTCAAACATCAATTCTCAACACTCAATCCTCAACACTCAGTCCTCTCTCTTCAATCTTCCATCATCAATCCTCTATACTCAAGCGTCAAACCACAATCCTCAATCCTCAACCCTCAATCCTCAGTCCTCAAACCTCAATTCCGAATCCTCAATCCTGAATCCTCAATCTTCACCACTCAGTCCGCAACAATCAATTGGCAATCCTCAATCCTCAATAGAATATCCTCATTTCACAGTTTTCAATACTCATTCCCCAACCTTCAATCTTCAAATCTCAATCCACAAACATCAATTCTCATCACTCAACCCTCAACACTCAGTCCTCAATCTTCAATCCTCAATCCTCAATACTCAATCGTCAATCCTCAATCCTCAATCCTCAATCCTCAATCCTCAGTACTCAAACCTCAATCCTCAATCCTCAATCCTCAATCTTCAATCCTCAATACTCAATCTTCAATCCTCAATCCTGAATCCTCAATCCTCAATCCTCAATCTTCAATCTTGAATCCTCAATACACAATCTTCAATCCTCAAATCTCAATTCTGAATCCTCAATCCTGAATCCACAATCTTCAGCCCACAGTCCTCAACAATCTGTTGTCAATCCTCAATCCTCAATAGGATATCCTCAATTCACAGTTTTCAATACTCAATACTCAATCTGCAATCTTCCAACCTCTATCCACAAACATCAATTTTCATCACTCAACCCTCAACACTCAGTCCTCAATGTTCAATCCTCAATCCTCAATTCTCAATCTTCGATCCTCAATACTGAATCTTCAATCCTCAATACTCAATCCTCAATCATCAATCCTCAATCCTTAATCCTCAATCTTCAATCCTCAGTCCCCAATCCTCAATCTTCAATCCTCAATCCTCAATCCTCATCCTCAATCCTCAATCCTCAATCTACAATCCTCAATACTCAATCTTCAATCCTCAATCCTGAATCCTCAATCCTCAATCCTCAATCCTCAATCAGCGATACTCAATCTTCAATAATCAGTCCTCTATCCTCAATCCTCAATCCTCAATGCTCAACCATCGATCCTCAATTCTCAATACTCAATAGAATATCCTGAAATCTCAGGATTCAATGCTCAAACATCAATCCTCAACGCTCAGCCCTCATTCTCAATCCTCAATCCTCAATCCTCAATCCTCAATGCTCAATCTTCAATCCTCAATCCTCAATTCTCAGTCCTCAATACTCAATCCTCAATCGTCAATCCTCAATCCCCAATCCTCAATCTACAATCCTCAATCCTCAATCCTCAACCCTCAATCCTCAATCTTCAGTCCTCAATACTCAATCTTCAATCCTCAATCCTCAATCCTTAATCCTCAATCCTCAATATTCAATCCTCAATACTCAATCTTCAATCCTCAATCCTCAATCCTCAATCCTCAGTCCTCAGACCTCAAACATCAATATTCAACCCTCAGTCCTCGTTCAAAATCCACAACACTCAATCCTCAATCCTCGATCTTCAATCATCAATATTCAATCTTCAATCCTCAATCCTCAATCCTCAATCCTCAATCCTCAATCCTCAATCTTCAATCCTCAATCCACAATCCTCAATCCTCAATCCTCAATCTTCAATCCTCAACACTCAATCTTCAGTCCTCAATCCTCAATACTCAACCATCAATCCTCAATTCTCAATACTCAATAGAATATCCGGAATTCTCAGGATTCAATACTCAAACGTCAATCCTCAGCCCTCAGCCCTCATTCTGAATCCTCAATCCTCAATCCTCAATCCTCAATTATCAATCCTCAATCCTCAACCCTCAGTCCTCATCCTCAACTCTCAATTCTCAATCCTCAATCCTCAATCCTCAATCTTCAATCCTTAATAATCTATCTCCAATCCTAGATCCCCAATCCCCAATCCTCAATCCTTAATCCGCAATCTTCAATCCTGAATCCCCAGTCCTCAATCTTAAATCCTCAATCCTCAACACTCAATCCTCTATCCTCAATCTTCAATCATCATTACTCAATCTACAATCCTCAATCCTCATCCTTCAATCCTCAATCCTCAATTCTCAATCCTTAATACTCAGTCCTCAATCGTCAATCCTCAATCCCCAATCCTCAATCTTCAATCCTCAATTCTCAATCCTCAATCCTCAATCCTCAATATTCAATCCTCAATACTCAATCTTCAATCCTCAATCCTCAATACTCAATCTGCAATCCTCAATACTCAATCCTCAATCCTCAATCGTCAATCCTCAAACCCCAATCCTCTATCATTAATACTCAATCCTCAATCCTCAATCCTCAATCTTCTATCTTCAATCCCCAATCCTCTATCATCAATCCTCAATTCTCAATCCTCAATCCTCAATCCTCAATCCTCAATCCTCAATCTTCAATCCTCAATACTCAATCTTCAATCTTCAATCCTCAATTCTCAGTCCTCAATCCTCAATCCTCAATCCCCTATCTTCAATCCTCAACCCTCAATCTTCAATCCTCAATCCCCAATCCTCAATCCCCAATCATCATTCTTCAATCCTCAATACCCAATCCTCAATCTTCCATCCTCAATCCTCAATCCTCAATTCTCAATCCTCAATCCTCAATCCTCAACCCTCAATCCTCAGTCCTCAAACCTCAATTCCGAATCCTCAATCCTGAATCCTCAATCTTCACCCCTCAGTCCGCAACAATCAATTGTCAATCCTCAATCCTCAATAGAATATCCTCAATTCACAGTTTTCAATACCCAATCCCCAACCTTCAATCTTCAAATCTAAATCCACAAACATCAATTCTCATCACTCAACCCTCAACACTCAGTCCTCAATCTTCAATCCTCAATCCTCAATCCTCAATCGTCAATCCTCAATCCCCAATCCTCAATCCTCAATCTTCAATCCTCAGTACTCAATCTTCTATCTGCAATCCTCAATCCTCAATCCTCAATCCTCAATCCGCAATCCGCAATCCTCAATCCTCAATCCTCAATCCTCACTCATCAATCCTCAATCCTCATTCTTCAATCCTCAATCCTCAATCCTCAATCCTCAATCTGCAATCCTCAATACTCAATCCTCAATCCTCAATCCTCAATCCTCAATCCTCAATCCTCAATCTTCAATCCTCAATACTCAATCTTCAATCTTCAATCCTCAATCCTCAATCCTCAATCCTCAATCCGCAATCCTCAATCTTCAATCCTCAATACTCAATCTTCAATCCTCAATCCTCAATCGTGAAATCCACAATCATCAATATTCAACACACAACCCTCAAGCTTCAATCCTCAATACTCAAACATCAATCCTCAATTCTCAATACTCAATCGGCAGTCTTCAATCCTCAACACTCAATCTTCAATCCTCAATCCTCAATCTTCAATCCTCAACACCCAAACTTCAATCCTCAATCCCCAATCCTCAATCCTCAATCCTCATTCTTCAATCCTCAGTACCCAATCCTCAATCTTCAATCCTCAATCCTCAATCCTCAATTCTCAATCCTCAATCCGCAGTCCTCAGTCCTCAAACATCAATCCTCAATCGTCAGTCTTCACCCTCAATCCTCAATCCTCAATCCTCAATCCTCAATCTTCAATCTTGAATCCTCAACACACAATCCTCAATCCTCAATCCTCAGTCCTCAAATCTCTATTCTGAATCCTCAACCCTGAATCCACAATCTTCAGCCCACAGTCCTCAACAATCAGTTGTCAATCCTCAATCCTCAATAGGATATCCTCAATTCACAGTTTTCAATACTCAATACTCAATCTGCAATCTTCCAACCTCTATCCACAAACATCAATTTTCACCACTCAACCCTCAACACTCAGTCCTCAATGTTTAATCCTCAATCCTCAATTCTCAATCTTCGATCCTCAATACTGAATCTTCAATCCTAAATACTCAATCCTCAATCATCAATCCTCAATCCTTAATCCTCAATCTTCAATCCTCAGTCCCCAATCCTCAATCTTCAATCCTCAATCCGCAATCCTCATTCTCAATCCTCAATCCTCAATCTACAATCCTCAATACTCAATCTTCAATCCTCTATCCTGAATCCTCAATCCTCAATCCTCAATCCTCAATCAGCGATACTCAATCTTCAATAATCAGTCCTCTATCCTCAATCCTCAATCCCCAATACTCAACCATCGATCCTCAATTCTCAATACTCAATAGAATATCCTGAAATCTCAGGATTCAATGCTCAAACATCAATCCTCAACCCTCAGCCCTCATTCTCAAACCTCAACCCTCAATCCTCAGTCCTCAATCCTCAATCCCCAATCCTCAATCTACATTCCTCAAGCCTCAATCCTCAATCCTCAACCCTCAGTCCTCATCCTCAATTCTCAATTCTCAATCCTCAATCCTCAATCCTCAATCTTCAATCCTTAATAATCTATCTCCAATCCTAGATCCCCAATCCCCAATCCTCAATCCTTAATCCGCAATCTTCAATCCTCAATCCCCAGTCCTCAATCTTAAATCCTCAATCCTCAACACTCAATCCTCTATCCTCAATCTTCAATCATCATTACTCAATCTTCAATCCTCAATCCTCATCCTTCAATCCTCAATCCTCAATTCTCAATCCTCAATACTCAGTCCTCAATCGTCAATCCTCAATCCCCAATCCTCAATCTTCAATCCTCAATCCTCAATCCTCAATCCTCAATCCTCAATATTCAATCCTCAATACTCAATCTTCAATCCTCAATCCTCAATACTCAATCTGCAATCCTCAATACTCAATCCTCAATCCTCAATCGTCAATCCTCAAACCCCAATCCTCTATCATTAATACTCAATCCTCAATCCTCAATCCTCAATCCTCAATCCTCAATCTTCAATCCTCAGTACTCAATCTTCTATCTGCAATCCTCAATCCTCAATCCTCAATCCTCAATCTTCAATCCTCAATCCTCAATCCTCATCCTCAATCCTCAATCCTCAATCTACAATCCTCAATACTCAATCTTCAATCCTCAATCCTCAATCCTGAAATCCTCATTCCTCAATACTCAATCGTCAGTCTTCAATCCTCGACACTCAATCTTCAACCCTCAATCCCCAATACTCAATCCCCAATCATCATTCTTCAATCCTCAATACCCAATCCTCTATCTTCCATCCTCAATCCTCAATCCTCAATTCTCAATCCTCAATCCTCAGTCCTCAGTCCTCAAACAGCAATCCTCAACCCTCAGCCTTCATCCTCAATCCTCAATCTTCAATCCTCAATCCTCAATCCTCAATCTTCTATCTTCAATCCCCAATCCTCTATCATCAATCCTCAATTCTCAATCCTCAATCCTCAATCCTCAATCCTCAATCTTCAATCCTCAATACTCAATCTTCAATCTTCAATCCTCAATTCTCAATCCTCAATCCTCAATCCTCAATCCTCTATCTTCAATCCTCAACACTCAATCTTCAATCCTCAATCCCCAATCCTCAATCCCCAATCATCATTCTTCAATCCTCAATACCCAATCCTCAATCTTCCATCCTCAATCCTCAATCCTCAATTCTCAATCCTCAATCCTCAATCCTCAACCCTCAATCCTCAGTCCTCAAACCTCAATTCCGAAACCTCAATCCTGAATCCTCAATCTTCACCCCTCAGTCCGCAACAATCAATTGTCAATCCTCAATCCTCAATAGAATATCCTCAATTCACAGTTTTCAATACCCAATCCCCAACCTTCAATCTTCAAATCTAAATCCACAAACGTCAATTCTCATCACTCAACCCTCAACACTCAGTCCTCAATCTTCAATCCTCAATCCTCAATCCTCAATCGTCAATCCTCAATCCCCAATTCTCTATCATCAATCCTCAATCCTCAATCCTCAATCCTCAATCCTCAATCCTCAGCCTTCAATCCTCAATACTCAATCTTCAATCTTCAATCCTCAATCCTCAATCCTCAATCCTCAATCCGCAATCCTCAATCTTCAATACTCAATACTCAATCATCAATCCTCAATCCTCAATCCTGAAATCCTCAACCCTCAATATTCAACACACAACCCTCAACCTTCAATCCTCAATACTCAACCATCAATCCTCAATTCTCAATGCGCAATAGAATATCCTGAATTCTCTGTTTTCAATACTCAATACTCAACCTTCAATCTTCAAGTCTCCAACCACAAACATCAATTCTGATCACTCAACCCTCAACACTCAGTCCTCAATGTTTAATGCTCAATCCTCAATTCTCAATCTTCGATCCTCAATACTGAATCTTCAATCCTAAATACTCAATCCTCAATCATCAATCCTCAATCCTTAATCCTCAATCTTCAATCCTCAATCCCCAATCCTCAATCCCCAATCATCATTCTTCAATCCTCAATACCCAATCCTCAATCTTCCATCCTCAATCCTCAATCCTCAATTCTCAATCCTCAATCCTCAATCCTCAACCCTCAGTCCTCAGTCCTCAAACCTCAATTCCGAATCCTCAATCCCGAATCCTCAATCTTCACCCCTCAGTCCGCAACAATCAATTGTCAATCCTCAATCCTCAATAGAATATCCTCAATTCACAGTTTTCAATACCCAATCCCCAACCTTCAATCTTCAAATCTAAATCCACAAACATCAATTCTCATCACTCAACCCTCAACACTCAGTCCTCAATCTTCAATCCTCAATCCTCAATCCTCAATCGTCAATCCTCAATCCCCAATCCTCAATCCTCAATCTTCAATCCTCAGTACTCAATCTTCTATCTGCAATCCTCAATCCTCAATCCTCAATCCTCAATCCGCAATCCGCAATCCTCAATCCTCAATCCTCAATCCTCACTCATCAATCCTCAATCCTCATTCTTCAATCCTCAATCCTCAATCCTCAATCCTCAATCTGCAATCCTCAATACTCAATCCTCAATCCTCAATCCTCAATCCTCAATCCTCAATCCTCAATCTTCAATCCTCAATACTCAATCTTCAATCTTCAATCCTCAATCCTCAATCCTCAATCCTCAATCCGCAATCCTCAATCTTCAATCCTCAATACTCAATCTTCAATCCTCAATCCTCAATCGTGAAATCCACAATCATCAATATTCAACACACAACCCTCAAGCTTCAATCCTCAATACTGAAACATCAATCCTCAATTCTCAATACTCAATCGGCAGTCTTCAATCCTCAACACTCAATCTTCAATCCTCAATCCTCAATCTTCAATCCTCAACACCCAAACTTCAATCCTCAATCCCCAATCCTCAATCCTCAATCCTCATTCTTCAATCCTCAGTACCCAATCCTCAATCTTCAATCCTCAATCCTCAATCCTCAATTCTCAATCCTCAATCCGCAGTCCTCAGTCCTCAAACATCAATCCTCAATCGTCAGTCTTCACCCTCAATCCTCAATCCTCAATCCTCAATCCTCAATCTTCAATCTTGAATCCTCAACACACAATCCTCAATCCTCAATCCTCAGTCCTCAAATCTCTATTCTGAATCCTCAACCCTGAATCCACAATCTTCAGCCCACAGTCCTCAACAATCAGTTGTCAATCCTCAATCCTCAATAGGATATCCTCAATTCACAGTTTTCAATACTCAATACTCAATCTGCAATCTTCCAACCTCTATCCACAAACATCAATTTTCACCACTCAACCCTCAACACTCAGTCCTCAATGTTTAATCCTCAATCCTCAATTCTCAATCTTCGATCCTCAATACTGAATCTTCAATCCTAAATACTCAATCCTCAATCATCAATCCTCAATCCTTAATCCTCAATCTTCAATCCTCAGTCCCCAATCCTCAATCTTCAATCCTCAATCCGCAATCCTCATTCTCAATCCTCAATCCTCAATCTACAATCCTCAATACTCAATCTTCAATCCTCTATCCTGAATCCTCAATCCTCAATCCTCAATCCTCAATCAGCGATACTCAATCTTCAATAATCAGTCCTCTATCCTCAATCCTCAATCCCCAATACTCAACCATCGATCCTCAATTCTCAATACTCAATAGAATATCCTGAAATCTCAGGATTCAATGCTCAAACATCAATCCTCAACCCTCAGCCCTCATTCTCAAACCTCAACCCTCAATCCTCAGTCCTCAATCCTCAATCCCCAATCCTCAATCTACATTCCTCAAGCCTCAATCCTCAATCCTCAACCCTCAGTCCTCATCCTCAATTCTCAATTCTCAATCCTCAATCCTCAATCCTCAATCTTCAATCCTTAATAATCTATCTCCAATCCTAGATCCCCAATCCCCAATCCTCAATCCTTAATCCGCAATCTTCAATCCTCAATCCCCAGTCCTCAATCTTAAATCCTCAATCCTCAACACTCAATCCTCTATCCTCAATCTTCAATCATCATTACTCAATCTTCAATCCTCAATCCTCATCCTTCAATCCTCAATCCTCAATTCTCAATCCTCAATACTCAGTCCTCAATCGTCAATCCTCAATCCCCAATCCTCAATCTTCAATCCTCAATCCTCAATCCTCAATCCTCAATCCTCAATATTCAATCCTCAATACTCAATCTTCAATCCTCAATCCTCAATACTCAATCTGCAATCCTCAATACTCAATCCTCAATCCTCAATCGTCAATCCTCAAACCCCAATCCTCTATCATTAATACTCAATCCTCAATCCTCAATCCTCAATCCTCAATCCTCAATCTTCAATCCTCAGTACTCAATCTTCTATCTGCAATCCTCAATCCTCAATCCTCAATCCTCAATCTTCAATCCTCAATCCTCAATCCTCATCCTCAATCCTCAATCCTCAATCTACAATCCTCAATACTCAATCTTCAATCCTCAATCCTCAATCCTGAAATCCTCATTCCTCAATACTCAATCGTCAGTCTTCAATCCTCGACACTCAATCTTCAACCCTCAATCCCCAATACTCAATCCCCAATCATCATTCTTCAATCCTCAATACCCAATCCTCTATCTTCCATCCTCAATCCTCAATCCTCAATTCTCAATCCTCAATCCTCAGTCCTCAGTCCTCAAACAGCAATCCTCAACCCTCAGCCTTCATCCTCAATCCTCAATCTTCAATCCTCAATCCTCAATCCTCAATCTTCTATCTTCAATCCCCAATCCTCTATCATCAATCCTCAATTCTCAATCCTCAATCCTCAATCCTCAATCCTCAATCTTCAATCCTCAATACTCAATCTTCAATCTTCAATCCTCAATTCTCAATCCTCAATCCTCAATCCTCAATCCTCTATCTTCAATCCTCAACACTCAATCTTCAATCCTCAATCCCCAATCCTCAATCCCCAATCATCATTCTTCAATCCTCAATACCCAATCCTCAATCTTCCATCCTCAATCCTCAATCCTCAATTCTCAATCCTCAATCCTCAATCCTCAACCCTCAATCCTCAGTCCTCAAACCTCAATTCCGAAACCTCAATCCTGAATCCTCAATCTTCACCCCTCAGTCCGCAACAATCAATTGTCAATCCTCAATCCTCAATAGAATATCCTCAATTCACAGTTTTCAATACCCAATCCCCAACCTTCAATCTTCAAATCTAAATCCACAAACGTCAATTCTCATCACTCAACCCTCAACACTCAGTCCTCAATCTTCAATCCTCAATCCTCAATCCTCAATCGTCAATCCTCAATCCCCAATTCTCTATCATCAATCCTCAATCCTCAATCCTCAATCCTCAATCCTCAATCCTCAGCCTTCAATCCTCAATACTCAATCTTCAATCTTCAATCCTCAATCCTCAATCCTCAATCCTCAATCCGCAATCCTCAATCTTCAATACTCAATACTCAATCATCAATCCTCAATCCTCAATCCTGAAATCCTCAACCCTCAATATTCAACACACAACCCTCAACCTTCAATCCTCAATACTCAACCATCAATCCTCAATTCTCAATGCGCAATAGAATATCCTGAATTCTCTGTTTTCAATACTCAATACTCAACCTTCAATCTTCAAGTCTCCAACCACAAACATCAATTCTGATCACTCAACCCTCAACACTCAGTCCTCAATCTTCAACCCGCAGTCCTCAATACTCAATCCTCAGTCCTCAGTCCTCAATCTTCAATACTCAATCCTCAATCCTATAATCCTCAATCCTCAATATTCAACACACAACCCTCAAACATCAATCCTCAATACTCAACCATCAATCCTCAATTCTCAATACTCAATAGAATATCCTGAATTCTCAGTTTTCAATACTCAATCCTCAATCTTCAATCTTCAAGTCTCCATCCACAAACATCTATTCTCATCACTCAGCCCTCAACAATCAGTCCTCAATCTTCAATCCTCAAACCTCAATCCTCAATCTTCAATCCTCAATACTCAATCTTCAATCCTCAATCCTCAATCCTCAATCCTCAATCCTCAGTCCTCACTCATCAATCCTCAATCCTTAATCCTCAATCCTCATTCTTCAATCCTCAATCCTCAATCCTCAATCTGCAATCCTCAATACTCAATCCTCAATCCTGAATCGTCAATCCTCAAACGCCAATCCTCTATCATCAATACTCAACCCTCAATCCTCAATCCTCAATCCTCAATCCTCAATCTTCAATCCTCAGTACTCAATCTTCTATATGCAATCCTCAATCCTCAATCCTCAATCCTCAATCCGCAATCCGCAATCCTCAATCCTCAATCCTCAATACTCACTCATCAATCCTCAATCCTCATTCTTCAATCCTCAATCCTCAATCCTCAATCCTCAATCTGCAATCCTCAATACTCAATCCTCAATCCTCGATTCTCAATCCTCAATCCTCAATCCTCAATCCGCACTCATCAATCCTCAATCCTCATTCTTCAATCCTCAATCCTCAATCCCCAATCCTCAATCTTCAATCCTCAATCCTCAATCCTCAATCCTCAATCCTCAATCCTCAATCCTCAATCCTCATTCTTCAATCCTCAATACTCAATCTTCAATCCTCAATCCTCAATCCTCAATCCTCAATCCTCAATCCTCAATCGTCAATAATCAACACACAGCCCTCAACCATCAATCCTCAATACTCAAACATCAATACTCAATTCTCAATACTCAATAGAATATCCTGAATTCTCATGTTTCAATACTCAATCCACAATATTCAATAACAAATCTCTATCCTCAAACATCAATTCTCAACACTCAATCCTCAACACTCAGTCCTCTCTCTTCAATCTTCCATCATCAATCCTCTATACTCAAGCGTCAAACCACAATCCTCAATCCTCAACCCTCAATCCTCAGTCCTCAAACCTCAATTCCGAATCCTCAATCCTGAATCCTCAATCTTCACCACTCAGTCCGCAACAATCAATTGGCAATCCTCAATCCTCAATAGAATATCCTCATTTCACAGTTTTCAATACTCATTCCCCAACCTTCAATCTTCAAATCTCAATCCACAAACATCAATTCTCATCACTCAACCCTCAACACTCAGTCCTCAATCTTCAATCCTCAATCCTCAATACTCAATCGTCAATCCTCAATCCTCAATCCTCAATCCTCAATCCTCAGTACTCAAACCTCAATCCTCAATCCTCAATCCGCAATCCTCAATCTTCAATACTCAATACTCAATCATCAATCCTCAATCCTCAATCCTGAAATCCTCAACCCTCAATATTCAACACACAACCCTCAACCTTCAATCCTCAATACTCAACCATCAATCCTCAATTCTCAATGCGCAATAGAATATCCTGAATTCTCTGTTTTCAATACTCAATACTCAACCTTCAATCTTCAAGTCTCCAACCACAAACATCAATTCTGATCACTCAACCCTCAACACTCAGTCCTCAATGTTTAATCCTCAATCCTCAATTCTCAATCTTCGAACCTCAATACTGAATCTTCAATCCTAAATACTCAATCCTCAATCATCAATCCTCAATCCTTAATCCTCAATCTTCAATCCTCAATCCCCAATCCTCAATCCCCAATCATCATTCTTCAATCCTCAATACCCAATCCTCAATCTTCCATCCTCAATCCTCAATCCTCAATTCTCAATCCTCAATCCTCAATCCTCAACCCTCAATCCTCAGTCCTCAAACCTCAATTCCGAATCCTCAATCCTGAATCCTCAATCTTCACCCCTCAGTCCGCAACAATCAATTGTCAATCCTCAATCCTCAATAGAATATCCTCAATTCACAGTTTTCAATACCCAATCCCCAACCTTCAATCTTCAAATCTAAATCCACAAACATCAATTCTCATCACTCAACCCTCAACACTCAGTCCTCAATCTTCAATCCTCAATCCTCAATCCTCAATCGTCAATCCTCAATCCCCAATCCTCAATCCTCAATCTTCAATCCTCAGTACTCAATCTTCTATCTGCAATCCTCAATCCTCAATCCTCAATCCTCAATCCGCAATCCGCAATCCTCAATCCTCAATCCTCAATCCTCACTCATCAATCCTCAATCCTCATTCTTCAATCCTCAATCCTCAATCCTCAATCCTCAATCTGCAATCCTCAATACTCAATCCTCAATCCTCAATCCTCAATCCTCAATCCTCAATCCTCAATCTTCAATCCTCAATACTCAATCTTCAATCTTCAATCCTCAATCCTCAATCCTCAATCCTCAATCCGCAATCCTCAATCTTCAATCCTCAATACTCAATCTTCAATCCTCAATCCTCAATCGTGAAATCCACAATCATCAATATTCAACACACAACCCTCAAGCTTCAATCCTCAATACTCAAACATCAATCCTCAATTCTCAATACTCAATCGGCAGTCTTCAATCCTCAACACTCAATCTTCAATCCTCAATCCTCAATCTTCAATCCTCAACACCCAAACTTCAATCCTCAATCCCCAATCCTCAATCCTCAATCCTCATTCTTCAATCCTCAGTACCCAATCCTCAATCTTCAATCCTCAATCCTCAATCCTCAATTCTCAATCCTCAATCCGCAGTCCTCAGTCCTCAAACATCAATCCTCAATCGTCAGTCTTCACCCTCAATCCTCAATCCTCAATCCTCAATCCTCAATCTTCAATCTTGAATCCTCAACACACAATCCTCAATCCTCAATCCTCAGTCCTCAAATCTCTATTCTGAATCCTCAACCCTGAATCCACAATCTTCAGCCCACAGTCCTCAACAATCAGTTGTCAATCCTCAATCCTCAATAGGATATCCTCAATTCACAGTTTTCAATACTCAATACTCAATCTGCAATCTTCCAACCTCTATCCACAAACATCAATTTTCACCACTCAACCCTCAACACTCAGTCCTCAATGTTTAATCCTCAATCCTCAATTCTCAATCTTCGATCCTCAATACTGAATCTTCAATCCTAAATACTCAATCCTCAATCATCAATCCTCAATCCTTAATCCTCAATCTTCAATCCTCAGTCCCCAATCCTCAATCTTCAATCCTCAATCCGCAATCCTCATTCTCAATCCTCAATCCTCAATCTACAATCCTCAATACTCAATCTTCAATCCTCTATCCTGAATCCTCAATCCTCAATCCTCAATCCTCAATCAGCGATACTCAATCTTCAATAATCAGTCCTCTATCCTCAATCCTCAATCCCCAATACTCAACCATCGATCCTCAATTCTCAATACTCAATAGAATATCCTGAAATCTCAGGATTCAATGCTCAAACATCAATCCTCAACCCTCAGCCCTCATTCTCAAACCTCAACCCTCAATCCTCAGTCCTCAATCCTCAATCCCCAATCCTCAATCTACATTCCTCAAGCCTCAATCCTCAATCCTCAACCCTCAGTCCTCATCCTCAATTCTCAATTCTCAATCCTCAATCCTCAATCCTCAATCTTCAATCCTTAATAATCTATCTCCAATCCTAGATCCCCAATCCCCAATCCTCAATCCTTAATCCGCAATCTTCAATCCTCAATCCCCAGTCCTCAATCTTAAATCCTCAATCCTCAACACTCAATCCTCTATCCTCAATCTTCAATCATCATTACTCAATCTTCAATCCTCAATCCTCATCCTTCAATCCTCAATCCTCAATTCTCAATCCTCAATACTCAGTCCTCAATCGTCAATCCTCAATCCCCAATCCTCAATCTTCAATCCTCAATCCTCAATCCTCAATCCTCAATCCTCAATATTCAATCCTCAATACTCAATCTTCAATCCTCAATCCTCAATACTCAATCTGCAATCCTCAATACTCAATCCTCAATCCTCAATCGTCAATCCTCAAACCCCAATCCTCTATCATTAATACTCAATCCTCAATCCTCAATCCTCAATCCTCAATCCTCAATCTTCAATCCTCAGTACTCAATCTTCTATCTGCAATCCTCAATCCTCAATCCTCAATCCTCAATCTTCAATCCTCAATCCTCAATCCTCATCCTCAATCCTCAATCCTCAATCTACTATCCTCAATACTCAATCTTCAATCCTCAATCCTCAATCCTGAAATCCTCATTCCTCAATACTCAATCGTCAGTCTTCAATCCTCGACACTCAATCTTCAACCCTCAATCCCCAATACTCAATCCCCAATCATCATTCTTCAATCCTCAATACCCAATCCTCTATCTTCCATCCTCAATCCTCAATCCTCAATTCTCAATCCTCAATCCTCAGTCCTCAGTCCTCAAACAGCAATCCTCAACCCTCAGCCTTCATCCTCAATCCTCAATCTTCAATCCTCAATCCTCAATCCTCAATCTTCTATCTTCAATCCCCAATCCTCTATCATCAATCCTCAATTCTCAATCCTCAATCCTCAATCCTCAATCCTCAATCTTCAATCCTCAATACTCAATCTTCAATCTTCAATCCTCAATTCTCAATCCTCAATCCTCAATCCTCAATCCTCTATCTTCAATCCTCAACACTCAATCTTCAATCCTCAATCCCCAATCCTCAATCCCCAATCATCATTCTTCAATCCTCAATACCCAATCCTCAATCTTCCATCCTCAATCCTCAATCCTCAATTCTCAATCCTCAATCCTCAATCCTCAACCCTCAATCCTCAGTCCTCAAACCTCAATTCCGAAACCTCAATCCTGAATCCTCAATCTTCACCCCTCAGTCCGCAACAATCAATTGTCAATCCTCAATCCTCAATAGAATATCCTCAATTCACAGTTTTCAATACCCAATCCCCAACCTTCAATCTTCAAATCTAAATCCACAAACGTCAATTCTCATCACTCAACCCTCAACACTCAGTCCTCAATCTTCAATCCTCAATCCTCAATCCTCAATCGTCAATCCTCAATCCCCAATTCTCTATCATCAATCCTCAATCCTCAATCCTCAATCCTCAATCCTCAATCCTCAGCCTTCAATCCTCAATACTCAATCTTCAATCTTCAATCCTCAATCCTCAATCCTCAATCCTCAATCCGCAATCCTCAATCTTCAATACTCAATACTCAATCATCAATCCTCAATCCTCAATCCTGAAATCCTCAACCCTCAATATTCAACACACAACCCTCAACCTTCAATCCTCAATACTCAACCATCAATCCTCAATTCTCAATGCGCAATAGAATATCCTGAATTCTCTGTTTTCAATACTCAATACTCAACCTTCAATCTTCAAGTCTCCAACCACAAACATCAATTCTGATCACTCAACCCTCAACACTCAGTCCTCAATCTTCAACCCGCAGTCCTCAATACTCAATCCTCAGTCCTCAGTCCTCAATCTTCAATACTCAATCCTCAATCCTATAATCCTCAATCCTCAATATTCAACACACAACCCTCAAACATCAATCCTCAATACTCAACCATCAATCCTCAATTCTCAATACTCAATAGAATATCCTGAATTCTCAGTTTTCAATACTCAATCCTCAATCTTCAATCTTCAAGTCTCCATCCACAAACATCTATTCTCATCACTCAGCCCTCAACAATCAGTCCTCAATCTTCAATCCTCAAACCTCAATCCTCAATCTTCAATCCTCAATACTCAATCTTCAATCCTCAATCCTCAATCCTCAATCCTCAATCCTCAGTCCTCACTCATCAATCCTCAATCCTTAATCCTCAATCCTCATTCTTCAATCCTCAATCCTCAATCCTCAATCTGCAATCCTCAATACTCAATCCTCAATCCTGAATCGTCAATCCTCAAACGCCAATCCTCTATCATCAATACTCAACCCTCAATCCTCAATCCTCAATCCTCAATCCTCAATCTTCAATCCTCAGTACTCAATCTTCTATATGCAATCCTCAATCCTCAATCCTCAATCCTCAATCCGCAATCCGCAATCCTCAATCCTCAATCCTCAATACTCACTCATCAATCCTCAATCCTCATTCTTCAATCCTCAATCCTCAATCCTCAATCCTCAATCTGCAATCCTCAATACTCAATCCTCAATCCTCGATTCTCAATCCTCAATCCTCAATCCTCAATCCGCACTCATCAATCCTCAATCCTCATTCTTCAATCCTCAATCCTCAATCCCCAATCCTCAATCTTCAATCCTCAATCCTCAATCCTCAATCCTCAATCCTCAATCCTCAATCCTCAATCCTCATTCTTCAATCCTCAATACTCAATCTTCAATCCTCAATCCTCAATCCTCAATCCTCAATCCTCAATCCTCAATCGTCAATAATCAACACACAGCCCTCAACCATCAATCCTCAATACTCAAACATCAATACTCAATTCTCAATACTCAATAGAATATCCTGAATTCTCATGTTTCAATACTCAATCCACAATATTCAATAACAAATCTCTATCCTCAAACATCAATTCTCAACACTCAATCCTCAACACTCAGTCCTCTCTCTTCAATCTTCCATCATCAATCCTCTATACTCAAGCGTCAAACCACAATCCTCAATCCTCAACCCTCAATCCTCAGTCCTCAAACCTCAATTCCGAATCCTCAATCCTGAATCCTCAATCTTCACCACTCAGTCCGCAACAATCAATTGGCAATCCTCAATCCTCAATAGAATATCCTCATTTCACAGTTTTCAATACTCATTCCCCAACCTTCAATCTTCAAATCTCAATCCACAAACATCAATTCTCATCACTCAACCCTCAACACTCAGTCCTCAATCTTCAATCCTCAATCCTCAATACTCAATCGTCAATCCTCAATCCTCAATCCTCAATCCTCAATCCTCAGTACTCAAACCTCAATCCTCAATCCTCAATCCTCAATCTTCAATCCTCAATACTCAATCTTCAATCCTCAATCCTGAATCCTCAATCCTCAATCCTCAATCCGCAGTCCTCAGTCCTGAAACATCAATCCTCAACCGTCAGTCTTCACCCTCAATCCTCAATCCTCAATCCTCAATCCTCAATCCTCAATCCTCAATCCTCAATCTTCAATCTTGAATCCTCAATACACAATCTTCAATCCTCAAATCTCAATTCTGAATCCTCAATCCTGAATCCACAATCTTCAGCCCACAGTCCTCAACAATCTGTTGTCAATCCTCAATCCTCAATAGGATATCCTCAATTCACAGTTTTCAATACTCAATACTCAATCTGCAATCTTCCAACCTCTATCCACAAACATCAATTTTCATCACTCAACCCTCAACACTCAGTCCTCAATGTTCAATCCTCAATCCTCAATTCTCAATCTTCGATCCTCAATACTGAATCTTCAATCCTCAATACTCAATCGTCAATCATCAATCCTCAATCCTTAATCCTCAATCTTCAATCCTCAGTCCCCAATCCTCAATCTTCAATCCTCAATCCTCAATCCTCATCCTCAATCCTCAATCCTCAATCTACAATCCTCAATACTCAATCTTCAATCCTCAATCCTGAATCCTCAATCCTCAATCCTCAATCCTCAATCAGCGATACTCAATCTTCAATAATCAGTCCTCTATCCTCAATCCTCAATCCCCAATACTCAACCATCGATCCTCAATTCTCAATACTCAATAGAATATCCTGAAATCTCAGGATTCAATGCTCAAACATCAATCCTCAACCCTCAGCCCTCATTCTCAAACCTCAACCCTCAATCCTCAGTCCTCAATCCTCAATCCCCAATCCTCAATCTACAATCCTCAAGCCTCAATCCTCAATCCTCAACCCTCAGTCCTCATCCTCAATTCTCAATTCTCAATCCTCAATCCTCAATCCTCAATCTTCAATTCTTAATAATCTATCTCCAATCCTAGATCCCCAATCCCCAATCCTCAATCCTTAATCCGCAATCTTCAATCCTCAATCCCCAGTCCTCAATCTTAAATCCTCAATCCTCAACACTCAATCCTCTATCCTCAATCTTCAATCATCATTACTCAATCTTCAATCCTCAATCCTCATCCTTCAATCCTCAATCCTCAATTCTCAATCCTCAATACTCAGTCCTCAATCGTCAATCCTCAATCCCCAATCCTCAATCTTCAATCCTCAATCCTCAATCCTCAATCCTCAATCCTCAATATTCAATCCTCAATACTCAATCTTCAATCCTCAATCTTCAATACTCAATCTGCAATCCTCAATACTCAATCCTCAATCCTCAATCGTCAATCCTCAAACCCCAATCCTCTATCATTAATACTCAATCCTCAATCCTCAATCCTCAATCCTCAATCCTCAATCTTCAATCCTCAGTACTCAATCTTCTATCTGCAATCCTCAATCCTCAATCCTCAATCCTCAATCTTCAATCCTCAATCCTCAATCCTCATCCTCAATCCTCAATCCTCAATCTACAATCCTCAATACTCAATCTTCAATCCTCAATCCTCAATCCTGAAATCCTCATTCCTCAATACTCAATCGTCAGTCTTCAATCCTCAACACTCAATCTTCAACCCTCAATCCCCAATCCTCAATCCCCAATCATCATTCTTCAATCCTCAATACCCAATCCTCTATCTTCCATCCTCAATCCTCAATCCTCAATTCTCAATCCTCAATCCTCAGTCCTCAGTCCTCAAACAGCAATCCTCAACCCTCAGCCTTCATCCTCAATCCTCAATCTTCAATCCTCAATCCTCAATCCTCAATCTTCTATCTTCAATCCCCAATCCTCTATCATCAATCCTCAATTCTCAATCCTCAATACTCAATCCTCAATCCTCAATCTTCAATCCTCAATACTCAATCTTCAATCTTCAATCCTCAATTCTCAATCCTCAATCCTCAATCCTCAATCCTCTATCTTCAATCCTCAACACTCAATCTTCAATCCTCAATCCCCAACCCTCAATCCCCAATCATCATTCTTCAATCCTCAATCCTCAATCCTCAATCCTCAATCCGCAATCCTCAATCTTCAATACTCAATACTCAATCATCAATCCTCAATCCTCAATCCTGAAATCCTCAACCCTTAATATTCAACACACAACCCTCAACCTTCAATCCTCAATACTCAACCATCAATCCTCAATTCTCAATACTCAATGGAATATCCTGAATTCTCATGGTTCAATACTCAATCCGCAATATTCAATAATCAAATCTCAATCCTCAAACATCAAATCTCAACACTCAATCCTCAACAATCAGTCTTCTCCCTTGAATCCTCCATCCTCAATCCTCAATGCTCAAGCGTCAATCCTCAATCCTCAATCCTCAATCCTGAATCCTCAATAATCAGCCCTCATACCTCAATCCTGAATCCTCAATCCTGAATCCTCATTCTTCAGCCCTCAGTCCTCAACAATCAGTTGTCAATGCTCAATCCTCAATAGAATATCATCAATTCACTGTTTTCAATACTCAATGCTCAATCTGCAATCTTCAAATCTCTATCCACAAACATCAATTCTCATCACTCAACCCTCAACACTCAGTCCCCAATCCTCAATCTTTAATCCTCAATCCTCAATACTCAATCCTCAATCCTCAATCTTCAATCCTCAATACTCAATCTTCAATCCTCAATCCTCAATCCTCAATCCTCATTCCTCAATACTCAATCGTCAGTCTTCAATCCTCAACACTCAATCTTCAACCCTCAATCCCCAATCCTCAATCCCCAATCATCACTCTTCAATCCTCAATACCCAATCCTCAATCTTCCATCCTCAATCCTCAATCCTCAATTCTCAATCCTCAATCCTCAGTCCTCAGTCCTCAAACAGCAATCCTCAACCCTCAGCCTTCATCCTCAATCCTCAATCTTCAATCCTCAATCCTCAATCCTCAATCTTCTATCTTCAATCCCCAATCCTCTATCATCAATCCCCAATTCTCAATCCTCAATCCTCAATCCTCAATCCTCAATCTTCAATCCTCAATACTCAATCTTCAATCTTCAATCCTCAATTCTCATTCCTCAATCCTCAATCCTCAATCCTCTATCTTCAATCCTCAACACTCAATCTTCAATCCTCAATCCCCAATCCTCAATCCCCAATCATCATTCTTCAATCCTCAATACCCAATCCTCAATCTTCCATCCTCAATCCTCAATCCTCAATTCTCAATCCTCAATCCTCAATCCTCAACCCTCAATCCTCAGTCCTCAAACCTCAATTCCGAATCCTCAATCCTGAATCCTCAATCTTCACCCCTCAGTCCGCAACAATCAATTGTCAATCCTCAATCCTCAATAGAATATCCTCAATTCACAGTTTTCAATACCCAATCCCCAACCTTCAATCTTCAAATCTAAATCCACAAACATCAATTCTCATCACTCAACCCTCAACACTCAGTCCTCAATCTTCAATCCTCAATCCTCAATCCTCAATCGTCAATCCTCAATCCCCAATTCTCTATCATCAATCCTCAATCCTCAATCCTCAATCCTCAATCCTCAATCCTCAGCCTTCAATCCTCAATACTCAATCTTCAATCTTCAATCCTCAATCTTCAATCCTCAATCCTCAATCCGCAATCCTCAATCTTCAATACTCAATACTCAATCATCAATCCTCAATCCTCAATCCTGAAATCCTCAACCCTCAATATTCAACACACAACCCTCAACCTTCAATCCTCAATACTCAACCATCAATCCTCAATTCTCAATCCTCAATCCTCAGTCCTCAGTCCTCAAAAGGCAATCCTCAACCCTCAGCCTTCATCCTCAATCCTCAATCTTCAATCCTCAATCCTCAACCCTCAATCTTCTATCTTCAATCCCCAATCCTCTATCATCAATCCTCAATCCTCAATCCTCAATCCTCAATCCTCAATCCTCAATCTTCAATCCTCAATACTCAATCTTCAATCTTCAATCCTCAATCCTCAATCCTCAATCCTCAATCCGCAATCCTCAATCTTCAATCCTCAATACTCAATCTTCAATCCTCAATCCTCAATCCTGAAATCCACAATCATCAATATTCAACGCACAACCCTCAAACTTCAATCCTCAATACTCAACCATCAATCCTCAATTCTCAATACTCAATCGGCAGTCTTCAATCCTCAACACTCAATCTTCAATCCTCAATCCTCAATCTTCAATCCTCAACACCCAAACTTCAATCCTCAATCCCCAATCCTCAATCCTCAATCCTCATTCTTCAATCCTCAGTACCCAATCCTCAATCTTCAATCCTCAATCCTCAATCCTCAATTCTCAATCCTCAATCCGCAGTCCTCAGTACTCAAACATCAATCCTCAATCGTCAGTCTTCACCCTCAATCCTCAATCTTCAATCCTCAATCCTCAATCTTCAATCTTGAATCCTCAATACACAATCTTCAATCCTCAATCCTCAGTCCTCAAATCTCTATTCTGAATCCTCAACCCTGAATCCACAATCTTCAGCCCACAGTCCTCAACAATCAGTTGTCAATCCTCAATCCTCAATAGGATATCCTCAATTCACAGTTTTCAATACTCAATACTCAATCTGCAATCTTCCAACCTCTATCCACAAACATCAATTTTCACCACTCAACCCTCAACACTCAGTCCTCAATGTTTAATCCTCAATCCTCAATTCTCAATCTTCGATCCTCAATACTGAATCTTCAATCCTAAATACTCAATCCTCAATCATCAATCCTCAATCCTTAATCCTCAATCTTCAATCCTCAGCCTTCATCCTCAATCCTCAATCTTCAATCCTCAATCCTCAATCCTCAATCATCTATCTTCAATCCCCAATCCTCTATCATCAATCCTCAATTCTCAATCCTCAATCCTCAATCCTCAATCCTCAATCTTCAATCCTCAATACTCAATCTTCAATCTTCAATCCTCAATTCTCAATCCTCAATCCTCAATCCACAATCCTCTATCTTCAATCCTCAACACTCAATCTTCAATCCTCAATCCCCAATCCTCAATCCCCAATCATCATTCTTCAATCCTCAATACCCAATCCTCAATCTTCCATCCTCAATCCTCAATCCTCAATTCTCAATCCTCAATCCTCAATCCTCAACCCTCAATCCTCAGTCCTCAAACCTCAATTCCGAATCCTCAATCCTGAATCCTCAATCTTCACCCCTCAGTCCGCAACAATCAATTGTCAATCCTCAATCCTCAATAGAATATCCTCAATTCACAGTTTTCAATACCCAATCCCCAACCTTCAATCTTCAAATCTAAATCCACAAACATCAATTCTCATCACTCAACCCTCAACACTCAGTCCTCAAACATCAATCCTCAATCCTCAATCCTCAATCGTAAATCCTCAATCCCCAATTCTCTATCATCAATCCTCAATCCTCAATCCTCAATCCTCAATCCTCAATCCTCAGCCTTCAATCCTCAATACTCAATCTTCAATCTTCAATCCTCAATCCTCAATCCTCAATCCTCAATCCTCAATCCTCTATCTTCAATCCTCAACACTCAATCTTCAATCCTCAATCCCCAATCCTCAATCCCCAATCATCATTCTTCAATCCTCAATACCCAATCCTCAATCTTCCATCCTCAATCCTCAATCCTCAATTCTCAATCCTCAATCCTCAATCCTCAACCATCAATCCTCAGTCCTCAAACCTCAATTCCGAAACCTCAATCCTGAATCCTCAATCTTCACCCCTCAGTCCGCAACAATCAATTGTCAATCCTCAATCCTCAATAGAATATCCTCAATTCACAGTTTTCAATACCCAATCCCCAACCTTCAATCTTCAAATCTAAATCCACAAACGTCAATTCTCATCACTCAACCCTCAACACTCAGTCCTCAATCTTCAATCCTCAATCCTCAATCCTCAATCGTCAATCCTCAATCCCCAATTCTCTATCATCAATCCTCAATCCTCAATCCTCAATCCTCAATCCTCAATCCTCAGCCTTCAATCCTCAATACTCAATCTTCAATCTTCAATCCTCAATCCTCAATCCTCAATCCTCAATCCGCAATCCTCAATCTTCAATACTCAATACTCAATCATCAATCCTCAATCCTCAATCCTGAAATCCTCAACCCTCAATATTCAACACACAACCCTCAACCTTCAATCCTCAATACTCAACCATCAATCCTCAATTCTCAATGCGCAATAGAATATCCTGAATTCTCTGTTTTCAATACTCAATACTCAACCTTCAATCTTCAAGTCTCCAACCACAAACATCAATTCTGATCACTCAACCCTCAACACTCAGTACTCAATCTTCAACCCGCAGTCCTCAATACTCAATCCTCAGTCCTCAGTCCTCAATCTTCAATACTCAATCCTCAATCCTATAATCCTCAATCCTCAATATTCAACACACAACCCTCAAACATCAATCCTCAATACTCAACCATCAATCCTCAATTCTCAATACTCAATAGAATATCCTGAATTCTCAGTTTTCAATACTCAATCCTCAATCTTCAATCTTCAAGTCTCCATCCACAAACATCTATTCTCATCACTCAGCCCTCAACAATCAGTCCTCAATCTTCAATCCTCAAACCTCAATCCTCAATCTTCAATCCTCAATACTCAATCTTCAATCCTCAATCCTCAATCCTCAATCCTCAATCCTCAGTCCTCACTCATCAATCCTCAATCCTTAATCCTCAATCCTCATTCTTCAATCCTCAATCCTCAATCCTCAATCTGCAATCCTCAATACTCAATCCTCAATCCTGAATCGTCAATCCTCAAACGCCAATCCTCTATCATCAATACTCAACCCTCAATCCTCAATCCTCAATCCTCAATCCTCAATCTTCAATCCTCAGTACTCAATCTTCTATATGCAATCCTCAATCCTCAATCCTCAATCCTCAATCCGCAATCCGCAATCCTCAATCCTCAATCCTCAATACTCACTCATCAATCCTCAATCCTCATTCTTCAATCCTCAATCCTCAATCCTCAATCCTCAATCTGCAATCCTCAATACTCAATCCTCAATCCTCGATTCTCAATCCTCAATCCTCAATCCTCAATCCGCACTCATCAATCCTCAATCCTCATTCTTCAATCCTCAATCCTCAATCCCCAATCCTCAATCTTCAATCCTCAATCCTCAATCCTCAATCCTCAATCCTCAATCCTCAATCCTCAATCCTCATTCTTCAATCCTCAATACTCAATCTTCAATCCTCAATCCTCAATCCTCAATCCTCAATCCTCAATCCTCAATCGTCAATAATCAACACACAGCCCTCAACCATCAATCCTCAATACTCAAACATCAATACTCAATTCTCAATACTCAATAGAATATCCTGAATTCTCATGTTTCAATACTCAATCCACAATATTCAATAACAAATCTCTATCCTCAAACATCAATTCTCAACACTCAATCCTCAACACTCAGTCCTCTCTCTTCAATCTTCCATCATCAATCCTCTATACTCAAGCGTCAAACCACAATCCTCAATCCTCAACCCTCAATCCTCAGTCCTCAAACCTCAATTCCGAATCCTCAATCCTGAATCCTCAATCTTCACCACTCAGTCCGCAACAATCAATTGGCAATCCTCAATCCTCAATAGAATATCCTCATTTCACAGTTTTCAATACTCATTCCCCAACCTTCAATCTTCAAATCTCAATCCACAAACATCAATTCTCATCACTCAACCCTCAACACTCAGTCCTCAATCTTCAATCCTCAATCCTCAATACTCAATCGTCAATCCTCAATCCTCAATCCTCAATCCTCAATCCTCAGTACTCAAACCTCAATCCTCAATCCTCAATCCTCAATCTTCAATCCTCAATACTCAATCTTCAATCCTCAATCCTGAATCCTCAATCCTCAATCCTCAATCCGCAGTCCTCAGTCCTGAAACATCAATCCTCAACCGTCAGTCTTCACCCTCAATCCTCAATCCTCAATCCTCAATCCTCAATCCTCAATCCTCAATCCTCAATCTTCAATCTTGAATCCTCAATACACAATCTTCAATCCTCAAATCTCAATTCTGAATCCTCAATCCTGAATCCACAATCTTCAGCCCACAGTCCTCAACAATCTGTTGTCAATCCTCAATCCTCAATAGGATATCCTCAATTCACAGTTTTCAATACTCAATACTCAATCTGCAATCTTCCAACCTCTATCCACAAACATCAATTTTCATCACTCAACCCTCAACACTCAGTCCTCAATGTTCAATCCTCAATCCTCAATTCTCAATCTTCGATCCTCAATACTGAATCTTCAATCCTCAATACTCAATCGTCAATCATCAATCCTCAATCCTTAATCCTCAATCTTCAATCCTCAGTCCCCAATCCTCAATCTTCAATCCTCAATCCTCAATCCTCATCCTCAATCCTCAATCCTCAATCTACAATCCTCAATACTCAATCTTCAATCCTCAATCCTGAATCCTCAATCCTCAATCTTCAATCCTCAATCAGCGATACTCAATCTTCAATAATCAGTCCTCTATCCTCAATCCTCAATCCACAATACTCAACCATCGATCCTCAATTCTCAATACTCAATAGAATATCCTGAAATCTCAGGATTCAATGCTCAAACATCAATCCTCAACCCTCAGCCCTCATTCTCAAACCTCAACCCTCAATCCTCAGTCCTCAATCCTCAATCCCCAATCCTCAATCTACAATCCTCAAGCCTCAATCCTCAATCCTCAACCCTCAGTCCTCATCCTCAATTCTCAATTCTCAATCCTCAATCCTCAATCCTCAATCTTCAATTCTTAATAATCTATCTCCAATCCTAGATCCCCAATCCCCAATCCTCAATCCTTAATCCGCAATCTTCAATCCTCAATCCCCAGTCCTCAATCTTAAATCCTCAATCCTCAACACTCAATCCTCTATCCTCAATCTTCAATCATCATTACTCAATCTTCAATCCTCAATCCTCATCCTTCAATCCTCAATCCTCAATTCTCAATCCTCAATACTCAGTCCTCAATCGTCAATCCTCAATCCCCAATCCTCAATCTTCAATCCTCAATCCTCAATCCTCAATCCTCAATCCTCAATATTCAATCCTCAATACTCAATCTTCAATCCTCAATCTTCAATACTCAATCTGCAATCCTCAATACTCAATCCTCAATCCTCAATCGTCAATCCTCAAACCCCAATCCTCTATCATTAATACTCAATCCTCAATCCTCAGTCCTCAATCCTCAATCCTCAATCTTCAATCCTCAGTACTCAATCTTCTATCTGCAATCCTCAATCCTCAATCCTCAATCCTCAATCTTCAATCCTCAATCCTCAATCCTCATCCTCAATCCTCAATCCTCAATCTACAATCCTCAATACTCAATCTTCAATCCTCAATCCTCAATCCTGAAATCCTCATTCCTCAATACTCAATCGTCAGTCTTCAATCCTCAACACTCAATCTTCAACCCTCAATCCCCAATCCTCAATCCCCAATCATCATTCTTCAATCCTCAATACCCAATCCTCTATCTTCCATCCTCAATCCTCAATCCTCAATTCTCAATCCTCAATCCTCAGTCCTCAGTCCTCAAACAGCAATCCTCAACCCTCAGCCTTCATCCTCAATCCTCAATCTTCAATCCTCAATCCTCAATCCTCAATCTTCTATCTTCAATCCCCAATCCTCTATCATCAATCCTCAATTCTCAATCCTCAATACTCAATCCTCAATCCTCAATCTTCAATCCTCAATACTCAATCTTCAATCTTCAATCCTCAATTCTCAATCCTCAATCCTCAATCCTCAATCCTCTATCTTCAATCCTCAACACTCAATCTTCAATCCTCAATCCCCAACCCTCAATCCCCAATCATCATTCTTCAATCCTCAATCCTCAATCCTCAATCCTCAATCCGCAATCCTCAATCTTCAATACTCAATACTCAATCATCAATCCTCAATCCTCAATCCTGAAATCCTCAACCCTTAATATTCAACACACAACCCTCAACCTTCAATCCTCAATACTCAACCATCAATCCTCAATTCTCAATACTCAATGGAATATCCTGAATTCTCATGGTTCAATACTCAATCCGCAATATTCAATAATCAAATCTCAATCCTCAAACATCAAATCTCAACACTCAATCCTCAACAATCAGTCTTCTCCCTTGAATCCTCCATCCTCAATCCTCAATGCTCAAGCGTCAATCCTCAATCCTCAATCCTCAATCCTGAATCCTCAATAATCAGCCCTCATACCTCAATCCTGAATCCTCAATCCTGAATCCTCATTCTTCAGCCCTCAGTCCTCAACAATCAGTTGTCAATGCTCAATCCTCAATAGAATATCATCAATTCACTGTTTTCAATACTCAATGCTCAATCTGCAATCTTCAAATCTCTATCCACAAACATCAATTCTCATCACTCAACCCTCAACACTCAGTCCCCAATCCTCAATCTTTAATCCTCAATCCTCAATACTCAATCCTCAATCCTCAATCTTCAATCCTCAATACTCAATCTTCAATCCTCAATCCTCAATCCTCAATCCTCATTCCTCAATACTCAATCGTCAGTCTTCAATCCTCAACACTCAATCTTCAACCCTCAATCCCCAATCCTCAATCCCCAATCATCACTCTTCAATCCTCAATACCCAATCCTCAATCTTCCATCCTCAATCCTCAATCCTCAATTCTCAATCCTCAATCCTCAGTCCTCAGTCCTCAAACAGCAATCCTCAACCCTCAGCCTTCATCCTCAATCCTCAATCTTCAATCCTCAATCCTCAATCCTCAATCTTCTATCTTCAATCCCCAATCCTCTATCATCAATCCCCAATTCTCAATCCTCAATCCTCAATCCTCAATCCTCAATCTTCAATCCTCAATACTCAATCTTCAATCTTCAATCCTCAATTCTCATTCCTCAATCCTCAATCCTCAATCCTCTATCTTCAATCCTCAACACTCAATCTTCAATCCTCAATCCCCAATCCTCAATCCCCAATCATCATTCTTCAATCCTCAATACCCAATCCTCAATCTTCCATCCTCAATCCTCAATCCTCAATTCTCAATCCTCAATCCTCAATCCTCAACCCTCAATCCTCAGTCCTCAAACCTCAATTCCGAATCCTCAATCCTGAATCCTCAATCTTCACCCCTCAGTCCGCAACAATCAATTGTCAATCCTCAATCCTCAATAGAATATCCTCAATTCACAGTTTTCAATACCCAATCCCCAACCTTCAATCTTCAAATCTAAATCCACAAACATCAATTCTCATCACTCAACCCTCAACACTCAGTCCTCAATCTTCAATCCTCAATCCTCAATCCTCAATCGTCAATCCTCAATCCCCAATTCTCTATCATCAATCCTCAATCCTCAATCCTCAATCCTCAATCCTCAATCCTCAGCCTTCAATCCTCAATACTCAATCTTCAATCTTCAATCCTCAATCTTCAATCCTCAATCCTCAATCCGCAATCCTCAATCTTCAATACTCAATACTCAATCATCAATCCTCAATCCTCAATCCTGAAATCCTCAACCCTCAATATTCAACACACAACCCTCAACCTTCAATCCTCAATACTCAACCATCAATCCTCAATTCTCAATCCTCAATCCTCAGTCCTCAGTCCTCAAAAGGCAATCCTCAACCCTCAGCCTTCATCCTCAATCCTCAATCTTCAATCCTCAATCCTCAACCCTCAATCTTCTATCTTCAATCCCCAATCCTCTATCATCAATCCTCAATCCTCAATCCTCAATCCTCAATCCTCAATCCTCAATCTTCAATCCTCAATACTCAATCTTCAATCTTCAATCCTCAATCCTCAATCCTCAATCCTCAATCCGCAATCCTCAATCTTCAATCCTCAATACTCAATCTTCAATCCTCAATCCTCAATCCTGAAATCCACAATCATCAATATTCAACGCACAACCCTCAAACTTCAATCCTCAATACTCAACCATCAATCCTCAATTCTCAATACTCAATCGGCAGTCTTCAATCCTCAACACTCAATCTTCAATCCTCAATCCTCAATCTTCAATCCTCAACACCCAAACTTCAATCCTCAATCCCCAATCCTCAATCCTCAATCCTCATTCTTCAATCCTCAGTACCCAATCCTCAATCTTCAATCCTCAATCCTCAATCCTCAATTCTCAATCCTCAATCCGCAGTCCTCAGTACTCAAACATCAATCCTCAATCGTCAGTCTTCACCCTCAATCCTCAATCTTCAATCCTCAATCCTCAATCTTCAATCTTGAATCCTCAATACACAATCTTCAATCCTCAATCCTCAGTCCTCAAATCTCTATTGTGAATCCTCAACCCTGAATCCACAATCTTCAGCCCACAGTCCTCAACAATCAGTTGTCAATCCTCAATCCTCAATAGGATATCCTCAATTCACAGTTTTCAATACTCAATACTCAATCTGCAATCTTCCAACCTCTATCCACAAACATCAATTTTCACCACTCAACCCTCAACACTCAGTCCTCAATGTTTAATCCTCAATCCTCAATTCTCAATCTTCGATCCTCAATACTGAATCTTCAATCCTAAATACTCAATCCTCAATCATCAATCCTCAATCCTTAATCCTCAATCTTCAATCCTCAGCCTTCATCCTCAATCCTCAATCTTCAATCCTCAATCCTCAATCCTCAATCATCTATCTTCAATCCCCAATCCTCTATCATCAATCCTCAATTCTCAATCCTCAATCCTCAATCCTCAATCCTCAATCTTCAATCCTCAATACTCAATCTTCAATCTTCAATCCTCAATTCTCAATCCTCAATCCTCAATCCACAATCCTCTATCTTCAATCCTCAACACTCAATCTTCAATCCTCAATCCCCAATCCTCAATCCCCAATCATCATTCTTCAATCCTCAATACCCAATCCTCAATCTTCCATCCTCAATCCTCAATCCTCAATTCTCAATCCTCAATCCTCAATCCTCAACCCTCAATCCTCAGTCCTCAAACCTCAATTCCGAATCCTCAATCCTGAATCCTCAATCTTCACCCCTCAGTCCGCAACAATCAATTGTCAATCCTCAATCCTCAATAGAATATCCTCAATTCACAGTTTTCAATACCCAATCCCCAACCTTCAATCTTCAAATCTAAATCCACAAACATCAATTCTCATCACTCAACCCTCAACACTCAGTCCTCAAACATCAATCCTCAATCCTCAATCCTCAATCGTAAATCCTCAATCCCCAATTCTCTATCATCAATCCTCAATCCTCAATCCTCAATCCTCAATCCTCAATCCTCAGCCTTCAATCCTCAATACTCAATCTTCAATCTTCAATCCTCAATCCTCAATCCTCAATCCTCAATCCGCAATCCTCAATCTTCAATACTCAATACTCAATCATCAATCCTCAATCCTCAATCCTGAAATCCTCAACCCTCAATATTCAACACACAACCCTCAACCTTCAATCCTCAATACTCAACCATCAATCCTCAATTCTCAATGCTCAATAGAATATCCTGAATTCTCTGTTTTCAATACTCAATACTCAACCTTCAATCATCAAGTCTCCAACCACAAACATCAATTCTGATCACTCAACCCTCAACACTCAGTCCTCAATCTTCAACCCGCAGTCCTCAATACTCAATCCTCAGTCCTCAGTCCTCAATCTTCAATACTCAATCCTCAATCCTATAATCCTCAATCCTCAATATTCAACACACAAGCCTCAAACATCAATCCTCAATACTCAACCATCAATCCTCAATTCTCAATACTCAATAGAATATCCTGAATTCTCAGTTTTCAATACTCAATCCTCAATCTTCAATCTTCAAGTCTCCATCCACAAACATCTATTCTCATCACTCAGCCCTCAACAATCAGTCCTCAATCTTCAATCCTCAAACCTCAATCCTCAATCTTCAATCCTCGATACTCAATCTTCAATCCTCAATCCTCAATCCTCAATCCTCAATCCTCATTCTTCAATCCTCAATCCTCAATCCTCAATCTGCAATCCTCAATACTCAATCCTCAATCCTGAATCGTCAATCCTCAAACCCCAATCCTCTATCATCAATACTCAACCCTCAATCCTCAATCCTCAATCCTCAATCCTCAATCTTCAATCCTCAGTACTCAATCTTCTATCTGCAATCCTCAATCCTCAATCCTCAATCCTCAATCCGCAATCCGCAATCCTCAATCCTCAATCCTCAATCCTCAATCCGCACTCATCAATCCTCAATCCTCATTCTTCAATCCTCAATCCTCAATCCCCAATCTTCTATCTTCAATCCCCAATCCTCTATCATCAATCCTCAAACCTCAATCCTCAATCCTCAATCCTCAATCCTCAATCTTCAATCCTCAATGCTCAATCTTCAATCTTCAATCCTCAATCCTCAATCCTCAATCCTCAATACGCAATCCTCAATCTTCAATCCTCAATACTCAATCTTCAATCCTCAATCCTCAATCGTGAAATCCACAATCATCAATATTCAACACACAACCCTCAAACTTCAATCCTCAATACTCAACCATCAATCCTCAATTCTCAATACTCAATCGGCAGTCTTCAATCCTCATCACTCAATCTTCAATCCTCAATCCGCAATCCTCATTCTCAATCCTCAATCCTCAATCTACAATCCTCAATACTCAATCTTCAATCCTCAATCCTGAATCCTCAATCCTCAATCCTCAATCCTCAATCAGCGATACTCAATCTTCAATAATCAGTCCTCTATCCTCAATCCTCAATCCCCAATACTCAACCTTCGATCCTCAATTCTCAATACTCAATAGAATATCCTGAAATCTCAGGATTCAATGCTCAAACATCAATCCTCAACCCTCAGCCCTCATTCTCAAACCTCAACCCTCAATCCTCAGTCCTCAATCCTCAATCCCCAATTCTCAATCTACAATCCTCAAGCCTCAATCCTCAATCCTCAATCCTCAATCTTCAGTCCTCGATACTCAATCCTCAATCCTCAATCCTCAATCCTTAATCCTCAATCCTCAATACTCAATCCTCAAAGTTCAAAACACAACCCTCAACCATCAATCCTCAATACTCAACCGTCAATCCTCAATTCTCAATACTCAATAGAGTATCCTGAATTCTCATGTTTCAATACTCAATCCACAATACTCAATAATCAAATCTCAATCGTCAAACATCAATTCTCAACACTCAATCCTCAACACTCAGTCCTCTCTCTTCAATCTTCCATCCTCAATCCTCTATCCTCAAGCGTCAATCCTCAATCCTCAATCCACAACCCTCAATCCTCAGTCCTCAAACCTCAATTCCGAATCCTCAATCCTGAATCCTCAATCTCCATCCCTCAGTCCGCAAACATCAATTGTCAATCCTCAATCATCAATAGCATATCCACAATTCACAGTTTTCAATATTCAATCCCCAATCTTCAATCTTCAAATCTCAATCCACAAACATCAATTCTCATCACTCAAGCCTCAGCACTCAGTCCTCAATCTTCAAACCTCAATCCTCAAACCTCAATCGTCAATCCTCAATCCCCAATCCTCTGTCATCAATCCTCTATTCTCAATCCTCAATCCTCAATCCTCAATCCTCAAACTTCAATCCTCAATACCTAATCTTCAATCCTCAATCCTGAATCCTCAATCCTCAATCCTCAATCCGCAGTCCTCAGTCCTGAAACATCAATCCTCAACCGTCAGTCTTCACCCTCAATCCTCAATCCTCAATCCTCAATCCTCAATCCTCAATCCTCAATCCTCAATCTTCAATCTTGAATCCTCAATACACAATCTTCAATCTTCAATCCGCAGTCCTCAAATCTCAATTCTGAATCCTCAATCCTGAATCCACAATCTTCAGCCCACAGTCCTCAACAATCTGTTGTCAATCCTCAATCCTCAATAGGATATCCTCAATTCACAGTTTTCAATACTCAATACTCAATCTGCAATCTTCCAACCTCTATCCACAAACATCAATTTTCATCACTCAACCCTCAACACTCAGTCCTCAATGTTCAATCCTCAATCCTCAATTCTCAATCTTCGATCCTCAATACTGAATCTTCAATCCTCAATACTCAATCCTCAATCATCAATCCTCAATCCTTAATCCTCAATCTTCAATCCTCAGTCCCCAATCCTCAATCTTCAATCCTCAATCCTCAATCCTCATCCTCAATCCTCAATCCTCAATCTACAATCCTCAATACTCAATCTTCAATCCTCAATCCTGAATCCTCAATCCTCAATCCTCAATCCTCAATCCTCAATCAGCGATACTCAATCTTCAATAATCAGTCCTCTATCCTCAATCCTCAATCCTCAATGCTCAACCATCGATCCTCAATTCTCAATACTCAATAGAATATCCTGAAATCTCAGGATTCAATGCTCAAACATCAATCCTCAACGCTCAGCCCTCATTCTCAATCCTCAATCCTCAATCCTCAATCCTCAATGCTCAATCTTCAATCCTCAATCCTCAATTCTCAGTCCTCAATACTCAATCCTCAATCGTCAATCCTCAATCCCCAATCCTCAATCTACAATCCTCAATCCTCAATCCTCAACCCTCAATCCTCAATCTTCAGTCCTCAATACTCAATCTTCAATCCTCAATCCTCAATCCTTAATCCTCAATCCTCAATATTCAATCCTCAATACTCAATCTTCAATCCTCAATCCTCAATCCTCAATCCTCAGTCCTCAGACCTCAAACATCAATATTCAACCCTCAGTCCTCGTTCAAAATCCACAACACTCAATCCTCAATCCTCGATCTTCAATCATCAATATTCAATCTTCAATCCTCAATCCTCAATCCTCAATCCTCAATCCTCAATCCTCAATCTTCAATCCTCAATCCACAATCCTCAATCCTCAATCCTCAATCTTCAATCCTCAACACTCAATCTTCAGTCCTCAATCCTCAATACTCAACCATCAATCCTCAATTCTCAATACTCAATAGAATATCCGGAATTCTCAGGATTCAATACTCAAACGTCAATCCTCAGCCCTCAGCCCTCATTCTGAATCCTCAATCCTCAATCCTCAATCCTCAATTATCAATCCTCAATCCTCAACCCTCAGTCCTCATCCTCAACTCTCAATTCTCAATCCTCAATCCTCAATCCTCAATCTTCAATCCTTAATAATCTATCTCCAATCCTAGATCCCCAATCCCCAATCCTCAATCCTTAATCCGCAATCTTCAATCCTCAATCCCCAGTCCTCAATCTTAAATCCTCAATCCTCAACACTCAATCCTCTATCCTCAATCTTCAATCATCATTACTCAATCTACAATCCTCAATCCTCATCCTTCAATCCTCAATCCTCAATTCTCAATCCTTAATACTCAGTCCTCAATCGTCAATCCTCAATCCCCAATCCTCAATCTTCAATCCTCAATTCTCAATCCTCAATCCTCAATCCTCAATATTCAATCCTCAATACTCAATCTTCAATCCTCAATCCTCAATACTCAATCTGCAATCCTCAATACTCAATCCTCAATCCTCAATCGTCAATCCTCAAACCCCAATCCTCTATCATTAATACTCAATCCTCAATCCTCAATCCTCAATCTTCTATCTTCAATCCCCAATCCTCTATCATCAATCCTCAATTCTCAATCCTCAATCCTCAATCCTCAATCCTCAATCTTCAATCCTCAATACTCAATCTTCAATCTTCAATCCTCAATTCTCAGTCCTCAATCCTCAATCCTCAATCCCCTATCTTCAATCCTCAACCCTCAATCTTCAATCCTCAATCCCCAATCCTCAATCCCCAATCATCATTCTTCAATCCTCAATACCCAATCCTCAATCTTCCATCCTCAATCCTCAATCCTCAATTCTCAATCCTCAATCCTCAATCCTCAACCCTCAATCCTCAGTCCTCAAACCTCAATTCCGAATCCTCAATCCTGAATCCTCAATCTTCACCCCTCAGTCCGCAACAATCAATTGTCAATCCTCAATCCTCAATAGAATATCCTCAATTCACAGTTTTCAATACCCAATCCCCAACCTTCAATCTTCAAATCTAAATCCACAAACATCAATTCTCATCACTCAACCCTCAACACTCAGTCCTCAATCTTCAATCCTCAATCCTCAATCCTAAATCGTCAATCCTCAATCCCCAATCCTCAATCCTCAATCTTCAATCCTCAGTACTCAATCTTCTATCTGCAATCCTCAATCCTCAATCCTCAATCCTCAATCCGCAATCCGCAATCCTCAATCCTCAATCCTCAATCCTCACTCATCAATCCTCAATCCTCATTCTTCAATCCTCAATCCTCAATCCTCAATCCTCAATCTGCAATCCTCAATACTCAATCCTCAATCCTCAATCCTCAATCCTCAATCCTCAATCCTCAATCTTCAATCCTCAATACTCAATCTTCAATCTTCAATCCTCAATCCTCAATCCTCAATCCTCAATCCGCAATCCTCAATCTTCAATCCTCAATACTCAATCTTCAATCCTCAATCCTCAATCGTGAAATCCACAATCATCAATATTCAACACACAACCCTCAAGCTTCAATCCTCAATACTCAAACATCAATCCTCAATTCTCAATACTCAATCGGCAGTCTTCAATCCTCAACACTCAATCTTCAATCCTCAATCCTCAATCTTCAATCCTCAACACCCAAACTTCAATCCTCAATCCCCAATCCTCAATCCTCAATCCTCATTCTTCAATCCTCAGTACCCAATCCTCAATCTTCAATCCTCAATCCTCAATCCTCAATTCTCAATCCTCAATCCGCAGTCCTCAGTCCTCAAACATCAATCCTCAATCGTCAGTCTTCACCCTCAATCCTCAATCCTCAATCCTCAATCCTCAATCTTCAATCTTGAATCCTCAACACACAATCCTCAATCCTCAATCCTCAGTCCTCAAATCTCTATTCTGAATCCTCAACCCTGAATCCACAATCTTCAGCCCACAGTCCTCAACAATCAGTTGTCAATGCTCAATCCTCAATAGGATATCC
Source organism: Calliopsis andreniformis (assembly GCF_051401765.1). Lineage (NCBI taxonomy): Eukaryota > Metazoa > Arthropoda > Insecta > Hymenoptera > Andrenidae > Calliopsis > Calliopsis andreniformis. Next base: position 709,539 of record NW_027480540.1, read on the forward strand.
TCAATTCACAGTTTTCAATACTCAATACTCAATCTGCAATCTTCCAACCTCTATCCACAAACATCAATTTTCACCACTCAACCCTCAACACTCAGTCCTCAATGTTTAATCCTCAATCCTCAATTCTCAATCTTCGATCCTCAATACTGAATCTTCAATCCTAAATACTCAATCCTCAATCATCAATCCTCAATCCTTAATCCTCAATCTTCAATCCTCAGTCCCCAATCCTCAATCTTCAATCCTCAATCCGCAATCCTCATTCTCAATCCTCAATCCTCAATCTACAATCCTCAATACTCAATCTTCAATCCTCTATCCTGAATCCTCAATCCTCAATCCTCAATCCTCAATCAGCGATACTCAATCTTCAATAATCAGTCCTCTATCCTCAATCCTCAATCCCCAATACTCAACCATCGATCCTCAATTCTCAATACTCAATAGAATATCCTGAAATCTCAGGATTCAATGCTCAAACATCAATCCTCAACCCTCAGCCCTCATTCTCAAACCTCAACCCTCAATCCTCAGTCCTCAATCCTCAATCCCCAATCCTCAATCTACATTCCTCAAGCCTCAATCCTCAATCCTCAACCCTCAGTCCTCATCCTCAATTCTCAATTCTCAATCCTCAATCCTCAATCCTCAATCTTCAATCCTTAATAATCTATCTCCAATCCTAGATCCCCAATCCCCAATCCTCAATCCTTAATCCGCAATCTTCAATCCTCAATCCCCAGTCCTCAATCTTAAATCCTCAATCCTCAACACTCAATCCTCTATCCTCAATCTTCAATCATCATTACTCAATCTTCAATCCTCAATCCTCATCCTTCAATCCTCAATCCTCAATTCTCAATCCTCAATACTCAGTCCTCAATCGTCAATCCTCAATCCCCAATCCTCAATCTTCAATCCTCAATCCTCAATCCTCAATCCTCAATCCTCAATATTCAATCCTCAATACTCAATCTTCAATCCTCAATCCTCAATACTCAATCTGCAATCCTCAATACTCAATCCTCAATCCTCAATCGTCAATCCTCAAACCCCAATCCTCTATCATTAATACTCAATCCTCAATCCTCAATCCTCAATCCTCAATCCTCAATCTTCAATCCTCAGTACTCAATCTTCTATCTGCAATCCTCAATCCTCAATCCTCAATCCTCAATCTTCAATCCTCAATCCTCAATCCTCATCCTCAATCCTCAATCCTCAATCTACAATCCTCAATACTCAATCTTCAATCCTCAATCCTCAATCCTGAAATCCTCATTCCTCAATACTCAATCGTCAGTCTTCAATCCTCGACACTCAATCTTCAACCCTCAATCCCCAATACTCAATCCCCAATCATCATTCTTCAATCCTCAATACCCAATCCTCTATCTTCCATCCTCAATCCTCAATCCTCAATTCTCAATCCTCAATCCTCAGTCCTCAGTCCTCAAACAGCAATCCTCAACCCTCAGCCTTCATCCTCAATCCTCAATCTTCAATCCTCAATCCTCAATCCTCAATCTTCTATCTTCAATCCCCAATCCTCTATCATCAATCCTCAATTCTCAATCCTCAATCCTCAATCCTCAATCCTCAATCTTCAATCCTCAATACTCAATCTTCAATCTTCAATCCTCAATTCTCAATCCTCAATCCTCAATCCTCAATCCTCTATCTTCAATCCTCAACACTCAATCTTCAATCCTCAATCCCCAATCCTCAATCCCCAATCATCATTCTTCAATCCTCAATACCCAATCCTCAATCTTCCATCCTCAATCCTCAATCCTCAATTCTCAATCCTCAATCCTCAATCCTCAACCCTCAATCCTCAGTCCTCAAACCTCAATTCCGAAACCTCAATCCTGAATCCTCAATCTTCACCCCTCAGTCCGCAACAATCAATTGTCAATCCTCAATCCTCAATAGAATATCCTCAATTCACAGTTTTCAATACCCAATCCCCAACCTTCAATCTTCAAATCTAAATCCACAAACGTCAATTCTCATCACTCAACCCTCAACACTCAGTCCTCAATCTTCAATCCTCAATCCTCAATCCTCAATCGTCAATCCTCAATCCCCAATTCTCTATCATCAATCCTCAATCCTCAATCCTCAATCCTCAATCCTCAATCCTCAGCCTTCAATCCTCAATACTCAATCTTCAATCTTCAATCCTCAATCCTCAATCCTCAATCCTCAATCCGCAATCCTCAATCTTCAATACTCAATACTCAATCATCAATCCTCAATCCTCAATCCTGAAATCCTCAACCCTCAATATTCAACACACAACCCTCAACCTTCAATCCTCAATACTCAACCATCAATCCTCAATTCTCAATGCGCAATAGAATATCCTGAATTCTCTGTTTTCAATACTCAATACTCAACCTTCAATCTTCAAGTCTCCAACCACAAACATCAATTCTGATCACTCAACCCTCAACACTCAGTCCTCAATGTTTAATCCTCAATCCTCAATTCTCAATCTTCGATCCTCAATACTGAATCTTCAATCCTAAATACTCAATCCTCAATCATCAATCCTCAATCCTTAATCCTCAATCTTCAATCCTCAATCCCCAATCCTCAATCCCCAATCATCATTCTTCAATCCTCAATACCCAATCCTCAATCTTCCATCCTCAATCCTCAATCCTCAATTCTCAATCCTCAATCCTCAATCCTCAACCCTCAATCCTCAGTCCTCAAACCTCAATTCCGAATCCTCAATCCTGAATCCTCAATCTTCACCCCTCAGTCCGCAACAATCAATTGTCAATCCTCAATCCTCAATAGAATATCCTCAATTCACAGTTTTCAATACCCAATCCCCAACCTTCAATCTTCAAATCTAAATCCACAAACATCAATTCTCATCACTCAACCCTCAACACTCAGTCCTCAATCTTCAATCCTCAATCCTCAATCCTGAATCGTCAATCCTCAATCCCCAATCCTCAATCCTCAGTACTCAATCTTCTATCTGCAATCCTCAATCCTCAATCCTCAATCCTCAATCCGCAATCCGCAATCCTCAATCCTCAATCCTCAATCCTCACTCATCAATCCTCAATCCTCATTCTTCAATCCTCAATCCTCAATCCTCAATCCTCAATCTGCAATCCTCAATACTCAATCCTCAATCCTCAATCCTCAATCCTCAATCCTCAATCCTCAATCTTCAATCCTCAATACTCAATCTTCAATCTTCAATCCTCAATCCTCAATCCTCAATCCTCAATCCGCAATCCTCAATCTTCAATCCTCAATACTCAATCTTCAATCCTCAATCCTCAATCGTGAAATCCACAATCATCAATATTCAACACACAACCCTCAAGCTTCAATCCTCAATACTCAAACATCAATCCTCAATTCTCAATACTCAATCGGCAGTCTTCAATCCTCAACACTCAATCTTCAATCCTCAATCCTCAATCTTCAATCCTCAACACCCAAACTTCAATCCTCAATCCCCAATCCTCAATCCTCAATCCTCATTCTTCAATCCTCAGTACCCAATCCTCAATCTTCAATCCTCAATCCTCAATCCTCAATTCTCAATCCTCAATCCGCAGTCCTCAGTCCTCAAACATCAATCCTCAATCGTCAGTCTTCACCCTCAATCCTCAATCCTCAATCCTCAATCCTCAATCTTCAATCTTGAATCCTCAACACACAATCCTCAATCCTCAATCCTCAGTCCTCAAATCTCTATTCTGAATCCTCAACCCTGAATCCACAATCTTCAGCCCACAGTCCTCAACAATCAGTTGTCAATGCTCAATCCTCAATAGGATATCCTCAATTCACAGTTTTCAATACTCAATACTCAATCTGCAATCTTCCAACCTCTATCCACAAACATCAATTTTCACCACTCAACCCTCAACACTCAGTCCTCAATGTTTAATCCTCAATCCTCAATTCTCAATCTTCGATCCTCAATACTGAATCTTCAATCCTAAATACTCAATCCTCAATCATCAATCCTCAATCCTTAATCCTCAATCTTCAATCCTCAGTCCCCAATCCTCAATCTTCAATCCTCAATCCGCAATCCTCATTCTCAATCCTCAATCCTCAATCTACAATCCTCAATACTCAATCTTCAATCCTCTATCCTGAATCCTCAATCCTCAATCCTCAATCCTCAATCAGCGATACTCAATCTTCAATAATCAGTCCTCTATCCTCAATCCTCAATCCCCAATACTCAACCATCGATCCTCAATTCTCAATACTCAATAGAATATCCTGAAATCTCAGGATTCAATGCTCAAACATCAATCCTCAACCCTCAGCCCTCATTCTCAAACCTCAACCCTCAATCCTCAGTCCTCAATCCTCAATCCCCAATCCTCAATCTACATTCCTCAAGCCTCAATCCTCAATCCTCAACCCTCAGTCCTCATCCTCAATTCTCAATTCTCAATCCTCAATCCTCAATCCTCAATCTTCAATCCTTAATAATCTATCTCCAATCCTAGATCCCCAATCCCCAATCCTCAATCCTTAATCCGCAATCTTCAATCCTCAATCCCCAGTCCTCAATCTTAAATCCTCAATCCTCAACACTCAATCCTCTATCCTCAATCTTCAATCATCATTACTCAATCTTCAATCCTCAATCCTCATCCTTCAATCCTCAATCCTCAATTCTCAATCCTCAATACTCAGTCCTCAATCGTCAATCCTCAATCCCCAATCCTCAATCTTCAATCCTCAATCCTCAATCCTCAATCCTCAATCCTCAATATTCAATCCTCAATACTCAATCTTCAATCCTCAATCCTCAATACTCAATCTGCAATCCTCAATACTCAATCCTCAATCCTCAATCGTCAATCCTCAAACCCCAATCCTCTATCATTAATACTCAATCCTCAATCCTCAATCCTCAATCCTCAATCCTCAATCTTCAATCCTCAGTACTCAATCTTCTATCTGCAATCCTCAATCCTCAATCCTCAATCCTCAATCTTCAATCCTCAATCCTCAATCCTCATCCTCAATCCTCAATCCTCAATCTACAATCCTCAATACTCAATCTTCAATCCTCAATCCTCAATCCTGAAATCCTCATTCCTCAATACTCAATCGTCAGTCTTCAATCCTCGACACTCAATCTTCAACCCTCAATCCCCAATACTCAATCCCCAATCATCATTCTTCAATCCTCAATACCCAATCCTCTATCTTCCATCCTCAATCCTCAATCCTCAATTCTCAATCCTCAATCCTCAGTCCTCAGTCCTCAAACAGCAATCCTCAACCCTCAGCCTTCATCCTCAATCCTCAATCTTCAATCCTCAATCCTCAATCCTCAATCTTCTATCTTCAATCCCCAATCCTCTATCATCAATCCTCAATTCTCAATCCTCAATCCTCAATCCTCAATCCTCAATCTTCAATCCTCAATACTCAATCTTCAATCTTCAATCCTCAATTCTCAATCCTCAATCCTCAATCCTCAATCCTCTATCTTCAATCCTCAACACTCAATCTTCAATCCTCAATCCCCAATCCTCAATCCCCAATCATCATTCTTCAATCCTCAATACCCAATCCTCAATCTTCCATCCTCAATCCTCAATCCTCAATTCTCAATCCTCAATCCTCAATCCTCAACCCTCAATCCTCAGTCCTCAAACCTCAATTCCGAAACCTCAATCCTGAATCCTCAATCTTCACCCCTCAGTCCGCAACAATCAATTGTCAATCCTCAATCCTCAATAGAATATCCTCAATTCACAGTTTTCAATACCCAATCCCCAACCTTCAATCTTCAAATCTAAATCCACAAACGTCAATTCTCATCACTCAACCCTCAACACTCAGTCCTCAATCTTCAATCCTCAATCCTCAATCCTCAATCGTCAATCCTCAATCCCCAATTCTCTATCATCAATCCTCAATCCTCAATCCTCAATCCTCAATCCTCAATCCTCAGCCTTCAATCCTCAATACTCAATCTTCAATCTTCAATCCTCAATCCTCAATCCTCAATCCTCAATCCGCAATCCTCAATCTTCAATACTCAATACTCAATCATCAATCCTCAATCCTCAATCCTGAAATCCTCAACCCTCAATATTCAACACACAACCCTCAACCTTCAATCCTCAATACTCAACCATCAATCCTCAATTCTCAATGCGCAATAGAATATCCTGAATTCTCTGTTTTCAATACTCAATACTCAACCTTCAATCTTCAAGTCTCCAACCACAAACATCAATTCTGATCACTCAACCCTCAACACTCAGTCCTCAATGTTTAATCCTCAATCCTCAATTCTCAATCTTCGATCCTCAATACTGAATCTTCAATCCTAAATACTCAATCCTCAATCATCAATCCTCAATCCTTAATCCTCAATCTTCAATCCTCAATCCCCAATCCTCAATCCCCAATCATCATTCTTCAATCCTCAATACCCAATCCTCAATCTTCCATCCTCAATCCTCAATCCTCAATTCTCAATCCTCAATCCTCAATCCTCAACCCTCAATCCTCAGTCCTCAAACCTCAATTCCGAATCCTCAATCCTGAATCCTCAATCTTCACCCCTCAGTCCGCAACAATCAATTGTCAATCCTCAATCCTCAATAGAATATCCTCAATTCACAGTTTTCAATACCCAATCCCCAACCTTCAATCTTCAAATCTAAATCCACAAACATCAATTCTCATCACTCAACCCTCAACACTCAGTCCTCAATCTTCAATCCTCAATCCTCAATCCTCAATCGTCAATCCTCAATCCCCAATCCTCAATCCTCAGTACTCAATCTTCTATCTGCAATCCTCAATCCTCAATCCTCAATCCTCAATCCGCAATCCGCAATCCTCAATCCTCAATCCTCAATCCTCACTCATCAATCCTCAATCCTCATTCTTCAATCCTCAATCCTCAATCCTCAATCCTCAATCTGCAATCCTCAATACTCAATCCTCAATCCTCAATCCTCAATCCTCAATCCTCAATCCTCAATCTTCAATCCTCAATACTCAATCTTCAATCTTCAATCCTCAATCCTCAATCCTCAATCCTCAATCCGCAATCCTCAATCTTCAATCCTCAATACTCAATCTTCAATCCTCAATCCTCAATCGTGAAATCCACAATCATCAATATTCAACACACAACCCTCAAGCTTCAATCCTCAATACTCAGACATCAATCCTCAATTCTCAATACTCAATCGGCAGTCTTCAATCCTCAACACTCATTCTTCAATCCTCAATCCTCAATCTTCAATCCTCAACACCCAAACTTCAATCCTCAATCCCCAATCCTCAATCCTCAATCCTCATTCTTCAATCCTCAGTACCCAATCCTCAATCTTCAATCCTCAATCCTCAATCCTCAATTCTCAATCCTCAATCCGCAGTCCTCAGTCCTCAAACATCAATCCTCAATCGTCAGTCTTCACCCTCAATCCTCAATCCTCAATCCTCAATCCTCAATCTTCAATCTTGAATCCTCAACACACAATCCTCAATCCTCAATCCTCAGTCCTCAAATCTCTATTCTGAATCCTCAACCCTGAATCCACAATCTTCAGCCCACAGTCCTCAACAATCAGTTGTCAATCCTCAATCCTCAATAGGATATCCTCAATTCACAGTTTTCAATACTCAATACTCAATCTGCAATCTTCCAACCTCTATCCACAAACATCAATTTTCACCACTCAACCCTCAACACTCAGTCCTCAATGTTTAATCCTCAATCCTCAATTCTCAATCTTCGATCCTCAATACTGAATCTTCAATCCTAAATACTCAATCCTCAATCATCAATCCTCAATCCTTAATCCTCAATCTTCAATCCTCAGTCCCCAATCCTCAATCTTCAATCCTCAATCCGCAATCCTCATTCTCAATCCTCAATCCTCAATCTACAATCCTCAATACTCAATCTTCAATCCTCTATCCTGAATCCTCAATCCTCAATCCTCAATCCTCAATCAGCGATACTCAATCTTCAATAATCAGTCCTCTATCCTCAATCCTCAATCCCCAATACTCAACCATCGATCCTCAATTCTCAATACTCAATAGAATATCCTGAAATCTCAGGATTCAATGCTCAAACATCAATCCTCAACCCTCAGCCCTCATTCTCAAACCTCAACCCTCAATCCTCAGTCCTCAATCCTCAATCCCCAATCCTCAATCTACATTCCTCAAGCCTCAATCCTCAATCCTCAACCCTCAGTCCTCATCCTCAATTCTCAATTCTCAATCCTCAATCCTCAATCCTCAATCTTCAATCCTTAATAATCTATCTCCAATCCTAGATCCCCAATCCCCAATCCTCAATCCTTAATCCGCAATCTTCAATCCTCAATCCCCAGTCCTCAATCTTAAATCCTCAATCCTCAACACTCAATCCTCTATCCTCAATCTTCAATCATCATTACTCAATCTTCAATCCTCAATCCTCATCCTTCAATCCTCAATCCTCAATTCTCAATCCTCAATACTCAGTCCTCAATCGTCAATCCTCAATCCCCAATCCTCAATCTTCAATCCTCAATCCTCAATCCTCAATCCTCAATCCTCAATATTCAATCCTCAATACTCAATCTTCAATCCTCAATCCTCAATACTCAATCTGCAATCCTCAATACTCAATCCTCAATCCTCAATCGTCAATCCTCAAACCCCAATCCTCTATCATTAATACTCAATCCTCAATCCTCAATCCTCAATCCTCAATCCTTAATCTTCAATCCTCAGTACTCAATCTTCTATCTGCAATCCTCAATCCTCAATCCTCAATCCTCAATCTTCAATCCTCAATCCTCAATCCTCATCCTCAATCCTCAATCCTCAATCTACAATCCTCAATACTCAATCTTCAATCCTCAATCCTCAATCCTGAAATCCTCATTCCTCAATACTCAATCGTCAGTCTTCAATCCTCGACACTCAATCTTCAACCCTCAATCCCCAATACTCAATCCCCAATCATCATTCTTCAATCCTCAATACCCAATCCTCTATCTTCCATCCTCAATCCTCAATCCTCAATTCTCAATCCTCAATCCTCAGTCCTCAGTCCTCAAACAGCAATCCTCAACCCTCAGCCTTCATCCTCAATCCTCAATCTTCAATCCTCAATCCTCAATCCTCAATCTTCTATCTTCAATCCCCAATCCTCTATCATCAATCCTCAATTCTCAATCCTCAATCCTCAATCCTCAATCCTCAATCTTCAATCCTCAATACTCAATCTTCAATCTTCAATCCTCAATTCTCAATCCTCAATCCTCAATCCTCAATCCTCTATCTTCAATCCTCAACACTCAATCTTCAATCCTCAATCCCCAATCCTCAATCCCCAATCATCATTCTTCAATCCTCAATACCCAATCCTCAATCTTCCATCCTCAATCCTCAATCCTCAATTCTCAATCCTCAATCCTCAATCCTCAACCCTCAATCCTCAGTCCTCAAACCTCAATTCCGAAACCTCAATCCTGAATCCTCAATCTTCACCCCTCAGTCCGCAACAATCAATTGTCAATCCTCAATCCTCAATAGAATATCCTCAATTCACAGTTTTCAATACCCAATCCCCAACCTTCAATCTTCAAATCTAAATCCACAAACGTCAATTCTCATCACTCAACCCTCAACACTCAGTCCTCAATCTTCAATCCTCAATCCTCAATCCTCAATCGTCAATCCTCAATCCCCAATTCTCTATCATCAATCCTCAATCCTCAATCCTCAATCCTCAATCCTCAATCCTCAGCCTTCAATCCTCAATACTCAATCTTCAATCTTCAATCCTCAATCCTCAATCCTCAATCCTCAATCCGCAATCCTCAATCTTCAATACTCAATACTCAATCATCAATCCTCAATCCTCAATCCTGAAATCCTCAACCCTCAATATTCAACACACAACCCTCAACCTTCAATCCTCAATACTCAACCATCAATCCTCAATTCTCAATGCGCAATAGAATATCCTGAATTCTCTGTTTTCAATACTCAATACTCAACCTTCAATCTTCAAGTCTCCAACCACAAACATCAATTCTGATCACTCAACCCTCAACACTCAGTCCTCAATGTTTAATCCTCAATCCTCAATTCTCAATCTTCGATCCTCAATACTGAATCTTCAATCCTAAATACTCAATCCTCAATCATCAATCCTCAATCCTTAATCCTCAATCTTCAATCCTCAATCCCCAATCCTCAATCCCCAATCATCATTCTTCAATCCTCAATACCCAATCCTCAATCTTCCATCCTCAATCCTCAATCCTCAATTCTCAATCCTCAATCCTCAATCCTCAACCCTCAATCCTCAGTCCTCAAACCTCAATTCCGAATCCTCAATCCTGAATCCTCAATCTTCACCCCTCAGTCCGCAACAATCAATTGTCAATCCTCAATCCTCAATAGAATATCCTCAATTCACAGTTTTCAATACCCAATCCCCAACCTTCAATCTTCAAATCTAAATCCACAAACATCAATTCTCATCACTCAACCCTCAACACTCAGTCCTCAATCTTCAATCCTCAATCCTCAATCCTCAATCGTCAATCCTCAATCCCCAATCCTCAATCCTCAATCTTCAATCCTCAGTACTCAATCTTCTATCTGCAATCCTCAATCGTCAATCCTCAATCCTCAATCCGCAATCCGCAATCCTCAATCCTCAATCCTCAATCCTCACTCATCAATCCTCAATCCTCATTCTTCAATCCTCAATCCTCAATCCTCAATCCTCAATCTGCAATCCTCAATACTCAATCCTCAATCCTCAATCCTCAATCCTCAATCCTCAATCCTCAATCTTCAATCCTCAATACTCAATCTTCAATCTTCAATCCTCAATCCTCAATCCTCAATCCTCAATCCGCAATCCTCAATCTTCAATCCTCAATACTCAATCTTCAATCCTCAATCCTCAATCGTGAAATCCACAATCATCAATATTCAACACACAACCCTCAAGCTTCAATCCTCAATACTCAAACATCAATCCTCAATTCTCAATACTCAATCGGCAGTCTTCAATCCTCAACACTCAATCTTCAATCCTCAATCCTCAATCTTCAATCCTCAACACCCAAACTTCAATCCTCAATCCCCAATCCTCAATCCTCAATCCTCATTCTTCAATCCTCAGTACCCAATCCTCAATCTTCAATCCTCAATCCTCAATCCTCAATTCTCAATCCTCAATCCGCAGTCCTCAGTCCTCAAACATCAATCCTCAATCGTCAGTCTTCACCCTCAATCCTCAATCCTCAATCCTCAATCCTCAATCTTCAATCTTGAATCCTCAACACACAATCCTCAATCCTCAATCCTCAGTCCTCAAATCTCTATTCTGAATCCTCAACCCTGAATCCACAATCTTCAGCCCACAGTCCTCAACAATCAGTTGTCAATCCTCAATCCTCAATAGGATATCCTCAATTCACAGTTTTCAATACTCAATACTCAATCTGCAATCTTCCAACCTCTATCCACAAACATCAATTTTCACCACTCAACCCTCAACACTCAGTCCTCAATGTTTAATCCTCAATCCTCAATTCTCAATCTTCGATCCTCAATACTGAATCTTCAATCCTAAATACTCAATCCTCAATCATCAATCCTCAATCCTTAATCCTCAATCTTCAATCCTCAGTCCCCAATCCTCAATCTTCAATCCTCAATCCGCAATCCTCATTCTCAATCCTCAATCCTCAATCTACAATCCTCAATACTCAATCTTCAATCCTCTATCCTGAATCCTCAATCCTCAATCCTCAATCCTCAATCAGCGATACTCAATCTTCAATAATCAGTCCTCTATCCTCAATCCTCAATCCCCAATACTCAACCATCGATCCTCAATTCTCAATACTCAATAGAATATCCTGAAATCTCAGGATTCAATGCTCAAACATCAATCCTCAACCCTCAGCCCTCATTCTCAAACCTCAACCCTCAATCCTCAGTCCTCAATCCTCAATCCCCAATCCTCAATCTACATTCCTCAAGCCTCAATCCTCAATCCTCAACCCTCAGTCCTCATCCTCAATTCTCAATTCTCAATCCTCAATCCTCAATCCTCAATCTTCAATCCTTAATAATCTATCTCCAATCCTAGATCCCCAATCCCCAATCCTCAATCCTTAATCCGCAATCTTCAATCCTCAATCCCCAGTCCTCAATCTTAAATCCTCAATCCTCAACACTCAATCCTCTATCCTCAATCTTCAATCATCATTACTCAATCTTCAATCCTCAATCCTCATCCTTCAATCCTCAATCCTCAATTCTCAATCCTCAATACTCAGTCCTCAATCGTCAATCCTCAATCCCCAATCCTCAATCTTCAATCCTCAATCCTCAATCCTCAATCCTCAATCCTCAATATTCAATCCTCAATACTCAATCTTCAATCCTCAATCCTCAATACTCAATCTGCAATCCTCAATACTCAATCCTCAATCCTCAATCGTCAATCCTCAAACCCCAATCCTCTATCATTAATACTCAATCCTCAATCCTCAATCCTCAATCCTCAATCCTCAATCTTCAATCCTCAGTACTCAATCTTCTATCTGCAATCCTCAATCCTCAATCCTCAATCCTCAATCTTCAATCCTCAATCCTCAATCCTCATCCTCAATCCTCAATCCTCAATCTACAATCCTCAATACTCAATCTTCAATCCTCAATCCTCAATCCTGAAATCCTCATTCCTCAATACTCAATCGTCAGTCTTCAATCCTCGACACTCAATCTTCAACCCTCAATCCCCAATACTCAATCCCCAATCATCATTCTTCAATCCTCAATACCCAATCCTCTATCTTCCATCCTCAATCCTCAATCCTCAATTCTCAATCCTCAATCCTCAGTCCTCAGTCCTCAAACAGCAATCCTCAACCCTCAGCCTTCATCCTCAATCCTCAATCTTCAATCCTCAATCCTCAATCCTCAATCTTCTATCTTCAATCCCCAATCCTCTATCATCAATCCTCAATTCTCAATCCTCAATCCTCAATCCTCAATCCTCAATCTTCAATCCTCAATACTCAATCTTCAATCTTCAATCCTCAATTCTCAATCCTCAATCCTCAATCCTCAATCCTCTATCTTCAATCCTCAACACTCAATCTTCAATCCTCAATCCCCAATCCTCAATCCCCAATCATCATTCTTCAATCCTCAATACCCAATCCTCAATCTTCCATCCTCAATCCTCAATCCTCAATTCTCAATCCTCAATCCTCAATCCTCAACCCTCAATCCTCAGTCCTCAAACCTCAATTCCGAAACCTCAATCCTGAATCCTCAATCTTCACCCCTCAGTCCGCAACAATCAATTGTCAATCCTCAATCCTCAATAGAATATCCTCAATTCACAGTTTTCAATACCCAATCCCCAACCTTCAATCTTCAAATCTAAATCCACAAACGTCAATTCTCATCACTCAACCCTCAACACTCAGTCCTCAATCTTCAATCCTCAATCCTCAATCCTCAATCGTCAATCCTCAATCCCCAATTCTCTATCATCAATCCTCAATCCTCAATCCTCAATCCTCAATCCTCAATCCTCAGCCTTCAATCCTCAATACTCAATCTTCAATCTTCAATCCTCAATCCTCAATCCTCAATCCTCAATCCGCAATCCTCAATCTTCAATACTCAATACTCAATCATCAATCCTCAATCCTCAATCCTGAAATCCTCAACCCTCAATATTCAACACACAACCCTCAACCTTCAATCCTCAATACTCAACCATCAATCCTCAATTCTCAATGCGCAATAGAATATCCTGAATTCTCTGTTTTCAATACTCAATACTCAACCTTCAATCTTCAAGTCTCCAACCACAAACATCAATTCTGATCACTCAACCCTCAACACTCAGTCCTCAATCTTCAACCCGCAGTCCTCAATACTCAATCCTCAGTCCTCAGTCCTCAATCTTCAATACTCAATCCTCAATCCTATAATCCTCAATCCTCAATATTCAACACACAACCCTCAAACATCAATCCTCAATACTCAACCATCAATCCTCAATTCTCAATACTCAATAGAATATCCTGAATTCTCAGTTTTCAATACTCAATCCTCAATCTTCAATCTTCAAGTCTCCATCCACAAACATCTATTCTCATCACTCAGCCCTCAACAATCAGTCCTCAATCTTCAATCCTCAAACCTCAATCCTCAATCTTCAATCCTCAATACTCAATCTTCAATCCTCAATCCTCAATCCTCAATCCTCAATCCTCAGTCCTCACTCATCAATCCTCAATCCTTAATCCTCAATCCTCATTCTTCAATCCTCAATCCTCAATCCTCAATCTGCAATCCTCAATACTCAATCCTCAATCCTGAATCGTCAATCCTCAAACGCCAATCCTCTATCATCAATACTCAACCCTCAATCCTCAATCCTCAATCCTCAATCCTCAATCTTCAATCCTCAGTACTCAATCTTCTATATGCAATCCTCAATCCTCAATCCTCAATCCTCAATCCGCAATCCGCAATCCTCAATCCTCAATCCTCAATACTCACTCATCAATCCTCAATCCTCATTCTTCAATCCTCAATCCTCAATCCTCAATCCTCAATCTGCAATCCTCAATACTCAATCCTCAATCCTCGATTCTCAATCCTCAATCCTCAATCCTCAATCCGCACTCATCAATCCTCAATCCTCATTCTTCAATCCTCAATCCTCAATCCCCAATCCTCAATCTTCAATCCTCAATCCTCAATCCTCAATCCTCAATCCTCATTCTTCAATCCTCAATACTCAATCTTCAATCCTCAATCCTCAATCCTCAATCCTCAATCCTCAATCCTCAATCGTCAATAATCAACACACAGCCCTCAACCATCAATCCTCAATACTCAAACATCAATACTCAATTCTCAATACTCAATAGAATATCCTGAATTCTCATGTTTCAATACTCAATCCACAATATTCAATAACAAATCTCTATCCTCAAACATCAAGTCTCAACACTCAATCCTCAACACTCAGTCCTCTCTCTTCAATCTTCCATCATCAATCCTCTATACTCAAGCGTCAAACCACAATCCTCAATCCTCAACCCTCAATCCTCAGTCCTCAAACCTCAATTCCGAATCCTCAATCCTGAATCCTCAATCTTCACCACTCAGTCCGCAACAATCAATTGGCAATCCTCAATCCTCAATAGAATATCCTCATTTCACAGTTTTCAATACTCATTCCCCAACCTTCAATCTTCAAATCTCAATCCACAAACATCAATTCTCATCACTCAACCCTCAACACTCAGTCCTCAATCTTCAATCCTCAATCTTCAATACTCAATCGTCAATCCTCAATCCTCAATCCTCAATCCTCAATCCTCAGTACTCAAACCTCAATCCTCAATCCTCAATCCTCAATCTTCAATCCTCAATACTCAATCTTCAATCCTCAATCCTGAATCCTCAATCCTCAATCCTCAATCCGCAGTCCTCAGTCCTGAAACATCAATCCTCAACCGTCAGTCTTCACCCTCAATCCTCAATCCTCAATCCTCAATCCTCAATCCTCAATCCTCAATCCTCAATCTTCAATCTTGAATCCTCAATACACAATCTTCAATCCTCAAATCTCAATTCTGAATCCTCAATCCTGAATCCACAATCTTCAGCCCACAGTCCTCAACAATCTGTTGTCAATCCTCAATCCTCAATAGGATATCCTCAATTCACAGTTTTCAATACTCAATACTCAATCTGCAATCTTCCAACCTCTATCCACAAACATCAATTTTCATCACTCAACCCTCAACACTCAGTCCTCAATGTTCAATCCTCAATCCTCAATTCTCAATCTTCGATCCTCAATACTGAATCTTCAATCCTCAATACTCAATCCTCAATCATCAATCCTCAATCCTTAATCCTCAATCTTCAATCCTCAGTCCCCAATCCTCAATCTTCAATCCTCAATCCTCAATCCTCATCCTCAATCCTCAATCCTCAATCTACAATCCTCAATACTCAATCTTCAATCCTCAATCCTGAATCCTCAATCCTCAATCCTCAATCCTCAATCAGCGATACTCAATCTTCAATAATCAGTCCTCTATCCTCAATCCTCAATCCTCAATGCTCAACCATCGATCCTCAATTCTCAATACTCAATAGAATATCCTGAAATCTCAGGATTCAATGCTCAAACATCAATCCTCAACGCTCAGCCCTCATTCTCAATCCTCAATCCTCAATCCTCAATCCTCAATGCTCAATCTTCAATCCTCAATCCTCAATTCTCAGTCCTCAATACTCAATCCTCAATCGTCAATCCTCAATCCCCAATCCTCAATCTACAATCCTCAATCCTCAATCCTCAACCCTCAATCCTCAATCTTCAGTCCTCAATACTCAATCTTCAATCCTCAATCCTCAATCCTTAATCCTCAATCCTCAATATTCAATCCTCAATACTCAATCTTCAATCCTCAATCCTCAATCCTCAATCCTCAGTCCTCAGACCTCAAACATCAATATTCAACCCTCAGTCCTCGTTCAAAATCCACAACACTCAATCCTCAATCCTCGATCTTCAATCATCAATATTCAATCTTCAATCCTCAATCCTCAATCCTCAATCCTCAATCCTCAATCCTCAATCTTCAATCCTCAATCCACAATCCTCAATCCTCAATCCTCAATCTTCAATCCTCAACACTCAACCTTCAGTCCTCAATCCTCAATACTCAACCATCAATCCTCAATTCTCAATACTCAATAGAATATCCGGAATTCTCAGGATTCAATACTCAAACGTCAATCCTCAGCCCTCAGCCCTCATTCTGAATCCTCAATCCTCAATCCTCAATCCTCAATTATCAATCCTCAATCCTCAACCCTCAGTCCTCATCCTCAACTCTCAATTCTCAATCCTCAATCCTCAATCCTCAATCTTCAATCCTTAATAATCTATCTCCAATCCTAGATCCCCAATCCCCAATCCTCAATCCTTAATCCGCAATCTTCAATCCTCAATCCCCAGTCCTCAATCTTAAATCCTCAATCCTCAACACTCAATCATCTATCCTCAATCTTCAATCATCATTACTCAATCTACAATCCTCAATCCTCATCCTTCAATCCTCAATCCTCAATTCTCAATCCTTAATACTCAGTCCTCAATCGTCAATCCTCAATCCCCAATCCTCAATCTTCAATCCTCAATTCTCAATCCTCAATCCTCAATCCTCAATATTCAATCCTCAATACTCAATCTTCAATCCTCATTCCTCAATACTCAATCTGCAATCCTCAATACTCAATCCTCAATCCTCAATCGTCAATCCTCAAACCCCAATCCTCTATCATTAATACTCAATCCTCAATCCTCAATCCTCAATCTTCTATCTTCAATCCCCAATCCTCTATCATCAATCCTCAATTCTCAATCCTCAATCCTCAATCCTCAATCCTCAATCCTCAATCTTCAATCCTCAATACTCAATCTTCAATCTTCAATCCTCAATTCTCAGTCATCAATCCTCAATCCTCAATCCCCTATCTTCAATCCTCAACCCTCAATCTTCAATCCTCAATCCCCAATCCTCAATCCCCAATCATCATTCTTCAATCCTCAATACCCAATCCTCAATCTTCCATCCTCAATCCTCAATCCTCAATTCTCAATCCTCAATCCTCAATCCTCAACCCTCAATCCTCAGTCCTCAAACCTCAATTCCGAATCCTCAATCCTGAATCCTCAATCTTCACCCCTCAGTCCGCAACAATCAATTGTCAATCCTCAATCCTCAATAGAATATCCTCAATTCACAGTTTTCAATACCCAATCCCCAACCTTCAATCTTCAAATCTAAATCCACAAACATCAATTCTCATCACTCAACCCTCAACACTCAGTCCTCAATCTTCAATCCTCAATCCTCAATCCTCAATCGTCAATCCTCAATCCCCAATCCTCAATCCTCAATCTTCAATCCTCAGTACTCAATCTTCTATCTGCAATCCTCAATCCTCAATCCTCAATCCTCAATCCGCAATCCGCAATCCTCAATCCTCAATCCTCAATCCTCACTCATCAATCCTCAATCCTCATTCTTCAATCCTCAATCCTCAATCCTCAATCCTCAATCTGCAATCCTCAATACTCAATCCTCAATCCTCAATCCTCAATCCTCAATCCTCAATCCTCAATCTTCAATCCTCAATACTCAATCTTCAATCTTCAATCCTCAATCCTCAATCCTCAATCCTCAATCCGCAATCCTCAATCTTCAATCCTCAATACTCAATCTTCAATCCTCAATCCTCAATCGTGAAATCCACAATCATCAATATTCAACACACAACCCTCAAGCTTCAATCCTCAATACTCAAACATCAATCCTCAATTCTCAATACTCAATCGGCAGTCTTCAATCCTCAACACTCAATCTTCAATCCTCAATCCTCAATCTTCAATCCTCAACACCCAAACTTCAATCCTCAATCCCCAATCCTCAATCCTCAATCCTCATTCTTCAATCCTCAGTACCCAATCCTCAATCTTCAATCCTCAATCCTCAATCCTCAATTCTCAATCCTCAATCCGCAGTCCTCAGTCCTCAAACATCAATCCTCAATCGTCAGTCTTCACCCTCAATCCTCAATCCTCAATCCTCAATCCTCAATCTTCAATCTTGAATCCTCAACACACAATCCTCAATCCTCAATCCTCAGTCCTCAAATCTCTATTCTGAATCCTCAACCCTGAATCCACAATCTTCAGCCCACAGTCCTCAACAATCAGTTGTCAATCCTCAATCCTCAATAGGATATCCTCAATTCACAGTTTTCAATACTCAATACTCAATCTGCAATCTTCCAACCTCTATCCACAAACATCAATTTTCACCACTCAACCCTCAACACTCAGTCCTCAATGTTTAATCCTCAATCCTCAATTCTCAATCTTCGATCCTCAATACTGAATCTTCAATCCTAAATACTCAATCCTCAATCATCAATCCTCAATCCTTAATCCTCAATCTTCAATCCTCAGTCCCCAATCCTCAATCTTCAATCCTCAATCCGCAATCCTCATTCTCAATCCTCAATCCTCAATCTACAATCCTCAATACTCAATCTTCAATCCTCTATCCTGAATCCTCAATCCTCAATCCTCAATCCTCAATCAGCGATACTCAATCTTCAATAATCAGTCCTCTATCCTCAATCCTCAATCCCCAATACTCAACCATCGATCCTCAATTCTCAATACTCAATAGAATATCCTGAAATCTCAGGATTCAATGCTCAAACATCAATCCTCAACCCTCAGCCCTCATTCTCAAACCTCAACCCTCAATCCTCAGTCCTCAATCCTCAATCCCCAATCCTCAATCTACATTCCTCAAGCCTCAATCCTCAATCCTCAACCCTCAGTCCTCATCCTCAATTCTCAATTCTCAATCCTCAATCCTCAATCCTCAATCTTCAATCCTTAATAATCTATCTCCAATCCTAGATCCCCAATCCCCAATCCTCAATCCTTAATCCGCAATCTTCAATCCTCAATCCCCAGTCCTCAATCTTAAATCCTCAATCCTCAACACTCAATCCTCTATCCTCAATCTTCAATCATCATTACTCAATCTTCAATCCTCAATCCTCATCCTTCAATCCTCAATCCTCAATTCTCAATCCTCAATACTCAGTCCTCAATCGTCAATCCTCAATCCCCAATCCTCAATCTTCAATCCTCAATCCTCAATCCTCAATCCTCAATCCTCAATATTCAATCCTCAATACTCAATCTTCAATCCTCAATCCTCAATACTCAATCTGCAATCCTCAATACTCAATCCTCAATCCTCAATCGTCAATCCTCAAACCCCAATCCTCTATCATTAATACTCAATCCTCAATCCTCAATCCTCAATCCTCAATCCTCAATCTTCAATCCTCAGTACTCAATCTTCTATCTGCAATCCTCAATCCTCAATCCTCAATCCTCAATCTTCAATCCTCAATCCTCAATCCTCATCCTCAATCCTCAATCCTCAATCTACAATCCTCAATACTCAATCTTCAATCCTCAATCCTCAATCCTGAAATCCTCATTCCTCAATACTCAATCGTCAGTCTTCAATCCTCGACACTCAATCTTCAACCCTCAATCCCCAATACTCAATCCCCAATCATCATTCTTCAATCCTCAATACCCAATCCTCTATCTTCCATCCTCAATCCTCAATCCTCAATTCTCAATCCTCAATCCTCAGTCCTCAGTCCTCAAACAGCAATCCTCAACCCTCAGCCTTCATCCTCAATCCTCAATCTTCAATCCTCAATCCTCAATCCTCAATCTTCTATCTTCAATCCCCAATCCTCTATCATCAATCCTCAATTCTCAATCCTCAATCCTCAATCCTCAATCCTCAATCTTCAATCCTCAATACTCAATCTTCAATCTTCAATCCTCAATTCTCAATCCTCAATCCTCAATCCTCAATCCTCTATCTTCAATCCTCAACACTCAATCTTCAATCCTCAATCCCCAATCCTCAATCCCCAATCATCATTCTTCAATCCTCAATACCCAATCCTCAA
The DNA here is from genome assembly GCF_051401765.1 of Calliopsis andreniformis. NCBI lineage: Eukaryota > Metazoa > Arthropoda > Insecta > Hymenoptera > Andrenidae > Calliopsis > Calliopsis andreniformis. The sequence continues at coordinate 730,185 of NW_027480540.1, forward strand.
TCTTCCATCCTCAATCCTCAATCCTCAATTCTCAATCCTCAATCCTCAATCCTCAACCCTCAATCCTCAGTCCTCAAACCTCAATTCCGAAACCTCAATCCTGAATCCTCAATCTTCACCCCTCAGTCCGCAACAATCAATTGTCAATCCTCAATCCTCAATAGAATATCCTCAATTCACAGTTTTCAATACCCAATCCCCAACCTTCAATCTTCAAATCTAAATCCACAAACGTCAATTCTCATCACTCAACCCTCAACACTCAGTCCTCAATCTTCAATCCTCAATCCTCAATCCTCAATCGTCAATCCTCAATCCCCAATTCTCTATCATCAATCCTCAATCCTCAATCCTCAATCCTCAATCCTCAATCCTCAGCCTTCAATCCTCAATACTCAATCTTCAATCTTCAATCCTCAATCCTCAATCCTCAATCCTCAATCCGCAATCCTCAATCTTCAATACTCAATACTCAATCATCAATCCTCAATCCTCAATCCTGAAATCCTCAACCCTCAATATTCAACACACAACCCTCAACCTTCAATCCTCAATACTCAACCATCAATCCTCAATTCTCAATGCGCAATAGAATATCCTGAATTCTCTGTTTTCAATACTCAATACTCAACCTTCAATCTTCAAGTCTCCAACCACAAACATCAATTCTGATCACTCAACCCTCAACACTCAGTCCTCAATGTTTAATCCTCAATCCTCAATTCTCAATCTTCGATCCTCAATACTGAATCTTCAATCCTAAATACTCAATCCTCAATCATCAATCCTCAATCCTTAATGCTCAATCTTCAATCCTCAATCCCCAATCCTCAATCCCCAATCATCATTCTTCAATCCTCAATACCCAATCCTCAATCTTCCATCCTCAATCCTCAATCCTCAATTCTCAATCCTCAATCCTCAATCCTCAACCCTCAATCCTCAGTCCTCAAACCTCAATTCCGAATCCTCAATCCTGAATCCTCAATCTTCACCCCTCAGTCCGCAACAATCAATTGTCAATCCTCAATCCTCAATAGAATATCCTCAATTCACAGTTTTCAATACCCAATCCCCAACCTTCAATCTTCAAATCTAAATCCACAAACATCAATTCTCATCACTCAACCCTCAACACTCAGTCCTCAATCTTCAATCCTCAATCCTCAATCCTCAATCGTCAATCCTCAATCCCCAATCCTCAATCCTCAATCTTCAATCCTCAGTACTCAATCTTCTATCTGCAATCCTCAATCCTCAATCCTCAATCCTCAATCCGCAATCCGCAATCCTCAATCCTCAATCCTCAATCCTCACTCATCAATCCTCAATCCTCATTCTTCAATCCTCAATCCTCAATCCTCAATCCTCAATCTGCAATCCTCAATACTCAATCCTCAATCCTCAATCCTCAATCCTCAATCCTCAATCCTCAATCTTCAATCCTCAATACTCAATCTTCAATCTTCAATCCTCAATCCTCAATCCTCAATCCTCAATCCGCAATCCTCAATCCTCAGCCTTCAATCCTCAATACTCAATCTTCAATCTTCAATCCTCAATCCTCAATCCTCAATCCTCAATCCGCTATCCTCAATCTTCAATACTCAATACTCAATCATCAATCCTCAATCCTCAATCCTGAAATCCTCAACCCTCAATATTCAACACACAACCCTCAACCTTCAATCCTCAATACTCAACCATCAATCCTCAATTCTCAATGCTCAATAGAATATCCTGAATTCTCTGTTTTCAATACTCAATACTC